>NC_067401.1:54965269-55592769 GCF_016432865.1 Antechinus flavipes
GAAGTCCTTTAGATTCCACGAGAAAGTAAGAGATGAAATGACCTAATGATGGGAAGAAAAACTTAATAAACCGAACTAAGAATTAGCAATGCAGCTACTGCAACATGACTGAAACTCACATTTTGATTTCATTCTGATCCTTCTCCTGGTTTTACTAAAGTATCATGAAATCATTTAGCAAATAACAGGTTCTTGACTTCTCTCATCCAGGATCTGCAGGTACCCTGTTCTAACCAAATATGACCAGATAGTCAACCCAAATATTGACTCTGATTCTGGGTCCACCTTTGGATGCCTCATTCCGGCAAATAAAATACAACCATCCCCATAATGGTAGGGGGAGGATTTCCATCAATGACTATAACCCAGAGTGTTAAAAAAAAGTGTTAAAAGAGTTAAAAGTGATTAGACACCAGTGGGTTGCTTTCTGAAAGGGCAGCCTCTCGAATGCATCCCTGCTCCTTCCTGGATGACATCACCACTTGTCTACCAACAATGTGCCCTAACTCCATTGGCCAGCAACAGAAACTGGTGACCGTCACTAAGGGTTCTGGAGAGCTCTGTTTCCATAACTGTGAACTCCTACTCTTGGTAAGGATCAATTCTCCCTACAATGCACCAAAGGCAGTGAGTCTGCTAATGCCTCTGGCATATTATCTAGGCCTTCATTTTGGCTTTTGCTAGGAGTTCCTCTGGTGCATGATTTTATATTTGGAGGTATGGGTAGTGTATGGAAGAAATAATGCTGTATTCCTGAAAGGAACCTCAGTGGCTTTATTAATGTATTTCATCAGTCAAAGAATAGATTGTTTAGATTGGGCCTCTTCTTCAGAGGGAAAGAGAATCACGTAGAGTATTTGTTAGTCAATCAATAGGCACTTATTAAGTATATACTGTGTGTTAGAGACTCTGATACTTTCTAAAGCTACAAAAACAAAAATGAAACTATATCAGCCCTCAAGGAGCTTATATTATTTTAGGGACAACATAAATAAATTTAATGGCTAGATGAACAAATGAATAGGTAATAAATAAACTAATTAACTGGCAAGTAAATAAATACACACACCTACACATATACACATGCTTACATATGTATGTATATTTATATATATACATGTATGTATCAAGTAAATTAGAAAGAATACCAGTTACCTAGGGAGATCAGGAAAGGCTTCATGTAGAATATGGCTCCGGAACAAAGTTATAAGGGAAATAAGGCCTTGAGTTCAGGCTAAATGAGAACTGATTGAAAGAATTGGTCCAAGAAACAAGAAGGAGAAGAAAGGTGAGTAACTTATAGAAGAAATATCTGAAAGGATAGTCAGAAGCTTTATTAATGTATTCCAAAGGAATGTTTATCCTGTGAAAGAGAAGATTCAGGGGCAAACTTGGTCATTGTTTTCAAGAATGGGAAGGGCTTTCATGTGGAAGAGAAAGTAGCCTTGTCCTGTGTGACCCTAGAAAACAAATACTCACAATTGTTGTACTGGGAAGTACCTTTCTATATTTATAGAAAGCTGTCTGTTCCCTTCATTCTCTTGAATAGAAATCCGCGATACCTTAGGTCACTCAGAATTGTCTACACTCCTGGAAAGAGCTGATTTCCTGGGCTATGGTGACACATGAGGTGTCATTTCTCAGAACTAGGACAAAATAGAGAGTCAGGGTGACAATGAAACAGAAGAACATGACTCCTTCTGTCCCTTTCACCTTCTGAGTACCCCACCAATGCTTTGTAAAATTTATCAATAAGTTTTATAATTAGATTAGAGGAGTCTGTGGTTACATCTCTATTCCTTGAAATCCTGAGATAGACCAGCAGAGCAGATACCTTAAATGTTAACACCTCTTGAGATTTGTTAATATCCTCTACAGTCTTAGTGATTTATTTAAGTACAAATGATATCTTGGAAGGAAAGCATTGCTGAACATTATAAGGTCTTAACATTCTTTTTTTTTTTTAATTTTGAACTCAAATTTTCTCCTTCCCTCTCACCCCTCTTCCTCCCATCGAGAAGACAAGAAATATATCAATTATATATATGAAATCATGCAGAGCATATTTCCATATTAAACATGTTATCAAAAACCCCAAACAAATAATAACAAGAAACATAAAAAGTAAAATGAATATTATATTTTTCAAAAGCTTTTTTCTATCTATTGAAATAATATATCTTTTTATTGTTTTTTGTTATTGATATAATCAATTATGCTGATAGTTTTCCTAATATTGAATCAGTCCTGCATTCCTGGCATAAATCCCACCTGATCATAGTGTGTGATCTTTGTGACATATTGCTGAAATCTCCTTGCTAATATTTTAACTAAATTTTTAACTAAAATTTCATTAGGGAAAATGACCTATAGATTTCTTTCTATGATTTTGCACTTTCTGGTTTAAGTATCAAAATCATATTTTTGTCCTAAGAGGAATTTGGTTAGAAAGATAAATCTTTAAGCCAAAAAAAAAACCCTTGAAGAATTTAGAGCATAGGTACTATTTTCATCAATCTTGAAGGTATAAGATTTAGGAAAAGAAGGGAAACTTGCTAAGTGAATACTAACTAAGATGATGGATCATGGTTTGGAATATAGTCATAATAAACTTTAGTCAAGGATGGAGTGCTCCTAATGAGGACCAATGAAATATACAATATTAGCCTAGAATTTCATGAATGTGTTCAAGAAGATTTTGAACCAAAAAAAAAAGAGAAAGAAAATATCTCACGACCATATCAGATGCTACAGATAGTATTAAGTATAACACAGGAAGAATAGAAAGAAGTACCAGAAATTTATAGAAGATAAATATAATATAGGAGATAAGATATAGAAGATAATTACTATTTTAGTAGTGAGCCTACAATGGAATCTATGACCTCAAATAAAAAGGGTGTTCCAAAAATCTTGGTGCAGTTTTTAGCTTAAATAGGTATCTGTTAATAAAAGTGAACACAAGACCCTAATACAAGGAGTCAAATTTAATCAAGTAAGTTAATATTAAGATTTGATAGAATGGGGCCCATGACTGGAATATGGTTCTCTAAGTGCTTTCCTTCATCCAAGTAGAACAGAGTAAATAAAAAGAACTGTGAAGTATAATCATAAATTAACAATAATAAATTCCTGTGAGAAAATGTTGGGGCCAAAGGGAAAAACATGACAGAGAGGACATTTAAGTGATGATCAACAAATAGAGAATCAAAAGTCATATTAAAGAAGTATACTACAGGCCAGAAGGAAGAAACAAAAGAGGAAAATGGAGGAGAAATCTTAACTAAACTTTTGTGATAGATCACAAGACAAGATTATATGATGATTAAGTCGGATGGACTTGGCTCTTTTCAACAATGAGGTGATTCAAGGCTATTCCAATAGACTTGTAATGGAGAGAGCCATCTGCATCCAGAGAGAGGATTATCACAAGTGAATGTGGATCACAACACAGTATTTTCACTTTTTGTTGTTGTTGTTGCTTGCTTTCTTGTTTCTTTTCTCTTTTTTTCCTTTTCTGATCTTATTTTTCTTTTGCAGCATGATAATTATGAAAATATGTTTAGAAGAACTGAACATGTTTAACCTATATTGAATTACTTGCTATCTAAGGGAGAAGGTGGGGGGAAGGAAAGAAAAAACTATAGAACACAAGATTTTGCAAAGGTGAATGCTGAAAACTATCTTTGCATATATTTAAAAAAATAAAAATCTATTAAAATAAAAGAATGCTTGTGGTAACTCACAGATCAGCATATAAACCAGTAGAGAGTAGCAAACACCTCTCTTTTAGTTCATATCACCTTAGAAGACATGAAAACTTAAAAACTTCCAGAATGTATTCTGAAAACAGCTGCACAAAAAAACCTGAAGCTTGAGATAGTGGCTCCT
Source organism: Antechinus flavipes (assembly GCF_016432865.1). NCBI lineage: Eukaryota > Metazoa > Chordata > Mammalia > Dasyuromorphia > Dasyuridae > Antechinus > Antechinus flavipes. The sequence continues at coordinate 54,969,161 of NC_067401.1, forward strand.
CCATTCTGGGAACAGAGCCCAACTTTAACATCAAGTTCAAAGTCAAGAAATGAGCTGGAAAAATTGTCTTTTATTCATGCAAGACTCTTCATGACCCCATTTGGGAAAGATACTGGAATGGTTTGACATTTCCTTCTCCAGCTCATTTTACAGATGAGGAAACTGAGACAAATAGGATTAAGCTATTTGTCCAGGGTCCCACAACTAGTATGTCTAAAGCCAAATTTGAATTCAGAAAGATGAGGTTTCCTGACTTCTAGCCCAGTACTCTATCCATTGTACCACCTACCTAGTCCTCTAGAAAAATGAACAACAATGACCACCACCACCACCAACAACAACAACACTACCACCAAAGAATCTGACTATAGAAAGTTAGTGAGGTGATAGGAAAGAGCAAAACACAAACTCAGAAGACAACAAAGTCAAGACTATTACATCAAAAGCCTCAAAAAAAATGACAGGAAAAGATAATGATGAATGTTGGAGGGGAGGTGGGAAAACTGGGACACTGATACATTGTTGGTGGAATTGTGAATACATCCAGCCATTCTGGAGAGCGATTTGGAACTATGCTCAAAAAGTTATCAAACTGTGCATATCCTTTGATTAGCAGTGTTAATCATTTCTGATGAAAAAAAATGCTAAATAGAAAATATGAGTTCAAAATACAAGATTCAAGGGAAACATAAAAGTGATGAACAAGAAAAGAAAAATCATAAGGGATTCAATAAGGTTAAATTGTTCACAGTCCTCCATGGGAAGACCATACTTATAATTCCAAAAAATAGTATCATTATTTGGCAATTTTCTCTAATAAAGTTCCCATTTATCAAACATAAGGGACAATTGAGCCAAATTTAGGAAAATAAGACCCATTCCTAGGAGCAACTAGGTGGCATAATAGATAGAACACCAACTCTGGAATCAGGAAGATCTGAGTTCAAATCCAGCTCCAGCCACTTATTTGGGCAAGTCACTTAATCCTGATTGCATTTAAATAAATGAAATTTTTAAAAAAGCCATTCCCCCATTAGTAATTGATCAAAGTATATGAACAGTCATTTTTCAGTTGAAGAACCAAAGCTAGCTATAGTCACATAACAATAATTTAATTCACCATTCATTAGATAAATGGAAATTAAAAAACACTGAGGTACCACCCCACATCTTCAATGAAGAGGGAGGAAAGAGAGGGAAGACATGTTAAACACATGTTAAAATGTTTTTACATGTGATTGGGGGAATTTTTTAAAAATGGCTTTAAAGTTTCCATAGCATTTTATAAATAGTTTCATTTTATCTACATAATAACTCTGGGAGATAGATACTATTATTATTCCATTTTACAGATAAGGAAACTGAGGCAAGGCAGAGGTTAAGTAACTTGTCTAGTGGCCACACAATTAGTAAATGTCTGAAACAGGATTTGAACTCAAAATTTCCTGACTGGATTAGGAAGCACTCAATCCCTTATGTTACTAAGTCGCCTCTATGACATTCTTAACAAATCAATTAGCCTTTGTTTGAAAACCTTTAATGATTAGGAAACAAATATTTCTGGAGTCAGTTCATTCAACTTTTAGTCCTGCTCTGAAATATGTCTTTGAATCAAGCTTACTGCTTCTAGTTCTGCCTTCTAGGAAGAAGTAGAACAAATCTAATCTCTCTTCCAATTTAATAATAGCCCTTCAAATACTTTAAAACTTCCCTTTCCTTCCTTCCCTTCTCCCAAATATTCTCTTCTCTTTTCAGATTATATGTGCCCTTATATGGCATAATCTCAACGCTTGACACATTCTCTGTTTGTGCTTTGTTTTGTTAACATCCTTTCTAAGCGGTGGTTTCTAAAACTGTATGCAAGATTGTCTCCAGAAATGGTAATATTATAACAAAATATAGTACAAAAGGGGAGGGTTTGATGATGATAGACAATCAATCTTGTTTTGGACATGTTGAATTTAAGATGTCCGATGGGCAGCTAAGATGTAAGCCTGGAGTTTAAGAGAGAAGATAGGGGTGGATAAATAGATCTGAGAATCATCAGTACAGAGATGAAAATTGAATCCATGGGAGTGAAAGAGATCACCAAAGCAAAATAATATAGAAAGAGAAAAGAAGAGTACCTAGAATAGCACCTTGAGAAAAACCCAACAAGTATAAGCTAGATGAAGGTCCAGCAAAGGAGACTAAGAAGTAGCCATCAGACAGATAAGGAGGAGAAACAGGAGCATCAAGAAAACCCTAGGGAGCAGAGGATATCCAGAAAAGCAGGATAATGTCAAAGATTTCAGAGATATCAAGAAGGATGAGAATTGAGAAAAGATCATTAGGTTGAGCAATTAAAAGATTACTGGTAACTGGGAAGAGCTATCCCCTATCCCATCCCTGTCCCCAAATTCATGTTATCTGATCATTGGAGGCCCTTACCTAAATCCCTGATGAAAACGGTTAACAGTACAGGGTCAAGCAGGATCAATAATGCACTCTACTAGAAACTCATTCCAAACTGGCACCAATCCATTAACAACTACTCTTTGGAGTAGTAGCCATTCAACCAATTCCACCTTTGACCTCTAACTCGCACCTTTCAAATTTGTCCACTACTATAATCAATAAGATTTTATAAAATATTTTCCTAAAACTGAGGTAAACTGTATCTATAGTTTATCTATATCCATTCAAGTAACCCTATCAAAAAAGGAAATGAAGTTAGTCTGCCATGAACCATTCTTAACAAAACCAGGCTGGTTTTTTGTTATTGCTTACTTCCTTTTTTTAAAAAGAGATGTTCATTAACCATTCCTTTAATATCTTCTAGAATTTTGCTAGGAATTGAAGTCAAATTTACTGATCTGTAATTTGCAGACTCCATTCACTTCCCTTTTTGAAAATGGAGACAACATATCACCCTTCTCCAGTTTTACAGTATTGACCATTCTCCACAATCTTGTAGAAACTACTTACAGTCTTAGAAATAACAGGTACCAATTATTAAGTCACTGAGAATATAGTTTTTAACTCATAACTTGAATTCATTGAAGGCAGCTAGGAGACTTATTTCCAACACAATATCTCTTCTATTTTTCCATCATTTGTCTTTGTTACACTACAGTTCCTCCTTTCTAGGATTTCCTCATACTTGTACTATGTGAGGGATGTCATAGGGAAGATTCTTTTACAGGCAAAGTCAGTACTGGATAGCCTCCAAGGTTATCTTTAATTCTTAGATTTTAGGATTCTCTAAATTTATCTTCATTACCATCTATTCTCTTCCTTTTGAATAAGATATATCCTTCTACAACTTTCAACAAATCTCAGGAATTCCTATAAGGTGAAATTTATCTTGTTAGATTTAGCTATTTAGTTAACCTTACTTATAACCCATTCAATTGTGTATAAATATCTATATCTAGGAGTTTTATTGCTGACTCTATTCTTGATAATGTCTCTTGTAAACTGCTATTTCATTCTTCTGACATTTCTTTTCCTATGTTGCATTTGCTAGTCTCTATGGCATCTGATTTGGCAGTTAGAAGAGGGAAATTTTTCTTCTTCCCCCTCTACTTTTGATTTAAAGCTTTCTTGATAGGACTGTAAAGACTACAAGCAAATATATTTTAGCAGACTTCATTTTGTATATTCATAAATTGCAAAGGTTCCATCAATTCTACATTTTATTCCATGAACCACAAATTTAAATCCCATCATCAGACACCATTCTTTTAACCATTTCCCAAATTATTCTTTACCTTCAGAACCCCCAGTCAGCAACAGTGAAGAAAATGTTACCTCTCCTTCTAAGATCTTTATTTTTCCCCCCAGAACTTCATACTCTCCAGTGATGCTTTCTAGGTTCTTGCTGATTGTATTCTTTTATCCATGGGATTTATTAAAAAAAAATGAGTCTTATGATGTGATGTCTTCAATTTTTTTTCATGTGTCCCATATTCATGCTCTAAGAATCTGATTTTTCTACTGTTCATGTCACATAGACATGTATCTGAGGATCCCTTAACAGGGAATTTTTCTAGTCATTACTTTTCTTCCTCCTTTGACCAATACTGGATGACCTCTAGTCACATATGTGGATTCCCAGGGTCATTCCTTAGAAATAAGAATTTGTCTCAGAAGAAACAGTTCTATCCACTAAGTTAGTGGTTTTTTAAGTGTGGTCTACAGACCCCTAGTGATCTCCAAGACTCCTTCAGTAAATCCAAGGGGTCAAAATTATTTTCATAATAACACTAAAACAACTGAACAACAACAAATATGCAGCCCAAAAGAGGAATGGGATGTGAAGGGAGAACAGAGAGGAAAAAAGGTTTCAGTATATTTCCATACTTGGGACATCATTCGACATTTTAAATGGTAATAAAAATTTATAGCTTTAAAATAATATAATAACAATAACACTAAAACAATATTTGCCTATTGAAAAATTCCTCCCTCTTCTAACTACATATCTGTGTGAGGCCAGATTTTCTTCATATATTTCCACCCAAACAGCATATTGCAGCCAATTAAATGCAGAAGCAATTATAAAAATCTGGCTATCTTCTATTAAGACAGACATTAAATCAATTTTTAAAAATATGTAAAACAATGTTTTTTATGTTTTAAAAATTATTTCTCATAAAGTATGTATATTAAAATGTAATGAGTTTACTATGATTTTAAGTGAATTAAATATTTTTAAAACATTTCTGTTTTAGTTCTAATACAATAAATATCAATAGATATAACTCATATAGAGTTTTTGGGTTTCTAGATAATTTTTAATAGTGTAAAGGGATCCTGAGATCAAAAAAGATAAAACCATTGCTCTAAAAGATCACTCCCTTTATCAAAGCTCCAATAGTTCAATGACCCTTCTTTACCCCTCTAAATTCACATATTTCCATCATCAAACTTCCTTATACTCATGATTCCTCTCTTTCTTTTCAGCTTTTTTTCCTCTTTGTTTTTTTTTTTTTTCCCAAAGCACTTTGAAAGAACCCTTCAATCTCTCTGATAACCTGAAAAGCAGAGCAGTGTCTAGAAACCCTTTTTTACTTTCTCCTTTAAGAGGAAGGCCAAACTGTTTTTGTGCATATATAAGCTATTATTTCACAAAAGAGTTAAAAACTCTACAGGGAAATAAGATCTATGACATAAAATGAATACTTAAGAACCCAGAATTCAAGTCAGAGGATGAGCAAAGGAAGATCAATCAACAAAAACAAATGACTACTGGGCATATACAAGGTCAGAAAGTCAATGAGAGAATGAAAGACCAAATATATAAAATATTCATAGTAGGACTCGTTGTGGTAGCAAAAAACTGTAAACGAAGTGGGTGCCCATCGATTGAGAAATGGTTGAATAAATTATGGTATATGAATGTAATGGAATATTATTTCACCTATATGAAACAACAAATAAGAGACACTTAGAAGGTCAAATAAAGGACTCCCAAAACCAGAACGATAAAAAAATAAAGAAAAATAACACAGAAAAGCAAGTATCCTCAAATTAACTGCAACTAATAATTTCAGTTTCAGAGAACATATCTTTCTCAAGAAGACTTCTAAGTATCAAAAGTGGCATACAATCTCAGATCTGGCTGCTTTGTATCTTGCATTTGATGAACTGTTTTTTTCTTTTTCTTTTTTGAATCTTTGTTAAAAGGGAAGTTTCATTGAGAAGCACCATGGGATAGAGGCTAGAGAGAGCTGGCCAAATAGGGCCAGGAAGATCTTGCATTAGAAGGTTTCACACCCTATCTCTGACACTGATGTGAGACTCTGGGCAAACCCTTAGCCTCTTAGTACCCAAGGAACTCTCCCATATATAAGTTCATTCGCCAGTCTATGCTGGTAGAATCACTTTCCTTGCTAGGAAACTTCGTAAAAGATGAACTTCTCCCCACTCCCAAAAGAAAGAGAATCCTCATTGTGAAGGGGAAAGGGACATATTCAGAAAATTTATACAAAGAATATAGAATCAAAAGGCATCAATTAAAAAATTAGGTGGAGGGTGGATATGTATATGTATTGTAGTTGCATATCATAGTATAAGTATATACATGTAGCTCAGAGCTATGTTATTAGAAAAGTGAAAGGATTAAGCTAAATTTTCTATTTCTTTACCATTTAATTCTATTATCCAATTAAGTATTTTATTTCACATTCTGTTATATTATGATCTTCCTTTTTAGGATTTTAGCCACTTTATTATTAAACATATTAATTAGAAGTGAAAATTTTCTAAATATAAATACATATATGTGTGTGTATACAAATATATAGGGATATCCCATCATCCAACAATTGTGCTTTACATTTGAATAGTATTTTGCAGTTTTTAGTGAGTTTTCATATGTGTTATTTTATTTGTTCTTCATGACAATTCTGTAAGGTAGGCAGAAAAGTTAATATTATACCCATTAGACAAATGAGGAAACTGAGGCTTATTTTATTTATGCTTACTTATCCCAGTAACTATTTTAGGCTCAAATGCTAAGTAACACCAACAGAAACACAGAGCTCCTCTCTACTATGACACTGGTCTTTCTAAAATCCAATGTCTTGGTTATCTAGGTTGGCCATTCCAATTGTCCCTCCTGAAGACATATTTATAGAATATGTTTTGATCAGAGCATGCCAGTCACAGAGGCTTCATATTAGTCACAGATTGATAATAATAAAGGAGACATGGCATGCCAAAACAATTTGTCAATGTACTGTACCCCTAAGTCAAAATTAATGATAATTTAGTGCCAAATTGTTTTTAATTCTGTATTGATCTGCCTGGAAGCCTCACTTTACCCCCAAATCCAGCTTTTATAAACTTAAATATATAAAAGGAAAATGAACCCTTTAAACATCAACTCTAATTCTTGAGAACAGATACAACATGCCTTCTTTCTCTTAGCCAAAAATGAAGGGGGAAGGAGGAACCTACAGAGGTAAAATGTTACATATGTTCTTTGATTCAGTCACTGAATCAGTCACTTTTGCTTGTTTTTCTTTTTTTTTCTTTTCTATTTTTTGGGGCTAGATAGCATGTTACTATTTTCAGAAAAGGCTGTTATATAGAAACAAAGGATATCAATAAAACATTGTAAATAAAAATCATTTGTAAAATGCTTACTATGTATCAAATAGTATACTAAAGGTCCACATGCAAATTTATAGTGGTAATAACAGACAGAGAAGGTAAAGTACCTTCAGGTTTGCAAAGCACTGAATATGTTACTTCATTTGATCCTCAGCACAAGCCTGTGAGGGAGGTGGGATTGCTATTCCCATTTTTCAGAGGGGGCACCAGATGCTTGTGCTGAGAATAACTGTTAATAAATGTCTGAAGCAGAATTCAAACTTGGATCTTCCTGACTCCAAGAGCCTGGAATTATCAACTGTGTCAGCTAGCTGTAACACACTTCCTGCTCTTGTAGAACTTATTTTCTAACAGAGGGGACAAGAAAGTGGTAGCTAGGGAAGAGTATTTCCTCTGGAAGCCACAAAGACAGGAAATATAACAATAGGGAGCCCTTTCCAGGAGCAATGATAGAGTTGATTGCCCAACAGTTCCCAGAACAAGTAATAGAAAAGGAATGGAAGAGGATGTAATCATTTTAATTAAAGATATCAAATACTCATGTGAAGGGTGTGAATCCATTCCTAATTAAATTGAAGTAATTCTTACAACATAATATAACTGATAATGTAATAGGGTGGACCATTGTTAGTTATAGATCAGCTTGAAGAAGTTCCTCTATTATTCTGACTATTAAATGAAATTAACTGATAGGACACAGAACACTTGTATAAAATGCCTGGCTGAAGGATAGCTACTCCCAGATACCCCCAGGTATCCTTTAGAAAGCAAATCAGCTCTGAGAGAAAAGTTCTTTCTTTACTTTTATTTCTACATCTTTTGAAGAATGTAATAAGAGTTTTTTCTCCTCCCATTGGCAATCACATTTTGCAGCAGAAGCACATGTCACAGAAGACATGTAACTCCTATTCAGGCTAAAAGCAGAATTCAAGGACATTGCCTTCTGTGTAGAGGAGGAAGTCTGAATTCTCAGACCAATGTGATCCCTGCATACCTTAGTCAAGAAGGGAGACTTCCAAGGCCAGCTAGAGAGTAAAGTCCAGGCAAGTCACTTTTGAAGGACAGAGAGCTTGTAGCCTAGAGCTTGGGTCCTGCTCAAGAAATGGCAGATCTCAGGATAAAGACTCCGAAGGAACAGAACTAGGAAGGTTTCCCATTGGTTCCAGGATGAGAAAATTCCAATTCTATCTGAAAGAATCCCGAAATTCCTTCGTCAAGGATTTCAGTTGAGCCCAAAAAGTGGAGGCAATCTGGCCATAGCCAATCATCAGAACAGGTCCAATAAGTCCAACTGAACAAAATACTCAGCTAAGATATCTAGTTCAGTAGCTTCGTGTAATAAGTGACAGAAGAGCAACAATTCTCCTTCCCTACCCTTTCAAGGCAAGACTCAAATGATTCTGACAAGACCTTTAGAATGAAGAAAAAAATTGTTATTTTAAGTAAAAGAAATGTTACCTCCACCTCAACTCCCTTAAAAAAAACCCACAATCATTCACAGAAAATATTTTTAAATGGTAATTTTTAGGAGAATTTTTCAGTGTATATTTAAATTTGTATTTTAAAAGTCTCATTTACTGTAGCATTAGAGCAGTTAGAAGTATACATAGAGGGCATGAGTATAAGGTAACTTTGATGGGAGGACATCTAAAAAAAAAAGGAAACTAAAAGTTAAGAAAGAGGGACTGAGAGAAGGGGAAAGGGAGAGGTAAAATGAATTATCTCATATAAAAGAGGTAGAAAGAGCTTTTACAGTGGAGGGGGAGATAGGATGGGATGAGATAGTAAACAACACAAACCTTACTCTCAATGGAACTGGCTCAAGGAGGGAATAACATACACACTCAGTTGAGTATAGAAATCTATATTATTCTACAGGGAAGTAGGAGAGGAAGGAGAAAAGAGAAGGAGGCAAGGTGATAAAAGAAGAGATTGGGGAAGACAGAAGTCAGGAGCAAAATACTTTTGAGGAGAGATAAGGTGAAAGAAGAGAGAGAAAAGGATAAAAGAAGAGGAGAAAGAATAGAAGGGATGGAAATATATAGTAATCATAGCTGTAAAAAAAATCACAAGTTTCTCTGATAAAAGTCTAATTTCTCAAAGATATAGAGAATCGAGTCAAATTTATAAGAATGCAAGTTATTCCCCTATTAACAAATGATCAAAGAATATGAACAAAGAAGTTTTTTTCAGAAGAAGTCAAAACTATAATCACATAGAAAATGCTCTAAATCACTATTGATTAGAGGATTCAAATTAAAACAAATTGTGAGGTACCATCAGATTGGCTAAAATGCCAAGAAAAGTAAAGTGGTAAATGTTGGAGAAACTGTGGGAAAACTGAGACACCAAAGCATTGTTTATGGAGTTGTGAACTGATCTAACCATTCTGGAGAACAATTTGGAACTGTGCCTAAAAAGCTACTAAATTATACATACCCCTTTAATCCAGAAATACTATTACAAGGCCTGTATCCTAAAGAGAGAAAAACATTTAAAACAAAAGGACTTATATGCACAAAAATATTTATAAAAGCTATTTTGTGGTAGCAAAGAATTAGAAATTGAGGAGATGCCTATCAATTGGGGAATGACTAAACAAAAGTTGTGGTGTATGGTTGTGATGAAATACTATTGTGCTATTAAAAATGATGAACAGGATGGTCTCAGAAAAACCAATAAGATATACATGAGTTGGTACAAAGTGAAATGAGCAAAATCAGAAGAATATTGTACACAATATCAGCAATATCATATGATGATCAATTGTGAATTACTTAGCTTTTCTCAGCAATACATAGATCCAAGACAATATTGAAAGACTTAAGACAAAAAGTGCTCTCCACCTCTAGAGAAAGAACTGATGGGAGTTGAAATACAGATTGAAGCATACTTTTTACTTTCTTCATTTTTCTGGATTGGATGGAGAGACTGGTCTCTGTTTTCTTCTACAACATGATTAATATGGAAATATGTTGTACATGAATGCACATGTATAACCATATCATTTCCTAAATCTCACATTTAGGCCCTTTCCCTTTTTTAATGATCTCTTTGCAAAATAGTCCCAGTAGTGGTATTGCTAGATCAAAGTTGTAGGTAGAGTTTGGTTGCCCCTTTGGACATAATTCCAAGCTGTTCCAAAGAATGGTTGGATCAGTTCACAACTCGATCAACAGAGTATCGATATTCCAATTTTCCCACATCCTCTCCAACATTTATCATTTTCCCTTTTTGTCATATTAGCCAATCTGATAAGTCTGAAGTGGTACATCAGAGTTGTTCTAATTTGCATTTCTTAAGTCAAAGGTAATTTAGAGGTCTTCATATGCCTACAGATAGCTTTGATTTGTCTGTTCATATGCTTTGATCATTTGTCAATTGAGAAATGACTTTTTCTTATAAATTTGACTCAGTTCTCTATTTGTTTGAGAAATTATAAGAGATACTTTCTATAAAGATTTTTTTTCTCAGCTTTCTGCTTTCCTTCTCATCTTGGTTGCATTGCTTGCCTTCTTAATAAGGGTGGAAAGGGAGAGAATTTGGAACTTAAAATTTTTAAAGAGTGTCAAAATTGTTTTTACATGTAATTGGAAAGAAATTAATATTTCAAAAGAAAAAAATCTCATTTTAGGAGGTAGCCTATATTTGGGCCAATATGGAGTATCTACAAATAGAGGTCAAATATTCTTAAAATGTTTATGAATCAGCCAGCAGGACTGAACATCCTTAAACTGGCCACATGTCCTAACTGGGAGCATCTGGCTTTAGAGTGAAAAAGAAGGTTCTTGAGACTGTTTTAACAACTAGGACTTATTCTGTGAGGCAGTGTGATATAAAGTAGATTGTGAAGTATAAGCCCTAGATTTTAAATATACTGCTTCCATTTTCTAGCTGTTCAACTAGAAACAAGTCATTTACTTCCCTGAGCCTCAGTTTCCTTTATCTGTAAAATGAGAAAAATAATTCCAATTATTCTTAGCTTACTGGCTTGTTTTGACCAAAAAATCAGAGAGTAGATTCTAAAGCATTCCATAAATGCCAGTTAGTATAAATATCCAACTTCGGAAGGTCAAAAGGAACCACAGGTATACTCCTCAGTCCATTACCATAACTCTTTCCTTTCTGACTCCTCTGTTCTATGGTTTGGTCAGGTCAAGGATTTGGACACTGGCTTCAGGTTGGCAGTGAAGGAAAAATATCAATTGGCCAGAAAAGGAAAGCCTTTGAATCCTGGACAGGAAAGAGACTGACACCTGGTTCAAAGTGAGGGACAAGTTACAACATAAAAAGGATCAGTGGAACAACAATTGACTTGAAGAGCAGCTGCAGATATTCTCTAAATTGGATATCTGAGAGACAAAAGAGAGACTAAAACAGAGATCATAGGATCATAGGGTCTAGAGCTGGAATGAGCCCAAGGGATTCCTTAATCCAATGCCTTTGTTTTACAGATGGAGAAACAGAGATACAGATAGCTTTTTCAAGAAGTTGTTGATGATAATAATAATAATAGTTACATTCATAAAACACTCACTATGTGCCAGCTCTATGCTAAGTACTTTATAGTTATTATCTCATTTGATCCTCATAATAATTTAGGGAGGGAGGTGCTATTATTATCCCCATTTCACAGATAGGAAACAAACAAATAGAAGTTAAATGACTTGCGTAGGGTCTCAGAACTAATTTTTTTTCTTTTAAAAATCGTTTATCGGGGGCAGCTAGATGGTGTAGTGGATAAAGTGCTGGCCCTCAAATCAGGAGGACTGGAGATCAAATCCAGCCTCAGACACTTAATACTTCCTACCTATGTGACCCTGGGTAAGTCACTTAACCCCAATTGCCTCAACCCCCCAAAATAAACAAACAAACAAACAAATAAATAAATAAATAAAATACATAAGAAGTAAATTTTTAAAAATAAAAATCATTTATCTTTTTTACTTTACATGTATAATCATTTTTAACATATTTCCCTATGAGTCATATTGAGAAAGAAAAATCAGAACAAAACCAGAAGAAAGAAAAGAACAAAAAAAAATTTTTAAGTGAAAATAGTATGCTTCAACCCACATTCAGTCTCCATAGTTCTTTCTCAGGATGCAGATGGTATTTTCCATCTTAAGTCTAATAGGATTGTCTTAGATCACTGTACTACTAAGAAGAGCTAAGTCTATCAAAGTTGATCACCACTCAATCTTACAGTTACTATGTACACATTTTCCTGGTTCTGCTCACTTCACTCAGCATCAGTTCAGGTAAGTCTTTCCAGGTTTTTCTGAAATTAGCCTACTGATCATTTCTTATAGAACAAGAATATACTATATAATATACACCATAACTTATTTAACTATTTCCCAGTAGATAGACATCCCCTCAATTTCCAATTCCTTGTGAACACAAAAAGAGCTGCTACAAATATTTTTGCACACGTGGGTCCTTTTCTCTCTTTAAGATATAGATCCAATAGTGGCACTGCTGGATCAAAGGGTAAGGTCAAGCAGGATGAATACAGAGAGGACTGGCAAGACTTACATGAACTGATGCTAAGTGAAATGAGCAGAACTAGGAGATCATTATACACTTCAACAACGATATTGTATGAGGACATATTTTGATGGAAGTGGATTTCTTTGACAAAGAGACCTGAGTTTCAATTGATAAATGACGGACAAAAGCAGCTACACCCAAAGAAAGAACACTGGGAAACGAATGTGAACTATCTACATTTTTGTTTTTCTTCCCGGGTTATTTATACCTTCTGAATCCAATTCTCCCTGTGCAACAAGAGAACTGTTCAGTTCTGCAAACATATATTGTATCTAGGATATACTGCAACATATCCAACATATATAGGACTGCTTGCCATCTAGGGGAGGGGGTAGAGGGAGGGAGGGGAAAAATCGGAACAGAAATGAGTGCAAGGGATAATGTTGTAAAAAAATTACCCTGGCATGGATTCTGTCAATATAAAGTAATTATTAAATAAAAATTTAAAATAGAAAAAAAAAAAAGGGTAAGGTCATACAACTATTAAGTATTACAGGCCAGATCTGAACTCAAGTTTTCCTAACTCTAGGCCCAGCATATTACCCAACAGCTGCTCAAAACAAAGGTTTCTGACTCCAAAGTCAGTGCCATTGCTATTTAGACATATTAGAAGGGGATTGCCATAAATATTTTAGAACATATAGGTTCTTTTCCTTTTCTCCAGTCTCCTTGGGAAATAGATCTAATAGAAGTATTGCTGGGTCAAAGAGTATTCATAGTTTTATAACTCTTTATGCATGATTCCATATTGTTCTTCAAAATAATTGGATTAGTTCACAGTTCTACCAAGTGTATTAACTTCCCAATTTTCCCACATCTCTTTTGACATTTGTCCTTTTCCCCTTCTATCATTTTAGCCAGTCTTAGCAAGTTTTAGCCAAAGTGCGAGATGATATCTTGAGAGCATTTTTTCCATATGATTATATGGAATTTCTTCTAATTTCTTCATCCAAAAATTTCCTGTTCACATTCTTTGACCACTTATTAATTGGTAAATAACACATCTTCTTACAAATTTGACAATGTTTTCAATATATTTTAGATCTTTATCTGAGAAACTGTCTAATAAAAAAATTTCTACCAATTTTCTGCCTTCCTTCTGAGCTTGGTTACATTTGTTTTATTTACACAAAACCTTTTTAATTTAATGCATATGTATAATGGAGCAGTGATTAATTTTGATGTCGTAAAATGGGGGATATTGAGGAGTGGGGGCACCCCATAATACTATCTCATAAAGTCATTGTGAGAAAAAATTTATTGTAATCAAAATTATTCATTTTACAGTCACACTGCTATAAGTCTGAGGGATAATATGTTCCATATTGGTCTAAATTTACTTGCGACATCTCCCTTTATATGTAGGTCATCCATTTTGACCTTATCTTGGTAAATAATGAAAGATATTGGCTTATACTCAATTTTTGCCAGATCAATTTCCAATTTGCCCAACAATTGTTACCAAATGGTGAATTATTATCCCACAGTTTAATCTTTACATTTGTCAGACAAAAATTTACTGATTTTTTTCCGTGTTCTACTGTGTATTGTATCATCTACTGTTTCACTGATCTACCTTTCTGTTTCTTAGCCAGTGTCAGATGGTTTTTAATAATGACTGCACCATTATACAGTTTAAGATTTAGTAGTATTAAACCTTCTTTTTTACAGTTTAAAAATAAATAAAATAACCAGAGGTAGATCTTCATGGTCTCCACAAGTAGAAACATTAAATATGACTAATGACTGAGCAGGAAGAACTCATTCCATAGACTCAAAAGGAGAAACAACTTTTGCTCTCACTTTCTTCCATTCTTTTGAGCGCATTGGGGTTTTATCACCTCCCACTCATGCACACTTCAGTTGAGGGCACCAAGGAGACCTCACTCCTCCTCCCCTCCTTAGCAACAGATGTCACAGCAAGTGCTTACCTGGGTTAGCTTAGGACTGGATCTCAAGTTCATAATTTCAGTTTTCAAAGGATGGTTTCAACCACTACAACACTATAGATAAGCTCACCAGCACAGGGGGTGATTCAGATTTGATGTTTTGTACCCTTTAAATTCCTCTCCCCTCTGATCGGAGAGCTAGAGGACAGAGCAACAATCTCCTTCCAAAACCACAGAACTTTCCAATTAACCTCATTTCCGTCAGGCGTTCCCATTGCTTTTCACTCCTGAGAACATTGTGTTTTACTATTTATCAACAGGAGCTTATGCATGTTTTGTGTTATTAGCATTTGTTTATGGTAGAGAAAATAATTAGCTTTTCCTGGCAAAGATATTGGAGTGGCTTGCCATTTTCTTCTCTAAATAATTTTACAGATAAGGAAACTGAGGCAAAAAGGGTTAAGTGACTTGACCAGAGTATCTGAAATGAGATTGCCAGCAATCTATCCACTGTGCCACCTAGCTACCCCACAAAAGGCAATTTGGAGGAGAAGCTAGGGTATCAAGAAATTTTAAGTTTCAAAAGAAACGGGACTTTAAGGGAGCGGTCAGAGAGAGGGCTTTCTGGGAATGACGTGGAAGTGAATGCAACCTTGCCACAGTCTGGATGACCCTCATCAAGTCATTCACCTCCCCAGGACTTATTCCTCATCTGTAAAGTGAGGGGCTGGACCAGATGTTCTCTGCGGAGGGGGGGAAGGGGGCGGAGAAGGGATAGGAGGGTTTCCAGCTCTCTGTCTAGGAGGCAAGTTTTCATATATGGAAAAGAAGTGATAAGAGATAGTTGAAAGGGGGAGACAGAGAGACAAGAGAGAGATAGACAGAAGGAGAGACAGACAGAAGAGAGACAGGAGACACGAGGAGAGACAGAGAGATAGAGACAGAGACAGGAGAGAGACAAACAGGAGGAGAGACAGGTTTAGGGGAAGGAGAGACAGAGATTTAAGGGAGAGAGAGAGCCTGAGAGATGAGGCAAAAGAGACAGACACAAAGATGACGACGGAGAGACAAGAGGGCCAAGTTGTCGGCCTCTTCACACTTTGGCTCTGAACCAGCCCGTTCCTGCGCGATAGCATATGTATGTGTGTATATGTCTGTGTACGCATGTGCGCACTCCAGACCACAGGCACAGCCCCAGCCTCCCCCCGCGCGGGTCACGCCGAGGCGCGCATGCGCCCTCGGCACGCGCCCTCGCCGCCCGGGGCTCTGCCCGCAGCCCGGGGAGCAGCTGAGACACAAACACTCGCACGTGCGCCCCCGCCCCTCCCCGCGCACGCGCCCCGGGCCTCCGCGCGCACCCTCCCCCCATCCCGGCTTGCTCCGATCCAGTGCCTCCTGCAGCTCCAGCCCCAGCCCCGCGGCAGACCTGGCCAGAGAAGACAGTGGCGGCGTCTGCGGGCTCCCGGTGAGCGGCGGCTGTGACCGAGACAGTGACAGAGGCTGAGGCGGCGGCGGCGGCGGCAGCGGCAGCGGCAGCGGCAGCGCTGGTGAGGAGGCGGCTGCGGAGAGCGGGCGGGGGGTGGGGGGCGATGCCGCCGGCCCCAGCCCCGATCCCCGACCCCGGAGCACCGCGGGCTGTGTCCCAGGCCGGCCTCTGAGGCGCGCGCAGGACCGAACCCTCCGGGCTAGTCCCGACCCAGCAGGTGCGGCGGCGCCGCTGACCCTGCCCGAGGAGATGGTGGGCGCTGCGGGGGGCGGGCCCGGGCAGCTCCTGTGACCCCGCCCGGCCCTAGACCTGGCCGCACAGTCCTGGGATCACCCCCCTCCCCAGTAGTGGACGGCCCTGGGACCCCTCCCCTTTCTGAGCCAACAGCGTCGGGACGCCCCCACCTTAGCAGACAGTTCTGGGACCATTCTCTCCCCACCTCTCCTCGCCCCCAGCAGACAGCTGTGAAATACCCCCCCACACACATACCCTGAGCAAACTGTCCTAGGAGAACGCTCCAGTGCCCCTGATCAAACAGCTCTGGGACACTTTCTCCCACACACTGGTCACACTGACCTGGTGACCCCTTCCAGTTCTGCAGAGAGCCTGGTGACACCCCCTCCTGAAGCAAACAGCCCCTGGAAGCCTCTTCCCCCACCCCTGACCGGACAGCCCTGGGATTCCCCACCCCAGGACCCTGGGCAGACAGGGCCCCTCTCAAGGCTGGACCAGCCCAAGGACTGCCCTCATCAGCTTGAACCTTCCCCTCTAGACGGGCCAGAGAGTGCTGTCACCTCCACCCCCAGCTCACAGAAGTGACCCTCCCCACACACACCCAGTCTGCCTGGAGAGCCTGGGGCCACACACCGGGCCCCAGATTTCCTGGCCCACCTGTTTGCCTCCTTGTCCCTCTCATACGAGAGGCGCCCAGCCAGGCAGGCAGCCTTTGCGCTCTCTCACCTTAGAGAGCCTTCATCGCCCCTACCCAGATAGTACCTGGTAAAGTTCCTGAGAGATCTCTCTCACGTCAGTCTGTTTATTGTCTCTGTGTATGCCCTGATGACCAGACTTCAGCAAATATGTTCCTACTGATAATGACCCCCATTCCCTTGATCCTTTCCCCATTAGAACATTTCCAGTTACTCTTTCCTCTAGGCCTCCCACTGTGATATTCCTCCCCCCCTACCAGTGACACTATGCAACACCAGAGTGGTTGCCGAGGCATCTGGCTCCTGCCCCTGTCCCTGTTCCTGTCTAGCCTTGGGGTGGCCAGAACCGGGCGCTCCCTTCTCAGCTGTCCTACAGCCTGCCTTTGTGCCAGCAACATCCTCAGCTGCACGAAACGGGACCTGGTGAATGTTCCACAATCTCTGCCCCGCTACACGGCACAACTGGATCTTAGCCACAACAATCTGACCCACCTTCGGGCCCAGTGGACCTCCATACGCCTGATCCATCTTCACTCGTTGTTCCTCAGCCATAACAACCTGCACTTCATCTCCACGGAGGCCTTCTCCCCAGTGCCCAAGCTGCGCTACCTGGACCTCTCCTCCAATCATTTGCGGACCCTGGATGAGTGCCTGTTCAGTGAACTTCAGGAGCTGGAGGTATTGTTATTGTACAACAATCGAATTATGGAGGTGGACCGCAGCGCCTTTGATGACATGGTCCACCTACAGAAACTCTACCTGAGCCAGAACCAGATTGCTCGATTTCCTGTAGAACTGGTCAAGGATAGGTCCAAGCTGCCCCAGCTGACCCTCTTGGATCTATCTTCTAACAAACTGAAGCTGTTACCCACGTCTGATCTGCAAGACCTGCCAGCCTGGATGAAAAATGGCCTGTACCTGCATAACAACTCCCTCACCTGTGACTGCGAGATATACAAGCTCTTCACCCACTGGCAGTATCGCCAGCTGAGCTCGGTGGTAGACTTTCAGGAGGATCTGTACTGTGTACATTCCAAGAAGACGCTCAGCGTCTTCAACATGAGCAGCACCCTGAACTGCAGCGAGTTCAAGGAGTGCGCGTTTGAAGCCCACCTTGGGGAGACCCTGACCATCAGCTGCGACACCAAGCAGAAGGGGATGAGCAAGGAATGGGTGACGCCAAACAACGAAAGAGTACTGGAGGAGGCGGGCAACAGCACCGCGAGGATGTTGAAAGACGGTAGCCTGCAATTGCGACACATTCGGGTGGAGGATCAGGGACTGTACACCTGCTACGCGGTAGGGGAGGTGTTCAATGAAACGTTGTCTGTGGAGGTGAAAGTCCACAACTTCACCCAGCATGGACCTCATGACACTCTCAACACAGCCTACACCACGCTGGTGGGCTGTATCCTCAGCGTGGTCCTGGTCCTGATCTATCTGTACCTCACCCCCTGCCGCTGCTGGTGCCGCGCTGGGGAGAGACCTGCGAGCCATCAGGGAGATAGTCTCAGCTCCTCCATGCTTAGCACGACCCCCAACCATGATCCGATGGCGGCTGGGGCTGGTAAGGACACTGGTTTTGACCGTCGAGTGGCCTTCCTGGAACCCACAGGACCCGGGCAGGGCCAAAATGGCAAACTAAAGCCTGGCAACACCCTCCCCGTGCCTGAGGGGACCAAGGGGCAGAGGAAAATGTCTGATCCGGAGTCAGTCAGCTCAGTCTTCTCGGACACACCCATTGTGGTGTGAGGAGGGTGGGGTTGATGGGAAGATCCCCTGGAAAGAGGTAATGGTCACCTCCAAAGGATGTAAGGGGAAAGAAGAGGGCTGCCTGAGTGGGGGGGGGGGATCCTCCCCTGTCCTCAAGGGAAATGGGCACAGATACAACATCAGGCAAGAAGCCCCACCTCCATCCCTGGGTGTAGAAGATTTTCAAATACAGATCTGTAACTCTCAGGCAAACGCTGCACCCCTATTCAAAGTTCTAGCAAGTTCTGATGATGAAGGAACATGTCTAATAGGTGGGTCTAGTGGGAAATAGATTCCCTAAGCTTTTACTACATCATCTTCGACCCATAAGAAAGTGGTCATTATCCAAGCATTTGAAAAGAAAAAAAGTTTTTTTTTTTAAACAATATCTTCTTCCACCTCTACCCAGGGATTTGGGGTGGGACTTAATGGGAACAGATTTGGGCAGTTGGCCTAAGTCTAGTAGTTTTCAGCTGCAGGTATATCCTCTTTGGTTAGGAACCTACATCTCTATAGACAGGGAAATTGTAAACCTTAAGGAAGGAGATAGGAAAAAAACAAAAGGCCCTTGAATCAAGAGTGACCCCCAAAGCTGTTCTGAAACTTTTCCATCTTCCTCTTTCCCAAGAAGAATTAAGTAGGTGACTGCATCACAGAAGCAAATAACCAGCATGATGCTATGGTCAACTAGGGACCCCTTATAACCAGTATAAGCTTATAGAGGGCAATGATATAATGGAGTGCATCATTGGGGGATTATCATTGGTAGAAGGTGCTGTCTGGGGTGAACTGGGTTGTTTGGGTCACAGCTTAGAACGCCTCAAAACATACTCCTGGGGAGAACAGTGGGGATTCTGACTCTGATCTCTTTTCTGCTGTGCATTTGTACTTGACAAGGTCTACTGAATATCACCTCAGGCAGGGCCTTTGCAGGCACCTGGTGTGAAGGATGATTGAGTGAAGAGCAAGGAGAAGTGGGAGGACCCGAAGGAAACTTGCCCAGCATAAGGAGGAGGCTAAATCAGCCTCCATTTCGTGAAGCCTTGTATGATCTATCTAGTTTTTTCCCCTTGCTTTTGGAAAAGATGAACTTTCTCTCTACAGCACAGTGGGGGAAGGACCCATAGGGGGCCTACAATCCTTTTGAGTAGATTGGTGTTTGGGTGAAGGGAAGGGGTAATTACAATGTAAAGTGTCCTTGAATTGGCAAGGCTTCCTTCTCGGGTCTAGGCTGACTGATGGTGATCTTCACTCGGCTCTCACCACTGCGAGGCTGGAGTAAGGGATTAGCTGTGCACAAGGCTTGAGAGGAATGGTCTGTCCCAGAATGGACACTTTGGGGTACATATATGCTTAAAGTGCTCCAATTGCCCCCCCCCCTTGCAAGCAGTCCTACTGTAGGTCAGAGAAACTGAATCAAACCTACATGAGGCTGCCACCTTTGTCTCAGTGGTGGTGGAATTTCCTCACTGGTTGTGGGTCGGGAATATGTGGTGATGGGTAGAGTCCTTCTAAGGTTGGAAACTAGCTTGGGACCAAGAAGGTGACTGTATGCTGCAGCTCTTCTCCCAGGCTCTATCATGTAGTCTTTTCAACAACATTTCAGGTTATTCTGAGCATTGGAGGCAGAGCTACAGGAAGATTGAAGATGAGGAAAAATATATCTCTTTTCCTTTACATTTTTCAGTCTGCTTCTTCCCTCCCGGTCTTGGCCCTGTGTTCTCTCCTCCCAATGGCTTTCTGCCTAGGGAAGTGTGTACTTTCCACTTGGCTCAGACCAGGGATGCTCTCTCCAGGCATTTGAACTGCTTTCTGGGTCCCAGTAGGAGGTATTCCTAAGTTGGCATCTTCTAGGGGAATCCAAGGTCAGAGATTCAGATCCGAAAGGGGCCTCAGAGGTCATCTGTGAGAGAGTTGGAAACAAGCCTCGGGAGGTCTGATGACTCCAACAATGTCACACATAGAGGGTGAAGGTTGCCAGTCACTTGCACAAGGTCGTTCCATCTACCTAACAGGATTAGGGCAGGGGACTAGCACTGGAGATGCTGCCCTCATCCATCCTTGGGCTCTTCAGACTGTATTCCACCTCTTTCAGCAGTAGAGAGATGCAGCATTTCCCTAGTTATTTACAGCTTATAGGTATGCATGCACACCAGCATTTTGGCATTGACCTAGACAGTGTGTCTCCTTTGATTTTTTCCGATGCCCAGTTATCCCCACATTCACACAGCTTTAAAAATATAATGTATTCTAGCAAAGGCTTCCTGATGGTCCTGCAATATCCCTTCAGTATAAAATCACTTGGACTTTCCCTCCCTGAACTTCACGGAGCTTCACCCCTTTTCTGAGAGGCATTGCAGCACAGTGGGTAGAGACTGAATTTAGAACCTGAATTAGACACCAGCTGTGCAATCTTGGGCAAGGCACTTAACTTCTCTGTCTTTCCTCATCTGTAAATTGGACATAACACCTGCCTCACAGGGTTGTTGTGAGGATCAAATGAGAAAACACATCAAGTGCTTTGCAAGCCATCAAGTACTGTGTAAGCGTGTGCTAGTATTACTGTTCTATGATCGATGCAGTCACATGACTTCCCTATTCTTGCTGGTGTTTTGAGAATGCCTTTGAGGGAAGGAAGAACTGGAAGCTGAAACCGGGTCTCAGCTCCTTGGAAATTTTACTTTAATCTAAGATATCCTTAGGCAAGAGCCATGAGATTCCAAAATGGCATTTCCCTTGGAAGTGTCTTAGCAAGGCTCAGAGTATGAGGGAGAGACAGAGATAGATGGACAGGATAGCAGGCCACTCTGTCACCTTTTCCTTGTCAAGTGCCATGGTAAGACTAGGGATCTCTACCATTGGCTAGGAATAGGAGGAAAGAGTTAAAATGAATTTCCTGTGACTGGTTGTCTTCTAAAGGTCTTAATGGACATTTCCTTCCTCGAAATAAGAAGAATTCCAGTCTCAGATTTATCAGGGAATCGGGCAAGTTGAACTTTTTGAGGTTCTTTTGGTTTGTTTTTTTGAGGCTGAACTCTGTCCGAGGTTCTGAGAATCTCCAGAAAGATAAGTGAAATGAACTAGATTCTGGAAACATTCCTAGTGACCCAGATTTCTGGCTAGTTAACTGACCAGCAGACTGATTCCCTGCAAAATGAAGAAAGTCCCTGTTTGTTTTTCTAAGGCCTGTTAATGGATAGACGTATGTATGATTAGCAGGCTCTATTCTGATTGCTGTTGATAGAACCTCTTCCCTCCCCCGCTCCAATGGCTTTCTGCCTAGGGAAGTGTGTACTTTCCATCCTAGGGGTTCATTGGTGCCTACAGAGAGAATGATCAGGGCACTGGTAGAAAGAAAGCTGAAGGGACTGCCCACAAGACAGAAAAAATCCTTGGAAGCAGGTGTCCCTGAAGACTGAATGTGACATTGCTGCACAATCTGTGTTTATGTGTAATCTTTTTTTCTTTACTTGTATTCGTGGGGTTCTCAGAAAGGAACGGAGAAGGAAGAGCTACCTCGTCCTGACCAGGCAGGTAGCTGAAAGCCTGTTGGATCTGACTTTGAGTGTTTCTGCCCTCCCCCGCCCCACCAGCCCTGGTCCCCTTGCTGGCAAAGCAAATGAGGCCCTTTGTGTCCAGGTTCCCTCTCCTCCCACTTGTGTATATCCAGGCTGGCAGACCCCACAGCCTCCTGACTCCACCATCTGTCTGAGCCTCTGCTCTGAAGAATAGACAGTGATCATTAAACCAGGCATGAGTCTGTTCGTATTGGTTTGTGACTGATTTATTTCTGTAGTAGCTGTGTCAGCTCTGAGTAGGGCCCACTGTTTCCCAAGGGGATGTGAAGTATGAGGGAAAGAAAGGTTGATACCAGGGCAGGAGACAGATCCTGGGCATGAATTTGGGCTCTGATGAATAACAAATTCTGGCAAATGAGAATCTGATCACTGAAAACCTTACAGAGAGCTGCACTTCCCCAAGCCCTGCAGTTAGCAGACCTGCTTTTTAGGGCCCAAATCACCACTCTGGCTCCCTAGTCTTCAGGGCTGGCTGTATTCTGATGCCATTCTAGTCCAAGCCCTCAAGTCACTGGCTCAGGCAACAGGCCCCAGTGTGGTATTCATTAGGTGCTATGAAAAATGTTTGGATTGCATTAAATAATGCCAGGTGGTTGGGAACTTAGCTCACTTTTAAAAAAGGTTATTTATGTTATTTTAAGCCATAGAATTTCCATTGGTTAGGTTGCTAGTATGTGCTGGGCATTGCGTGGGACGGAGTTACAGTCCCCACCTTTTTTAGTACCTATATTTCTGCTAGAAACCAAAATAGTATTCCCCAACCTGAACTTAACACACTTTCTGGCTACTCATAGTGTATGTTCTTATTACAGAAGGTACCATTCAATGGGACAAAAAAGGGAATAGAACAAGGAATAAGTCAGGAATAATCTTAGTGATCAACAGCATCATTTTTAGGAAGCACTTTTGGCCAAGGGTCCGTGTTATCCCAGGCCTGGATCTGTCCCTGAGCCTGTTCTAGTGCTCTTCTTTACAGTCCTAAGGAGGTTTAAAGCACTAGCTCTAGGTCTTTGCCCATAAACAGTTTCTCAGATCCCAGCTGGCATTCCTCCTTCTTATTAGACACAGTGCTGCTCTCTCTTTGGCTCCCGTTCTTATTTAGCACTGCTGGGGATCCATACAACAGCTGCCTCATCTCAGAATGGAGAAAGATAGGCTAAGAGTCCTCGGAGTCTCCCAGCCAGAAATCTGCTCTCCTCTCTCCCCAGCCTGATCTATGAACTCCTCCTTCCCTCTTTGCAACTGCAGTCCCTTTATTGCTTATCTTGTTTCCCAGGAAACCAATAGGAGAGCCTCTCTCCTCCCACCCACAATGTAGAAAAAGCTTAGGCCCCAGCAGCAGGACTGGCAGCTTCTCTGGACTGGCCCCGGTGAGCTCTTAAGCCTGTGCTGAACTCTCCCTCTCCAGGGTACTGAGAGGAAAGCTAAATCATCTGCCAAAGTCAAGCCTCTTCATCATTCCTATGTCAGATGAAAAAGGTCAAGTGCTGGAGACGGAACGAAGACCCTGTGCTGCCTTCCCCCCCCCCCCCCCCCCCCCCCCGGCCCCTGGCCTTCCAGCCTTGCTTTGGCTCGGCTCTTGCCTTTGGAAGCCATGGCCTAGAGGGAAGTGCCTGCCCAAAAAGCAAGCCAGTGTTGAATGTAGAAATTTTAAGAGATTAATTCCAATCCAACAAGCATTTATTAAGGGTTAGGGCACGGTGCTAGGATTGTGGCAATAAAACAGGACAAGTCCTGTCATGGTGAGGGAATGGAACAGACTTGGTAATGACCAACCCCCACTACCCAAGATGGACGTGGGGCCCCTAGCAGATGTTAAATCAAGGGTGCTTAGGACTGCTTCTTCCTCAGCTATTCCCCTGAAGTTGTCAACTTGGCCACGAGCATATGTGTGCAGCCTAACTGTGCTTAACCGTGGTCCCCTTACAGCAGTAGGTCAGTTTTGGAATCGGTTTTGTGTCCAGAAGATCAGGGTACACTCACCTTTACTTAATGAAAACAATAATGAGGTCCCTTGATAAGACAAAGTACTCTAAGTGACATTAGAGGGAAGAGTCGGGGAGAAAAAAAAAGTTAACTTGGCTCCAGGAAATTCTGACGGGGAGCCAAGGAGATGAAAAGAATCCTGGTCTTTGCTCCTAGACACAAATTTCGGGTCTACTAGAACCGTTCCAGGGACTCTCCAGACAGAGGTTTGCGCTCTCTGCTCTCCAAGTTGTGCCCTCTGGCTCAGTGCCAGTCTCCAAAATTAGTCCAGCCCCTGTTGGCTATCTAAACAATTACAGGCTCCAGCACAGGCTCTGGTGACAACATTAGCCCATTCAGCTGAACGCCAGTTCATGTCATGTCCCATGCTGGCAAGGACTGCACTGCCCAAAATGCCTAACTACAGTTTCATTCCTGGATCCCGGGACAGAGAGAAACAATTAGGATGAAAAATGAATACTCGGGTCTCTCTGCTGCTGTATTACTCTAGCCCTTCTGCTTCTACTAGCCCTGGCAGACTTACTGGCTATTCGAAGACAAATGGAATGGAAATTATTCTTTCCCTAATGCAAATGGAACTGCTTTCCCCCCCCTCCCCCCTTTTAATTTCAATAGAAAGCTTTGGGGAAGAATAGGATTGTGATCCAGGTTCCAACAGCGTGAGGCTGGAAAAATGAAACAACAACCCAAGAAAGAAGTCTTGGGTCCCTGGATAGAAAAGGCCCCTCCTGTAAAGGGGAACTTGGGAGACCTTCAGAAGATTCCCAATATCGCAATAAACACTTACCTGAGTACCTACTGAGCATAGAGGCAGCAAAAGGACGAGAATGATCAAATACCACCATTTTATACATGGATAGTGCTTTATGTCTTTTAAAGTGCTTTCATTATCTGTTACAGCAGCTTATGGTCACATGGCATTTACAGTTACAAAGCACTTTCACATCCATCATTTGATGTGATCCTCACAACCACTCTATGAGGTAGGTAGTACAAGATATCCCCATTTTACAGATGATTTTTACAGATTCTTGTTAAGTGACTTGTAAGTGGCAAGAATTTCAGAACTTGAATCCAATGAGTTCTTCACTGGACCTGCCTCCTTCTCCCCAAACTTTCTGAAGTTACGTATGTCGTTCGGTGGCAGAGCCCAGGTCTGAGTTGGGGTGTCCCATTCTTCCCACCAGAGAACACACATCAAACAAACAGCCCTAAGCTCTGGAAGGAAGTGCCCTCAAAAAAGCCAGGGCTAGGGTATTCAGACACCAACCAGCCTGAGCCAGACCCTTACACCGCTGTTGTCTATGCCTTGTCTTGGAGGCCCCTGTAGGACACCAGCATTCTATCCTCCCCTTGAGAAAGGAGAGACTCCTCAATGAAAGCCTTAGGAGATAAGACTCCTCCTTTCCTTCCCACCAAGATACCATCCCATGGCGGGTGGGGGAGGCGGGGAGGAGATATAAGGGCTGCCTGACTCAGCCTTCAGAGTGCTTAGAGATCTGGAGCTGAGAGGCACCGGCACCATGTCAGCTAATGATTATTATTAATTCTGAGCAGACCTTGGCACAGCAGCCAGCTGTCTCAGGGAAGGGGGGCCTGGATCTCCCACACTGAGGTTTCAAAAAGAAGCTATGCGGAATCTGTGCATGGGAGGGCAAAAGAATGAAAATGGGAGAAAGGGCATAAGGCAGGTCTAGGAATAAGGGTGAGGGCAGGGAGAAGAGGATGCGCTCTCAGATGGGAGAGTGGTGGGTCACAGAAGTGAGAGGGGAAGCGGATTCTCCCACAGCTCAGAGCAGGGAAGAAGGTTTGAAGGAGGGCCTGGGGGCCAGGAGCACACTCCCATTCTCTTCTCCACTGTATGAGGGAGCCAGGAGCACTGTGAAGGGAAGTATCTTAATCCAAAATAAAATTAAATGGCTTGATTTCGAAAACATTTAAATTTTATACATCTAGTATCCTTAATATTAACTTTAAACCAAATTACAAATTTATTCCAGAGATTCAGAGTGTAAGGATCCAATATGCAAAGTTGTGCAAATGGCATGCAAATATTTTGGAAATCCAAGCACTCTGACTTAAAATTATAACGAGTAGCCTTCCCCAGTCACGGAGTATGGCCAGTCAAGGGGACAGTGGTCGGCCATGGGCTTCTGCCTCCTTCTATGAAGACAAGCCTCCCAGATGGAGGAAGCAGAAGAGGGGGGTGACGGAGGGAGTGACAAGCAGCCGGCAGCTCCTACCATCCCAGCTGGAGGGACAGAGCCCTGGCACGGAGGGCTAATGGAGGTCCAGCTGCTGTGGCTGGCTGGGAAGCCAGGTGGAAAGGGGGGCGGGGGGAGGTGACTTCTGCCAAGGAAGAGGGCTCCCCCTGGTGATGGTCGGTCCACATGACAGCTAGCCGGCCAGACAGGCCCTTGCAGGCTCCCTCCCAAGCCAGTCCCTGGCTCCCCAAGGCCAGTGCAGAGCGCAGGGGTGGGGGACGCCGGAAGGCCGCGGCAGCTGGGGCCCGTCCCCTCGCAGAACAGGCTTCTCCTCATCGAAGGCCGGGAATAGACATCAGCTGGCACGGCCCCCGCAAACTGCCGGCTGGCTGTCAGCACCCCGCCTGCCCGCCCCCTCACCACCTGGGGGGTTACACCACCCCGCAGGCTCAGCCTCGAGTGCAGTGCCGGGGTTCAGCTCTCAGGCCCAGCCCGCTGGGCCACAGCCTCCCTTTGGCGGGAGCGAGTGGGACTCGGTCCCCACTGCCAGCCCAGCTCAGAAGAGTGGGGGCAATGAGATGGGAGAGCTGGGGGCCAGCTTGTCCAGTAGCCAAGAACCCTCCCTTCCCTTTGCCTCCATAACTTCCCTGTCCCAACACAGATGCAGAACACAAGCTGTAGAGGACGCTTTCCCTTTCTGCTCGGCAAAGTTAAGGTTCCCCCACAAATTCCCACAGTAGAAGGGAGTAGAAAGCAGGAAGAACATAAAGGCTGCCAGGGACAGAGCCCAACTCCGCAGCCAGCTCACCTGCATGGTCATCCCGGGCTGATCAGCAATCAGAAGGTCCCTTGGCCACTTCCTAGGCCTGGGGACCCCTGCCCTTCTCTGGCTCATTCTGTGGGCCTTTCCATCCTTCCTTCTCACCCTGCTGCTGCACCGTCCTGGGCACTGTCACCTGCCAGGCAGGTGTCTGAGAACTTCGTCCCCAGACCCAAGGACCCACTATTCCTAGACTAAGTTCCTACCCCAGATCTTTTCTGGTCGTTAAAGCCAGCACTCCCGGGGAATCCTCTGGACTCCTCCTGCAGTCCCTTCTTAATGGACTTCCCCAAAGTCTTGCCCTGCTCTAGGGCTCAGTCCCATCTGGATAAGACAGACTAAAACAGACCTCTTAAGTGACCATAGTTTGCCAGTTAGGGACCCTGACACAAAGAAAAGGCCTGGAAACCACAACCAGATCTCTTTAGAGTCACCTATCCCTTGGCACCTAGAACTAAATTCAATCCACCAGGAACCTGGGCCCAAATTCTGACCATCCAAGATACAATGTGACAAGAGATAGGGTCTAAGGAAGTATCAAAAAATGAGGAGAGGAAGAGGAGGGGATACACTGCATCCATACAAACTGACCCATTCATCTTGGTACCCCTAAATAGTCAATCCAACCTCTCCTGTCAAGAGACTTTGCAGATACCTCTGGGATCACCCTCCTTTCCTAGGGATGGTACTTAAGGGGAAAGAGAAGACCCAGCAAGACCCAGGACCCAGCCTAACAAGGCTGAGCACAGGCTGCTTCCTCTGAAACCTGCCCTTAAGAGGGTGCCCAGTTCTCCTGTCCCAACCAAGGTGGATGAGCTTTGGCTAGCCGGTGTCAAAGCCCACCAAGGAAAGAGATGGCTGAGTTTTCTAATCCCCATCCCCACCCAAAGTGTTAAAGTGACTCTAGTGCTTCACCATCTGGAACCTTGAATATCTCAAATGGCCCCAAGCTGCCTGGTCCTTTGCCAACTACAAAGCCTGGTCACTCTATACCTGAGAAGAGGCCCCCTGTATACACTCCTCTGCAGTGAAGGCAGCCCCAGTTAACCTAAGAATGACCACCCTGGGTCAGCTCCATGGTGCAGGCCCCATGAAGATGTCTCTAAGATGAGGGCACCAAGGGATGTGTTATGGGAGGGCAAAGGTGCCATCCTCAAAGTCAACCTCACAGAAGGACTGATTCTAGAGATAGTCTGATACAATGCCCTCAAACTAGAGGTGAGGAAGGGGAGGTCCTCCCCAGCTCCTGAAAGCTGAGCCAAAGCCCCCCAGCTAGTTTGTGAAGAGCTGGAAGGAGGAGTAACCAGGACTCCTGACTCCTCCACCGTGTCTCTCCAGTAGGTTGGGATATGCATCTATCAATAGCTTCCATTCATAAAGCCCCTCAATAACCTCAACCAACTATAGGGAACCCCAGTTCATCGTAATGCCCCGACCAAAAGGCCTCAAACTCGGGTCTAGGCTCTCTACTCCTTATCATCTTCCTCTTCCACCCAATTCTGATGTTATTCTATTTCTGGGCTTTTCAGTCACCACCCAACAGCAATCTGAGTTCCTAAAATATGAGGTTGCCTCATTGGGTTGGAGGAATAATATAGGAAAAGCCACAGAAGAAGAAAGTAACTGCCGGGGGAATTGGGGGCTAAGGGAGAAGGAGGAGATCCAGGTAGGAGTGCAGATTCAGATTTCCATTTTCTTCTTTGGCAAATAGGCACTGGAGATCTGATGCATGATCACCAGGGCTGGATAGACAGGCAGGAACAAGCACAGGTACCAGGTGGCCCCTTTGATCTGGGCCTGGAACCATGCCGAGTACATGCCCAGGAGCACGGTAAGTGTGGCCATCAGGTAGACCGCCAGCCCACAAGTCAGGTGGTAGAGTTTGAGGCGAGCCACCCGAGAGACCCTGGCTGCCCGGGGGCACAGGAGGCCGAGCCCACACAAAGACTGCCCAAGGGTAGCCAGCAGCGTCAGAGCCCCCACACAGCTGTGCCAGGACACAAGGTGGGGCAGTTCACTTCGGGTCCTGCTAGAGATGATGAAGGCCAGGCCCAGGATAGCGCACAGGACGGTCAGTGTCTGCCCTGCCCAGTGCAGTCGGATGCGGGCCTTGCGTGAACAGAAGAAGAATGGAGAATGGTCAGGAGAGAAGAGCAGGATGGCTTCAGCCATGCACAGGCAGAACTGCAAATATAAACGAGGACGTCTTAAATAGCCCGGCCTCCCCGAAAGAAGGGACAAAGGGAGGGGTAGAGAGGGACCCCCACTCCGGGAGGAAAAACGGAAGGGACGAAAGGGTCACCTAACCGAGAAGACAAAACAGCCTATAATCTGGCTGCTGGGGAAAAAGACCAGACTGTTGACGCCCGCAGCATGACCACCCACTAGGGGAGAGGACACAGAGGGTACTTCACTGCCCCCAAAAGTGGGCACAAATTATAAGGCCAGTTTTCATAACTCCATGTACCAAATGACCATTACTCCAGCTCCCAATCGTTAGGAAAGGAGGCTGAGAGATCTAGGGAAACAATCCATAGCAAAAAGGAAAGGATCTGGATGAGAAATGTAAACTCACCGCCAATGCCATGAATACAGGGTGCCAAGAAAAGAGACCTAGAAATCAAAAAGAACAGGCTGAGAGCCACTCGGCTCCATTTCTGTATCTCAGGGCTATCTCTTCATCCCAAAGGAGCCCATCTCCTAAGAGATTCTAGCTCAACTGTGATTGAGGATACAGGGGTAAAAAGGAACCACCTAAAGCTCTCTCCAGCCTTAGTACCCAAGGGTTCTTGCTTGGGTCTTCCTGGCTGGGCCTCCAGTTCACATCAGGATCTTTCCCCACCCTGTCCCTCTAGAGAACTTTGCCCTTCGCAGGAGGTTGCTTGGCATTAACCACTTCCCCCAAACTCATACTTTTCTTCTGATATTATACTCTTCCCTACCACACTCCGAATAAGCACACAGGCCTCAAGCAGCCCTCCTCCTGCCTCTCTTACTGACCTCGGTCCTCAAAAAAGTCCTCTACCCGTATCCCCAGGAGCCTGCCCTTCCCTCTCTGGCCTCATCTCCAGGACCCTATCCTCCCTTTTCTCCTCCCCTCCTTAACCCAGCTCCTCAGAACCCACCCCTTTCTATGACTCCATCCCATCAATGGCCAAGCCAAATCTCTAAGGTCTGCCCCTCCTTCTCCGGCCTCATTTCGTTATCACTGTTTCTACCCATACCTTTCCCTGGTCCCAAACCCAGAACCCACCGCCCACCCCCAAACTCTCTCTCTCTCTCTCTCTCCACACACACACACACACACACACACACACACACACACTCTCTCTCTCTCTCTCATCCCTTCTCTCTCTCCCTCTCTCTCTTTCTCCCCCCTTCTTTCTCCCCCCTCCCTTTCTCTCTCCCTCCATTTCCCCCTCTTTCTCTCTCTCTTCCCCCTCTCTCCCCTCTTTACCCCAGGGAGCCAATGTCCAGTCTTCCCTAACCCCACCCTACAGGGGCTATCCAGGCTTTCTTTTTTATACCTACTCTAGGGAATTTTTTCCTGTCCCACTCCTCCCTCTCTAGACCCATGCTATCCCCGCCCCCCCAACCCTGAAACCCTGTCCTTCCTTCATTCTAGATCTCATCCCCAAGAATTTGTCTTCTCCCAAATGCAGTCCCCTCTCTCTAGTTCCACAACCTTGAAGCTGTCCCAAGTAACCCTTGGTTTCCAGGCCCTCCCTCAGGAGCATGCCCTCCTCCCTCACTATCTGGGAGGGTAGCCCTCCCTTCAGAATCACTGAATTTGAGTTAGAATGTTTTAACTAGCCCAAGCCCTGCACAAAAGGAATTTGGACAGGTGGTCATCCAGTTTCTGCCCAATGACATCAAGAGGAGGACCTCCCCCCGCCAGGCAACCCGTTCCACTTCTGAACAGCCCGACTCTTTATGCCATAAAGCTTAAGTCATGTTTTCTGCCACTTCTACCCAAAGCAGCGCCCGCATGGTTCTGGATCCCTTGGCACTACTGAGCAAGCCGAACCCCTCCACCACGTGGCAGCCTAACATTCGCAGATGTCCCGCCTCCACATCTCCTCCTCCCAGAATATTAACATTCCCAGGTCTTTGAACAGATTCTCTTCCCACGTCAAGGACTCCAGACCCTTCACTTTCCAGGAGACCCTTCTTTCCTCAGTCCCACCCCGCCTGAAACTTGCTCTCCTCTTCTCAGCCCTGCCCCACTGGAAGTCTTACCCTTCAAATATTTCCTGGCTCCGCCCCCAAGAATCTGCTCAGCCCCTCTTGTTCCTCTCACTGGAAGCCTCTCACTTTCATTCATTCTCCGACTCCGCCCCCAAGGACCTAGTCAGCCCCTCACTTTCTGACCCCAACTCACTGGAAGTCAGCCCTTCATTCATTCTCTGGCCCCGCCTCCACAAAGCTGCTCTGCCCTGACTTTCCCTCGCTGACCTCAACTCACTGGAAGCTGGTCCTTCGATCATTCTCTGGCTCCGCCCCAGAGCCTGCTTAGTCCAGTCTCTTCCTCTCTAGCCTCATCCTAATGGAAGCCTGTCTTTCATTCATTCTCTGGCCCCGCCCCCAAAGAACGGCTCTGCCCTGTCCCTCCCCCGGTCCCATCTCACAGGAAACCTGATTTTCATTCATTTTCTAGCTCCACCCCCAAGAACCTCCCCTACACCGTCCCTCCCTCTGTACCCCCATCCCACTGGAAGCCCGCCTTTCATTCATTCCCTAGCCCCGCCCCAAGGAATCTATCTTACCCCACCCCTCGCCTTTTAGCCCCGCCCCACGGTCCTTCCTTCTTCCGCGGCCCCGCCCCTCTCTTCCAATTCCGTTCCACCCTTACTCACTGGTCCCGGGTCGGGACAACACGGTCAGGAATAGGGTGAAGCCTAAAGCCACCAGATGCGCCAGAATACCGCTGCCACAGCGCAACCAGCGGGCCAGCCGGGGCTCCCTGGCGGCGGCCGAAGACGAGAGCAGAATGGGCCCCACGGCCGGGGATTGCATGGCCGCGCTGCAGGAGGCCGGCTTCTCCCAGCCGCCGGGCCGCCGCTTCCGGGTTCCTGAGCGTGGCGTCAGGGACCGCGGCGGGAGCGGCTCCTCCCCCGGGACGCGGTCGGCGGCGCAGCGGTGTCGCCAGCAGCGCCCCCTGGCGCCCTGGGGAGACTCCCGCGATCCCAGAAGTGCGCCGCCCTGCCCTCCAAAGGAGACCCGGAGCAGGGGGGAGCCCGCTTAGGGGTCCCGGCACATCTCCCCTAGCAAACCCTGGCTCCGAAGCTCCAAACACTGAGGTAGCGCAACTCCGTGCAGCCCCCCGGCCTGAGCTCTCGCCCCGAGGGCCGCCCCCAGTGATGCTACATCCCTCTGGCTGCCCTCCCCCCACTTCACGTCTGTCCATCGTCCCTGCGATCGGAGCCACTAGCCACCTCCGGGGCTACGGGCCTTCCCCAGACACCTGACCACTAGCCACCCCCAGGCTATGGGCCTTCCCCAGACACTTGACAAAGGCATCCCGAGAGGAACCTGCGGGGCAAAGGAGAGCCGGGAGCAGCTTCCCCCCCACCCCCCAGTCTAGCAGCAGCGTGGAAGGAAAAGCCCCAAAGGAAAACCTCACCCAAGAGGGCTGGGGGGAGGGGTAGCCCAGCCAGGTGATCAACCCTGTCCCTAGCACACCCCTCCAAGGAGAACCCCTGAGATCTCTTAAGTGGGGTGAACCCCATCTCTGGCTGCTTTTAGTGCTCCCACCTCCCAAGGGGTCAGACACGGGGAAGAAGATCTTTCCATTTTTCCCTTTTCTGTTTTGTCGTGAGAATGTTTGGCAGTAACAGAACAGGGAGACAGTCTTGAGGTATTTTTATAGTTTTTTTTCTTAAAAAAAATAATATAAAGTTATAAAAAGCGGCAGCAGCAGCAGCCTGGGGCCTGGATCCTGGAGAGGGAGGAGGCGCTGGCAGCTCCGTTGCGGTGGGCAGGCACTTTCTCATTAATGCGCTTTTGACTGCAGGAAGACAAGAGGCAAGAAAGACCCGTGGGGGGGAGAGCAGCACTGACCTGGGAGAGCCTGTCCTTCCCTAGCCCTGAGCCGGGCAAGGAGACGGATGCAGGAACCTGAATGCGGCAACTCCGCCTAAGGAAACCTGATGATGCCCAGTCGTGGCCACCAGCCCTTGGCAAGGGCTCCTGCGTCTTGCCTCTCCCGCTATCCCTAAGAAGACAGACCTGGTAGGAGAGTTGAGGAGTCTATACTTTCCCTTCTTACCCAGAAATCCTCTGGGTGAATAATAAGCATTTTCAGGTTTCCAAAGAATTTTCTGCAAAGCCTGAACTAGTGGGCACACACTGGGAAGCTGGGAAGCTGGAAGGGAGCGGGAAGACCAGAGTGTAGTAGCAGAAATCCCCAGACACACACACCCTCCTCCTGAAAACAATCCCGATTCTGGTATTAGAAGCGCAATGGGGCTGCCATGTACCCGGTCTGGTACATGATGCAGATGCACAGACACACAGTGCCATGAACGCGTCATCTCCAAGTTCCTGGGCAGCCTGACAACTCTGGGCTAAGCTAGGCCGTCCTCCGCAGAAGGAAATCTACCAGCAGATAGCCCTTCCTGAACCCTCTCTGGGCTACCCAGGCTGTCCAGATGGCCCAAGCTGCTTCCATCCTTTCCCAGGATGACTCAAGTTCCTAGAACCCAGGTGTTTTTTCCCCAAGGAAACTGAGGCAATTCTCAGTCACTGCAGAGAGGGCCAGCCCCGATCCCAGAGATGCACCCACCTTCATGACAGGAGGTGGAAAGCACCATCTACTGTGCCAGGTTCTAGAGCTAGAGCGGGCCCACCAAACCAAGACTACATCTTGGAACAACCCAATTTCCCCCCTCTCTCCTCTCCACAGAGTCCCTGGGAATCCATGTTGCTTCTCCTTTCTAATCCTTCCTTTTCCTGCCCCTCTCCCCTTCCATGTCCATCTGCCCTTCTTGCCCATACGAGAGTGTCCCTTGTATTATTTGTCCAACAGGAAAGGGCAAGGAAGGGCCCGATCTGGTCGTCCCCCGCCCCAAACCCCTCCTTCCAGCGCACTCGGTACCTTCAGGGTGGTGCACTTCTCCTCAAAGCCCAAAGCCGGGCTGGGCTTCTTCCTGCGCACAGAGCAGGCCGCGTCGGCCGCTGGGGGCCCCGCGGGGCAGTGCTTTGCCTTCACTGGCCGGCAGTAGGTGGCCAGGTTTTTCCTCTTCTTGGCCTCTTCCTCAGAGAGGCAGTTAGGCTGTAGAGCTTTGGCTGGATGGCCAGCTCCCCCCCGGTTCTCCAGCTGGGAGGCCTTGACGGGTGCTGGGGTTGCATGTGGGGAGCCCCGACAGTCCAGGGGCCCTGCCCGTTTCACCCGGGGTCCCACTGCCCCATTGAGCCCTATGCCCAGGGCTGGCTTAGTCTTGGCAGGGAGGGCTCGGCAGCCCGCGGGTTTGCCTTTCCCAGGAGGATCCAGGATACAGGTCCGTTTGAAGGCTGCAGGGCCAGGGGACAACTTCCGCTTGCGGGATGGAGCCTCCACATCAGTCCCATCCTTGCCCTTGGACAGCTTGCTGGCCTTGGAAGGAGGCAGCTTACTGAAGGAGGGTGAAGGAGTGTTGGCAGGCAGCGGCGAGGTGATGGCCTGACTCCCACCCATGCACTCTGCCTGGCTGCAGGCGGCCCCCACGCTGGGAGAGCCTGCAGGGTAGCCAGGGGCCGGGTTGTCCTTGGTGATGGGCGCAGAGGGTGGGAAGGGGGGCCTGTGACCAGGGCCGGAAAGGCGGGGGCAGGTGCCGGCCGAGGAAGGGCTCAGGGGAACAGGTGGGGGGGAGACAAGGAGGTGGGACGGGGGCTCTGCGGCTGGCGGGATCTTCCTGTGGAGAAGAAGAGGACGGCCTGAGTCCCAGAGCCCAGGTTCCCACCCCCACCTCAGGAGGCACACAAATGCTAAGCTCTGCTGCCACCTGCTGGCAAGAGGCAGAAGCAGTATGGAGGGGAGGGCCAGGCCCCCTCCCTGCTCTTCCAGCCTGTTCCCATGCCTCTCCCTCCCTGCTTCTCGCTCTGCCCCTAATTCAAGCCCAAGAGAACTCAGGTGCTCCTTGGGAAGAACAATGGCAGCGATTGGTTGAGACCATCTCTAGAGATGGATTGGGGAGGCCCAGAGAACCTCCGACCCGGCTTCTCCCAGGGGCCCAACGGGGGCTTACTTCCACATGTGGGAGCTGAGATGCCGCTCCAGCATGGAGCTGAGCGCCGAGCAGAAGCGGTCCAGTCGCCTACTGAACACGTAACAGCCAGGGCTCACCAGCCGACTCCCGAAGGTGCAGAACTAGATGTCATAAAAGGAAGGGGCAGTCAGCGGGCCTGTGCCCTCACGGCGGCCCGGGCACACACACGTGCACGCGTGTGCTCCCTGACTGTGGAAGGAGAGAATGCGGACCGGGCAGCAGAAGGAAAGAGGAAGACCCAGCTCATAGGGGCAAACCCCACGGCCCTGGGAGGGCTGGCTCAACTCCACAGCCAGTGCCCTGGATCGAAGGCCCACCACCCGCTGCCTGCACTCACCGCCTGCGGCCGAGGGGGCCGAGTTGCATAATGACAGTCGGGGACATGGTGGAAATCATCGGGCGCTACTTCTTCCTCGCTCTCCTCGCTGGAAGCCTGGGCCCCACCCCGAGGCAGAGGGAAGGGAAATAGGCCTGGGTCTCGATCGCCGCCACAGGGGCCTTCGTCATCTAGCTCACTCTCCGAGGAGACCCGGGACCTAGAAGGGCCAGAGAGAATGGGAGCCGGGTCTCTAAAAGCCCGCCTGGCACTGACAAGCTCCCCAAGCCAGCAGAGGAGGGGACAGGAGCAGCCTCTCCGCCCCGCTGTCCACACCGGACGCCCTGACACTCTCAGGCCTCTTCCAAAGCCCCGCTCCAAAGGCACTCCCAGAAAGCCCAGTGCCCTTCCTGTCAGCAAACCCTCTCCATTCTCCCCGGCCCATAAAGCTGGGCCTCCTCAACAGCCAGGTGCCTCTGTCCTGACACGCGAATGTGTCCCACTCCGCTGCTCCAAGAGGAGCCCCTGAGGGGAGGAGGGAAGGCACCGAGCACCCACCTTATAGGGCCTGTCCCTCTCAAAAGCAGGATTGGTCTGATCATCTGACAGAACTCCAAAGGGGCCTCATCCAAGATAGCAATGGGCTCCATGCTTCTTTCCCAAAATACAGGGGTCTATCGCCCTTCCGCCTGATCCCCTACAGCTCCCAGCCCAACTCTTAAGTTCTAGAAATTTCCCTCAGAAAGGACCCTTTATGACAGAGCCAGGATAGCCACCATCAGCCTGGATACCAGGACCAGGTGAGGGGCCGCCTCACCAGGACCCCTTCACAGCTTCTCCCATCTCTGCTCCCCCGCCCCTGCCCCCGTGAGAGTACACCTAAATTGACAATCTCTGAAAAGTAAGTGGGCTGACCCCGGGAAGCCAGCAGCAGATGCTGAGTGTCCCCAGAGGCTCCTGCCCCCCCCCCCCATCTTCTAGGTCTCTCCTGGGGATCCCGCAGTAGGGCCGGGCCCTTACCGAGGCAGTGTACAGTAGGGGTAGGTCTGCTTGGCCCTGGCTGTAAAGGTGCTGCCAGGCAGAGCGGCCGTTGCCTGGGCCGAGGAGGGCAGCTCCTGAGAGAGGCGCTCGGGGCCCAGGTCCTTGCGCCCAGGGCTCTTCTCTTTGGGGGACTCCCCTTTTCGGGAATTGGCCTTCAGCTCAGCCACCAGCACATCAAAGTCCTTGGCCCGGCCCTGGACCTCACGGCGCTGATGCACTGAGTGAATCTGGAACAAGGTTTGAGAGAGCTCTATGCAGGTGCTCCGGGCACAGTGTCAGACTGGACCCCCAGACCCCCGAGACACATGTCGGGCATGAGCCACACAACTCTGCTTGACTTCTCCGGGGGGCCTCAGGTAACCACCATCCCCCCACCTGCTTGACCCTCTGTCTTCTCCCAATCTGGAGTGACAGCCCCCTCCCCAGCTCTTCTCCTCGGTCCGGACCCCCCAACCCCAACTTTTCCTTCCCCGTGGCCTGGGCCTAACCCCCCCACCAGGGGATACCTTGCAGGTCAGCAGGCGGGTACAGATCTTTTTGGTCTCTGGGTTCACTACCCCACACTGCCTGTTCAGATCACACTCCTTCCCTGCAGAGAGAGAGCAGGCAGCCTCAACTTGGTGCACAGCTCCTACAGTCCCAGGATAGCTTCATGCGGCCCCAGGTGAGGGGGTCTCAGTCTCCCCACCAACTGTCCTAGGAACAACATGGGACTTAGGCTGAAGCTGCCTTTGGCTCTCCCTGAGTGTCAAGCTTGGGGGGATAGGAGACACTCAGTGACTCCACTCAGGAAAATGGAGAGGCTGTGATCCCTTTGCGGGCATCCAAACCCAAAGTAAACAGGAGGAAGTAGGACCAACACCTATCAGGAAATAAAAGCGGTATCTTGCGCCTGGAGCACTAGTTAATGAGGGGAAATCAATAACCTGATACCCTCGGAATGAGCAGGGCAAGGAGAGAGATGGCATCCCGTTGCCCATGTCATCGTCGTGTTCAAAGTATGAGCCTCTCAGCTGCCAGCAAGGTAACCCCGAAGGGCTCTGACCTGTGCTAGCCAAAGAGACCTCTTCCCTTTGGAAATGACCGGTGAGTGCAGGAGGTAGGGAGGGGTCCAAGGCGGGCAACACGTGGCTCCTATTCTCTCACTAAGGCCTCCCTCCAGACTCCCCAACCTGCCACAGCTAAGGACAGCCCCTCCAGGAGAGGAGAGGAGAATCA
The DNA here is from genome assembly GCF_016432865.1 of Antechinus flavipes. Classification (NCBI taxonomy): domain Eukaryota; kingdom Metazoa; phylum Chordata; class Mammalia; order Dasyuromorphia; family Dasyuridae; genus Antechinus; species Antechinus flavipes. The sequence goes on from NC_067401.1 coordinate 55,007,280, forward strand.
CCCTAACCTAGTCATTCCTGCCTCCAAAAGAACAACTCACGCGCCATCTTCTTGTGGGCCTTGGGCTGAAGCCTGGCAACACTGGGCTCCTTCTCTGGGGGGCTACCACTCTCGGCCTGGGGGCTAGGCCCCTCGATGAGAACTGAGTCGTTGTTCCCTTTGCTGGGAAGCTCTTTGGAAGAGGGAGCTGGGGGGGTTTTCCCAGGGGCATCCTTAGTAAGACCACTGGGTGGGCCAAGGAAAGTGGGATGGGGAGTCAGAGGCTTGGGATTCACTCTGATCCCTTGTCCATCAGGTTTAGGGAGACTGGAAATCTTCTCCAAATTCACCACAGGCACGAAGAGGCTGGAAGGAAAGAGTGGAGACAGGCTGAAGAGAGAGGAAAAGGCCTCCCCTAGACAGAGGCACTATCCTCAAGGGAGGGTCTCTGCCTTCTGGAGACTCAGAAGGGAGTGGGTGGGGACAGGTTGTTCTTTCTTCAGCCTCAGGGCAGTGCCCTCAGCCAGCCTGCTGGCACACCTCCTCCCCTGACCCGTTCTCTACCCCAGCTGGAGAGGAGCCCGAGAGGCGTCCTCAGCCTCTCCTTACCAGAGGTTGTCCTTCTGTGCCTTCTCGGGCGGGTGATTAGCCCGGCCGCGGCCCCCTTGCACCTTCTCCTTGGAGGAGGCTTTGGCGGGGCCTTGGCCCCCACAGGCTGGGCCCTGCCCGTTTACTGCGTGGCATTTCTGAGAGGTGGCAGAGGCCTGAGCCCGTGCATACAGTTTGCTGAGGGGCCCGTGTCTTCTTTCTGTCCAAAAGAGGGCAAAGCAACCAGGAGTGAATGGCAGCGGCCACCCCCTTCCTTCCACCTCCTGCTCACAGGTCCCTGTCTCGCGTGCGGTCCTGGGCCCTCACCCCCTGACTTTTGGGGACCCTCTTCCTCCAGGCAGTATGGTCATCCCTCCATCCCATGCCGCAGCCCCCCTGCTTTCTCTCTGGGCAGATGGCTTCCTGTGCTCCCTCCCCCTCCGGCCCTCCCTTCCCATGCTCCCAGCCCACCAGCCCCTCACCGCAGTGCTTCTGGAAAGCTTGAGGCTTCACCACTTGGCTGCAGTGGTTGCACACGACCAGGTAGAACTCATCGTGGGCAGGACAGTGCCCAAAGATGGACATGTCTGCAACAACAGGTGCGCCCATCACCCTGGGCTCCCGCTCCGTCTCCCCCAAAGTCCCGGGCCTGACCACCCAGAAGGCCCCTCGCTTCCCGAGCTATGTGAGATGGGGCCCGGCAGCCACACTTCTTCCCTTTGGATGAGGAATCATCCCCGTGACCCGATGCTTGCAAACCGGCCTCCTCTGACGAGGAGTGACAGTGAAGGGGCCTCAACACTGTCCAGGCCAATCTCTACCACTTTACAGATCCGGACACAGAGGGCTAGAAAGGCGAGCAAATCTGCCCCAAATCCCGGGGGCCCACCTTCTTTTATGAGGGTCATGGCGTCCAACTTCTTCTTCCCATTCTTGTTGCTGTCCTCCAGCTCAGCGCCTGAGAGAGACACACAGCTCTTGTGAGCACCACTTCCCTTCTTCGGCAGCCCCTCAGTATGCTTGGGTGGCTGGTGACCGCTGTCCAGTCCAGAGACCCCGACTCTTCTATGCTCTTCTCCATGCTAGTGGAGCCTGAACCCTCGGGGTGGGGGTGGGGGGAGGACCACATATGTTTACTGACGCTCAGTATTGTTTGGGGCGTCCACCTTGACAAAACCAGCTCCTTTCAATACGAGGTTCTATTCCATGTTCTATTGCTGACTTACTGGATGACTGTGGGCAAATCCCACCTCCTGGAAGGAATGTTTTCCCATTTAAAGAGGAAAGGCTGCCTCCTCTCCCTCCCCCACCGTGACTTCCAGCCTGGAGACTTTTAGTCCAGACCTCAGACTCTCTCCTCCGTTTGTCACATTCTGTTCCCTGGGCCCTAAGCAGCCATTCTCCAAGTTATCCAGGATACCTCCCGGCCTCCCAGGTCCTGCCCAGGCGGCCTTGATCCAACACAGAAAAAGCCCCTGCGGTCTTGGGGCCCTGTGCCCTCCCCAAAGCCCAGCAGCCTTCTGGACTGGGGTCGGGAGAGTCCACTCCAGACATGGAGCTGGACAAGCACCCAGGGACCAGGCAGACCTCCTGACGGAGAGCCCCTGCTGCCCAGATCCCGGCTCCTGCCTCCATGCTGGGCAAGCCCCTCCCCTCCCTGCGGGCAGCTCCGGGCACAGGATGACCACCTCTCTCAGCTGCGCCAGGCAGCCCTGTCCAGCCTCCCCCCACCCCAACCCACCTACTCTGACTCCCCTCCCTCCTCTACGCCCCCTCCTTGTCCCTTGGGGGAAAAAAAATCAATTCTGAGTCAACTGCCTGATTCTATTTCCGGTTCCAAATGCGCCCAAACCGTGACAATGGTCCTGTCCTCACCTCGCCGGCCCAGGGCAGGCTGTGGGTGGGCCGGGGATCCCACTCGGGGGCTTTCCCCGCCGCTCGCACCACCGGGTTTGCCTCCGCTGCCCCCCCACCCTGGGCTAAGTGGATTGTTGACAGTCTTATATAATCACCAGAAATGGGGGTGCAGGGTTTGAGAGGGGGTGTGCATTCTTGCTTTACAAAGTCCATCAAGTGCAAGCAGGAGGGATAATGGAAGGGGATGGAGCGGGGGAGACGTCTCAAGAGAACAAGTGTCATCAGAGACTGCTCCATGCGGTCTCGTCCTCCACCTCACGCTCGCAAACTTCTTCTGGGGTGCGGTGCCCGCTGTCACCCCGAAAGGCCGGCAAGGCCAGGTGCCTCCTGGGGGCTCCGAGACAAAGATCACGGGAAGTCAACGCTGTCCCACTCGCTTCCCGGAGTGGCGAGGGTCAGGGGTCTGTGGGGGGTGGGGAGGGACAGCGGCGCCGGAGGTCGGGGAGGGGGTGGCCGGCGGGGGGCTGCGGGCGCCGAGGAGGAGAAGGAGGAGGAGGAGCGAGCACGGGGGGCCACGGGGAACAGGGGAAGCGGGGTGCGTGGGAAACACGTGGAAGAGGACTGAAGCGGAGAGAAGCGGGGGGCGGGAGCGGGAGGGGCGGAAGCGGGGGCCGGGCGGTAGAAGAGGAGGGCGGGCGGAGGCTGCAGTACAGCGGGCGGGGACGGGCGGCGGAGGTCGGGCCGGCGGAGCTGGGTGGGCTGCGGGCCGGGCAGGGCGGCGCTAGGACCCGGGGGCGCGGCGGCGGCGGAGCGGGCGGGCACTAGGACCCGGCGGGTCCTTTGTTTGGGGGGCCGGGGAGCCGGACGGCGGCTCCCGTCGGCGGCTCCCCTCAGCCGGCGGGGGCCGGGAGGGGGGGAGGGGAGGCATCGGCCAGGGCCCCGGGGCACTGGGGGGGCTTCACTCACCGTCGGCCGCGGGCAGGTCGGCCCGCTCCACCCACGAGCTCCAGCTCTGTCCCGCGAAGTCATCGAGACTCGGCACCCGCCGCTCCAGAGCGGCCATTGCTGCCGCCGCGCGTTCACGCACCGCCATCACCGCCACGGACGCGCGCCCGCCCCGGCGCCTCCGCGCGCCCCCCCGGCTTCCCCTCCGCCCCACCGCGGGCACGCCCCCCACAGGCCGCCCTGCACCCCGCGCAGGCGTGGCGCAGGCCGACGGCCCTCTGTCTCTCGCCTCCGCCCACCCGCACAGCCTGCTGGGAAATGTAGTCCTGGCAGGGGTGGGGAGGATGCTTAGGCTGCTCATAGGCAGGGTCCCCGGGACGTGCGCGGTGGCTCGCGGCGGAGTTCTCCCCCGGCCCCGAGTCGTCCGGCCTCCGAGTAATGTGGCCCGGCTCACAGTCTCCCGGCACACACGCGCGCCCTCCCCAGTGCTTCCCTTCCCCCCTCCACGTAACCCCACTCGTGACGGCTACTTGGCCCAGCAGTCGGCCGGCCGACCCTCCCCCGAGTTCCACGTCCGTGTCGGAGGCTCCCTCCCGGCGGGCGGCGGGATGGGTGGGTGGGGTCAGCCGAGAGGGCAGGGGGAGGCTGCGGGGAGGATGGGCTGAAGGACGCCGAAGGGGGCGGGGTAGGGCTGGGGGGCGGGAGGATCACATCCGCTGGTGGCAGCCTCCGTGGGGCTGCTGGAAGCCACACCCCTTCCCCGGAGCCGGGCAGAGGGGATGGGAGGGGATGCCCGGATTGGGGGAGCTGGCCCGGATCACCTGTCAAGATGACAGAAGGCTACCTCCGAGCCCCAGCCAGCCCCGGAGCCTGGCGTGGCCCTGAGGCAGCTGGTGTTTGCGGCATCTCTGCTGAGATCGCTGCTCCCCACCCCACCCCCCCGCGCCTCCTCCGAGGGGCTGCGATCAATACCCCTCATCCCAGCCTCTTCCCAAACCCCAGCTGGGCCCCGACTCCATCCATCATTTTGGCTTCTTTTTCTAATGAATATTTTCTCCCCTGGAAGGGCTGCTGCTGGAGCCTCGGCGTGGGGAGATTTCTCATCGGAGCTGTCATTCCCTTTGCTCAGGCCTGCGAAGGACCTTAATCACTCGCTCTTTCTTCTCGGCAGATGAAAAGTCTCTCCCCACTGCACCCCCCATCTCATTAAAGGGGTAAAATGCTGACCCCTCTCCCCATCGGAAACGGGAGATGGATTTCCTCCCCTGACCCTTCCCCGCCACACACTGCCCTCCGGCCCTTCCGCAAGATGTAGGCCGGCTTGGGTGCGCATGGACGGAGGTCTTCGGCTTTGCCCCAGAAAGTCTCTTCTCCCCTTCCCACCTTGAGGAAGGATTTATCTCTAGGTCAATAAGGGTGAAGCACATGAGTGGGGGGAAGGGCGGTATGAAGTCAGAGTTGTCAGAAACTCAAACCGCTGCTTTCCCCAGGCCTGTCGGTCCGGTCCTGAGCCCAGCCAACCACTCTCAGCGGCAGAGTGCTGGTGGCCCCCGGGCTCTCTGGCCTAGGCTCTGCCGTCCCCCCCATGAGCCAGGTTGCCTTCGCGGGGAGTCGGTCCTCCTTGGAATGCCTCCTGGAGAGCGCAGGAACCTCAAAGGCCAGGGCAGCAGTTCCCAGAACCATCCAGGGGCGACCCTGGCAGGGGAGCGGCCGATGTTTAACAAGGGGACACACACACATAAAGGCCGAGGAGGTCCTCAGCCCCAGCCTCTTCAATGGCAAACTGTTTATTTAAAGCTGTAGTAACAAGCACCGAAAACATGCAACATCACTCCCTTGAAATAGAAGGGCAGGGGCTTCGTATCCCAGGAAAGGGCCTATGTGAGGCACCCAGACAGGGTCCTAGGGCAAAAGGCCCAGCTGACCAACTCTCCAGCATGCTTGACCTCTTGCAGCAGCAACCGGAGAATTGGCCCCAACGCTGCCTGTGGCTTCCTCACTCGCCGCTATGCAAAGCAGGGACCCTTGGTTCCAAAGGACAACAGTCCTGAGGGGTGAGCCCAGGACGGTGAGGTCCTGTCCCCCTCCTGGAGGTAATAAAAAAAATTGAGGCGATCATTCCCTTGGGATGACCACAGGGAGAGAACAAGGCAGCCACACAAAGAGACCAAATTAGGCTATTCTAGCTAAGATCAAATCAGCCACTGAAGTGACCCCAGGGAGCTCCTGAGATAATAGACTTAGGGGGAAGAGTCTTTGGAGATTATCTAGTCTAACCCTCTTATTTTAGAGATGACAGTAAAACTAAGGCTTCCCAGAGAAGTGAAGGACTTTCTCCAAGATCACTAGATGCCTGGCAGAGTCCACGGGTGTTGTGACTCCCATCAGTGGGACCTGAGTGAGGGGCCAGGAGAAAGCTGGCCTCCATGCAGTAAAGAAATGGGTGGGGGATTCTTGGCACACCCCACTTCCCTGGTAAAGGGTCAGGTGCTGAATGCAGCCAGCTCATTGGAACATTTTTATCTCTCACATTTCAAATAAATAAATACATAACACAGGATCCAAACAAAATCACAGTAGACACTGCTTACAGAGCCCCCCCACTAGGGCTAGCTTGAAAAAAAGTGAAAGAAGATTCCATTGCTATTCCTTGTCAGAGGCTCTGGGGCTGAAGTCAGAGCCATCCACAAGTGTCCTAAACGTATGTGGGGACAGCTTGGGCCAGGATTGAGCCTGGGGACAATCCCCTCTTCCAGTCTCTTTTATCTCCCTTCTCCAAACCTCTTCCCAAGTCAAGAAAAGAACAATTCTCAGAGCCCCAAATTCTTCCCCCACACAAAAGGCTCTATTGTACTTTCATAGGTGGGGTCATTTCAAGAGAAAAGGATCGACCTGGGGGATCACAACATCTGGGTTAGAACCCAGGAGTCCTGACTTCTAGGCTCCTGGACAATTAACAGAGTAAAATTAATCCAGAAGTTTCTTGGTTGGGAGTGGGAGAAAAGAGGAAAACAGGAGAAGTCATCATCCTGCAGACCCCGGCCTAGGACTCTCAGAGAACCAGTTAGTTCTGGTTACGAGCCATTTACACAGAGCCTTGGGGAGACAAAAGGGGTTACTAGAAATGTCAGGAAGAGGGGAAACAGAGGCATGTGTGTAACTGGGTCATGGCTGAACATAAGGTCCCGAAGTGATGAAGCACCAATAACATCGGCCTGTTCTGGATTGGGGAAGGGGATAGGGCCTGAGGGAGGAGGGGAAGCTGGAGAGGGCAAAAATGTAAAACAGGAGAGGGAGGAAGAAGATAAGCCTCAAAAAGGGAGAAACAGGCCAGCCCACTGTGTGAGAAACCTAGAATGTATACTTGGGCATGTCTCATGGGCCCATCGGAAACCCCCTCCCACCTGGCCTCGTCACAGGAATGGAAGAAAGGATTAGGCAGAGCTATGAATACAAGGCAAGGAGCCCACTGATAGTGGCTGAAGATGGGGACGGGGGAGTGCAGATTTTGAGGCAGCTCTGGGAGCCTTCTGGTGACAGTGCCTGTACCCAGTCAGTGCCTGAATAATGTTGGTGTTTCAATCAGTCCCCGTTGATCAGTGTCACAAGTAAATGTCCAAATCTGGAAGTCGAGGCACTGGGAAGGGAGCCTGACAAGATGAGGGTCTGGGAGTGTTCTGTCTCTCAAGTCACTGTGATCTGAATCTTTCTTTTCCTCTATCACATTGTCTTTATCTCAGCCTGGGTTTTATCCCATCCTTCACAAACTGAAAACTCCCTGAGGATAGGGACGATGACATTTCACACAGTAGGCGCTTTGTGAATTTGGCCTGAATGAGGAGTTAGCACAGAGCATCTGAGTTTAGGGAGAACACCCATCCCAGGGAAGGGGCTCCCTCAGAAGCAGGGGTCTCTGGAACTGAAGCTCCTGAGGAGGAGGCCCAAGATACAATTCCTCTGCCACACAGAATGCAGGCCTCAGCAGGGATGACTAAAGAACAGTCCATTTTCTAGGCCAGCCTTCTTCCCCCTCTCCTACACCTCCCCCACCTCCCAACATACAAAGAGTTGTTCCTGCCAGAACTCTGTGTGTTCAGGACCCCGTGTTCCTATCTGTCTAGGCAGGGAGGAAATAGCCAGCTCTCCTTCCACGGCCTTTGCCTCTCGTGATCTGCACAAATAGATGGACCCAGGGGAAGGGAAAGGTAGAAGGCCCAGGGACCTGCCTGGGTGACAGTATGGACCGATTGGCCCCTGGGAAACAAGAGACCTGAGAGGTGGATGGAAGTAACGGGAACCTTGTTTGATATAGGGGACACAGAGAATCTGGCCCTCCACAGCTGATAAAAGGCAAACAAATCACTGCCGGGCCCTTGCATCTGAGGGAGAATCCACCATCCAGCACCTTTTCTGTACCTTTCTCCTTCCCCCAACCCTTCATTATTGGAGCTGGGCTGGGCCATTCCCTGAAGATGCTAAGGGGAACAGGCCTTAGTGTTGCTGTGTGCCCCTCCCCGTCCTCCCACCTGCCCCTGTTCAGCAGGACCCTGGTCCTCAAATTCAGCTAGGAGACGAGGAGGACCACCGAGCAGGGCAGAAAACACAGAGCTGAGTTCCTGCCCAGCCTGGGACCCTGCCTGTGAAGAGAGGGGAAGAGATGGAGAGCTCAGAGGGACAACTGCCCCCAGGAGAGAGTTGGGCGCCAGCCCATCCTTTGTCCCCAAGCACCCAGCCCAGAAGAATCAGCAAGGAGGGGAGAGGTATAAGAGTAGGGAAGTCCTGGAAGGAAGCCGAAGAAGCCGGGGGAGGAGGTGCTGTCCGTCGGGAGGTGGGCAGGAGAGGGCAGAAGGCTAATTACTGCTTCTCCACCGCGCCCTGCTCAGCTGCACTCTCCTGGCTGGCACCCTGGTCCTGGGCCTGGCCTTGGCCGTGCCACGGGGTCTCCTTGAATACAAACCAACAGTTCCCGGCCCACAGGAAGAAGTTGATGAAGCCAAAGAGCTGCAATGACAGCAGGGAGAGTGAGTAAGCAGAGGGACCCTCAGCTCCCGGCCCGGCCCAAACCCAGTGTGTGCCTCCGGGCGCGGTGGGCAGGGGTGCGTGTGCCCGCACTGGTGCGGCGGCTCAGATGCCCGGTGCCCATCCGGGGATGGGCAGAGGCTGCGGCTGAGGCGGTGGGAGAGACTCTAAAGCAGGAAGCCCGTGGGAGCGCATGTGGCAGTGCCCAGGGCACAGGGCAGAAGCACACAAAGTGGGGGAAGGACAGAGGCAGAAAGCAAGGGATTGTGGCCGAGGCAAAGGATCCAAGGGCAGGGAGCTGTGGCCATCGTGCTAATGGTACCCTAGCGGTCTGAAAGGCTTCATACAGATACAACAGTGTGTATCCAGAGCTACAGCCAACATATGTCCAGTGAGTAGCTCGCTCCCGGGAAGATCGGGCTCCCTGGGTGATAGAGAATAATGAAGAGGGGGTTAATTGGCCCAGTGTCAGAGAAGCCTTTGTGCTGGACTTGAAGGAGTTTTGCATGGCCAATGTCTGTCACCATTTCTATTCAGCCGGAGAATTGGTGGCCTGTGCATTCAGGGCAGTTCCCTCCCCTCGGGGACTTTCTCCCAGCCTTTCAGCCAGGACCCAGGCCCTGCTCAGGCCCCAGACCAGACCCAGGCTTAAAGGGTTCCGGCATCCTTTGTGCAGCCCCCAGTCCAGGCTGGGGATAGGAGGGCTATTTCCCAGGTGGCAGAGCGGCCCCTGCAGACCCCACATAGCCATCCCCTTCGCCTCCCCTCCTGAGGAATCTGGCCCTTCCAGCCATTCTCCCGGCTCCTTCCCCTGTTCCCAGCTCTGCTTCATTAGATTCTCCTGATTCATACATATACACACACACCTATAAACCCAGAGGAGTGGGAGGTGGCAAGCAGAAACTCTGTTTGGAGGCAGAGAGAAGGGAGGAAATGAGGTTAAAGCTATAGCCCCTCCCCATCCTCTGTCCCCTCGACATGGCCCTTCTCTACGGGGTTCTGTGCCCGGTGCCAGGAAAGGCAGTGCTTCCAGAGAGCCCGTGGCAACTCCAGCCAGCAGCAGATTAGTTATTCTAACCTTCTGAAATACTAGGGAAAGATGGCATTGACTTAGGAGAGGGGAGAAGAGGTGGGCCGGGGTCGAAGCAGGAGCCAGTCTTGGGAGGGAGCCCTGGACAAGTGCATTCATGGATCAGAACGAGCCTGGGGTCGCTGAGGATAGAGCACCCTCCCCCGGGACAGGGACTCTTACCACAGAGATGTTGGCAAGCCCCATGGAGGGGGTGGCCCCCGTGCTGCAGACAACCTCCCCCTCGTGGCACACGGACATGGCGGCTATCAGGCTAGAAGGCCGGGTGGCTCCCTTCACGTCCGTCAGGCCCTTGCCCCATGCTGCCGCTGCCACCAACCAGAAGAAGGTGAAGGAGACCGTGACACAGAAGTCCTAAAGGGGGCGGGGGGACAGAGAAGACTGCTCAGAGGGAATCCCACTGACATCCTCTCCCACCTCCTCCATGACTCAGCCAGACCGCGGCGGGATAAGGGGGAGGGGTGCAAAAGCAGACAGGCTGTGACTCCTGACTCCGGGAGGAAGACCTGAGTGTTCTGGGCACGCCATCCGTCTGCACCAAAGGGAGCTTCTTCCCCGGGGACTCCAACCCCCGGCTGTTCCCCAATCCCAAGGCTTGTCAACCCGTTCTGCCAGGAGGGCCCCTGAGCAGCTCCAGCCCAAAGCCCTGTCCTGCCTCTCCCTGAGGAGCTGTCTGCCACCCTGAGGTTGCCTAGGTTACCCCCCCCCCCCGGGCTCTCCTTTGCTCCCAGCAGCTTCGGAGTGCTCTGCCACAGCTGAGGGGGACAGGGGGCCGGACAGCCCAGGGATGCCCCTCTCTGGGATGGTTCCAGCCAGTGCAGGGGAGAAAAAAGAGGAGGAGATGGCTGACGTCCCCACTTACTACTGCAAGGCGGCTAATATGGTGTCAGATGACCCAACTCAAGGTCCCAGGCTGCAGGGGAACCCAGCACGGCACTTTTCTCCATCATTCTGGCCATTGCCTTGGCCTTTCTTCCCTGTGCCTCCAACCCCATTCACTTACCACCAGGGGAAAACGCTTGTTCTTAGTGTACAGGTTGTGGAACCGGAGGTAAAGAATCAGAGCAGCCATGGCATAGAAGAAGGAGAAGATCCCCAGGGTCACGAAGAACTCGGCAGGGGCGGAAAAGTCTCCCATGAGGCTCATGGTCTTGGAGCTGGACTCTTCGTCACAGAGGGGCATCTCATACTGGACCCGGGTCAACCTGCCCAGTGGAAGGAGAGAAAGCCCTGAGCCATCAGGGGGCCAGCCTGGTGCCTGGGACTTGGAAAACCAAAAGCTTGGGCACTTAGGTGGGAGCTGATTCTCCGAAAACCTTGTGGTCAGGGCGGGACCATGACAAAATCTCTCCACCAGGATTAGTGGGTCACTAGGAAGGGCAGAACCTCATCCAGAACCTTCTTGTCCCCACTGTCCAGCTTCCAAAACTGTAGAAAGTGAAACCCCCCTCCCCAGGCCCATGACCCCCACTTACTGCTCTATGCTGCTCCCTGGCCCTCACCATGATAGCCAGAGGATAGGATGCTCATCTTATCTTATTAACTGTTGCTAAGGTTCTTTAGGTTGGCAAAAGCATTTTCTACTGTCAATAGCTATTTCTGGCAGCCCAGTTAGAAAGCCCATCAGTTTGATTCTCCCCATTGTGTCGTTAGGAAAACTGAGACTCAAAGAGAGCAGCAACCCGTAGCCAATTTAAAAATAGAATTAGCACAGCCTGGAGTAGGAAAAAAAGGAATTGTCTACAATGTCTAGTCGGGTCCAAGGGAAATTCCCTTTTGGAGGATCAAATATGGGGGAATTCTGGAAGGGTTTGAAGCTTGTCTTATGGAACTTTTCTATTTTCTTTCTCCACACCTCCCCCTTACCTCCCTGATATAGAGTCCAACGCTTCTCTACCTCCCTCCCAAGAAGCAACATGCTGTATGGTAGTGATCTAGTTACCTACAAAATTCTTTATTCCCTGGGCAAAATAAGGTGGAGCTTTAGAGAATTTTAAGCAATTCCCCTGTTTTTCCTTCTTTTATTTGTATATTCATTTGCTTGTTCATAAACATATACATTTTTACATCCATTGGTCCATTCATTATTTTTTTGTTAGTGGTTCAGGATAACTTCATTGATGTGGAAAAGTTGAAACTCATTCAACTGATTTAGATCAGCAATTAACTTGTAGTTTATGGCCTCAGTACCACTAGGTTAAGTGAATTGTCTAATCATGGTCACATAGCCAGGTTGGGTCAGAGGCTGGACCTGAACTCAGATCTTCCTGCCTCCAAGGCTGACCCTCTACCCTCTATGTCTTGCTGCTTCTCTCCATATTTGATCCCAAAGGGCCTTTATTCTGCCTTTGATGCAATCTGTGCAATCTTGAGAAAGTTATTTAATCTTCCCAGGTTATCTGGGGTCATCTGTAAAATGAAAGATATTGAGCTAAATGGTCTTCATAGTCCTTTCCTAGAACTATTATCTTATTATCCTCTGGCTTAGTTGCCTCTCTCCCTCCCTCTACATGATTCCAAATGGCATTTATGCCCAATCAACACTTGATGCTAATTTTTAGAATCATAGACTAAGAATTAGAAATCCTCTAATCCTTCCTTCTCATTTTAGACATGAGGAAACGAGTTCAAAAGAATGAAGGGACCCAGGTATTAAGTAGCAGGGCTGGGATTCAAACAGAGAGACTATCATTATAGACCCTCTGATTGTTTCCACTCCACTGTCTTTATTACCTAAGGCCCTGTTTTAAGTATGTCACCCATCTTTTCATCTTTCCATCCCTCTATTAATCCATTTATCTGCCCATCTATCTACCCATTTGCTCACCTATCTAGGGATCTGCTCTCTATCTAGCTATCTATGTTTTTATCTGCCTACCTATATGTCTATCTTTCTGCTTATTTGCCTATCTATTGATCTACATTCTTTCCTTCCTCCCTTCCTCCCTTCCTCCCTCCCTTCTTCCTTCCCTCTCTTCCTTCCTTCTTTCCTTCCTTCCTTCCTCCCTTCCTTCAACCCTGTGGTGATGACCTAAACTAGTTCTTAGAGGACAGATGCCCAATCTATAGTCAGCTCATATTCACACAATCCTATATGTTAGAGGCAAGCTCCTTTATTTTATAAGGAAACTAAGGCAGATAGAGAGGTCATGTCATTGGCCACTGGGTCCCACCGCTGATAAGTGGCAAGATTTGAACCAGATTTTCCTGATTCTAAATCCTCTCTGTCCATTTCATTGCCCAACTGCCTTATCAAAATTATCCAAGAGAAAATACTAGGGAAATGGGCAGAAGGCACCCATATTTATCGGTCTAGTCATCTTTTTTTTTTCCCTAGCAAACCTTTCATAGCCTTTAGGAAGGAGCTGGGGTCAGCACCTTGGTACTGGATCTCATCCTTTCCATTCTGTGTTCACCCATCACAGATATAGTGTCTCTGTCAAGTAAGAAAACTATGAAGCTGTAAATGGTTAGAAATCCCTTTCAAGCTGGCAAGAGGTCTACAACTCAGTTACAATCCAAAGCCAAATTCACTCTGGGATTGATTTCAAATAGTCTGTGGATTTGACTTTTACAATATTGTTGTTTACTATGTTTCAATAGCATTTGTTTCCTTAGTAATCCTATGTGTTATATTTTGTGCATTTAAAGATATGGTTCTGAGAAGACTTCTATAGGCTCCCCCAGAGGGAGGCCGAGACACACACAAAAATAATCCTTGCCTAAAATGATCACCAAGGTCCTCTTAATCTCATGTTGCTTACTTCTTTCCACATCTGTCCACCGCAAAGTGGCTGACAGCACCTGGGAGAGGGGGACCGCTCTGGTGGCAATGGGCACCTGCTTACCTGAAGGGATAGCCGAACAAAACAAGGATGGAGCTCACGTCCTTGGCTTCGTTGTTGCATTGCACTGTTGCCCCTGTCTCCCCGCTGTAGGATCCGCAACACCCGAAGGCGAAAATAGCAAAGAGCTAGAAAGGGGGCGAAGTGGGGAAGAAAAGACCTATTGAAGAGACAGTAGATGCACCCACCTGATCCCAAAGCCTTCCTGCTTTCCAGATGGAACACTGTGGAAAGAGTTCTGCACTTGGAGCCAGAGGAATCAAGTTCCGATCCTTTCTGCCACCTATTCTCTGTATGAATTTGGGCAAGTCACTTGACTTGCAGAGGCCTGTTTCCTTCTCTATAAAATGAGGGGAATGAACTAGGTCCCTTCTAGTTCTTCCAGTGCTATGATTCCCTAGAATGTTAGAGAGCTGAAGATCAGACACCAGACCATGTGTGTGTGAGTGTGAATGGGGAGGAGAGAAGGGGAAGTCATCTCTTAGAATGGAAGTTTCTCAAGGTGCTGGGCTGATGGTAGGTCCTTGACAAATTTTGCAAATAAACAAACCTGCCATATAAATAAGATTAGAATGAAGTTGGGTTTGGGAGGGAGTTTCAAGGAAAATTCTCTCCTTTCCAAACAAGAAGACCCAGGACAGCCCAAAGGTATTCTTTATTCTTTGGGAGAATCGCTGACATCTTTCTCAAGATGTTGGTTCAGCCACAGAACTTCTCCAAGTCACAGTAGTACCCAGAATCCTCTAACTTTGGGTAGAAGGTTAAAGACCCAAGAGAACCAGATGAACTTTTAGAAGTGTATTTCCAAATCAAGTAAGAGGTGACTCTCAGCAAGAGGTGACTTTTCTGCTGGAGCAACTAAAAAAAAGAATGTTTCCTATTTATTTCTTGTTAACACTCATATCTATCTAGTATGGGGCTGTTGGACAAAGGCAAGATGGCAGGGTGAGGGGAGAAGAAAGCAGAAGGGAGAGGAGAAAGACATTGCCAGTGAGACAGGACTTAAGTAGAGTCAAACACTGGAAGTGTGACCCCCTGCTCCCTGTATTTACAGCTTCCTTTTCTACTCTGACAGATGTCCTTCCAGGGAAAGCTTTGGCCTTGCTGTGGCAAAGTAACTTGGCTCACAGCATAGGGAAACGCCTTCCTCTTGGTTTCTCAACCTCTGCTTTTTCTCCATTGCATTTCCCCCTATCTCATCTGTTAGCCTATCATTTCCTACAGTAAAAGCCCAGTGAAACAACAGAATAACTTGAATTATCTTTTTCCCTTTAGTTTACTTAGTTTCCCCAACTCTTTTCCTCTCCTTTTTTTGGGCTATTGTAGTAGGGAGGTGCAATGGGATGCAAGTTCCCAAGGGGCTTCTTCTTTCTGACACTTCCAAACTTCCAGGCAGGGAGAAGGGTACTTGAGTAACTAGAATCTAGTTAGAGAAGGAGGCCAGCAGTCGGTGCTAATTAGTTATTATCAGTTTTCCTCTTGAAGCCTTCACTTGGCTTGTATATAATATAAGCATTTATTTTTATCAGCCTACATATCTTTTTAGTGTTTGTTATTCATGATCTGTACCTTCCTACTGGTTCTTCTGTGCCCAAGTGTTATAAATTGTAACCACCTGTTGGGCTAAAAAAAAATCATTTGAATCCCCGGCCATTATTGGTTTTGTTTTTCAATCCTGTCTTATTCTTCCTGGCCCCATTTGGGGTTTTCTTGGCAAAGATACTGGAGTGGTGTGCCATTTCCTTCTCCATCTCATTTTACAAATGAAGAAACTGAGACAAACAGTTAAGTGACTTGCCCAGAGTCACACAGCTAAGTATCTGAAGACAGATTTGAACTCATGAAGATCAGTCTTCCTGACTCCAAGGCCCGGCACTCTATCCATTGTATCCCCATTTGCCCAAAATCCTTCCCTAAGGTACCCAAAACACAGATTTAATGATGGAATTATAGAGTTCCTAAACTCAATTGTTCAGAGTTCTTCAGTGTTTGAAATATAGCAATGGAACCTATAAAGTCTAGGCTATGGTTCATATTGGAAATAGCCTATCATATGGGAAATTTTGGAATAAAATAGAGAAAATTCAACCTATTTTTGAAGCAAAAAACTGTTGCATAGCAGCGAACACAGTAAGCATTTTTATCTTTGCACCTATTCATAGTTAACAATTTCGAAGTTAAAAGATCATTAAGACTGATTCTCTCCCCCAAGGCCACCTGACTTCCTTATTCCCATCTTTTTTTATTTTATAGAATACAGGCTGGAGGACGGTGACCTAATGCGAGGAAAAACCTGGATCGGGAGTCAAAAACCCCCGGTTCAATTCCCGAATCTGCCTCTTGGATTTGGGAAATCTCATCTGTTTGGACCTGCCAAAATGAGCAGTTAGGACATTGTACATTGACCATTCTAAAGGTTTCTCTCTTCGCTTACATCAGGGAAAGGCTCCACGCTGCCCTCTGGTGGTGTTCTGTCCCATTACACCCAATTACGTCTAAAAGTTTGGAGGGATCATTCTTGATAAGCCAGTTAGGACCAGATAGGATGTATGTCATTTTTTCCTTTCCTTCTTTCTTCTTTCTTTCTTTCTTTCTTTCTTTCTTTCTTTCTTTCTTTCTTTCTTTCTTTCTTTCTTCTTTCTTTCTTTCCTTCTTTCTTTCTTTCTTTCTTCTTTCTTTCTTTCTTTCTTCTTTCTTTCTTTCTTTCTTTCTTTCTTTCTTCTTTCTTTCTTTCTTTCTCTTTCTTTCTTTTTTCTTTCTTTCTTTCTTTCTTCTTTCTTTCTTTCTTTCTTTCTTTCTTTCTTTCTTTCTTTCTTTCTTTCTTTCCTTCTTTCTTCTTTCTTTCTTTCTTTCCTTCTTTCTTTCCTTCTTTCTTCTTTCTTCCTTCCTTCCTTCCTTCCTTCCTTCCTTCCTTCCTTCCTTCCTTCCTTCTTTCTTTCTTTTTTTTTTTTTTACACATTTTCTATAAGAGAGTGCACAACCTTCGTCCATTACCCCCGCCAGTAGTTACCAATCTTCACTGCCTAAAAATCCTTCTGTTTTATTTGAGAGGCGGCCTGATGATAAAGGAAGTGGAAAAGTGTTAAGAGATACCTGGGTTTATACCCTGCCTCTGACTCAGGCTCACTTTGTGACATTACACAAGTCATTTGACCTCTCACTGCCTCCGGTAACTATCTAAGCCACTCTGTGACAAATTGCCACGTTCCCACATCTGAACCCCCAAATATCTACTATCGAGTCATAAAAGTATAACCTCGACCTCATTCCGTCCTGATGAGACCAGGTGCTCACCATTCTCCATAGGAGGGCTTCTTAACCAGAGGTCCGCAGACCATAGCATCCATGAACAGATTTCAAGGACTCTATGAACTGGGATGGAAAAAAAATGCATCTTTATTTCAATATGATTGGCTTCCTTTGTAAATCAATGTATGTCATTTTGTTTGCTTAAAAAAAAAAAAACGTTGTTTAAAGAACACATTATTTACCAACACATACAAAAATGCTAAGAAGCCCTCCTGGTTAGTGATCCTTCCTATATTGTGTCCCAGAAGGCATTGCAACTTGTCTAGACTCTAATCACCTCATCTAAAAAGTGAGGAGCTTGGACCGAATGATCTCTCAAGACCCTTCTAATTCCAAGAGTCTCCATCATTTCTTGTGTTACCCCATAAGCTTCCTCTTTCTGAAGTTCAATAACTCTGATGGTTAGCCTTTCCTGGAAAGATTTAGCCCTTTCTTCATCTTTATAACTTTCTGACCCCTCTTTGTATTTTCCTTATCGTAGTTCATGGTTTTTGGAACTGTTTTATAATGCATAGTAATTAGTTACCTAAAGGTTTGGGGAAGTGAATATAACCAGATTGTTGCACTAAATATTCTTATATCTTGCAATCTACTAACTTAAATTCTCTCTTAATCGGTACTCAGAATATTCATGGTGGTAGATAATAACTGATATTTGTAATGATAATTACAATGATAATAATAATAATAATGAGTTTCTACACATTCTGAAATGTCTTCTGAATCAGATTAAAGTATGCACATGATGCTGAATATATTCTATTCTTTTTTTTGAAAACGAATAATAGTATTACTATGATTAAACATATATAACCTACATAAAATTGCTTACTGTCTCAAGAAGGATGTGGAACACAAAGTTTTGTAAAGTGAATGTTAAAAATTATCTTTGCATGTAATTGGGAAAAAATAAAATATCATTTAAAAATAATATCAATAATGGATAATATCTACATGGTGTTTACTATGTTTTTGGCACTGTGCTAAGTTGTTTACAAATATTTTCATTTGAGCCTCAAAAAAAACCCTGGGTAGTAGTTTCTAATTTTATCCCCACTTTTCAGATGAGAAACCAAGACAAACAGAGATTAAATAAATTGCCCAGAGTCACCCAGCTGTGTCTGAGGCTATATTTGAACTTATGACTTCCTGACTTTAGAACCAGTGTTCTCTATCCACTGTTCCACCCAGCTGTAATCCACAGTTGAATCTCATTGAAACTTGCTATTAACCAATTTTTTTTTTTAAAAAGTAAACCTAAGTATCCTATACCGCAGCCACATGCTCCAGTATGGTTACTTATAGAGAAGATTGTGGGCCTTGGGGAGGATCTAGTGTCAAGTCCTTTCTCTCACTGTCCCCTCAACGTTGAGCTCTAAGGCACTGGAGAACAGAATGGAAACCGCCAGTGACCAGGGAATGAGGCATTAACAAGATTAAGCAACTAGCCTGAAAAGAGGAGAGCTGCTCATTAGTCAGGGATTCCAGGAAGGGGAGTCAATCAGGGAGCCCCAAGAGGAGGTAGCATTTTCTAGCTTTGTGGTTTGTGCTGCCCTCCCATCCCAGAGGAACTTCTAAGCTAAACTCATGGATTTAGGGTGCCTGTGGTAAACAAATCTTCAGCTTCTTCTTCCTATAAATCTGTTGCAGAGAGAAAATATGGTCATTGGAGCAGGAGAGCTAATATTTGGTAGATATAGAACTGGGACTGGAGTCAGGAAGAGCTGAGTGCAGATCAGCTGTGTGATCACTTAACTTTTATTACAATTTCCTCAACTGTAAAATGGGGATCGCAATACATACATGGTTGAGGTAAGGATCAAATGAAATATGATTGTGCATGTGCTTAGCACCCTGCTGGGACATAGTAAATGTTTAATAAATGCTTATTTCCTTTCTTCCCTATATTCCTCCTTTCCCATTCCATTTGAAAAGAGATGAGATTGGTCTTCAGACTTGAGGCTGAAAGGTCCCATTCATGCTCAAATATATTTCCATTGCACGGAGGTATTATTAATCCTGGGGAACTGAATCACTTGCTTTTAATCCGAGACACCAGGAAGTTAAGTAACCTCTTCTTAAATTCCCCCTTCACAACAGTTCCGATCCATTTTTCATCCTGACATTTTGATGTTGTTGATTTGTTCAAGATGAAGCAGTAAGAATGCTGTTTGTGATAACGATGTCTAGGTGCTAGGTGACATGGACAGGATGGGGGCAAAAAGGAGACCCACTGTAGAAGACATTTCAGTGAAATATGGTGGGGAGATGACCTTTTCCAACAAAAATCAATCAACAGGCATCTGTTAGGTGTTATATGCCAGGCATTGTGCTAGGAGCTTTGTATCTAAATTCAAAAGGGAGACAGTCCCTACTCACAAGGAGCTGACATTCAGTTGGATTTTCATATAGAAATAAGTACAAAATATATATGTATGTACAACAAGTACTAACTGATCAGTGGGAAGGGAGGAAGGGCACATTAATAACTGGAGGGGTTAGGAAAGGCTTCTGGAAAGAATTGAAATTGATGCTGAGCCTGGAAGAGAATTAGGGATTTCAAGTGGAGGAGAGATGAGAGAACATTTTAGGCATGAGAGAACATTCACAGGCTGTGAAGTGGTATGGAATATCATACCTGGGGAATTGAAAGTAGGCCATTTTGGCTGGAATGTAGGATAAATGAGGGGGGATAACATGTAACCGGCTTGGAAAGATCAGCTAAAGCCAGACTGGGAAAGATCTTGAATGCCCAAGGGGCTGTCTGTATTTTCTTTCAAAGGGATTAAGGAACCAAGGAGGCTTCTTGAGAAGAGGAATGGTATAGTCAGAGTTGTACTTTAGGAATATCCATTTGGCACCTGAAGAGCATGGATTGGAGATCAATTAGGAAACTACTGCAATAGTCTAGGGAAGAGCAATGAGGGCCTGGCCTAGAGCAGTTGTGATATAAATAAAGAAAAGGGGAAGATGAGAGAGATGCTGAGAAGATGGGATTAACCAACTTGGCAGCTGATTGGCTGTGGGGGTGAGGGAGAGTCTGGAGTGGAGGATGACTACTACTCGGTTTCAAAACTGGATAACTGGAAAGATGATTTTTTTTTTCTTCAACAGAAATTGGGAAATTAGGAGGAGGTGTGGATTTGGAAGAAAGAGAATGAATTTAACTCTGAAAGTGTTGAGTTTGAGACACACATGGGACTTCCAGGCAGAGAAGTCCAATACATCTCCCTCCAAGTCGTGGTAGATCTGAAGGACTACAGGGACTTTCCACTTACAGAAACTGCCCTAGGACATTTTCTAGTCTATATACTTTTAATTGATTTAATTATTTAATTATATTGGCTAGCAATTATGTCGTATTTTAAGGTTTGCCAAATGCTTTACAAATATTATCTCATTTTATCCTCACAATGGCTCTGGGCTATTATTGTTGTCTTCATTTTATTGTTGAGGAAATTGAGGCAAAGAGAAGTTAAAGGGTTTGATCAAGATCATACAGCTTTTCAGTAGCAGAGGCTCTTTTTGAGCTCAGGGCTTTCCGCTGCTAGGAACCCACTTACACACCTTGATGTCTTTAAAATAACCTATTTTGATTATGAAGACAGAGCAGGGCCCCCCAGTGAGCTACTGGCCTGCTGTAGATTATGATCTGTGGCTAGGTGTCTGGTGGATGTTTCTCTAAACCTAAAGTCAGACTTTTCTTCCCAAGTTTAAATCCAACCTCAGACATTTACTAGCTGTGTGACCTCGAGCACTTCACCCTGTCTGCCTCAGTTTTCTCATCTGTAAAATGAACTGGAGAAGGAAATGACAAACCATGACAGTATCTTTGCCAAGAAAACCCCACATGGGGTCACAAAGAGTTGGACAAAACAACAAAGATGCAGCTCATCAATTGGGTTATCATGTGTGGATCATATCATAACATTGAGTGAGTACGGAGGAGTGACACCCGAAATCTATTGGAATCACTTCACTTTGTGAAGAAACCAATGTTGGCAGACCATTTGACACCTGTGTTCTTTCCCAGAGCAGCACAGATTCAACCCACATCAAGATGATCCTGGGCTGTGCCCGACAACTGGATGCCGAGTCAGCTGGGGGAAGGGCAAGAGTGTTAGCTCTGAGAGTTTTAAAGAGGTAGGGAGCAATTCTCTGAGGAAATCCTCCTAAGAAAAAGGGAAAAAAAAAGCTTCTCTTTCTCACCTTTTGATCATCTTCTACCCTACCCTTTAAGCTAGGAGCCCTGGTCTAGAGACATTCACTCCTTACATTTCAGGCTTTCTTTTTGGCCAACATAACCTTGGATTTTTTTGTGAAGGAAAAAAGTTTTCAATCACCATTTCAATAACTATTCAGTTTGTTTTCTTTTCTCTCTCTCCATCCCCACCAATAATGAGCATTTGATTCTTTCAAAAAGGAAATGGTTCCAAAACTGAAATGACAATCTGCGGTCTTCTTCACACTAAAATTTCTTTCACCCCACACCAGCATGACTGGTTCCTGCATGTTTTTGTGGTAACTCATCAACAAAGAAAGGCTCAGGACTGGTGATACTCAAACCCCCCTGAACTCTAAGAGCCAGCAGTAAAAAATGCCAACATGTCAAACTATGAAAGCCACCCTGGGAAAGGAGTTTGAATTCAGAGTTGATTTGCCTGAATGGGAGGGGAGGGGATTGTGTTTTGTATAACCCTATCTCAGAGGTCAAGAAACATAAAAGTCAGACAGTTCTTAACTCTCAGGGCATCTGCTCTGCCTTTGGAGGGATAGGACTTCATTCAGTGCCTCTAACACTTGTGTGTGTATGGGGTGGGGGGGAGGGAGAAGGCAGCAGGGGAGAAGAATAGGTAAAGCTTTTTCAGAATCTCCCTAAGGGAGATAATTCTATGGTCTAATAATCTCAGTGTTTCTCTCCCTTCTTTGACAATTCATCTCAAATATCCCTTAGCTTTGTTTCTATGAATTAGGGATAGTACTCTGCAGATTAGATTTGTACTCTGGATCATTCAAAATGGCTCTCCTCAGTCCCTTAAAGACAACATTAATATCATTCTCATATGAACTTCTTCAGTGAAAGTATAGATAAATGAGCCCCTGGATTGTATCAGGGTGACAAGACCAAGTCCAAGAGGTTGAACTGGGTCTGCCTGGTCCCTGAAGTCGTAAGTTAAATTACTCCTTAAACAGCAAAAACTCAGGACAAGTTGCTGTAATGTATCCTGATTCAGGTGTGGGAATTCTGGGAAGAGCAAGGAGGTTACTATGAAGGAAGGTGAGAGGTGTAACCCATGGCTCCCTTCAGGAGCTTAGATATCTGAGGATAACCCTTCCTGACCCATACTACCTATCCTCTGAATTCCACTGGCTTCATGTTGTCTCTGCTGGAGCATGTATCTCCCATGAGCTCTAAGAACTTTAAAACTCCTGACCTTTTTTCTTCCCCAGTTAGCTCACTTCCTGACTGAGTTGGTGTTGAGTGCTTATTTATACTGGAACCCTAAAATTTTAAATTTTAATTAATTTTTAATTTATATCACTGGGGGGCTGAATTATCTAACAAATTCCTTCTGTTAGAAATCATTAAGTGGTCCTCAAAGTCCTTATGATTTGAAAGAGTTGAATGAAATTCTGGAAGGCCTTACTAAAGAAGAGAACAAAAACTCTCTGGAGGTCAGAAACTATGACATGATATGAGAGAGGAGGGGGCTGGAAGAATTTACTCTAAATCCTCTCCAGCACCACCTCTTGTTTCAGATGTAGAAACTGCCTCTCAAAGCCAGAAAGTGACTTACTCAGCATTATTCAATGGCTGAACTGAATACTTAGAATCCTAGAATGTTGGGACAGAAAGACACCTTAGGGATCATTCCATTTCAATACTCATTTTTTTTTTTTTTTTTTTATAGCTGGTAAGATTGAGGCTAGAGCTTATACATGACTTTGCTCCAACTCACACTGTGAGCCAGTAGCAGATTCCGGATTAAAGCACCCCTAATTCGGAACTCTTTCCACTCTAACAGCTGCCCCTCCTAAATTAGCTCCCCAGTACAGGAGCTCATTTTGCCCACTGTGTTTTGGGTTTTAAAACTTATAGAGCTCTTTTCAGGCAAATGAATTCTTCCTTGCTCCTCTCCATTCATTCCACTCCTTTCTTTCCAGAAGGACTGGACAGAATCTTTCTTTTCCTTCGATCACACCCAAAAGATGATCCACTCTAGTGACTCTGCCCCAGACCCATCAGTCCTGGAGCGTGAGAGCGTTCCCCACCGTAGCACCCCTTCTCGCCTTTGCCCTCAGCGCCCTCCGGCCAGAGTTGGCTGCTCCTTGGCCCTCCCTCTTTCCCACCCCCTCCAGGGGCTCTGGGCTGAAGCTCGGTATGTGCCCGATCAGAGCTCTGGAAAGGTTACACCCAGGTCCTCTCGCCCGAGTGAAATGTGAGCGGGCTGGGCCGGGGATCCTTGCACATAGAAGGGCCGACTCCCGGACTCCGCCTGCCTTACTCCTTTGCAGTCCTGCAACCCGGTCCTTAGGAAGCAGCCCCCTAGCCCACTCTCGCCCTGCCCTCATTTCCCCTCCTCCACACCTGTCACCACCCCCTGCCCTCCACAATCCCCCCACCAATGACAGCCCCCCCACCCCCAATCCCGGGCCATCATGGCTCACCCCCAGTATGGACTGCATTACTTCGGGACAGCGTCACAGTCCATGCTCCCGAAATAGACACGCAGAAGACTCACTCACCCACTGGAGAACTTTGATGAAGCCCAGAGGCTCCTCCAGCCGACTCCATCGCAGCCCCGAGAGGAGCCGGTCCACCTGAGGAGACAAGGACCCGGGGCGGGGGGCGCCATCAGGGCCTTGCAGAGGACGCCGGGTTTTTTTTTTTTGGGGGGGGGTGCAGAACACTGGGAGCAGGGAGGAGACTAGGGGAAAAGAAGCCAAGATAGCCAGAGGGGCAATGACAGCAAAGAAAAAGGGAAAGCAGCGGCAAGCGGAGAGGGACCAAGGTAGCTAGAAAGACACGAGGAAGGTTTGCCACAGGCAGAGGCATAAGCAGTCTGGAGCAGAAAGGCAGGGGGCACAGAGAACGGGACAGAGGCGGAGGACAGAGCCAAGGGCCCAGAGAGACTGAGGCAGGGGGCACAGAGAGGCTGAGGCAGAGGACACAGAGGCAGGCAGGGGGCAGAGGCAGGCAGGGGGCAGAGGCAGGCAGGGGGTAGAGGCAGGGGTTACAGAGAGACTGAGGCAGGGTCAGACGAGGGACACAGAGAAAAGGGTAGAGTCTGTTGGAACCGAGTTGTACCTGCTGCCGGGGATCCTTGTCCGCAGACCGGCCTGAGCTCTCTGTCGTGGACATGCTGCCGGAGCGGTGGCAGGTCTCGCTGCTCAGCTACCTCCTGGACAGGCGGCTGGGGCTGGGGCTGGGGCTGAGGCTAGGGCTGACCTGGAGGCTGGCGGCTCGCGGGGCAGCTTGTAGGCAGTCTTGGACGGTGACCACGAGTCGGCGGGCCGGGATCCAGGCTTGCCCGGTTGGGGTACTGGGGGCGCTGCTGCCGCCGCTCGAGCGAGCCCTCCGGCTGCCACAGCTCCGCCGCCTGCAAAAAGCCCTCGAGCCCGATTCAAACTTCTGTCAAACTTGCAGGGAAACTTGGCATTGGAGTCACGTGGCGTGCCCGCTCCCCGTCCCCTCCCTCTGGTCTCCGGCCCACCCCCTGGATCCCCTCCCTCTCGCTAGCTCGCTGGGCCTCTCAGCTTGCCCGGCTCCTTAAAGGGAACTATGAGCCAGTGGTCCGCTCTGCTGCTCCGTCGGCCAAATTTCCATGCCCGAGCTTCTCAGGAAGCTCTATCCCACCTTAGCACCCATTCTCTCTCTCTCTCTCTCCTCGCCCAGTATCTTCATCAGGCTCTAAGCGCTCTGTCCCGGAGGGGCCAGACTTCTGGGTTTCAAGTCACCGACTCTCCGGTACCTGGATTTCTTTGCTCCTGCTTCATCTTTGGAAGTATTGTTAAGTCCCAGATAAAAACATTTCTTCTCGTTTCTAAGACCCAACTCTAAAAAAAATCAGCATATATTGATATAATGCATTCAACTTTACCGAGCAAATATACAATGTAAATATTAACGCCGACTTGAATCAAGTAATCACTAAACATGTATGGAGCTCTTGCTTTGTACCGGGCACGATGCTAAGCACTGGGACTACAAAAGAGATAAAAAGTCGGTCCCTGCCCTCAAGAAGCTCATTATCTATTTTAGAGATGAAGAATAAAGTTATCTGACCACGGTTTCACTGTTGGCAAGCAATGAAGGTCCCTCCTCTCCAAGCCATGGACCAAATTGCTTCTTACCTCAATTTAAATTCCCATGACTGGAAAGAGATTTTGTTAGCAGAATTTTGGAAACATTAACCTTCATGACACTCACTGAAACTGAAACTGAAAAGAACTAATTTTGTATGATGATATATTTAATTCATTCTTTTGCTTATTCAATAAACATTTATTGAGGATCTGCTATAAAAAATACACTTACACTAAAGAAAGAAAATAAAGATAAATCCAGCAAGATCACTGCTCTCAGTGATCTAATAGGCTAGTGGGGAGATAAGACATGTACACAGATAAGAAACATACACATTAGAATATAGAAAGAATATAGAAATAGAATATGAGAAGTATAAAGTCTGTAGACCAGCTGAGGAAGAATCCATTCCAAATTGGGATTGAATAGACTAGAATTGAGGACTGTCTTGGTTGGGAATGGGGGTGAGGGGTGGGGGGGTGAGGAGGGTAACATTGGCAGCTGAGTATTGGATGGAAAAGATGAAGGTCAATAGGTAGAGACAGGAAATATTCCAGATATAGAGAACAGTGTTCCTAGGAATTGAGGCAGGAGAATATGGATTATGTTCAGAGGATACTGAATAGTTCTGTCCAGCCAGAGAACAGATTAAAAGAGGAAGTAGTATAAGATAAAGTTGGAAATGTAGATTGGCACCAGATTATGAATGATCTTGAATGCTGAATTGAAATTTTGGAAATTTATTCGGTAAGCAACAGAGAACTATTGAAGATTTTTTAACAGTGGGGTGATATGATCAGACCAGTGCAGCCCGTTTGTCATTTTTTATAGAATAATAGTATTCCATTACATTCATATACAATAAGTTGGGATGCCCCAACTGATGGGCATCCACTCAATTTCTAGTTCTTTGTCACACACAAAAAGTGTGAAAGATAAACTGAAGAAGGTATTATTATTAGGGGATTATACAATAGTCCATGTAAGAGGTAATATGAATTAAAATAGTGGCAGAGGGAATTATAAGTATTTGAAGGTGTGAAGATATTAGAATGATTCAATAAGCAATAAGCAATAACCCACTGGCTACTAACAGGATTTAGCAACTGATTGGACTCTGGGATGTCATTTTACAAACTCTTATTAACTATTTACTAACTAGAAAGATCAAGTATTTGTTAACAATATGGAGCTTCATGTTTATTTTGTTCAAACCTCAAAAAACTCATTGAAAGACAACAAAATAAAGACTTGGAAATTGCGGGAATACGCATCAATTGGGGAATGACTGAATACATTGTGGTATATGAATGTAATAGAATACTATTGTTCTATAAGAAATGATGAGCAGGTGGATTTCAGAAAAACCTGGAAAGATATACATGAACTGATTTTAAATAAAGTGAGCCAAACCAGAAGAACATTATACATAGTAATAGCAACATTGTTCAATTATCAACCACAACAGACTTAGCTCTTCTCAGCAATATGATGATCTAAGACAATTCTAAAAGAAATTGCTATAGAAATGCTATCCACGTCCAGAGAAAGAACTATGGAGTCTGAATATATATAGATCAAAGCATAGTATTTTCACTTTTTTGTTTTCTCTTTCTTGTAGTTTTTCCCTTTTCTTCTGATTCTTCTTTTCCAGCAGGAATTATATGGAAATATGTTTAACACGATTATATATATAAAACCTATATAAGATTGCTAGCTGTCTTGGTAAGGGGTGAAGGAAATGAGGGAAGGAGAAAAATTTGGAACTCAAAATCTTACAAAAATGAATTTTGAAAACTATTCAAAATTCATGGAGAGCAGACCTATGTTTTAATAGGGAACTTTCAGTGAAGAAACCCTCATTCAACACAGACCTGCAACTATTCTGCAACTTAGTTGCAAAACATGTAATTGGAAAGAAATAAAATGCTATTAACTGCAAAAAAGAAAGGTAGCAAAATTATTTTTCATATGATAATGAATAAATGAAAATTTTAAAAAAGAGGAAGCAAGTTCCAAGGTCACTTTGTCAGTAAGTGACAGTTTGGATTCCCACCCAAGTGTTCTGCCTCCAACTCCAATGTACTTACTACTACCCAGATCATAAGGATTCTACATTCATTTTTTACAGTAGAGGAAGCTGAAGTACAGAAAGGTTAAGGTATTTGGCCAAGGTCATAGAGTGAGCCAGAGGCAAACAGCCAAGGAGAAAGAACTCTTCTTATTCTCTGTTCTTCCTAAGAATTTGTTTTGTAAATGTTTGCCTCTCTTTTTCATGGAGTCTTTCCTGGAGCTTCCCATTTGACATTTCAGAATGACTGGTTTTTAGGCATCATTTGTCCATGATTAGTGAAATTCACTCCCATTGAGAAAGTGGCATTCCCAAGTTCCTGGTGGCAAAGAGCCCAGAGTTGGGCTCAGGCCATCTGGAACTGCTGCCTCAGCATGGAGATCTGGATCTAAGGTCCCTTAGCCTGCGACAATCTTATCTAGTAGAGTTATATCCAGACCAATCTATTCTGAATAAGAAACAACTAGATTCCCAGTTAAATTATTAATACATTATGTTACAGAGAAAGAAAGGGTAGAATGATGGTGGAAGACCTGCCACATATACTGGCTATGTGATCATGAGCAAGACACTTCATTTCTTATTACTCCCAGCATATTAAGTTGCAGACAAAAGGGAAAGGGATCCACATGTGCAAAAATGTTTGTACTAGCCCTTTTTGTAGTGGCAAAGAACTAGAAATTGAGTGGATGCCCATCAGTTGGGGCATCCCAACTTATTGGATATGAATGTAATGGAATACTATTGTTCTGTAAAAAATGACAAATGGGCTGATTTCAGAAAAGTTGGAGAGACATATGAACTAATGCCAAATAAAGTGAGCAGAACCAAGAGAACATTGTACACAGCAACAAGAAGATTATGTGATGATCAACTGTGATGGATATGGCTCTTTTCAACAATGAGATGATTCAAGGCAATTCCAAAAGACTTGCAAGAGCCATCTGCATTCAGAAAGGATGGCATTTTCACCTTTTGTGTTCATTTGTTTTGCTTAATTTTTTCTCTCATATTTTTCCCCTTTTGATCTGATTTTTCTTCCACAATATGATGAATATGGAAATACTTTTAGAAGAATTGCACATATTTGATCTATATTGGATTGTTTGCTATCTAGGAAAGTGTGGAAGGGAAAAATTTGCAAAGGTGAATGTTGAAAGCTATCTTTGCATGTTTTTGGAAAAATAAAAAGCTATTTTAAAAAAATGAAGTTGCATAATAGTTGCAGTTATGTGTTGAATAAGGATGTTTCCTCACTGAACGTTCCCTATTATTCCCTGATCTCCATCCTTCTTCTACTATCTCAAAAAATTCTGTATCATATGATTGCAATGGAATAATATTATACTATAAGAAATGATGAGCAGTATGATTTCAGAAAAATGCTTAAAATCCTTATATGAACTGATACATGATGAAGTGAAAAAACCAGAACATTCTACATAGTAACAGCAATATTGTACCATGAAGAACTGTGAATAGTAGACTTAACTATTTTCAGCAATACAATGAGCCAAGACAATCCCAAAGGATTCATGATGAAAAATACTATCTGCCTCCAGAGAAAGAACTGATGGAATCTGAATACAAACTGAAACATACTATTTTTTACTTTGGGTTTTTTTTTTTTTGAGTAACACTTTTTCTTCCACAAAATGACTAATATGGAAATACATTTTACATAGTTGCATATGTATAGTCTTTATCAAATTACTTACCATCTCATGGAGGGGGAAGGAAAGGAGTCAATTTGGAACCCAAATTTTTTTTTAAATTTTTAATTGAGGAAAAATAAAATATTATTTTTTAAAAATTCTATACCAATGTTCCCAACAATGTGAAATTCTTTGTTCAAATTACAGCTGTTGCTACTTAAAAGTAACCAATATGTGCAATATAATTTCATTATGGATTTATGAAGATAATTTTCATCTAAGAGTCTAGGATTCTGTATTTAAGGTTGATAGAATCCTAGACTCTTAAAAGTCAGCTGGTTCAACTCAGAATAGAAACCTCCACACTATATCTGACAAGTTGATCAACCAGTCAATTATATGATCACTCCAACTTGTCTCTGTATTTCCTAAAATGAGATGCCCAGAATTAACCACAATACTCAAGATGTGATCTTATCAGGACTATTACTTATCTCAACTAGACACATCCTGTTTTTTTTTTTTGTTTGTTTGTTTGTTTGTTTTTAAGACACATCTCCTAATGCTATTTTGATACAGCTCTAATTTTAGGGAATCTTCCACATGGAAGTAACTTCCCCCCACAGAAAAAGTTTTCCAGGAGCAGTTAGGTAGCGCAATGGATAGAGCACTAACCCTGAAGTCAGGAAGTTCAAATCTGGCTTCAGACACTTAACACATCTTAGCTGTATGATCTGGGCAAATCACTTAACCCCAATTGCCTCAGCAAAAAAAAAAAAATAAATAAATAAACAAATAAAAAAAAAGAAAAAAGAAAGAAAAAGCTTTCAGGAATTTAAAGTAATCTATAGGTCTAAATCTCCTCAAAAAAATTCTCCCAAAAGTAACTGAAACAAAAAATGGACCTCATAAGCCTTTTACTGATATAGTATTTTTACTAGTCAGTCTTAATTAGTTCAAATTAAGGGCCTTTAATGAAATAACCTAGTAAAATAAATAACAATAGAACATTTTCGTCCATAAATATAAGGTACACTCTCCCATTGTTACTCATATCATTAGTTAAAAGTGTGAAGATAACAGAAAACATATGTAGAGAATGCACATTTAGAACTCATAAGGTAGGGATGAATGTATGGAGAGGTATCTCACATTTCTAATGCTTCCAATGAACCACATGTTTCTAATGATGTCATCAAGTTACTTTCTCTTGTCATGCCCTCAGCATGTTCAGGTTCAGAAATTGGCAGAAGACATATACCTATAGAATGATTACATCATCAGAATATGGCTTACATCATATCTCCCATATTTTCCTTCCATAAATGCCCCCCATATAGATATAGCTCAGCCACATATGTTGCCATTACTTGCATCTGGTTGCACATGTCCATCTGTGTCCATTGTTCCCAATCATGGTATAGGTATTTGTAGAGAAATATGCTTCAAGTTTATGAGGTAAATACTTTATTTCTACTTAGAATATTTTTATCACATCCAAGCTAAGAATTTGCATCCAACCAACCACTCTCTTCAACTCTGCTCCAGGGCTCCAGGTAGGAAAAAACAGATTTCATCTTCTATAAATGTATGTTCTATAATATCATCTGGGACTTTACAATTGATTTGACAATTCTTTAACTCTACTGTTATCAATTCTATATCTGATTTTCCATACAAAGATTTGTATTCCAAATCTTTTCTTCCTTTGAAATCTCTCTTATTCTTTAACCTTCATACTTATAGACTATACCCAGTCTTCTATTTTACAAAAAAGATCAAGGCCATTTGGGTGTGAACCCTCAGCATCTCTCCTTTCTTTCTCAATATTTCTCAGTTTCATCACATATTTTTTCCTTCTGACTAGTCACAGAAGACACACAAGAATACCTATCCCTGCTCTTCATTAAGGCATTTAATCTTTTTACCTGTGTTCTTCATTCCATTCCCCACATCTTCATCAGGACCTTCCTCCAGCAGTCCTCCCTTCTTCATGTATCTGCAATTTGTTCCTCATCACCATTTTTATTTGCTTGTCAGTGTACTTAGGTCTTATTAATCTTAAAAGAAATGCCAGTTTGTGACTCTTTGCTGGTAAGCTTCTTAAAAAAGATGTCTCTCCTCAATGCCTTTACTTCCTTAATCCCTTACTCAACCCTCTGAAATTAGGCTTCTACATCCCACAGTTTTACAGAAATGGTTCTCATAATATTCACTAGAGACCCCCTAATTTTCCATGCATGATGATGGCTTTTTTCTTTAAAAAATTTGTTAATTTTGTAAGGCTAATGTCAATTGAGTCAATAAATCAAATAGCCACCACACTTAGCCCAAATGTTTATCCTGCTTGGAGAAAAGGTGTGATAAGACCTGGACATATTTCTCTTGACTCAATTAATCAAAGCATTCCAATTAGATGGGACAACAAATCCATTCATATTGGTTTACCAACTTGGTTCAGAATATATAAAATCAGTCACCTTGTTTGGAATCAAAGATTTGAACATCTGAAAGCTAGGGTAAAGTCTTCCAGCTTAGTCCAGAGAAGAAATCATTTGGAGGCGGGGCTAAGAAGCTTGCTCTGGCCTTGGTCCTTTCTCCCCACTATTTTGGCTGAAGGATGTCTTTGTGAGTTTCAAGGAAACTGAGGGGTTTGGACTTCTCATCAGCAGCCTAGGCTTAGCAGTGTCTCTGGAGCAGGTGCCTTATGGTCTGAATTGGGTCAAACAGACAAACCAGACACACCAAGGCAAGGTCATCTCAAAACTTCTACAAAAAGAATCTCTACCCTGCCATGAAGAAATTTAAGGACTGCTCCCCATGAAAGAAAGAAGAGAACTAACATCCAGAAGCTGAGTTATTCATTGCCACATGTGCTTTCCAGGATTGAGGAGACTCTCCAAAGAACACTTCAACTCCTTTAGACTTTGTAGATACCAGTGGTAGAGCATGTCCCAGGATTTTGGGGAGACATTGCGTGCCAACTGTCCTTATTTATATATCACCTTATTATACACCCCCTTTAAAAAGTTAATTGTTTTGGGTCAGCTAGGTGGCACAGTGGATAGGGAACCAGCCCTGAAGTCAGGAGGACCTGAATTCAAATCTGGCCTCAAACATTTAACACTTCCTAGCTGTGTGACCCTGGGCAAGTCACTTAACCCCAACTGCCTCAGGAGGAAAAATTAATTATTTGGCTGACTGATATCAATTAATAAGTGAGGGAGGAAGCACATTGTTAGGGGCTCTGAACACTGAAAATATATCTTCAGGGGTACTCAGACTCCTTTGAGGAGAAATAGCAGCCTTGTTCTGGGGTCCTAGCCTGCCAATGCCCAGGAGGGGGTAATAGCTCCAGAGCATGTGCTACCATATCCTTTGCTTTAATATTGCCTTAATTTCCCAGTATGTCCTCTCATCTTCCTAGTGATTCATATCTTATAATCAATAATAAAAAAAGAAAGGGAAAACAGCAAATAAGCAAAACCAACTATATCTGACAGTACCGGAATATTATACACATAATCTCTCAACTCTGCAAAGAATGGAAAAAGATATATTTTCTCTCCCCTTTTCCAGGGCCAAATGGGTTCATTACACAAAAGTTTCATTTTCCAATTTTTTTATTTCCTTATTCTTTTTCTTCTCTTGGGCTTTTGACCTTGTTGATCATCTCACATATCCTACATTCTCTCATTCTTTAGCCTCAGAGACATCATCTTTTCCTCTTACTTCCCTAACAGATCCTTTACTGGCCTTTCATTCTCTACCTAATCTCTGAATGTGCATTCCTCAAAGGCCTGTTTGTGGTATTCTACATTTTTTCTCTGAATTAAATTGATTAAATGTCTACCATATGCCAGGCACTACTAAGTGTTTGAGGCCAGATCCTCTTATTATGAATTGATTCTCATGATAACCCTTTGGGATAGGGGCTATTATTATGCCCTTTTAACCTGTGAAGAAACAGACTAGTTAAGTAACTTGCTCAACATCACAAAACTATTACATGCCTGAGGTTGGACTTGAACTCGGGTCTTCCTGATTCTAAGCCTAGTATCTATCTGAGATGGTACTCTTGCTGCCTGGGTGATCTCTTTCTCACACACAGTGTTTCTACTGCACTTTGATGCACATCACTCCCCAATTTCTATCCCCGGCCCTGACTTCTCTCTTGAATCCTACACTCAGAGGATCTTAGAACCTATTTGCTCCATTAGCCTCTCAAACCCAACTAAACATGTTCCTTCTGACTTCTTTATGACAGTGGCACTGCTACCTATGCTTCTCTGTTTGTAACCTTGAGGTTACTTGTACCTCTTCTCTATTTTGCTTTTTTTTTTCTTTTTTGCTGAGGCAATTGGGGTTAAGTGACTTGCCTAGGGTCACACAGCTAGGAAGTATTAAGAGTCTGAGACCAGATTTGAACTCAGGTCCTCCTGACTTCAGGGCTAGTGCTCTATCCACTGCACCAATTAGCTGCCCCCTCTTCCTCATTTTCATATACAATCAATGATTAAACGCTCTCTATTTCTCATCTGCAATGTCTCCTGTCCTCTCTGTGCCCATTCCTACTGCCCTAGAACAGGCTTTCAGTACCACCTGCCCAGACTATTACAGTTGGCTGCTAATTGGCTTTCCTGCCTCCACTCACTCTTTGCTCCAATCCATCAAGCATACTGTTGCTAGAATAAGCTTCCTTACGCACAGATATAGTAATGTCAAGCCTGTACTCAAATATCTTCAGTGATTCCCTATTGCCTACTGAGTAAAATTCAAACTCCTTTGCCTGGTATTAAGGTATCCTTCACAATCTGGCACTGGTCTAACTTTCCAGTTTTATTTCCAGCTTTACTGCCTAGCTAAATTGGACTATTTTCTGCTCCTGAACACACCCCTTGCTTGGTTACCTCCATGCCTTGCTTTACACACTATTTTCTATACTGGAACATACAACTTCCCCATTTATGTCTGTTGAATTCTTACCCATTATTTAAAGCCAAAGTCAAATGTTTCTTCATTGAAATCTTCCCTGGTTTCCTTGGTCGATACTGATTCTTGCCCTCAGAGCACTTTCTTTTGCAATTCTTTATTTCACCTATATATAATAAATATAATTATGTATACCATAAACATATGTATTTATATCTTATATATGTAGTAACCTATATTTCTATTAGAGGAAGAACTGTGTTTAAGATAAACTTATGTCACTGAGGAGAGCTATTCTGTATACAGTAGATGACTAACAAATGTTTGAAGACTAACTGATAAAAGCAGGGACTGTCATATCTAAACTTTATACCTCTTTCAAAACATTAGAGGAACTAGGGGTATTTAGCAGGGAGAAGAGAAGACTTGAGAAGACTTGGCAGGTGTCTTCAAGCATCTAAAGGGCTGTCACGTGAAAGGGGGATTATATTTGTTCTGGTTGGCCCCAGACGTCAGACCTAGGACAGATGGGTGGAAGCAGCAGGAAAATATATGCTCAAAGTAAGCATAAACTTCCAACAATGAGAGCTATCTCAAAGCAGAATGGGCAGCTTCACGAAGGGAAAGGTTCCCATTCATTAGATGTTTTCAAGCATAAGTCAGATGACCACTTAATGGAGATATTTTTTAGTATGGTATGGGCTACATAAGGATTGAGGTATCTTCCAAATCTAAAATTCTGTGATCCCGTGATTTAACACAATGCTTTGTATGTGTTATAGACCTGTTTGTTAGGAGGAGCCAGTAGAAAGGGAAGACTAGAAGAATCATAAGAAAGAAGAAATTTCTGGTGAGGTGGAGGACCCTCTTTCCTTCTGAGTCTGAAGGGAAAGAGTTAAAAACATAGACAGCATAGAGAAGGGGGAATTTGAAAAAGTTTACATCAATTTGGCCTCATTTTACTTAAAGAAGCTGCCTCTCTTTTTTGACACTCCCCAAAAGATCAGCCATCTTTTTCTTCTTCATCCTTGAAACATTTTCTAAGCCTATTTTTCACTTTTGGAAAATTTTACCTAACTACTTTATACAAAAAAATTCAAGCTTGGTGAACAATTATATTCATTTCAATAGGACTCACTCTTTGATTCTTCACAGAACTTTGATTTTACTGTCCCATATGGCATTCCCTTGATAATAGATTTTAAGGATTTTGTGGTCATGAGTGCTGTGGCTAAAAAAAGTCCATCTTTTTTGGCCATCATCTGGAGATGACATGGCATAAATATAAATAACTATAATACAAAACCACATATGTGCAGTATGTAAAGTAAGCCACAAAATGTTATGTGAGATCAAAAGGGGAAAGTCATTAATGCCTGGGGTGAAGGGTAAAGGGAAATTAAGAAGATTTCATAAAGAAAATGGCATTTGAGTTTAGCCTTAATGGATGAGTAGAAACTCAACAGGTAAAGAAAGGAGAAACTGATATTCAAGGTATCGAGAATAGTATGAAGAAAACCATAGAAAATAGATAAGGACAGAAGATAGTTTACTTACAAGTCATAGAATGGAGTAAAGACTCAGATCTGGGGTTCACAAACTCCCAAGAGGGTCAGTAGATAGATTTCAAGGGTTCCATGAACTTGGATAAAAACCAAATTATATCTTTATTTTCATTAATCTCTAACTGATTTTAGTATTTCCTTTGCCTATTGTTATTTTTTGAAAAATAGAATTCTTCTGAGAAAAGGTCCAAAGGAGTCTACAACAATAAAAAAGATAAAGAATTCCTGGCACAGAGTATGTGTACATATGACTAAAGATGGCATTCTGATACCAAATTATGAGAAACCCTAAATTTGAACTTTTACTTGGCAGGCAATAGGAAGACACAGAAGATTTTTGAAACTGTAAAGAGCCTCATAGAAGATCCTATGTTAAATAGTGATAGACTAATATGTGTTTATTAAATTGTCATGGTATTTAGTGGGGGAAGACAGAGAGATCTTTTTCAGCTATGCTCTGGGTCATTGAAGCTGTTAGATATGACCTCCATACAAGTAAAGTGTTATTGGAATCTGATATCAAAGAGGAATATGAGCTAAAAATGGAGAGAGAGCTAAAAATTACAACTGCAGGTGCATCATTGACAGGTGGCCTGGCTTCCCTTTTAAAATAATACAGATCATTGAGGGCTGGCCATAATCAAAGCTGTTCCATAACCTCATAACTCATTCTCCCAACTGATTAAATAAGATCTGAATCATTTACTATTTTCCAAGGGAATTTTCAAAGTTGCTCAAATCTTTTAAAATACTTAAGAATAACATCTTATGATTCTTTAACTTTGTTTCATCTTCAAATGGTTATCTCTTAAGCTCAAGGAAATTCTATAAAGCCTCTCAGCTGTATTTCATTTTTTTCCTTTTTCTGTTGAGACAATTGGGATTAAGTGACTTGTCCACACAGCTATTAAGTAATAAGTATCTCTTTAACATATTTAACATGTATTGGTCAACCTGCCATCTGGGGGAAGGGGTGGGGGGAAGGAGGGAAAAAGTTGAAACAAAAGGATTTGCAACTGTCAATGCTGAAAAATTACCTATGCATATATTTGTAAATAAAAAGCTATTTTAAAAAAGGAATAAGTATCTGAGAGCTCATCTGAGCTCAGGTTTTCCTGTCTCCAGAACAGTGCTCTATCCATTGTGCCATCTAGCCACCCCCTCTCTGTTGTATATCATGTTGTTTCATGCCATTCTTATGGACAGAACAGATAGATGTGGGTGATGATAGTAATAACAATTTATTTGTATAATGCTTTGAGATTTGCAAAGCATTTTTTTTGGATCTTCACAACAATCCTGTGAGTTATTATTGTCCCCATTTTACAGATGAAGAAACCAAGGCTCAGAATAATCAAATGATTTATTCATCACCATGCAGCTAGTAAATGCCTGAAACAGGATTCATACCCAGTTCTTCCTCACTTCATGTTCAGTGCCCTAGCTACTGTGTCATGGTTCTGGTTAAGTCTATTGGAAACAGGTTGAAAAAAAAAATAAAACCCAAGAAATAATGATTAATAGTTGAAGCCAGCCTAAAGAAGTTTCTAGTAGAGTGCTTTAAGGATCTATTATAGTTGAGTCTGGATCCATCTCATATCCATTAAATAATGAAAGAAATAGCATTTCACTTAATTGCAATAGTTACAATAAGCATGTGCAAAAAAGACCATCAGGGATATATAATTGCAGCCTCCACACCATCATCTATTGTTAATTATAAAGATATAGAGAAATTCTAAGAAGAACCCAATAAAACATCCAAATTAAATCAACTTACATGTTAATGTTTGGTGATTTCAAAACAACAGTGACAAGAAAAGAATGGCAAAAGAGAAATGATGGTTCAAGAGAAAGAAACAGAGAGAGACAGAGACAGAGAAAGAGACAGAGAGAGACAAAGACTGACAGACAGATAAAGGTCAAAGCTGTGCACACTATGTAGAAAATGAACTCTTTTCTTAAGAAAAGCATTGACATACTAGATATGACAAATACCAAATAATATCACAAGTAACAAAACTGAGCATATTCTAAGTGACAGAAAATTGTAGTGACACAAGACTAATTTCTAAATCAACCTACCTGTTTACATCCAGACCACTGACTTATTAGAAGAAAGCTCAAAAGCGATATCAAATCAGAAGAACAAAACATAAAGAGAATTTAATGGCTTCTAAATGACCAGCTCCAACCTAACTTAATTAAGCAAGCTATTGATACAAAAACAAAACAAAAGAAAAAAATTAGAATAAGTATAAGACTAGACATAAAAACAGACTAATCATTATTTCCTAAAAAAGTTTAACTGATATAATTATATTGTCACAATAAAGAGATAAAAACCAACTAGTAAACTTGATCTTCTTGCTAAGTGAAGAGGTATAAATAACAATAAAATACAACATTAGTTTAGAATTTGTTGATAAAATCTTACAGAGAATGATGGTGGCATATTATAAGCAATAATATTTCTTTATAAAAGATTCTTTATAAAATAATATATAAATATTCTTTATATTTTATTAAATTATTATAAATAAATAAATATATGCTTCACATGTATATATATATTTAACCTTAGACTTTTGAAGCATACTCTTCCTAAATGAAGGCAGAGGAAGGAGGCTCAACGTAGCTCAGTTCTTACACAGCATTGGTCCTTCAAAGTCCAAAGATGGCATCCCCATTTAATGAATCCTGATCTTGGCTTCCATTCAGCAGAGAACCTGAAGGTCTGTCCAAAGATCAATCCTTGCTCCCTGGAGAATAAATATTGGATTGGCTGAGAAACTATGACTCATAGATTTCTTTGGCTTAGTCTCCCAACCTTATGAAATTCCTAAATTTTGAGATTCCACCCCTTTCATCAGAATCATAAGTCGAGGAATCACCAAGATCTCCCAGAAGCAAACGAGGCAAAGAGATGTTGGCCTTTTTTGGATATTTTCTCAGCCAAATAAAATGTTTAACATGTAATTAGTAGACTGAAACCAGTAATAGAATGTTTATCCATATTCAAAAGTCTCTTTCTCCAAGGGACTTTCATTTCACATCTTCACAAGGCTCCTAGAATCAGCTTTCTAGCAACCTCATTGGAGAGACATCATTATAGGACAGAAACTCATTACACTGAAAAGAAGCAGCAGAGAGCAAAAGAAGTTTACAGAGAGACCAAATGAAAGTATGTAATCCTGAGAGCACTTAGGGTAGAAACTGAAAACAGGACAGCAGATTAAATGATTTCTTTAACTACTTTCCCCATCGATGATGCAGTGGAAAGACTTCTCTTTTTTTTGGATCCAGGAAATCCTATATTCTTCTTTTTTTTTTTTTTTTTAAGTGAAAATGCTATGTTGTGATTCACAGTCCCCATAGTTCCCTCTTTGGACGCAGATGACTTTCTCTATCATAAGACCATTGGAACTGGCCTGAAATCACCTCACCTTTGAAAAGAGCCACATCCATCAGAATTGATCATCACATAATCTTCTTGTTGCTGTGTACAATGTTCTCCTGATTCTATTCGTGTCACTTAGCATCAGTTCATAAAAGTCTCTCCAAGCCTTTCTGAAATCATCCTGCTGATCATTTTTTATAGAACAATAATATTCTATAAAATTCATATACCACAGTTTATTCAGCCATTCCCCAAATGATGGGCATGCACTCCGTTTCCAGTTCCTTGCCGCTACAAAAAGGGCTGCCACAAACATTTTTGCACATGTGGGTCCTTTTCCCTTTTTTATGATCTCTTTCAGATACAAGTCCAGTAAAGATATTGCTGAGTTAAAGGGTATGTGCAGTTTTGTAGCCCTTTGGGCATAATTCCATATTGCTCTCCAGAATCAGAATCTCTCAGTTCACAACTCCACCAACAATATATTAGTGTCCCAGTTTTCCCACATCCCTTCCTACATTTGTCATTATCTTTTCCTGTCATCTTAGCCAATCTTAGAGATGTGTAGTGGTACGTAAAAGTTGTCTTAATTTGCATTTCTCTGATCAATAGTAATTTAGAGCATTTTTCATATGACTGGAAATGGGAAAATCCTAGATTCAAACACTGACTTTGTCATTACCTGTTTGATTGAGTGCAAATTATTTAACCTTCCAGGGCTTGAGTATCCTCATCTATCACAAGTGAATTGGATCATGATAATAAAACCATTTTGACTTTAACATCATATTACCCAATTTCTATATGAAGTGGAAATGACATTAAATAGAACAAAACTGGTCAGTCTACAAGCACATATTAAACTTTTATGTTTGAGATACTATGCTAAGCTAGCTGTGTGACCCTGGGCAATTCACTTAATCCCAATTGCCTCAGGGGAAAAAAAGATACTATGTTAAGTACTATGCTAAGTCCCTGATCTCGAGAAGCTTGAATTCTAATGGGGAAGATAACAAGCAACCAAGGGAAAATCCTAATAGTGGGCAGAGACCAGAAAAAATTTTTGTAGTTGTAGTGTTTAACTGAGTCTTCAAGGAAACTGAAAGAGCCAGGAAGCTGAGTTGAGGAAGGAGAGCATCCTAGGCATGGAGAATAGTGTGCAAAAGGTACAGAGTCAGGAAATAGAATCTTATGTACCAAGAACAAGGAAGTCAAAGTCACTGGGTTATAGATAAGTGAAGTAATATATGATATAGGAAGGAACCATATTATGAAGGGCTTTAAAATCCAAGCAAAAGATATTATCTTTGATCCTGTAGTTTGATAAGGATTTGATAAAGAGCCTCTGGAGTTTACTGAATAGGGTCAGACCTTCTTTTCAGAAAGATCACTTTAGTAGCTATGAGGAGGATGGACTGCAGTGGGAAAAGATCTGAAGCAGGCTATTGCAATAGTCTCGGTGTGAGGTGGTGAGAGTTATGTGAATGGATAGGAAAAGACAAATATGAGAGGTGTTAGGAAGGTAGAGACAACAGGACTTGGTTATAGATTAGATCTGGGAGATGAGCATGGATGAAGAATGAACCTGTACTTCGAGTTTCAGTGACTGGAAGGATGATGGTACCTTAGACAGTTAGGGAAGTTTGGAAAGGGGGGAGAGTTTGAAGGAAGAAAATAAATGCTGTTTTGGTCATACTGAGTTTAAGATGTCTACAGAACAGTTGGCTGTGTAAGACTAGAGATCAGCAGAAAGGTTAGGGTTAGATGAATAGATCTGAGCGAGCGAAGTGGTGCAGTGAATAGAAGCAGATCTGAAGTCAGGAAGACCTGAGTTCAAATCCAACTTTATATACTTATTGGCAATATGATTCTAGGCAAGTCGTTTAACCTCTATCTTAATAACCTCAGTTTCCCCAACTGTAAAATGGGGATAATAGTAGCATTTACTTCACAGAATTGTTGTGAGAATCAATGTGATAATATTTAATTCCCCCTTCAATTACATGCAGAAACAATTTTAACATTCCTTTTTTTAATTTCAGATTTCAAATTCTCTTCCTCTCTCTTTCCCTTCCTTCTTCCCTTCCTGAGATGATGAGAAATTTGGTGTAGGTTATACTCATGCAAAACATATTTCCATATTACTCATGTAAAAGAAAACACTGACCAAAAAACCATGGGAAGAATAGAGAAAATAAAAAAACAATATGCTTCAATACATATTCAGACTCCATCAGTTCTTTCTCTGGAGTTGGATAGTATTGATCATAAGCAAGCCCTTCAGGATTTTCTTTAATCTTTGTATTGCTGAGAATGCTAAAATCATTTGTCATTGATCATCATACAATATTGTTTTTACCATACATTATTATCCTGGTTCTGTTCTCTTCACTTTCTATCAGTTCATGCAAGTTCTTCCAGATTTTTCTGAAAGCATCATTCAGTGAGATAATATTTGTAAAACACTTAACATAACGCCTAGCACATGGTAGCCTTTATATAAATGTTCATTTTCATCCCTTTCCTAAGAATCATCCACATAATAATGATAATGAATGCATGAGAACTGATAAGATTACTGAGTGAGATAGGACTGAGGGAAAAGAGAAGAAGATGATGGACAGAACCATGGGAGAAATCCAAACTTAATGGATATGACCAAGTTAAAGATCCAGCAAAGGAGAATGACAACAATTAACAGATAGCAGAGCCAGGGAAGAAAGTGTCAGGAAAATTTAAGAGGCTAGAGTATCCAAGAAAAAGAATTATTAATAATAAATATCAAAGGCTGAAGAGAGGTCAAAAAAGTTGAAGACTGAAAAAAGCCCATTAGATTTGACAATTAAAAGATCATTGATAGCTTCGGAGAGAGCAGTCTCAGTTGAATAATGGAGATGAAAGCCAGAATGCAGAGGAACAGGAAGCTCAAGTATACAAAAGAAGATCTATGTTAGAAATGATGAAATTTTGAGGGCATGGAGATATTGATTTTCAATATCTGAAAAAGGGGAGGATATATGCTTGGGGGAAAAAAAGCCACAGACCTAATTATTACTGATATTCATTGGATGAATATCAATAACTACCACTTAACATACCTTTTTTCCATCTTCATGAAATCTTTAAAAATTATTAACAACCATCAACAAAGACAAACTCTGAAACATACAAAGAACAAAAAAAAAAAACTATATATGAAGCTGTGGACTTTTGTTATATACATGTAATGGCTCCTCTGTACCATTCCTCCAAATATGTACAAAGGGCAACCATTCCAGAGATAACCCTATAGAGCTCTAGAGAGCTGGACTTTTAATACTACTTTTTCTCTTTAAGAGTCTACCAAAATGTTTTTCATTAACAGTCAATCAATAAGGTTAATGTATAAGAATAGATAGCTCTCAAAGGAAAAAATTAAGCTATCAACAGAATTTTGAAAAATTATACAAATTACTAACAACTATAGAATGCAAATGAAAACACTCTGATGTTCTATCTCACATCAGCAAATGTGAGACAAGCAAAAATTACCCAAAAGGTAGGCTACAGGAAGACAGGCATACAAATACATTTTTGATAGAGTTTTGAATGGGTACCGCCATTCTGGAAAGCAATTTTGAAGTATACTGAAAATATAACTGAACTGTGCATACCCTGTATGACCTAGAGATACCACGTGTAGGCCTAAAGCTCAAAGGGATCAAAAAGGAAAAAAAAAAAAAACCCATATGTACAAAGATATTTATAGCAGTTCTTTATATAGTGGCAAAGAACTGGAAACTAAGAGAATACCCATCTGCTGTGGAATGGTTGAATGAGTTATGGTATATAAATTAATGGAATATTATTGCACCATAAAAATGGCAAAAGGGATAGTTTCAGACAGGTGTGAGATATAAACTCATACTAAGTGAAATCAACAGAACCAGAAGGACAATTTATGCATTAACAATCACAACCCTATAAAGAAAAACAATGTTGGAAGAATTAAGACCTCTGATCAGTGCAATGACCAAATGTGGTTCCAAAAATCTGATGTTAAAAAAATTCCCAAAATCAATCACATAATGAGCTCGAGGTGCAGAATGAAACATTATGGGAATTTGTCCCACTTGACTATACCTATTTGATAGAAAGGTTTTGCCTTTATTTCAATTTGGAGGAATGGAGAAAGTGAGTTGGAGGAAAGAGGGGTAAAAAAAGGAGAAAAATAAGAGAAGAAAGTCATTGAAATTTTTTCAAAAGAATAGAAAGGTTAGTAGTAGGAAACACAAATCAGTAGGACAGCTTTGAAAATAATGTGTTAAATTTGTTTATACTTAGAGGGACAGCAGACTTTCATGCCAATCTTTTTTTTTTTTTTAATCTTGTCTTGTACATGGAAATTCTCATCTTCTTTGATAGTTATTAAGTTCACAATTTTTAAATAGATTTAGCTTGGGCAAAGGCATTTACTAAGAATAATTGGTACAAAGTATTTTTCTATAAACCTGTGGTTTACTCTCTTCTAATACACAGTGTCTGTACAAAGAGTGGGCTCAAACTTAGAGTACAAAAGTAGTGAGATGTACATGTGAAGAATAAATATGGCACTGGCATAACTCTCCATTTCTGCTCTTTCTTCCTTCATAGAGTCCTTCCTCCCCTTCTTATGCATGTCTCTCTGTTGGGTAGGCCTTTCATCTGGTATTTCTCTCTTTTAAAGGTAGAAATATTTCCTAACTTCCCTTTATGACAGTCTTCACATATGTCTTTCCTTAATGTGTACTTCTCCGTTTTTGATACAGATGCTTCCCCTGCTGGGGGATACTATAACTGCTGCTGCCTTGCAGAACTCTCAGAATCTTTGAACCTTTTAGAACTCAAAAGATTGCCTGGAAACTCTGCTTTAAGATTCTTATTCACATAAAGTCAAGAAAAAACAAACACAAAGGGACAGAAATGGGCATTTACTCGACTGTTCTGGCTGAACAGGGAAGTAGGACCAGTTGTCTCTCTCCCCCCTACCCCTTGGGAGGTAGCTCAAACCAGAACTACCTTCCTTTTCTCCTCTCCCCTTTAACCAGGAGCAGAGGGAACAGTTGCCATTTTTGTACATTTACTAAGTTCGGGATCAGAAGCCAATTAGGGAACTCTATTATCACGCAGTACAAGTCCCTATGCATGGCCAGAAATAGGGTCCCGTCCAAGAAATATGGAAGGAACAACTGTGCATGCTCCAAGGGCTGCCCCCAGAAGCCAATCTACCCCCACTGCAGTTTCTTTCTCTTTTCTTTCTTTCTTTTTTAAAAATCTCTACTACTTCCCACTAATTCACCATCCACACCCAAAGAGAAGTCTTTCTATAATAGCAGTTTCTTTCTCTTTTCTTTCTTTTTAAAAAATCTCTATTACTTCTCACTAATTCACCATCCACACCCAAAGAGAAGCCTTTCTATAATAAGTACAGTCTAGCAAAATAAATCAAAACATTGGCTGTGTCTAAAAATGTATGTCTCATCAAACACTTCTAGTCCATCACCTCTGCCAAGAGGCAGCAGACATGCTTCTCATCATCAGTCTTCTGAAATAATGATTGGTCACAGCATTGATCTATTCTCAATTTTTCAAAATGGGTTTTCTTTTTCTTTTCCTACATAAATCTTTGTTAAGAATAGCCTTCGCAAGTATTGAGTGCATGGTTAATGAAGGTATAAAAAGGGAACTCTTAGGATTTCTCAAATAGTATTCTATAGCAAATCACATCTTTATAGATAGAATGAAAGGTACAAAGAACAGAGTCCCAGAATGCTTATCATTTGCTGGCTACAAAAAAAAATTTTTTTTGATTTAATAGAGTAGAATGTCTTATTAAAGCTTCTTTTTCAACAAGGTACCTTTCATGCACATTATAAAATATAGAAGAGTATTTGAAAGATATGACTACAGAGATAAGTTTATTTGGTAACTCTAATCAATATCAAGCAAGACATAAGATAAGGACATGTATACTTGCCAAAAGTGTTTGCCCCTGTTATGAAAAATGTCTAGCATATACCTTAAATTAAAGAGCGATTCCCTGATAATGGAATAATCCTCCATGGCAAGTGACATGGCAAATCTTCTTCAATGAGATATA
The DNA here is from genome assembly GCF_016432865.1 of Antechinus flavipes. Taxonomy (NCBI): domain Eukaryota; kingdom Metazoa; phylum Chordata; class Mammalia; order Dasyuromorphia; family Dasyuridae; genus Antechinus; species Antechinus flavipes. The sequence goes on from NC_067401.1 coordinate 55,051,961, forward strand.
TAAATACAGAGTTTGGTTTTGAAAACCAGAGGATTTTTAAAATAATATTTTCCTTGTCTTTTAAAAAGTATTATAATCGCTTTTTTATTTTCAAAATACATGTAAAGATAGTTTTCAACATTCACCCTTATAAAAATTTTTCTCCCTCTCTTCTTCCCACTCCTCCCCTAGACAGCAAGTAATACAATATAGGTTAAACATATGCAATTCTTCTAAACATATTTCCATATTTATCATCACACACAAGAAAAATCAGATCAAAAAGGAAAAACATTTAGAAAATAAGGCAAGCAAACTACAACAGCAACAAAAAAGGTAAAAATACTATGTTGTGACAATTTTCAGATGAAGAAATTGAAACCATTTCTAACCATATGAAAATGTGCTCTATATCACTATTGATCAGAGAAATGCAAATTAAGACAACTCTGAGGTACCACTACGTACCTCTCAGATTGGCTAAGATGACAGGAAAAGATAATGATGAATGTTGGAGGGGATGTGGGAAAACTGGAACCCTAATGCATTATTGGTGGAACTGTGAACAGATTCAACCATTCTGGAGAGCAATTTGGAACTATGCTCAAAAGGTCATCAAACTGTGCATACCCTTTGATCTAATAGTGTTTCTACTAGATTTATATAGAGATCTTAAAGAAAGGAAAGGGACCCACATGTGCAAAAATATTTGTGGCAAGAAGTTGTAGTGGCAAGAAACTGGAAACTGAGTGGATGCCCGTCAGTTGGAGAATAGTTGAATAAGTTATGGTATATGAATAATTATGGAATATTATTGTTCTTTAAGAAACAATCAGCAAGATGATTTCAGAGAGGCCTGGAGTTACATGAATTGATGCTAAATGAAATGAGCAGAATCAGGAGATCACTTATACATGGCAATAGCAAGACTATGTAATGATCAATTCTGATAGATGTGGCTCTTCTCAACAATGAGACAATTCAGGCCATTTCCAGTGCTCTTGTGATGATGAGAGCCATTTACACCCAGAGAGAGGACAGTGGGAACTGAGTGTGGATCACAACATATATTTTCACTCTTTTTGTTGTTTGCTTGCATTTCGTTTTCTTTCTCATTTTCTTCTTTTTTGATCTGATTTTTCTTGTGCAACATGATAATTGTGAAACTATGGATGGAAGAATTGCACATATTTAACATATTTAACATGTATTGGATTGCTTGCTATCTAGGTGAAAGAGTAGGAGGAAGGGAGGGAGAAAAATTTGGAACACAAGATTTTGCAAGGGTGAATGTTGAAAATTATGCATATGTTTTGAAAATTAATATCTTTAATAATAAAAAAGAAAGATATCCTCAGCCCTGTGCTGTTTAAAAAATTTTTTAGCAAGAATATGAATGAAGGAGTAAAGGAAATGTTTAACAAAGCTGCAAATGATACAAAATCAAGAGGGATAGTTAACAAATTTGGTGATACCCAGTGAAAGAACTCTGAGAAATGACTATGAACCACTACATAGAATTCCCAATCCCTATATTTTTATCCACCTGATTTTTAATTTCCTCCATATGCTAATTGTACACTATTTCAAAGTCCAATTCTTTTTTTATGGCAAAATAACTGTTTGGACATGTATACTTATATTGTATTTAATTTATACTTTAACATATTTAACATGTATTGGTCAACCTGCCATCTGAAGGAGGGAGTGGGGGGGGGGAAGGAGGGGAAAAATTGGAAAAAAAGGTTTGGCAATTGTCAATGCTGTAAAATTACCTATGCATATAACTTGTAAATCAAAAACTATAATAAAAAAAATTTTGGTGATAGTAACCCAAAATATTTTAACAGACTAGAATGATAAGCCAAATCTATTAAGATAAAAAAATTAATACATGTAACTACAAAGTCCTATATTTTGGTTCAAAAAATTTGATTAACTAGATTAGAAGGAAAGCAAAAATCTGGGAAATATTTTTTGCAGCAAATAAAATTTTTGCAGCTGATAAAAGCATAATTTCTTAAATATATAGAGAATTGAGTTTAATTTACAAGAATACAAGTCATTGGCCAATTGACAAATGGTCAAAGGATATGAACAGGAAGTTTTCAGATGAAATCAAAACTATCTATAGCCATATAAAAATGGTTTAAATCACTATTGATTAGAGAAATGTAAATTAAAACAACTATGAGGTACTATCTCATACCTATCAGATTGGCTATCATGATGAAAAAGAAAAATTATAAATATTTGAGTTGTGGGAAAACTGCGGAAACTAAAGCATTGTTGTTGGAGAAAGGAAAAGGACCTACACATACCAAAAATATGTATAGCAGCTCTTTTGGGGAGTGGCAAAGAATTAGAAATTGAGAGGATGATCATCAGTTGGGGAATGGCTGGACAAGTTGTAGTATATGAATGTAATAAAATGTTACTATACTATAACAAAGAATGGGCAGATATATTTCAGAAAAACCTGGAAAGACTTGCACGAGATGGAGTGAAGTGAGCAGAATTGACAACATTGTGCAATGATCAATTATGATTGATTTACTCTTCTTAGCAATACAATGATCCAAGACAGTATCAAAGGACTCATGATAGAAAATGCTATCCACATCCTGAGAAAAAAACTAATAGAGACTATAGATCGATCAAAGCATATTTTTTTTCACTTTGCTTTTTTCCCTTTTGTTCTATATTTTCACAATATGGCTAAAATAGAAATATGTTTTACATGATTGTACAAACATAATATATCAAATTGCTTACCATATTAGGGAAGGGAAGGAGGGAGAAAGGGAGAAAATTTGGAACTCAACATTTTACATTAAAAAGGAATAATTAAAATTGTCTTTATATGTACTTGGGAAAATAAAATACTATTAGAAAGAAGAAAATTCAGCATGAAAATAAAAAATTTGGGCAAAAAGATAGATAAGTGGGTAGATAGAAGGATATATTAAGTGCTCTTTAAGTTCCAGGCCTTGTGCTAAATATTGGGAGTACAAATATAAGCCAACAAGGAGCTGTCCTCTAGTTTACATTCTAATGACAGAAGATAAGCAATAAATGGGAACTGGAAAGTAGGACAACAGTGAGGTTGCATAGGCATGATATAGAAATTACCAAGATTATTGACCTTCATTCTCAAAGAAGACCAAAATGATATCACTATGTCAGGGTTATGGTACAAGGTGTCCAATTGTGACTCATCACAAACTCAGAAGGTTCCACTAAGGTCAGATACAAATAGTCTATATAAATATTAGGAGTGGAAATGTCTTTAAATTTACACATCTCACGGGTTTTTTTTTTTTTTGAGCTACTCTAATTTTGCTTTGCTCCTAAAGCACAACACTATGTTGGACGATCCTGTGCCAGTGTCTCCCATTGTCTCACAATCAACTCAAAGTTCTTCACAGAAACCTTGAAAGTTGTTGTTGTATTACTTCTGACCTCCATGTGAGTGCTTGCCTTATAAGAATTCTTTACAAAATAGTCTGAGCATTGAAACAACAGGTCCAGCCCATCTGAACTGTGTTCTTTGCAGCAGAGTTCGAGTGCATGACCATTCAGCCTGAGAAAGTACTTCAGTGTCCAGTATCTTATCTTGCCAGTTGATCTTGAGAATCTTCCTAAGACAATACAAATGGAAGTGATTAAGGAGAACTTTGGCCAGGAATCTTGCCAATAATGACTAAGAGAGAGGATTCCAAGTCATAAAGCAGGATAACCTACTTTCCTTTCCTTTATAGACATGGATGATGGAAGCATCCTTGAACTTCAGGGGGATAACATCCTTTTGCCACATGATCTGGAAAATCTCAGCCAGTTTTTGTGTGAGAAGCGGACCCTCTGCCTTGTAAATCTCAGCTAAAACAGAATCAGCTCAGACATTTTGCCACATAAGAGGAGCCTAATAGCATTCAAAACCTCTTATTCAGTTGGGAATTTGACAGGAGATTGACTTCAACCTGAGGTATATAATCATTAGCTACATTATGATGATGATCTGTTGAGAAACTACAGAAGTGTTTAGCCCAGGATCAGGTCCTTATCACTGATCAATGTGGTTCCATCAGAATTGAGTAGCTGAGTTGCACTATAGGTCTTTGGCCCATAAATAACCTTCACAGCATCACAAAAGTGATTTTGGATGATTACTAACAATGGAAAACTGAACTTCATCTGCCTTTCAGCTGAGCCAAGAATCCTGTCTCTAAGTTTCATGTGTATTTTACTTTTCATGAAGTTAAATGCTGCCTTCTTAGAGACAGATGGACTACCCTGTGAAGCTCTCATTTTTCATTTAGCAACATCTGATTTTCACATCATTTTCATCAACCCAAACTTGACATTTGCAAGTATAAAAGTCCAGATGAGTAAATCCAATGCTGTGCACCACATCCCTGAAAGCTGCCCACTCCTTTTCTGCTCTATTTTTGTCAACCCTGTGTTGACTTAGCTTTCCCTCCAAGTTAGCAATGAACTGTTCACCTTTAGAGAAGTGCTCTAATCTGTTGATATTGAGACCTCTGGAACTCTTCTGCCTTGGACCAGCTGTTTTTATTAAATCTGAATATTTAGCTTGGAGAGAATGTCTTAAAATCGGCCCAGCACTCTGCATTACATATCACTTTATCATTCTCCCATCTTTTCTCCTTATAATGATGTAGTCTATTAAATGCCAGTGTTCACTGCAAAAGTGCATCCATGAAGTTTAATTGCATTTAGGTAAAGCGAAGACTGTTGTTGATTTCATGAGACACACACATTTTCAGACTAAGTGACCATTGTGGTAGTCATTTCTCCTATTCGTCCCCAGGACTTAACTGTGCCTTCTCTGCAATTTAAGTCACCCAGAATTATAACTTTTTGACTTTTGTTTCCTTTTTTTCTTTTTTTCCCCCTCTTGATCTGGGCTGTTTTTGTTTTTGTTTTTTGGGTTTTGCACAGGGTAACAAATATGGAAATGTGTTTAGAATAATTGCCCCTATTTAACTTCCTTTGGCATATTGATGAGTTTCCGAATCTTCATAAATTGTTTTCTTTGAAACTTATCAGGGCTTATCGTGGTGGGAGCATGCATACATACACGCTGATGGTGATTGTGTGGCCCTTTGCTGCAAGGGGCAATCACACTGTCATGAATCTGTGCTTCGCTCCTTCTGGGAGGCATACAAGCTTGTTGAATAGCTTCTGCGGAACCCAGGCCAGCTGAGTTCATAAGCTGGCTTTCATTTGCCAGCCTTGCTTCACTGCGGGCTACCACTTGTGTGCGACACCTTCGGAGTACTCTTGCAGCAAGAGTATCTTTCGAGTCTCCTGAATTTTGTGCTGTCCACAGTTGTGCATCCATTCCATGCACCGATGGCAAATGAAATCTTCACAACTTGTGTGTTCCCACCTCCCACAGCAAGCAGGCCCGGCGATTTTTTTTTCCTAGCCCCTTCCTTATACTAGGAGATGAACAATGCAGTCCTTCAAAAAGGCTGTTTAGACAATCTAAGGGTTGCTAAATCCCACTTTTTTTAATTCAGGGAGATCACCCTCTTGTCCGGCCCACCTGTGTGCACCATAATTCCCAATGTATCCACACTTGATACTCTGTCACTTACTTGTTGTCACAGGACTTTGAAAAAGGTAAAAAATGGCAAAATGGTATGGTTGGTGTCTTTTGTCCCAGGCATAACTTGGATTTGGGTAGAATTGGGAGAAGCTGTTGATTTCATTATCTTTCAGAATCATTAAGTCCAATGGTAAGACAAAAGTCAAGATGACTGGTGACAGTTCAGGATGCAGTGGGTTACCTTGGTATTTTAATGTCTAGCCAAATTAACTGTGTCTAGTTCCTGTTTCAGCTGCCTTCATGGCTGTTCTCATTTGTTCATTCTGCTGGAGGATGTGGCTCATTGATGGGCTTGAGACCCTTTGGTTACCCCCTACCTCATTTAGCTTCCTGTAGCCACAGGTGGGAGTTGAGTGAGTGAGGCAGACACCAAAGATAGTAAGCAGCCATGAAAAGGGCAGCCCTCCTATCAGAGGTACTAGTCTTTCCTGAACACTCTATACCCAAAGATATGTGTAAATGGGGTCTGTGAAAAAAAGTCTGGAATTTTTGGTGGGCTACAAGATTAATATGAATCGAAATATGAAATGACAGTGAAAAGGGCTGCTTTGATCCTAAGTGTCATTAATAAGGCATAATATCTAGAACAAGTGAGGTGAGAATTTCGCTTTTAAGTTACACTGTTTCATGGTATTTCACAACCTATTGTAATTCACATTGCAATCTTTAGGACTTTTTAAACATGTTCCTTGGTTGGGCTGATTTTTTCTTCTTGTTTGTATTTAAAAACTATATGTCATTTCTTTTTGAGGGATAGAGGGGGAAAGGATGCTGGGATTTTGTACTCTGCCATACTCTCTCTTAGGTTAGATCAGATCTGAAGTACTCTTGTTTTTTTCTTTCCTGACCACCACATTTTAGAGGGATGTTGTTAAACTAGAGTGAATCCAGAAAAGAACAATTCAAAATGGCTGGAGAACTGGAAACTCTGCCAAATGAGAAATGTTTGAATGAACAGAAGGTATTTAACCTAGAAAAGGTTAGACTCAAGTTGTATATTGGACATATGTGTTTGCAGAAAGGTACAACATAAAAGTGTCCTTGACAGACTTTCAGATAGTTTTGTTCCATAATTACAGTGACCAAGAATCTTGGTCATAGGAAGAAGGGTTGAAAAAATATACCCACCTCCCTTCTTTGCAGAGAAAGAACTCTATGGATGTAGAATGCTGCATGTACTTTTAGATTCGGTTATAAGGTTATAGGATCATAAATCTACAACTAGAGGCCAACTAGTTCCTTTTTCTTGTTTTACAGATAAGGAAACTGAGGCAATAAAAAAATTAAACAAAAAGTTTAGTTTTTTGCCCAAGGTCATATAGTCAACGTCAGAGGAAGGATTTGTTAATTGGTTTTGCTGAATTAATTCTCTCTTTTCCCATCATTCCCCTTTATTACAAGAAAAGACTACTCAGTGGGTAGGGAGATGAAGAAAGAGACATCTGAAAGTTAAAGTGATATAAAAACAAAAAAAATCAACATTTAAAAAATAAGTTTTCATAACAGTAAGACCAAAATAAGATAGCATAAAGCAACCCAGTGAAATTGAAAACATTCAGTTTATATAACCAATAACTCAAAATCTCCAGATATAAGTCTGAACAGATGGATTTGGGAAACACAAGATCCAGGAATAACCAGTAGACCTAGACTTATAGACAACATCTTGTGTATGGCTTTATTCTTTAATTGACTATCTAGACAGCCTGCCATAGAGGTTATTACAAGTGACATAAATGGTAAATCTCAGTATTCATAGGATTTTTTTTGGATTATTAAGATATCCAAATTGTTCTGTTTCTGAGTTTCCTCCAACTCTAACAGTCTATTATTTTATAAGTCAAATTTTGAAAATTCAATAGTTATTTTGCATAGGAACTCTAAAATCAAAATCAATCAATAAAAATGGCAAGGTAGACAATTTTTAGTTGGAAAAATGTTATAGTTCATTGTAATAATAGATAAAACCTCTATGCTTTCTCTCTAAAGTAGCTATGGCAACTCTATGCTGAAACTAATGTTTCCATTTTTTTGCAAGACTCTCAAAAAATTACATTAAATTATAGCATAATAATTAAGAGTCTCAGCTCTTAATGTAGAACTAATTTTAATGCCAGTTTGTTCTTTCCTTTCCAACTATTTGCCTAAAGGGATTATAAAGCATTAGAAATAGTAAAGTTTTAAGTCTGTATTGTCAAATAATAATAATTTAAATATATATTTATATCTTTTGAAATAATAAAACTAATAACTAGAAAGTTTACATAATGCTTCACAGAGATCTCTTTTGGGCTTTATCACAAGTACTACCATTATTATTTCTATTTTGCAATAAACAGACTCAGAGGTTAAGTCCTTGATCCCAGAGCTTGTAAATATCAGAGATAGGATTTAAACCCAGGTTTTTCTGAATTATCCATTGTACTATGCTGCAGCTAGCTGTTAATTATCAAGATTGGGAATCTGAGCTCCTGGGTTTTCTGCTGACTTCTCCCAATTGCCAGTAATTATTTTTTTATTTTTCATCTGTGTGGCTAACCACATACCAGCCACACAATAAAACCTGTTGATAGTTTTATCTGCAAACTAGGAGGTTCTCACTTTCCCCTCTCAAAAAGGCACCATGAGGCTTCCTAAATTAGATTTGTGGTTCAGTATACAGGGAAGTACAGCAGCTGTTTGATAGCTAGTTTGCTTGCCTTTACTGCCACCACTCAAAGTCCAGAGGGCTCCCTTGTGGTGACAGCTTTGGGAATGTAGCCCATCCCATATCTTCTTTGCCGTTCTGTACAGTAATCATCAGGCCAGTAACTTCCACATGGGGCACTCTTCTTGAACATAGTAACTATTATTTTATGACAGGCAGTGAGACTAATACAAAGACAGACTAAAGGGTCTAACCATGACAATGCAGAGAAGGGGATCAAGCTCCTAGAAGAGATCTTAGAGATTATCGGATCCAAATTCCATATTTTACAGAGAAATTGAAGTGCAAAGATAAGGAATGATTTGGCCAAAATCAAATAAACATTAAGAGATAGAGACAAGTTAGGCATACGGGTCCTTTTAACTCCAAATCCCAGCAACTTTAGCTCTAAAGAAATACTTCATACTGCCCTTAATTGGTCTAGATAACACTTTCTCTAGAACTATTCTGATCCTTCCATCTCTAAGTACAGCATATACAGAGAGGGAAAAAAACCTTTATAACAAATATGTTTAGTTAAGCAAAACAAATTCCTACATTGATCATGTCTAAAATATGTTTCTCAGGCTGCAGATGGGATGTTTGTTGTATATTATTGGTTTGGGAATTTGATTTGCTTGACAACATATTTGTTTTATTTATTTATTTTTTTAATTATAGCTTTTTATTTACAAGATATATGCATGAGTGATTTTTCAGCATTGACCCTTGCAAAACCTTCTGTTCCAACTTTTCCCCTCCTTCCCCCCACCTCCTCCCCTAGATGGCAGGTAGACCCATATATGTTAAATATGCTAAAGTATATGTTAAATACAATATATGTTTACATAGCCATATAGTTATTTTGTTGCATAAGAAAAATCGGACTAAGACATAAGGTAAAAATAACCTGAGGAGGAAATAAAAAATGCAAGCAGGCAAAAACAGATACATATTTGTTTTAAAAGGGCTTTTCCCCCCTTTTTAATGGAAGGGGAGAGGAAAGAAAACTGATTATTAGTCATTGGAAAAAATAAAACTTAATTTTTTAACTAAAATGAAAAAAATTTATCTTTTGTGAATCTTGAGTCCATTACTTCTTTGTCAGGAAGTAATAGTCATCATTATCAGAATTCTGAAGTCTCAAAAAATGTTAGTGTAAATTGTTCTCTTTCTATTCAGTTCACTTAATCAATTCTTGTCAGGTTTCCCAAGTTACCCTGAAATCATCCCTTTCATTATTTCTTATGGCACAGTAGAAATCTATAATATTTATGTGTCATAATCTGCTTAATCCTCTCAAAGTTGATGGGTATACCCTTGATTTCCAGTTTTTTACAATCAGAAAAAGCTGCTCTGAATTTTTCTACATATGGGTTCTTTATCTTTTATCTTTTCGGGGTTAAAAGCCCTAACAATAGTATCCCTGGCTCAAAGGGTATGTGTAGTTTAGTAACTTTGGAGGCAGACCAATTCACAGCTCCACCAAGCAGCAACACTATTTTCTGCAACCCTTTTAACTTATGTCATTTTCTTTTTTTGTCAACTTTGCCAATCTGATGGATGTGAAGTGATAGTTTATTCTTAATCTAGGATTCTTTAGGCTAGCTCTTCAAGACATTTATAGTCTATCAGTGTCTGTGTCTGATTTTGTTGGCTTGTAAAGAAATCTACAAATCAACCCCTTCCCAATCTTCTTTTGGGGATCAAATGAAATATGTAAAATCCTTAGGCTTCTATAGAAAGGTATAATAATTGCAGTAATCATCATCACCATCATTAAAACTATCTCACTATCTTACTTTTTTCTCTTTTCTTAGGGATATATGTGGCTCTTCTGTTCTTTATTTCATTTTGGGGAGGAGGGAGAAGGCATGAAAGGGAGGGGAAGCAATCGGAGTTAAATGACTTGCCCAAGGTCATACAACAAGTGTCAAGTGTCTTTCCATGGCACACTAATACTTACCCCCAGCCTCCTTTGGAAGCAATATCCTCTATTCAGTAATGAACTCTTCCACCTCATCTTAGCCATAAAGATAGTAATTAACCATTAACCACAACTGCACCAGCTCTACATTCAAGAACTCTGAAATCCCCATAACCAATCATAATCAGATGAAACTTTTCACCTCTCCCTCTCCCTTTTCTTACAGAAACCTCCTTTTTATCTGCCCTGTGATCTCTATGCTTCTATTCCACCATTCTCTCCTAGATCATTTTCCAATCTTCATCCCTTGGTGAATCAATTCCCTGTTCCTGAATTGCTAGCCCCTTATTTCATTGATATATCTTGACAAATCTTAGCTTTCATCACTCCCACCATTTTCCTCTTTACTCTTACTACACTTGTTGCTAAACAAGGGTGAAGAAAATCACATAACCATTCTGATTGGGTCCACTACAAATTTAAGTTACACAATTTCAACTGGGTCCTCATTTCCAGGTAATCCTTCAAGACCTACCTTATCTACTCACTGTTTTAACTTTTTTTTTTTTTTTTTTTTTTGCTTAGGCAATTGGGGTTAAGTGACTTGCCCAGGATCATACAGCTAGAATGTGTTAAGTGTCTGAAATCAAATTTGAACTCAGGTTCTCCTGACTTCAGGGCTGGTGCTCTATCCACTGAGCCACCTAGCTGCCCCACTATTTTATTCTTTACAAATCTTTTCATTTCTTCTCAAATCTTGAATGGCTCCCCTTTTCTCCTCTCCTCTCAGTGGGAATATCTAGCAGGGAAATTTGTAAGAGAGATTGTGTAAGAGGAAGAAATATAAAATAAGGCTGGAAACATAAGAGGGAGCCTAGCTGTGAAGACATTTAAATGCCAGTCTGAGGACTGTGTTTATCATAAAAGCATTAGCGAATCACTGAAGATTTTTTTAGTTGAGGGGTGGAAGTGGGATTAGATCTATGTTTTAGGCATATTAACTTTTCTGCCTTTTGAAGGATGGGTGGGGAGACACTGAAAAGGGACCAGTTAAAAAGCTACTGCTAGAGTCTCAGTGAGAGATGATGAAGAACTAAAACTAGGAGAGGTTGCATGGGTGGAAAGACAATGACAGTTGTGAACAATATTGCAGAGAGAACTGGCAAATCTTGACAATTGATTGGGTGAAAAAAAAGTGAAGAGTGATTCCAATGTTGTGAAATTAGACAGTTGGAAGAATGATGATCCCTTCAATAGAAAAAGGGAAATTTGGAAGGGGGATGAGTGCTATAAAAAATGGATTCTTTTTCGAATATAAATTTGGGAATTGACATCCAAGAGGAGATGCTATGAAGCATTTGATAATTCGGGACTAGAGGTCAAGGGAGATTAAAGATAAAAAGACTAGCTGTTACTATATATGTACTGTGTACTATGCACTATGATGATAACTCAATCCTTGGGATCACCAAGGTAAGTACAGATATTATAATCTAAGTCACAGCTTTCGGGAGATATCTATACATACTAGGGAGAAGTATGATGGTGATCCAGTAATAGAGATTGAGGAGCAATACAATAGGCAGGAAACCAAGGTATAGTACTTCTACAAAAGTCAAGTAAGGAGAGAATAACTAGAGATAGCCAAGTATCAAGAAGAATGTGGCCTGAGAAAAGACTAATGGATTTAGTAGTTTAGAGACTGTTGGTAACCCTGAAGAAGTTGAATATTACTTGAATGTTATGGTTAGAGAATAGATTGCAAGCTATTAAGAAGTGAATGGGAGGTGAGTCATTGGAGGCAAAGAGTATAGACAACCTTCCACAAGTTTGGTTGTGAAAATTGGAAAAATAGGATAATCGTTTGAGGGAATGTCAGAGTAAAGTGAAGTAAAATGAAGAGTAAAGTTTTTAAAGGTAGGGAAGATCTGGGTGTATTTGTTAGCACCAGGGAAGGATCCAGTAGATAAAGGAATGATTGAAGTTGGGGGGGAGGGACAAAGAAAGGCAATTATTGAAGCTACTGAAGGAAATTTGATCAAGAAGACCTGTGGGCATTAGAAAAATCCAGTTCTTAACCAAAGACTTGAGTAAAGAAGGGGAGAATTGGGATGGGATGGGCTACAATAGACAACTCCAAATGGATGATTTCTATCTTCTCAGTAAAATATGAGGCAAAATTCCCTAAGATATAAGGGAAAGGGTGGCTTAGAAGGTCTGAATGGAGAGAAATTTTGGAATAATATCTCAAAGGCTCAATAGAGCTAATCATGAAAGAATAAAAAGATGTTACACATGACTGTGGGGCTTATCAAGATTAGATCACATGAATTTATAGTGACATGATGGGTTACTGGTTTTTTCCCAGGAGGGTTCAGAAACACATGAATAGTACCAGAGGAGATGGATGCTGGGGGTAACCAAAATTAGGACTTTGGCAAGGCTTGATTACTGATAAAACAAGAGATTCAGGGGTAAATGATGGCATGTGATCAGATTGGTCTGCCATAGCACCAAGATTATAGAGAGAAGGGAGATTAGAACAGGAGTGATAGACTGACTAGGAGAGCAAGAATGGCTGGCAGGACTGGAGGTCATTGTGAGAATAGATTTAGGAGGGTTGAATATGACAGTGGTAGATTAAAATAAGGGTCACAGAAATTACTTATAATAATTATTATTAACCAGGCTGCTGGAGTATAGGACTCTGAGAAGGGATATCCACACAAGACATTGGTGCAATGGTCTAAACCTCATCTATTACATTTTTAAAAACTTCATATCCGGTAATTTAAATTTTTTACAGTATTCTTAGAGGGTTGTGATGCTATTTTTCTCTTTTTTTTCAGATGGGGTAAATGGAACAAGAAGCACTTATTAAGTACATAGCTATATTGGTATCTTTAAAATGTGCTTATATGTTATATATGTGTGTGCGCACACATATACATACGTATACATATATATGAAATAAAGTATCTTTATAATGTACTCATAGCACCTAACTGCAATCTGAAATCAGGGAAAGAAATTGAGGAAGCCAGATTGTCAGAATTGGTTTTATCTTAGTATAGTGGGAAAAAGATCAGGATTTACTGATCCACTACTTGGATTTGGGTTTAAGCTCTGCTACGTATTGGGGCGGGGAAACCTTGACCAAACTACTTCTTGTCCCTATCTCAGTTTCCCCATCTGTAAAATGAGCCACGACAGCACAAGCTTTGTTTGGGCTCAGGCACCCACGGGGCCCCAGCGCATGCGCCATGAGTCAGGCTGGGAGTAACGGGACTCGCCAGACTTTAGCTGCAGAGCCGGGCGTCCGAGTCCGTAACGGCCCACAGCCAGCCCGGTGCCCTTTATCGTCGTTCCTCACTGAGCCTCGTAGCCGGGAGGACCAAGGAGCCGCGGCTCGGGGAGCCTATTCCGGGGTTCGCCGTCCAGGCCTCGTTCTATATTCCAGGGCCTGAGGAGGTGCTCCCGGAGCAGCAGAAAGAAGTCGGGTCCTTCCCAGGTAAGGGAGCGGCAGAAAAACCATGGGGCCAGCAGGTGCGTGGCACTTCGCTTCTTTCTAAGACGAGGATGATGATCCATCTTGGGCTTCTCTACAGGACAGGAATCCTTCACATTCTTCCCAGGCCGGGGTGCCCCTAGCAACCATCCGCTTTTCCAAGCGGAAAAACGGTGCTTGACCCGCCCCTCGCCTGCGCGCCCTAAGCCAATCGGAGCCATGCCGGGAAGACTTGGACCCAATCTCCTCGGGAAGAACCATGTTCAGCCAATGAGAGGCCGGAATCAGAGGGCGGGATGTAGGGGTCGCAGGCGCCTGCGCTGTTTGGGCCCAGGGCGCTCCGTAGGGGATTTTTCTGTACGTCCGGGGCCGGTGGAGGCACGTTGGGCCTGAAGAGTGTCTCTGTGGCCGCTGATTCCTGCTCCTCACCATGTTCCTCACCCGGTCCGAGTATGACAGGTTCGTGCGGGCGGAGGAGTCCCAGGGGGCAGACGGGTGGAGAGAGAAACCCGCAGAAAGGCAGGCCACGAGCCTTAGCCTCGGTTCTGCCTTGTCATGAGGCTCTCCCGGAGCCGGCTCGGCGCGGGCTCGGAGACTTACAGGCCGCCGACCTCGGACTCGGGGCTCGGTCCGTACTTCATGCTTTCGGTCTCTGCTGAGTCATCGTAAGCGGGGCGGAAGCGAAAAGACCCGACTTGGGCTCTGGCAAGGGGGCAGAGGGCCCGAACTTTAGCCTGTGCTCCGGAGGAGGGCAACAGGAAGTCCTCTCGAGCGCTCCCGGCCCAGCGGGTCGAGCTGTGGAAGTCGAAGTGAAAATGAATGAGAACTCCGTGGAGTGCGGTGGGACCCCCAAATTCCCCCTTCTGTGGCGTTTTTCTTTTCTCTTAGGGCTAAATGAGCCCCTCGAGCTGCACAAGTGCACTGTGGGATTTGTAGTCTTTGCAAGTTCCAAGCACAGTCTCTTAGCCGATTGCTTTAATCGGAGAAGCAGGAGTTTATTTACATGGTTTTTATTTTACTGGTGATTCCCTTTGCAGTCTCTATGAGTGGATATCATTTTTAAAAGCCACTTTTATTTTCTATAGGAAAAGTTAGGCCAGATTATAGATATTAAGTATTACAGCTTCACAACCCGCATATTTAGAATTTCATTTGCTGGGCCTCAGGAGGACGCCAGAAATGTAACATTTATGCCACGGACGTTTTTTCTTTCAGTTTCTGATTTTATCAGTTTCGTTTTGGCATCCCAAGTGTCCATTCCTGCTTTTGAAGCTTTTTGACTGTAGAGTTGGACATTTTCCTTCTACAAGTCTGAACGATAATAAAGTTGAGAACCAAGTTTGATATAAAATATATTTCCTGTCCCTCAGTCCCATTAAAGGAGGGTAATTTTCCTTCCCCTTCCAATTCAATGAAAGATATGTGTAAATATATAAATCTGAAATTTCACCTTTAAGTCCAAGCTTACATCTTTTTTCCCCAGGGCATTGAGAATGACTGTCTCTGTGTTACAACATAAGAGAGTTAGATGAGCGTATTTTAGAAAGTCGTCATCTGCACTGACCTTTATTAAATTCCTATTTGCAAATCATAGAATCTTTTGTTTTACTACTTTACATTGAGGAGAATGCAATGGTAAAATAATCTAAATATAAGAGTAGTAAGAACAAGGTGCCCCTACAATTCAAAGGGAAAGAAACCATTTGGCTGAGAGAAAGTTTTGTTTAAAAATGTAGCATTTGATTTAGGCTTTTAAGGATGTACGTGATTTGGCTAGATGGAAATGGGAAAGGCTTTATTTAGGGAACAAGATAGTAAGAATATAGGTTAGATTAAGAGAGTAATGTTTGATAAAGGTTAATAAGGTATTTTTGAGGTCCACTCATGGAATGCTTTCAAAACAGAGTTAAGTTCAGATTTTGTTTGGTAAGCAATGGAGAACCACTGAAAGTTTTTGAGCAGGAGAATGACATGATGACAGTTGTGCTTTAGGACAATTAATCTCTGATGTGATGGATTGGGATAGAAAGAGACTGAAATCAGGAAGATGATTTAGAAGATTGTCAGTATACAGGTGAAATGGAAATAAAAAGTAAGGACCTAAACTGGGATATTGGATGTAGAAATCTACTGTGGTAGACGGATTAGAACTGAATACATTTAGGAAGCATTTTTGTGTAGCATGGTAAAATAGGGCACTGTTAGAGTCAGGAATGCTGATTTTTAGCTTGACTGTCTATTTCTCTAACTCCTTCAAGTACTTCATCTGTAAAATGGGGAGAAAAGTACATGTACTTTACTTCCATGGGGCTGTGTGAGAAAAGCACTTTGTAATTTGAACTTTTACAAGAATACTAGATTTAGAATTAGAAGATCTAGATTTAAATCTGAATTATGCTATTTACTATCTCTGTGACCCTTTAGGTAAGTTATCATTTCTCTGGACTTCAGTGAAGGGGATTATTCAGGTCTTTTCTAGAGACATATAATCTAAAACAGATAACATGATTGAGGCAAATAGGTAAAAAGAATAACTAAAAAGCAACAATACATATCTATAAGGAGTAATTACAGCTTAGGAGGGCAAGAATAAAGTCATAATCTTGGGATACTGCCTAGAAAGACATGAGGCATAGAACAACCCAAAGAATTCTTTTTCCAGTTAAGGCTAAGCAGTGGAAATCATTGATTCAGTCTGGAAAGAGTCTTCTCTGCTCATAGGTCCCATTCTTTTGAGAGTGTTATTTAACATGTAGTGAATTTGCTGTCTAGTAATATGGAAAAGAAAGTAATACCACCCTGATTGTGCAAGTGGTATAAAAAACTCAGCTTCATTGTTTGGTGACATTTATTGATTTATTTAATGACTTATTTTTCACTACAGGGGTGTGAATACTTTTTCTCCTGAGGGAAGATTATTCCAGGTGGAATATGCCATTGAAGCCATCAAGGTATGATAACAATCAACCTATTCAAAACATCTCTTGGTAATTATATTGCAAAATACTTTGAAATTGTTCTTTGCCCAAGATCTTTTCAAAAGTTCAGCTTCATGACTCAGTCCCCTTATTTGGAAGGAAGAGCATTTGGGATTTGCTGGAGAATCATAACAGCAGCAAATCTTTATATAAATCTTTATGTCTGTTTGCCGCAATACTTTCTCAGAATTTAGTGTCCTTTATAAGTGCTTTGGGCAACAATTTGTGGAAAAAAAATTTGTAACCATTTCAACTCTTTGTTTTTTAGATCAGATGGGAGTAACTTCATAATTACATTAACATGTTCTTTGTAATATTTTGATATGGGACCAGGATAGATACAAGATATTAATATTTTTGGCATTGTTCTATTAGTTTGATACCTGGAGATTAGTCATTAGGGTGAGGAAAAATACAGTTTTCCCTAGAGAGAAATAATGAATGAAGAAGAGAGAAATATCAGAATGAAGATAAGAATGTTCTTGAACTTGGACAGGATATTTTGTACAAAGCAAGTATTTTGTATCTATTTTTGGAGCTACCTAAGAATTGTGACATTTGTTGAAAAGAAAAACTAGTGAAGGAATGCTATTTAGATTTTTGGTATTTGGAAAACAAAAAGCCAGTCCTATACATTGATTTTGAGAGAAGAAATTCAGTAGCCAATACTTGTGAGGATTTATAATCCCAGCACTGTGCTGTTACACGCTTTCAGTGGGGTGGGGGAAATAAAAGGAACATAAGATACCTATAACCTTAAAACTTATTTGGGATAATTAATATACATTATACAGGGAAAGGAGATGGGGAGGGAGGGTGTTAGTATTCGTTAAGCATCTACTATCTGCCAGACAGGTTGCTAAGCTACTTGGATACTAAACTTATGATGAAGATTTTTAAGTGCACTTAGATTTGAGAAGGGGGATAGTAAAGTCAGGAAAGCCTTAATTAAGAAGGTTGGACTTGAACTGGCCTTTGAAGTATGAGCACGATTTGGATAAAGCAGTAGAATTTCCCCAGAAGGGAAGCAATTTTTTGGGAAATCATTGGTATGTTCAAGACACTGAGGAAATGGCTTAGATTGGAGTTGAGCTTTTGTATTGGGAAAGAGGGAAAGTTTGGGCATGATACCAGAGGGAATTGAGAGTCATTGTTGATGTTTCAGGTAGGAAAGAATATAAAGAAAACAGTATTTTAGGATGAGTAGAACATCAATATGCAAGATTGATTGAAATGAAGAAAAACTGGAAGGGAAATAGGCTATTACAGCAATCTATTCAAGAGGTGGCAAGGATCTGGACTAGTAGTGGCAGTTAGAATGGGAAGAAGAAGAAATCTGAAAATTTAGAAGAAAAAATTCATGTCCTTCAAGTTACTATGTTTTGTTGTTTTTATCAGGTTTAAAAATCCAGTTTTAAGCAAAAAGAATTGTGTTGCTATGCGCACAAACCTGGTTAATAGTATTGGATCAGAATAGCAATAGCAGAGGGCAAAAGACTGTCTTAGGGAAACAGTGCAGAGTTTGTCTGAGCTTTCTCATTTGGGCTGTTTAAAACCTGTTTCTAAATCTAGGGCTGGAATCTTCCAGTTTATTTTTTAACTTAGAATTTCCCCTTAATTATTAGCCTTAAAGTTGATCGCTTTTTTAATTTTCTACATCTTAGACATATTAAAATAACTATTAATAGTAGCTAATAATAACATACCCCTTCAGAGTTTACAAAGAGCTTTCATGTATCACTTGTTGGATTCTTACAACAGCCCTGTAAAAGAAATGGTTTTGGTATTCTTCCCATTTTAGAGATGAAACTAACTCAGTATAAATTTAGTAGTATTCTTTTCATTTTACACATCTACTTGATTTACAAAGGTCGTTTCTTGCCCAAGACCTGGGATCTTGTACATGGCAGGGCCAGAACTCAGACCTCTGATTCTGAAGTTCTCTTTTCGTGAGACTCTATAGCAAGTATGACTCACGCCAATATAGACCTTTCCTGGGAGCTCTGGTTCCTCTTGATGAAGAAGTGTACTTGGTTGAAGTGTCAGTCTTAGCAAACCCTGTATGTTGCTTTATGCCAGCAGGTATATTACCCTGTTTTCCTGTTTATTGCGGTCTATAATGAGAGTTTCTCTGTCCTTAGCTTGGCTCCACAGCTATTGGGATCCAGACGTCAGAGGGCGTGTGCCTCGCTGTGGAGAAGAGAATTACCTCCCCACTCATGGAGCCCAGCAGCATTGAGAAAATTGTAGAGATCGATGCTCATATAGGTAAGTGGGAAGGATCCGTCCTGTGAGATCCGGCCAGGCATAGTCTTCCAAGATGCTCCAAGGCAAATTCGTGAAATGGGAGTTCATCAGGGTAGACCCTAGAAGTATGGAAACTCTCCTCTCAGAAGGTACTGGCTTGTGATAGCTGGTTTTCCAGGCATCAGGCCAATGGGGCATAACTGCAGGAGCAGGAAGCAGCAGCTGCAGCACTCATTTGTATTTAACTTACTCCCCAAAGTGCCCTTCCCCCACAAATTTAGACTTGGCAGACCAAAGAGTTGTTGAAATGTGTAAAGGATTGGTCATGGGCCAGCTCCCTACGGTGGCTGTGTCTTCATTGGTGCATAATGTTAGCCCTGGAAGGGGGCCACCTGCTCTAAATGGAGATGATCAGATATAGCAGGCCACGGTTGTCCCCTAGGAAAAATGAGGGCTCTAACAACAGATCTTCTAAGTGACAAAGGTTAAAAGGAGTATGAGTAGAACAGGTCCTTCCACTGAATGTGGCTTTCCTCCCTTTTCTGGTGGTTTCTCTTATTTTACCTTGTCCCTGTTACTACAGCCTTTTTTCTGTAGCTGTTGGCATCCATGTGGCATTGCGGGGTGAACAGTTGTACTTATTTATAGCATGGCATTTGAATTCATTATCCAAAGGCAATTTTGTGATGACCTCTCTATTTCTTGGACTAATGTCTCTCAGGTAAAATAGTTTGGTTGCCTTGCCTGGGTGGTTTTCAGACCACAGAATTGGATTTTCACTTGAAAAAGCTCCTCTTAAGAGCTTGATATTAAGTGGTATTTATAGAGAGGAAAACTGAGTCCCCAAGAGGATAGGACCATTCAAGGTCATTCCAGCTCTGAGCTAAAAATTGTGTGCCCTTTTTATGTGGTTACCTATTCTATGGAGGTAGCTAGTGGTCACCCTTGCCTGTGGTCTCCTTTTAGAGCCTCGGCTCATCATTTGGGAACTGTTCACTTCTAATATAAACCCCTGGTCTGAATTTGGGACTGAGAAGTGTATAGGGCCTTTGCGGTAGCTATGGGCAGGATTGTTTGACATTGGTGTTGGGAGAGAAATGGTAATTAACTCCTCGTAAGTAAGTGTATTGATATCCTCAGAGTAAAAGAGCTGAAGAAATTGCTCAGGAGTGTTGTTGTATATGGGAACTCTTTCCTGTTGTATTTGGTCAGTGCTCTGGCATAGTGGCATAGTGGATAGGTGTTCTGCTGCACTTGAGAGTCAGGAAGACTTGGGTCTAAATCTAGCCACTGACGTGTAATAGGGGTATGACTATAGGCAAGTCATTTTAATTTTTCTGAGCCTCAGTTTTCTTATTTGTAAATTAAGGCTAAATAGTAATTAGAGGGATGTTGGAAGACTTGAATGAAATGTCTGCAAAGCTTTTTGCAAGTCCTTAAAGCAGTTGAGCCACTTAGTAATCCTTTAAGGTAGATAATATAAATATTATCTATTTATTTTCAGTGTGTTATATAAATATCAACTTGACAGCTGGGCTTCCAGTTCTATTTCTGCTATAGGTTTTTCCCCCCATTTTTTGAAACATGATTTCACTTGTATATAAAGTGGATCACTTATTCCCTCTGTTGGGTAGTACATCCTGAGGGTCATTGAACAGCTGCCATTGTTCCACTCCAGAAATTACAACATTTCATTAGTAAGTGAGATGTTATGAAGCATCCAAGAGGGAAACTGGAGAGATTTACCAGTGGGTCACTGTTGCTTCTGCATTGCAGGTTGTGCCATGAGTGGGTTAATTGCTGATGCAAAGACTTTGATTGATAAAGCCAGAGTGGAAACACAGGTAATGAATGCTTCTAGACATCTCTTCTCTTTAGCATATAGTCAACATACTTTCCCTAATGGTGACATAACCACCCCAGACTGCATTGTACTTGTTTGTGTCAGTGTCAAATACTGAATGGGAATTTTGGGGGGCTGAACCCACAGTTTTCACTTGCCTGAGGCTCAGAGCCTAGTTAGTCAAACCTCCTAGATGAAAGGATGCCCATTTTTTTGTTACAAATAACCCTTTGCTTATGGTGAATAATGATTTGTGTTGAGTGTCTGATCCAGAAATACTGATTTTAATGGGATCTTTTTGGTTGTGCTTTTACTCTTAGTGCCTGCTTGAATCAAATGAAATAATTATGTAAAATGCTTTATAGATCTTAAAGTGATATAGGTCAGTTGCCATTATTATTGTTGTTGTTATCTGAAGGAAAGGCTAGTAAGAAAAAAAGTCATGAACTCAAAAATTCTTTGAACTTATTTATAAGGTCGCTTCCAGTACCTTTGTAATTAAAGGTAAATTTTGATTTTAATACAAAAAAAAGGGTTATATGAGGACCTTGTGGGAAGTGCTTGCATTTATTCTCTAAAAAGATGCATGTTTAGTTTTCTGAGATTAGCCCTTTGTATATAGATTGGGGTTAACCATCACTTATTGTTTAGAGCCTTGAGACAGCTTCTTAAACTGTACTAAGGTTTTTGGGACATTTTTGTATTGAAGGGTTATTTCCAGAATAATTTTCTTCATTTTCACTAAGTCCCAAAAACTTGAGGTCATATATGTTGAGCTTTCTATTCCTGGTTCCATCAGCCAAAGGTACTTAAGCCTTCTGTTTACAACTGTAGCTGTACAGCAGTATGGTTAAAACAAAAGTTGTGTTATATTTTGCCATTCCCTTAGAACCACTGGTTCACCTACAATGAGACAATGACAGTGGAGAGCGTGACCCAGGCTGTTTCCAACCTGGCTTTGCAGTTTGGAGAAGAGGATGCAGATCCTGGTGCTATGGTAAGTATATTGTTAGTGTTGAGTTTTCTTAATTCCTTATGTGACTTAGGACTCTGTTAACAATCAACAATTTCTTACTTCTGTCATACCTCCTGCTTTCTCTTTCTAGTCTCGTCCATTTGGAGTGGCATTGTTATTTGGAGGAGTTGATGAAAAAGGACCACAGCTGTAAGTAGGTTTTTTTGTTTTTTGTTTTCCGCCTTTTAAGGGATTCTTTTTGTTTGGCAAAATAGCAGTAGCTTTCAGTCACTAGGAGAAGATATTCTTTAAGCCTCTATAGAAATTGTTCTATAATTGTTGGTAGAGGTCTTCTCAGAACAGAAGAAACTGTTTTTGCTTTTTACCATGTCTTTCTTCTCAGGACTTAAAATTAGTTATAAGAAAAATCTCACTCTATTAAGAAGTCAGTGAGAAAGTTAGGAATTAATTAAATTATTGTCCAGGAAGAAAGTCTGTGCAGTGGGGTCATTTTAAACTTAGGAAAACATCTATAGATTTTTTTTTCTTTCATTAGTTAATAACCTCTGTGGCCCTCAGAAGGGTTTGGCCTGGTTTATATCTCCCTTTCTCTGTCTCCCCCCATTCCTTTTTACACACACACACACACACACACCTCAGAATATATATATATACACACACACACACACATACACACACACATTAAAAAGAGAGAGAATTGAGAAGGCTTTTGTGCAGCTCACTTACTGGGACAAATTCTGTTTGAAAAATAGGTTATATTTCAATTTGGTTGTAGTTTTGTGTTTCTAGACATAATGATGCAGTGCTTAGAGAGCCAAATTCTTGCTCTCAAAAAAGAGAGTTTTGTGTCCAGTGGGTTTCACATGTATTCTTTGGAATATTTGCACAGTATGATGCTTAGGCAATTGGCTCTCCCTCAGAAGGTAACCAAAGCTCCTTGCAGGAAGGTTTTCACAAGAGAACTAGAAACCAGGACTAGTTGGAGGCAAATCCCACCTCCACTTCATACTATAATTCCAATCAAGTCATATCCCCTCTCAGTGCTTAAAAGTCACCATACCCTACATAAGAATCTTATAGGCCATATTGATTTAGAAAACCACATATTAGTATTATCTATGTTTTATTATATTTTTAGTCTGGTTTTATACTTGGGAGTGTAATAGGCTGCATATTTCACTCCTCAGTTCCAAACAACTCCATAAGACTATTCTAAGTGGCAGAGAAGGTACTAAACTGAATTGGTAGAGACTTTCCTCTACAGATGAAATCAGAGGTATATTCCCTCCCGCTTTTTCTTTATTTCTTGAAGATACAAACTTCAGAATTTTTTTTTTTTTAATGACTGCATTTGCAGTGGTTCTGTGACTGCAATGATTCTATGACTTTAGGGTAAGTCATTTCATATGGCCCCGTATTTTCATGTGAAAAATAAGAGTATTGGACTAGACCATCTCTAAGATCCTTTTTCTTAATCCTATGATTAGATATTTCCTGAGCATCCTCAAATGTTATACATAAATGAAGATTTCTTTCTTCTAAATCCCAGCTGCTGTCTGTTTTCTTAAGCACCCTAACTAGCTTTGTTCTCTTAACTGTATCTGTGTCCAACTGTGTTTCCCTTTATTACTTGACTGGGTACTTAAGAAATTGTGCTTGAATCTCATAGACTTGTGTGATATCAAATGCTTATTCAGATGATATATTTTAATTCTCATCTTTTTACAACTGGTAGGTTTCATATGGACCCTTCAGGAACCTTTGTACAGTGTGATGCTCGAGCAATTGGCTCTGCTTCAGAAGGTGCCCAGAGCTCCTTACAGGAAGTTTATCACAAGGTATTCAGATTCAGTCAAAGTGTTTTGTGTGTAGGCTGTGGCTGCTTCTTAAAACAGTTGGTTATTCAACTGAAACACTCAAGAGTTATAGGATTATTTGAGATTTCTCAGTCTCAAAGCTAAAAAAACTAACTAAATTAAAAGCCTTAAACAACAAGAAAGAAACACTTTTAATGTCCATGCTTCTTTTTTTCTCCTCTTTAATAGTCAAAAGGGTAAGGGCAGTGGTCATCTCACATAATCCCCAATAATATCCCTGAATTACTTGAGTGTCAAGTAGACTTTATTTTATGGTTGGACAAATTTAGGTTTCAGAGATAGATCACAGCAAAGTAGAGAATACACTTTGTGTTCTGGTTATGAGCCTCCTTCTTTGACCTAATAGACATAGCCTATTGAAATTCACCAAGAGTACATAACTTTTTTTTTTGATTGCAGTATTAAATTATTGTTCCAATTACATGTAAAGATCATTTCCAACATTCGTTTTTGTAAGATCTTGAGTTCCAAATATTTTTCTCCCTTTTCTTGTTTCTCCCCTCCCCAAGACATCAGGGAATCTGATATAGGTTTTTACATGTACAGATATTTTAAACATATTTCCATATTAGTCATATGAAAGAAAAATCAGAACAAAAGGGGAAAACCACAAGAAAAAAAAGCAAACCCCCCCAAAAAAGTGAAAATAATATGCTTCAATCCACATTCATTGCCCATAGTTCTCTCTCTAAATGCAGATGGCATTTTCTAATTCAAGTCTATTGGAATTATTTTGGGCTCCTGTACATAATTTTCTTTTTAAAGTAAACTTAAGTAACTAAAGAAAAAAAGTACTTTTCTAAAAATATCTCTCCAAGATAAAGAACCATAGAAGAATTATCCATAATTCTTTTGTCTTAGATCAAAGCCCCATTTTGTGAATCTCTATATATTCAAATATACTTTAATACAATTCTCCAATCATCCTCTCAAGGTTTAGAATTTGAGTGGATAGTTGATTTTTGTTGTTGCTTTTCTTAAAGATAGAATGAACTTTTAAAACAAATATTCCTCTTGATTCATTAGAGGTTGTTTTTTTTTTTTTTTTTATCATTTTCACTTCCAAATTTCTATCCCTTGTCCATAATAGAATCCTTTTTTGTGAAAAGACATAAAAGCTATACAAAATGGGCTAACATTTATGTTCCTCTAATAATCTCCCCCAAGAGGAGAGGGAGATGTTTTTCTATCCTCCAGTATCAGGACCGCATTGGTCTAAATTTCTTTATCTTTTAGTGTTGTTTGCCTTTAAACTAAAGTGGTGGCTCTGTTCTTTTAGCCTTACATGTATCAGTTCAAATAAACGTTACTAAGCACCTATGAATTCCATATATTTTGTCATTTATATGATACACTTTTATCCTATTACATTCAAAAACCACTATTTGTCCATTTTCCCACTGATGAGTACCCACTTTCTGTTTTTTTTATCATGGTGTTGTTGCCATGCTATGTTTATATACATAGGATCTTTCGTACACATGCAACTTCCACAGCAGGTAGGCCAATTCACAGTTTAGGACAACCTTTTTAAAGGGAGGGTGATTTGCTTTCTATGTATTACTTTATCCAAACTCTTCTTCTTCCTTCCCCTTTTTTCCTCCAGGCTATGACCCTGAAAGAAGCAATCAAGTCATCACTCATAATTCTCAAGCAGGTGATGGAAGAAAAGCTGAATGCAACTAACATAGAGGTACCTTGAGGGTGCATTTCTTTTTCTTCCTGTATTATATCTCTATAGGCCCATATTAAGGACTTGAGGAATATTGTAGGCAGACCCTGCTTTTTACCTCTACATTCTACTCATTTAACATGTGTAATTTAACAAAGCTTCAAATATGGGAATGATGAACTCCTGATCAGGAATGGATTATATCTACTAAAGGCTTATAAGAATGTATTTGTTTAAAGTCTTTCAATCAAAGAGTGTTTAAGTTGAAGGAGAGGGGAGGCGTCCAGCCACAAGGAGCTCCTACATCCCTGACAAGCTAGATAGAAAATAGTTACAGTGTATGAAGAATGACCCCATCTTCGCAGATAAGATCCAAGAAAAGAGCCAAGCACAAACCATGTGTAACAAATAAAGGTACCTTGTGATATAATGCAAGGAGGTAAATTTGACTTCCGGGGCACAGGATGTAATGGGAAAAGTCCCATGACTGAAATCTGACTCTTGAACAGTGTACTTTATTTAAAAAACAAAACAAAACAAAACAGTACAGGTTAAATCAGGAGGGTCAATGTGGGTGAGGAAGACAATCATTTATCAGATGCCTGCTGTATGCCAGGCTTGGAGGAATCAATAGGAAACATTCAGGTGAAGACCAACAACCAAAAAAGAAAGAATATTGTCATTGGCATCTCCTTCAGACCATTTGGAAAAAAAAAAAAGAAACAGATGAGGAATTCTGGGAATAGATCATGAACCCAACCCCCAAATGTGTTCTAGCAGCAAGGGGGTCTGAGGTGATTCACATGTCTGTACAAATCCTGTCACTGTTCAAAACATCCTCCTTAGTAAAGTACATGGCTTAGATGGGTACTGGCCCTGGAATCTGGAGGATCCATGTTCAAATCTGGCCTCAGATATGGACTAACTCTTAGCCTGAGCAGTTCTTTTAATCCTGTTTACCTGTTTCCTTATGTATAAAATGAGTTAGAGAAAGAAATGGCAAAACACTCTAGTATCCTTGCCAAGCAAACTCCAAATGGGCTCACAGAGTCGGATACAACTAAAATGGTTCAATAATAACAAAAGAAAATCTTGCCTTCCAGAGACTAGAGGAGCTAATAACACTGGCAGTTTCTCTTCTGGTTCTGATTCTCACCAAATGCTTCAGGAAAGATCACAGGATCATAAAATGGCCTCAGAAGGCTAAAAAGTTGTCAGGAATGAATAGTGACGTAGAGAGGAGGAGCAATGAGGGAAGTTATCTGAGAGAGAAAGACAGAATTTATT
This sequence comes from Antechinus flavipes, assembly GCF_016432865.1. NCBI lineage: Eukaryota > Metazoa > Chordata > Mammalia > Dasyuromorphia > Dasyuridae > Antechinus > Antechinus flavipes. Next base: position 55,078,576 of record NC_067401.1, read on the forward strand.
GACCATCTGAAAGTTTATTTAAAAATACCTGTATAAAAAGTAGAAGCAAAGACAGTAACAAAGAAGAAATGCAAAAACAAAGCGTTGACCTGTGATATTAAGAATGCCAAAGCTCGGAATAAACTGATACTGATGAGAAAGATTAGTGTGAAAAATGTTGGGTTTTGGATTTTTAGCTCCATTGAGGGCAAAGAGTTTCAAAGAAGGGATGGGACCGCTTTGGGCACATACAGAACAGTAGCATGAAGAGAAGGCAAGAGAAACTTCATCTCTTTTCATATTGATTGCCTCTTAAAGGAAAGTGATTTTTGGACTAAAAAGATAATAAAAATGATTAGTAGCACGTTGATAACTAAGATAAGTAGAGAGATATAGCATATCTAGTTTCCTTGAATCAGATTACCAGGCCCAGATGAACTACATCCCAAGATACTGAAAGAACTGGCAGACGTGATTGCTCAGTCAGTCAGTCATCTTTAGAAGACTGTGGATAAGATGGGAGAAAAATAAATGTTCCTGTTTTCAAAAAAGGAAAGAGAATGAAGTCCACCAATGGTAAGCTGGTGAGCTTGAGAGTGTCTTATTAGAGGGGTATAAGTAGTGACGTAAAATCCATACAGTGTCATCAAGCACAGATCATTCTAGGTAACAGCCTGGTAGGTTAGGGGAACACTGTATATAGCTAGATTTTAGCAAAGGTTCTTGATACATTTTTACATTGTATTTGTAGGAAAAATGAATGTTTGTAGCCAAAGAAAGATCATTAATTATTTAATATTAGTTTGAAAGGAGGGCTCTAGTGGATGGCCACACTCAAAATAGTTATTAATGTTTCAGTATCAACAAGACAAGAACTCTCTAGGGTTTTCTGCCTTTTTTTTTTTTTTTTTTTTTTTTTTTTTTTTTTTTTTTTTAGAAAAAATTTTTTATCAGTGACTTAGATAAAGTATAGATTGGAGGCTTATCAAATTTATAGATAACAAAAATAAACATAATGGGGAGAGGGTAACTAATATACAGGATAATCTTTGTCCTTCATTCTAGAAAAGGACCATGGCATCAGGGAAGTGATATCATGGATAATAGTCAATATCCAAAAGAATTTTGGTAGGCTAAAATATTGGGCTGACCCTTATAAGACAGAATTCATCAGGGATAAATATAAGGCCTTGCCCTTGGATACCAAAAAAATCTTTTCCACTAATGTCAGATGGAAGCAGCATAAGAAAAGTATCTGGGGCTTTTGGCGGCTTGCAAACTTGAAACATCATTTGTGATAATCCCAGTGCCCCTTGTCCTTGTCATACATGGCCTGGAGTTTGTGTTTGATTCTGGGCATCCCAGTTTAAGAAAGATATTGATAAACTAGAGGAGGACACCGAGAATGGTGAAGAGCTTTAAGTTCATGACATGGACATTGTTTGAAAGAAGTAGGCATTTTTAGTCATTTTGGAGAAAAGGAAGACAAGATGTGGTTAAGGGTGGAAGAGTGATTAAGCCCATTCTGTCAGTCTTCACCAGGTCATACCTGGAGCAGCAGGTGTGTTATGGAGGGGACTGCCAATCAGGTCTAGTAGGTGGTAGTGGGGACTCTTACAATTCTAAAAGTCTGATTTCTGTGAGTATTGAGCAAAGAGAGAGATTTGAAAGTACTTTGAAAAAAGTTTATTATTCAACACAAATGTGACAATGCAACATTTGTTGCATTCATGTCTGTTTATAATCAATGTTACATTTTTAGCACACAAAAGTAAAGAATAACTGTTTTTACCAATTCATATTCAATTTAACAAACATAAGCATTGACATGAGCAGAACATAGTGCTCAGCTCTGGAGAAGGTACAAAGGATAGATAAGACACGATCCCTGCCCTTGTGGAGCTTACAGTCAAATATGGGGAGGTGATGTGTAGAGTAGTAAGCATATCACAGTACCAGAGTAGATATTTGATTTCATTTAGGTATGCACTCCCTCCAACAATGCAGAATGCAATCCATCTATGAGTGCCCACTCTTTGCAAGTCTTGTCTATGTGGCTATTCCTGAATAACTATAATATGATAGGAAATAAAAGATGATGATGATACCAGTAATAGTATATTTGTGGTCCAAGGGAATGGTTTGCCTAAAGGATGATATCTTTGCCAGGAATATTATTTGCAATTTTATGATATTTTTGACAGCCTTTATTTTGCAGGCCGACTTTGTAACTTAGCTTTCTCTGGTGCTTTCCTGTCTCATCCACTTACCAGTTCCTCTTCCTATCTATTTAGTACAATAATTTCCAGGTCATCTTAAGTGGACTATTATTAAAAGTTTCTGGTGGATTTGATTATCTCTCTTTCCCCAGCCTTCCTCTTTTCTTTTCTACTGGTCCTATGTGATATCATTCATTGAGACAGGAAAGATAAAGTGGGGAAAACACAATGAAGTTTTAGGGAGAGTAATAAATAGTATTTTGTAATTATTTGAGAAGAGAATTCACAGCTTATGTGGAATTTTTATATTATATACAATTTATATACAAATATTTTGCAATTGAGAGGGGCAGGATGTGACATCATAGACAAAGAGCTGGCCTTGAAACCAGGAAAACTTAGGAGCCAGTTCCACTGATGAAACACACTATGGCCCTGAACAAGTCGCCTAACTCATAATGCTCTAGGCCAATAGTTTTCAAACTTCCACTCATAAAAATTATTGAGAATGCCCCAAATAGCTTTTGTTATATAGCTTATATCTATTTCTGTCTACTATATTCAAATTTAAATATCTTAGATTATTATGACAATTATGAAAGTTGTTTTGATCTCTGGTTCTCCCCTTGAAAGAATGTAGGGAATCTTCAGAAGTCTTCATACCCTTTGAGAACCACTGCCATAAGCAAATTTCTAAGACTCTTAAATTGCAGAGAAGTGGCTGACCTGCATGAGTAGAAGGAAATTCTTACCTGGGGAGTTCCCTGTAATGATGAAGTGCTAAGTGAAAGTCCCATCCCTTATTCCTGTTTTTTAGACATATTGGTGCTTTTCTTATATCCAGGCACTAGTTGTGGCCTTTGAGACTGTAGTGGAGACTGGGATGAGAGTGAGGGGAACACTTCTTTTCTTAATTTAATACAAAGCAAAATCTTCAACTCTCCATGATATTCAATTCCAGCTTTCTCAAAACTTTCAGTACAGATGAAATAGAGACAGATCCAGTGAGAATATAGTTGGAGCATAGATTTGGAGTTGGAAGATAATCAATCCCAACTTTATCATTTTTCAGGACAGGAACCAAATACCTAGAGTAGTGAAGTGACTATTCCACAGTCATAAAGGTAGCAAGTCACAGTTCAGGCCAGTCACCTGAATGCCTTTGGTTCCTCATTGTAACAATTATAAAACTTACTAAGTAGCTGGATTGCTCACTTTTCAAATAATACAGGGACATATTTATAGAGAAGCCATTTAATTTAAAATTTTAAAAGTTGTGTACTATGATTTAAATGGAATGACTTTAAAAACCAAATGTAGTAGCAGGTTGGACTACTTTCAGCTAAACATTGAGATGATGCTAATGCATGTGTCCCTAGCTATCAAAGTGTAAATTAATGATTTTGAAACTAAGGAAGAAATGCTGAAAACTCTATAGTCTTAGCTAGAAGAATATCCTGCCTTCCTCACTTTATATCTTGATGGTCAGAAGGGTCAGAATTGTTCATTATCACTGATTTCCTGTTTCATTGGTCAAATATCTTTTTATTATTTGTGTGTTTTTTTTAATATGTAAATGTTAACACTAGTGAAATTGCCACATGGTTTTCATAATCTTCAATAGAAGTTCTGTATGCAAATATGTGAACATTCTTAAACCTACCAACCATTCCTTCATGCTGCTAGCTTTTGGGTATTTTTCTTATTGTGGGTCCAAGACTCTCCTTGTACAATCTCCTAGTCAGCCAGCAAGTGGTAAATCCATTTTAAAGGAAGAGATTTGGTCAACAAAAGTTTTATTTTAGAGACCTAGAGCTATTTTAGTGACCTGCAGAGCTCTGGTCCGCCTGGAAAAGTTATCCTTAGGACAGCAGATCCTTTAGCCCCTAATGAACAGCTGCACTCCCAGTGGGCACCCCCTCCCCCATCAAACAGGACATGCCCTGCGTTTTGCCCTGTGCCCGGCAGGATGACTAGCCCAGCTCTCTAAGCCCTGCCTTTTTTCTCTTCTAGCTGGCCACTGTGGAGCCCGGCCTGAAATTCCATATGTTCACAAAGGAGGAACTCGAGGAGGTTATCAAGGATATCTGAAGGAAGAAGGACTGCAGAGTTTGGCCATGGCTCTCTTTAACTTTCAACTTTCCTGATTGCAATTTTTATTTCCGCTCTCTACTCCTGGGAAGACTTTCCCATGGTAGTTGATGTGTGTGTGTTTTTTACAATTTATGTACATAAAGGAAGACTGAAATAAAGAGAAACTGAAAACTAATTTGTTGTACTGTCGTGTGTGTGTGTGTGTGCGTGTGTGTGTGTGTGTGTGTGTGTGTGTAAGTATGAGGTGCTTATATTGGGAGGCAAAAGAAAAGATGACCTATGCTGTGCTTTCCTTAAGGTAGGGTGCTCTCTCAAGTCTCTTGAGTCTTCTGGCACTTAGAATAACTTTGGAGGCTCATCCATGGAGCCCTTGGAGTTTGTGAGTGAATTCCAGCTAGTGAAACTCCCCCCTGTGGCCTAGAAGGTTCAGTGCCACAGAACATCCTTGTCAATCCAACAACTTCTATTTAATGGATCTTAGAAAGATGATAGCACTGATCTCCCGGTCACTTCTCCTCCATACCCCCAATTAATCTAAATAATCATGAAGGAGAATGATAAGCCATGTACTACTTTAAGGCTTGTTTTCCCAAGTGACCAACAACACAAGATGGCTCTAGTGAAAGAGTATAATCTGGTCAACTTTCTGTGAAATACTAATTAACTCCTGATAAAATTCATGATTCCAATCTTGTTAGCATTAGAATTTAATCAAATTATGAAGAATAGAACTAGGTCATTCTTCAAATCTTAACTATCCATAGAGCAAAGCCAGGTATATCCAAAAGTTACTGGGAGGGACCTTTGCATTTAGTATAAAATAGGGTGAAAAGAAAAATTAACCTGAATAATTGTGGATAAAGAAGAGTTGATTTTGTAATTCACTTCCAGGAACCTCAGAATTATTTCCTTGGCTCTGAAATCTGTATTGATATTTAAAGAAGAAAACATCAATGAAAAATGTTAGACCAGTTCTAATTTTTGGAAGTAGGAGTATGGTATATTGAATTAAAGAGTTGGTCCTGCCTCTAACATATACTGGTTTTGTGACTTTGTCACAAAAACTTGTGACACTTGTCACTTGAATTCAGTGTCCTAAGCTACTCTTAAGACTAAAATAATTAAACGTTTGTTGCTCTGCATTGACAGTCAAAGTTTTCTCACTGAGGAATAGTGTACACTGATGAAATCATACCCATGAGGGAAAGAATCAGTGAATAAACTTTGGTTCTGACTGTTGGAAGAAACTAAATCTGAATCTAATTTTTAGCATAAAATTAGAATAGGTTACAGAAAGGCCCTTGGAGATAATTCAGTTTAGGAAAAGTGGGGAAAGTAGGAAAATGGGGCCTATGGAGATTCATTTGCCCAACTTCATACAATTAATGAAAATCAAATTGTTACATACAGGGACAATTTTTATTATATTTGGAAACCAAAGGATTTAAAGTAATTTGGAATTGAATTCTAAAGAGATACTTTAATATACTGTCAAATTTACCTTCTGGATTAATTTCATGTTCATCTTCATTTCTAGGTAAATGATAAAAGCTGGAACTTTAAATTATCTTTACATTCTTTTCCCTCTTTGGTTGGGAATTTATGGCTTACAGTTCAATAATTAATTATGCAAATGTTTATTGAATGATGTTCTGTCAAAGAACCCAAAGTTTCTAGCTTTAAGCTCTACAAGGGCAGGAATCCTGTTCTTTTAACTAGGGCCTACTTAGGTAAATATATTTGATGAATGAATCCATCCCAGTTATAGTTGTGTGATAACACAGATGAATGAAAACCAGGATAGAAATTATCATTCATCTCACTCTGAGGAGAGATGAGAAATTTTTAGAGTGTCTGATCTTGTGCTTTAATTTGGGAAGAAAAATAGCTAGGAGTAACACTTAGCCCATAGCTCTAAACAATATGTAGCTCATGTTTTATGAGTTCCCTTTGAATACCTGATGCTTCATTTTTAGTAAGAGTACAACCATTAAAACCAAAATGAACTTTGTATCTTAAATAATTACATGGTTTTGAATAGGCAAACTTGGATGTATTGTCAATTTCAGATTTAAGATTTTCTCTTAGGTAGATTTTGGAACTATTAAGGTGACAGTTATTTAATTTCCATTAGCTTTCAGTATTTTAAGGTTGTTATCCACATCCATTCATTCACCTGGCAAAATTTTCTTGGATAAAATATAAAAGTTTAAATAGAAAATATTTGTATATCTTTTGACTGGGCAAATGAAATGGAATTTAGAGTAAACTAGATAAAATCAATTAATTCCAGCTTTTGTATTGAATAAATTTAATACATTGACAAAATTGAATATATTGAATAAAAAACAGAACAAATAAAAAAAGGAAAATGTAATATAGAAATATTTACAAATTATTACAAAAATATAGTAATGTAAGGCATTGTGGAAAAAGATAAGATGATACTCTTGCCCTTGAATTTAAACTATAGCTGAAGGGATAAGTCACATACTATTATTGTTACAAAGCTTCATATATTGAATCATATATGTAAAACTGGCAAGGATTCCAGAGGTTTTCTAGTTGAACCTTTTGTTTATAATTTATAATTATATTTATTTTAATGTTTATAATAAATATAATTATAAATTATAACTGAGGAGAGTAAGTGACTTGGTCAAAGTTAAAGCATCCGCAGGGGCAGGATTTAAAACGTTTCCGTAGCCTGTTTATCCTTAAACCCTCTCTTCCTCTCTCCTTCCCTCTCTTTTCCTTCCTTTTTTTCCCTTTCTTTCCTTCTCTTCTCTTCTATTTCTCTTTCCATTGTACCAGTCTTTCTGGTAAATGCGAAATAAAGATAATTGTAAGATAGTTGAATTTTTAAAAGCAAATACTTAGGACTAAATTTGTGCAGAACAAACGAGTTCCCGACTAAAATAATCTTTAATCAAAGGTAAGCATGTACTTTGGTGATCTTTCCAGGAGGTGGCGCTGTCTTTTCCCCCAAGTCAGACAATAGCCCATTCATCCCTGAGTGTCACCCAAACAAAGAAATAATCCTTTATACCCTCCATTAATCACATGGCTACTACTAGCACTGTCTTGTGATCTGTTTTATAGTTGGTACAGATTAAAAGTGGTAGATGGGGGAACAAGAAATAGTCAATCATACCGGTGTTGTGGAAAGGGACAAAGTGTTCTGTTTTTCAGGGAGTCTCTTGTCAACAGGCATTATCTTTTTGTGCCTTAGCAACTGGAGACTTTGATTCAATTTTCTTCAGTTATCGGCTTGAAAGTATATCTTCACATTAATGTTCCATTCTGTTATTTTGGGAAATTCCTGTGCACAATGTTTGCTTTCTGATTAAATTACTGCCAAAGAATCTTGATGTAAACATCAAGATAACGCATTATGTGTTTTCTAATTTGTTCATATTTTTTCTCATTTAGATTTACTGCTAAATCTGGGGGGGGGGGAAGGGGAGGCGGAGAATCACCTTTCGCCCACAAATTAGCTTTTCCTGGATGAAAGTTTCTATAATTGCTATGCTTTTGCACGTTTTCCATCATGGTGCACGTTTCTTCTTGGGGTTCTTTACACCGTGAAAGAAGGGAGGCACGCAAAAACTTTCTCACAGTAAGGGCGGAGTCGGTATACAGAATGCCCGAGAACTGGTTCTACCTGAGGTGCATCTCTGAGCATCTTGCTCAAGTGGGCAATTCCTGAGTTGAGGGAAGCAGTGCGGCTTTTTTGGTTGTTGTTCTGCAGTGTCCTAGAAATCAAACGTGGACACTGAACTACAGAATGGATGGCGCGTCCTGTTTGTAAGCGTGTGTGAGCTTGAAGTTATTCACGCAGAAGTGAAAAATGCAGGCGATCCCCTTTCCACAGTTGTACCCCGAAGCACCTTCCTACTTCAGTAGGGCCAGAGTTTGGGCTTCCTCCCGCCTCCCTGCAGGGAAGGAAAGCCACCATGGAGTCTCGAGGCTTGCTCTGCTGTCGGGGATGTTCTGATCGCTATCTAGCTGGGCAGGTAGGCTCAGGCCTACGCGGCGCCCCTCTACCCCTTAGGCAGCCCGGGCTGCAGCCCAGCAGCAACCCTGGGCTGGGGTTCAAGTGTGCGGGAGTGGAACCCGAGGCACAAGTCATGAGCCCGCCGCCCCCTCCAGCCCATAGCGGGCTACTCGATTCCCCTGGGAGGGTTTTGTTGGTTGATTTAACAGCCTTCTACATTCGCCAGACTTTGCCTCGAATGGAAGTTTGGGATAATCCGGGAAAGTCGGGGGCTTGGCTTTCAGATTTGAGGGGGCGAGGGGAGGGGGAAGGGCCACTACGGCAAAGTGGCGGAACGAGGACAGCAGCCTCCCCGGGGTCTCCCCCAGCACTAACTCGAGGAGCTTAGCCACGAAGACGCGGGGCAGGGGGAACGATGACCTCAGCCCCTTTCGACCAATCAAAAAAGCCACTGGAAAAGCCTCTCCTCTTGGCCAATCGGTTCCGTGCCTGGGCGTCCGAATCGAAGACGCCCGAAGCTGGAGGCGACGCCGGCCAATAGGGAGTGGCACCGGCGAGACGGACTTGCAGGCTAACCTAAGGGGCCGGAGAGGCCCGGCAGGCAGCAGCCAATGAGGACGAGGATCAGTGGAGGGGGTGTGGCGGACCGCCGAAGAGGGGAGCGGGCGTTTGAGGTTGCAGGTGTCGGCATCGGCGTCTGACAGCGATGGAGCCGCCCCGGGGAGCTGCTGCAGCCGCCGTCGGTGGTCTCTCGCTTTGGCTCCGTGGTCTCGGCCTCCTCCTGCTGTTGCCCGCGGTCCCGGCCGGCCCCGGTTGGGACCTGCTGGACGCTCCGCAGCCGCTGGCGGCCGGGACTCGGACTACACTGCTGGCCGGCCAGCCGGGCCCCTCGCTGGGGAGCCCTCTGTGGGAAGCCGAGGTCAGGCCCGGCGGCGGCCGGCAGCGGCGGAGCCTGAGCGGGGAGGACGAGGGCTGCAGCCCGCTACAGGGCTTCGAGGCCAATCTGGTCAACAACACGCACCAGGTGAGGCCACCCCCCAGCCCGGACCCCTGGCCTTCTCTTCTACCGCCCCTGCGACGCCTCCCACCGGCTGAGGCGGAGGTGGGCTGGGACGCTTGACGTGTCAGCTTGGGGCCCTCCCTGCCGCTCCCCGGGTTGGGAAGCCCCGGGCCTTTAAACTCCCTCTTCTATTCCCCCTCCACCCCCACCCCCACCGCTCTCCCGTCCCCCAATCCCAAGATTTCGGGGGAGGGAGCATCAGATTCTGGAGACTTTCTTCTTTCTTCCTCCTGCCCCAGCACCCCCAGACGTGCTGTCGGGCCTCCCACGATGGTACCCACCCCTTGCTGCGGTGCACCGCCGAACCTCGAACTGGGCATTACCGGGGTGGGGGCAAGGGGGTACGAGCAGTTTCTGGTTTCGTTGGTTTTGTATTTCGCCATTGGGGTGTTATCTTGTGTCTTTATTTTCTCATGTGACCTTTTGGTAATTTGTGCGGGATGGGGAGCATAGTTTTTCTCTCCTTCTGTTGCCCCCTCCCGTCCCTCTCCATCCTCCGAGAAACTGAAGCCTTAGAGTAAGGCACTTCAGCACCTTTCCCCAGTTAGCAACCAGTATCAACCTCCCACTCCCTCACCTCCCCCAAATTGAGCGTTTAATAGTTACTCTTTAAGTACTGGATCCTAGGGGGAAAGAGCTGCAGGGAAACAGAACTGTTTTGTTAGTTTGCTGGTATTATTTTTGTGTTAGTTCTTCTGAGTGCCTTTATTTGGGCATTCAGAAGTTGAAGAGTAAGTCTTTTGAACTTATTTTAAAACAAAAACAAAAATCAGAGGAACAAAGTTACTTAGAAGAGAAAGGATGGGGTCTTAACTCTGTTCCATGATATCTGATCTCCCAAAATACTAGGAGCTTTGACCAAAATGTCCAGAGCCGGGTTGAAAATCTTTGATATAATTTTGCAAATAAGATACATTCAAAACAGCCATTCCTCCTACACTGGGCCAGTTACTGTATTCAGGAGGCAAGGATTATACAATTTTGATCAACTCCATTTATGTAGAGTTTTATAATTTACAAAGCCATTTTCCTCACAACTCCGCTAAGTGAGTGGTTACAGATAAGAAAACTCGGCTGAGAACTTGACTAGTCACACACTAGGGGCAGAAGAACTCACCTCCAGGTCCTCTGGTTCCAAGATCTGTGTATTTGCTACCATGCCATGCTATCCCTCCATAGGAATAAGCTACAGATCAGTTTCTCTTTGGTAATCCAATCATTATCTGGCCCTTGCCTACTTTTGTTTAATTCTATACAACATAGACATCCTTAGCCTGTGTTGTTAAAAAAAAAAATTAATGAAGTCTTATTTTTATTTATTTTCTTGTCTGTCTTTGGTATATTTTATTATCTTATTCCCTGATATCATTTTCACTCATCTTGGAGAAAAACTCATGTTCACTACTACTTTCTTTCTTCTATCTATATCCATCTTGCATATATCCAGATCCCCAAATCAGAATCCAGAATATACTCTCTCAATGTGGTGCTAGTTATCTAACCATTTACATACCATTTGGCTCACTATTTTCCTGTGTAATAGGTAGGTGAAGAGGAAACTGAAGGTCAGAGAGGTTAAGGGATTTGTCTCACTCTAATAAGGGTCAGAAGCAGAACTCAGTTATAATAACCATGCTTTTCCATTATGTCATGTTGCCCTCACATGTCTTACTGAGCTAGAAGACTCAGAGCATTCACAAATTTTACATGTAGAAACAGTCTGACTTAATATACAGTCTGTGGTTGTTTCAAGGTATCTAAATTGAGTTTTTAAGAAGGCAGTTGATCATAGATTTGGGAGTGGGTGACAGTAGGATGATATTAACAGTAATATCATCCTACTGTTGAAGATGTGGAAAGTCTCTGTAGACAAAAAAAAAAAAATTGTTTTAAGTCATCCCTTTCCTGTTTAGGGTCTGCTAAGAACTAAGGTTTACATCTTCTCCATTTTTCCCCTTCACAGCTTCTTTCCTTGGGTCAGCTAGTCTTTTGCATTCCTAGTTCACATTCCTAATTCCTCCCTTGGTGGTTACCCCGCCTTTAGGGCTGCTACAGTTGCTGCTGTTGGATATACTCCTTCCAGTGAGAGATTTCCCTTTTCCAAACCACAGTATCTGTAAATATGTCTGGCCTAAGCAGTTTTTTGTTTGTTCATGCTTATTTGCCCTCTGTAAAGGCAACTTTTTATTTGTTCACGCTTATTTGCCCATGGTGAAAGGACCATTTTATCAACATTATCCTTTAAAGCAACAGGTTAAGAATTAAGAAAGCTGGTCTGAAAGAGTCTGGAATCTCTTATACCAAATTAATTGAAAAGAAGATGTAAGATTGTGAGGAGAGGAAATGCATTTTTTTAAGTTCATCTATTAACATAATATTCCTTCAGCTTTTAATTTGATTATTATAGTCTTACTGTGATCTTGTCCCTTCCCAATATCTTTATAATTGTTTTACACTTCAAGGATCTTTTCTTCAATTTATTTCACATTAATATGCTCTAATAAAAAAACCGGGTTTTTTTAGTCTGATGCTACTTTAAACTTAGGATATTTTGATCAGGGCAGCTAACTTAGTAACCAAAAGTTGCTCTTTAATAATCATTCCTTTTCTATCTTTTAGTAGTTCTAGATTTCAGTGTTTGGACATCATTGTAATAGCAGCTGTAAAATAAAAATATTATTGTAGTGCTAAAGCAGAAGTGTCAAACTCCTGCAGAAGCAAAACTGGCAAAATTCTAAGTGAGAATACAGCCCAAACCAGATTAAAATGTACTTTGGTAATGTTTAACAATAAATAGCAATTCACTATAACATAGGTAAAGTGAATTTAAGATAATGTACAGCTCCAGGGATATGTTCCTTTTTGAGTTTGACGCTGCTGAGCTAGAGCAATTTTGAATTGTATCCCCAGTTACAAAGGTGAAAGAGGACTGAGAAAATTTTTCTTGTCTAAGATCAAATTGATTCCTTGGTAAAAATGGGGAATGGAATCACAGTATTTTAGAACCTGGAGCAGTCAGTCTTAGAGATCATCTAGTCCCTCCCCATTCTTTTGCAGAAAACTGAAGCCCAATATTAATGTCTGGGTCACATCAGTAGTCAGTTTTGGTGCCATGTTTCAAGTTCAGGTCATTTGGCAACAAAACCACTGCTCTTTCCACTATCGGAAATGTCTGGATTCTATTATCTAACTTGGATTGGTACTTCTTATGATTTCTTGCTGTTTACCATAAAAAAGAGCAAAATACTACAGAAAAAAAATTTTAAACCCCAGAGGTCTTACCAAGTTATATGTCTATATAAACTTTTTTTTCTTAATGGCTACTATTAATGGTACTATATATCATAACACTGATCTTGCTTTTTAGAATACTGGTCTCCAATCTTCCATAAAAGAAAAATCAAATGAAATATTGCAATATATTTAAAAGAATGATATTTAGTATTCCAGATTTTTAAAAGACTTGTAGATACAGTTTATAACTTGACTTTCTAGTCATTTCTTTTTGGGGAAAATTTTCCTGTATTTTTACTCCTGTATTTTACTGTATTTATTTTAAAATTTTTCAAAATAATAATAGCTTTTTATTTTTCAAAATATATGCTTTCACGATTCACCCTTGCTAAACTTTGTGTTCCAAATTTTTCTCTCTCCTCTCCTTCCTCTTCCCTTAGACAGTAAGAAATCCAATATAGGTTAAAAATATTTAACTGTTCTTCTAGGAGAACAGGGCAGTTCTTCTAAGCATATTTCCATATTTATCAAATATATTTTGGTTAATTGGAATTAGTATTTATCTTTTTCATGGAGGAATCGTTCATTATAAGTTTCTTGTGTAGAGAAATAAAGCGATTGAGTCCTACTAAGAACAAAGGGAGAATTGCCAAAAACCAAGTAGAAACGATTTCTAAAATTCCTTAACTGAAAAGAAAAAAAATTACTACCTGAAATATTGGAATTCTGTTCTTTCCATGCTGTTTTCCTGGGTCTATTACTTGTTTTCATACTATGCTCTTAAGTGATACTCTTGAACAAATTGTAGTATTTGATTTTGATGGAGTACCATTGTGCTATAAGAAAGACAAGCACAAGGAATGGTTTCAGAAAAGCAGAGAAAGAGTTATATAAATTGATGCAAAGTAAAGTGAACAGAGCCAGGAGAACATTGTACATAATAACAGAAATTTTGTGCCATGATCAACTGTGAATGACTTAGCTGTTTTGATCGATGTAATGATCCAAGATAGTTCTGAAGGACTTATGATGAAAAATGCCATCCACTTCCAGAGAAAGAACTGATGGAGTCTGAATGCAGATTGAAGAATACTTTTTAAATTTTATTTTTATTATTTTCGACATGATGATATGTTTTGTATATTTCTTGCTTTCATTAATGGGTGGGGGAAGGAAGAGAATTTGAAACTCAATTTTTTTAAATGAATGATAAAAAATATACATATACATACACATATATAAAATGACTGATAGGAGCAAAAGTTACATTCATGGCATGGATAACGTTTTGTATATATGAAAGAAAATTTGATTAAGTTCCAGATAACTTATTAATATCTGTTGCTTAAGTTGTGTTGCTTCAAAACATTCCTTCTTTAAGAACACCTTTGGGGACAAGTATTCATCCCGTTTTAAAGCAGTGTCTTGTCTAAAGCCAGAACATTATCTAAGTTGCATTTTCTTAATTTCTGAATCTACATTCAGATCATTCGACAATTTTTATCATATTTTCTGAACCCCTGATTCACATAGCTATGAATTGTTCCTTTAAAAAAAAAAAACTACTCCCCCTGTTTCTATCACTAACTTCTTTACACATAACTCCACAACTTCTACAAAAACATCAAAGCATTTGGTTTCTTAAATAAACAGACTCCGGAGAGAGGCTGTGTTGTGTGGGGCGTCAGCACAGAGAAGAATGTGTGTGTTTGTTTGCTGGTGCTGGCAGGGCCGAGGCCCAGCCCTTTCAGGGACTGAAGGTGCCTGTTGGAGACTTCTGGGATCCTCAGCACTAAGCCTTTTATCCTGGATCACCAGACTGCCTTCCGGGCTGGGAAGCCTGAAGGTCTTTGCCATCTTGATTTCTTTTGGTTTCCAAATAAGTAGTGTTTAAACTTTTTGTAGTAGAAAAACTATTTTAAATAAACCTTTCGGGTAACCTTGTAGTAAACTCTTTGAAATTTGAAATTGGTCCTGTATAAGATAGGAATACTTTTTAAGCTTTGTTTGTTTCATAGCAATTTTTATTCAAAATAGTGGGGTTTGGTGGCAAAAGTACTAACTGGAGACAAAGGACTGAGGTCTAAATCCTGCCTCTGACATATTATCTACTTTCTACCTTTAACTCTTTGATCAAATTACTTAACCTCCCCAAGCTTTTATTTCCTCCTAAAATGAGGGGGTTGGGCTCTTTAACAGTTCTAGCTCCAAGATCCTATGGAAATTTGACAATATTAGAAACAAAACTTAACAAAGTGTTATGTCCCCACTATTAATAACATTTTTATAATTGGGAACAACTTTGTATGTGTTAGATCACCTAGTAAAACAATTTACAATCTTTTTCATTTTTCCTTTATATAAACACATCTTTTAGAGAATTATTTCCAAAAAAAAAAATCACATTTTTCCCTTATGAATTATTGTTTCTAAATTTACTTTTCTGAAGGTAAACTTTGCTAGAACTTTAAGAAAAGTTTGTGACAATGTATATTCCATATCAGAATCACTAGAAATAAATCCACATTACAGTGAACTGTCATGTTTGCATTTCTTTTGTATTTGTGATTTTGTTACTTGTTTCATCATTAAGTGTCCAGTGTTAATAATAACACTTTTTTTGCCTCGTCATACTTTTTTATTTTATCCACTTCATTTCAATGGGCACTAATATGAAAATTTTAGTAATAAAATTAAGAATGTAAATGGATGCCTATTAACTTTACATGTATCCTGATAAGAATTGTTCCTCCATCATACACTATTGGAACTGTCTGTGACCTAAGCCAATTTTTGGTGCCATGGATTTAAATCAATTTGTGATCAATCCCTACAAGACTGAAAGTGTTTTGTATTGAGTTTTCACATTGTCTTTTCATTTTTTTTTCTTTCACAACACTATGACTGTTTTTGCAGAACATTGCAGGGATCTGTGCAACATAAATTGAGAAAGCTTGGCCTAAATTAGAGAAATGCACAGCCTCTCTTCTCTTAAGGCTCTTATCTTGAGAGGTGCTTCCTCTACTAATCATTTAGCAGAGTAGAGTTCATACAGAACCAATGATCATATTTCCTTATTGAGCGTAGCAATCCCTGATTGACCCATCTTTATGACTTCCCAAACCTTTGCTAAGTGTCATCCTCTCTAAGCAATTATCCTTACCATGATTCTAACTGTACGATTTTAATGGCACCAGAGTGACTTATGTAGGGATGAAGCTTCAATAGACTGCAGAAGTAATAAGTAGTTTATTTGAGAAAAGAAAGTTTTAACAAAGAAATGGGGAAGGGGGGACTGGGACCGAGGATTTAGAGGTACAATTTAGCACTACCTAATGCTACAATAATTACTATAAATTTGTGTTTTGGGATTATTGGCTTGGTTTTGGGGGATTTGTTTTGTTTTCGGCAACTCAGACTATCAGTTTTGTACATGATCATTTTGACAGTTTGATAAGCCCCTGAGTATGGATTTACAAGCATTTTTATATTTCAGAAATTCTATTGTGATGATTGACCTGTTCATAAAGTGCAATCCTTATCCACTTTTGTATTCTGGGATTACAATCTCTGTGCCCTGTTCTCCTCCCTCCCCCCAAGGTAGCAAAATGATTTTCATGTTTTGCTAATTCTGCTCTAACCCACTAGGTTCTTGATGGGAGTCTATAGGAATTTTTTTGCTGCCTAACTTGGTTTTCTGTTTGCTTCTGCTGTAAAATCCAGGGTTAAGTTGGCCAGATCAGGAGGGTAACTTTCTCTGGTTAAAATATTTCTACTCTACTTTTTAGTAAAGAAAACCTGATAAATTGCATTTCCCATTGACTTAACATGATCAAGAGTTAATATCAGAGTAGGTAAAACCTCCTCTCTTGATATGTAATTAAACTCAAGATACAACAAAGATAGAGCTTTGTCTGAAAACATCTGGGCCTCTTGCTGCTGATGTCAGCACCGAGAGGACTGAGCTGGAAGAATGGAGAATTACCGGCCAGTGAGATTCTGGTCCTGAGGAGCTTTTATGTGTTATTCTCCAGTACTCTTTCTGTCCTTACATGAAATAGCTCAGTATTTAGCCTTTTTGTTGTATCTCCCTTCTAGCACAGTGACAGCTTCTTGTAGGTAGTCGTGGGGGTGGAGTGAGGTGGTGGTCTCTAGGTAGTTCTCAGGCTTTTGGCCCTCGAGCAAGGAGGTTCTTCACCTGGGTGTCTCCAAAGTTGTTGGCTGCTACTGTTTTTGTTTTGAAAACTCTTTCAATATAATTGGTTTCCTTTGTAATCTTATATATTTTATTTTGTGCCTTCTTTTGAGAAGGGATTCATAAGCTTCACCATCTTCTTTAGGGGACCATGATACAACAAATAAGAACTCTAGAGTCCAGGAATAAATGACCAGTTTGATTAGTTCTTGACAGTTTTGTCAATGCATCTATTACTACATTTGTTGCCAGATATTTAGATGCACTGTGGCTTAAAGCTGGGTTGAGTGCTTCAACACGATAAATACTTCATACCCATAAAGGATTACTAAAGGTGAATATTGGAAACGTGACTTTTTAAAGTTTGAGATTTGGAGTTTTCTCTTTTTTTCCAAGAAACTTACAGTAAACACCAAATCCTTGCATTCATGCTTGTTTTGTTCAACTAGAAAAGTTATTTTTTGTGTGTGAATTTTATTTTGCTTTCTATTATCCTTGCGAAAAAAAAAAAGAAAGGAAGAAACCAAAGGCTACTATCACAAATGTTTAATGGCTGATCTGGCATTAGAAGGAAATCGAAGCTGGTCTGCTTTCCAAGTTGCTGAACTTGAACCTAGTACAGATTTTCACATCTGGGTGTAATTTGTTGCCACCTCCTGATCTTGCTTCAGTGAAATGTGACTCTTTAAAAAAAAACCAGAAATATTCCTTTCATTGTACACTAAAAAATGTAGATGATTCTTCAATCATTTCTGTATAAAATAAATTTAATACTACTAATAAAAGCTATTAGATTTAGCTGTCCAAAAGCTTCACACTCTTAGTATAAGTAGCAGTATGTTTTGGGGGTTGTTGTTTTTTTTTTTTTCCTTTTCATACAGACTTCTGCCAAAACTGAGAATCTTTTCTTCCTGGCTGGCTGTGTGTCTGAAAATAGGATGATGAACACATACTGTTAGTGTGTAGTAGCATCTGTAGCCTCTTACTAGGACTGACTTGTAAACTAATTGGCTCAGTTTATTTTCATGGGAAAAACATTTTATGCTTTCTCCCTTTCCAAGGTTTAAGATTACTATTGTATCTGGTTTTGGGTTTTGTTGATAGCTTAATTTTTTTCTTTACTTCTCTGAAAATTAACATAAAAAGGGAAAGAGACCAGAAGGATCTGAGCATTTACCAAGTTTGCCTATTCTGTTCCAGGCATGGTGCTATATGTGTATTTTTTACCAATATTATTTCATGATCCTCACCACAACCCTGGAGATAGGTGCTAATATTAGGGAAATAAATGAAGTTATATTTTGTTTAGCTGATATTTAGCAAAAAAAGATAAAGTTTTTTGACTAAGCACCTATTTTGCAGGAAGTATTGGAGTGGATAGAAGTGTAGGAGACTGTGCCTCGTAAGTAATTTTTAAATTGAGATTCCTATAATTTTAAAGTTAGAGAGGACCTTAAAGATAGTTTGTTTCATCCCCCTCATTTTACATATAAGGAATCCTGGGCAGAGAAAGTGAAATGACTGCCTAAAGTCACACAGGGAACAAAAGTGAATTCAAATTCAGGTCCTCAAATTTAAAATCCTGTGTATTTTCTAATATATGACACTGACTCTGAGTGCCATTATTTTAAGAAGCAGCATGGTATGATGGATAGAGTGCTTGGAATCACCAAGTTTTAGGTGCAAATCCTGCCTTGGACAATTACTGGCTACACGGGACTACAGGCAAATCACTTGATTTGGCTAAATCCCAGATTCCTCACCTATACTATGTGGCTAATTATTCCTATATACCTATCTCACAAAGTTGTTTTGAAGATCAAATGAGATTATATATGTCAAACCTTTTGTAAAATGTATAGACAGAACAAATCTACTCCTTTTCCACATGATAGTTACCATGTCTGCCCCAAAATTTTCTTATTTTCAGACTAAACATCCCTAGTTTCTTCAACTATTCCTCTTACAGCACCGTGTCCTGGTCCATCATTTCTTGAATCTCAGAGACTTTTCAGGGCTCACAACTAACTGAACACTATTCTTTACATGTGACCTGACCTCAGGGTATAGTCCAGTGGCTCATCATCTCTCTCTCTCTCTGTGTCTCTTTTCTTTTCTTTTCTGTTTCTTTTTTATTTTTTTTTAGACTATACATGTACACTAATTTAGTTGTTTTACAAATTTCCACATGAGTTATGTTGGGAGAGAAAAATTATAGCAAAAGAGGAAAAACCACAGAAAAGAAAAAAAGGATAAAAATGATGAAAGCAATATGCTTTGATCTATATTCAGTCTTCACAGTTCTCTCTCTGGCTTGTGGATGGCATTTTCTTTACAAAGTTATTGGAATTTTCCAGCCTTAGATTGCTCAATTACATAGAAGAGCTATCAGTTGATCATCACATAATCTTGCTATTGCCATGTAGAATATTTTGCTGGTTCTGCTCACTTCACTCAGTATCAGTTCATAATAAATCTTTCCAGGTTTTTCTGAAATTAGCCCATGTGTCATTTCTTATAAAACAATAATATTCCATTACTTTCACATACCATAACTTATTCAGTCATTCCCCAAGTGATGGGCATTCACTCAGTTTCCAATTCTTTGCCACCACAAAAAGGGCTGCCACAAACATTTTTTGCACATGTTGGTCCTTTTCTCTTTTTGATGATCTCTTTGGGATACAGACCCAGTAATGGCACTGCTGGATCAAAGGGTATGCACAGTTTGATGGCCCTTTGGGAACAGTTCCAAACTGCTCTCCAGAATGATTAGATCCATTCACAGTTCCACCAACAATGTATTAGTGTCCCAGTTTTCCCACATCCCCTCCAACATTCATCATTATCTTTTCCTTTCATCTTAGCTAATCTGAGAAGTCTAAGATGGTACCTCAGAGTTGTCTTAATATGCATTCCTCTAATCAATAGTTCATCATCTCTTTTTAGGACTATTAGAATACCTAGTTTCCCAGTGTCCAGGCTCTTTCCATCCCTTTGTGAAATACTTCTCTTTGCACAATTCTGACCATCTCGGTCCTCCACTGAAAAACCTTTGATGCTTCCTATTGCCTGTGGGATGAAATGCAAACTCCTTTGCCCTGCCTTTCTAGCCTTATTTTCCAGCTCTATAATAGCTGGACTAGGGTACTACTTTTTTCCATATTATTCTGCTTCCTTTCTTCCCCGTGTCTCTGAACCAGCCTTCCCCATATCTGCTAACCCCCTTTATTTAGGGCTCTGTTCAGTCATTGGCTCCTCTCTGATGCCTCCAGTTAAAAATACTCTTTCCTCAGAAGTTCCTATTGATTCTTTATCTGTCTGTATCATAGTCTACCTTCTGTTATATGTAACTTCTTGGCAAGCTATAAGTTCCTTGAGGCCAAGGAATTTCATCCTTGTATTCCCTATGCTGAGCATGAGGCCACTTGTGCTTAGCCCTTTTCAGTCAAGCCAGTTTTTTCACTATTCTTTCCCATTCATACTCAGGTCTCTGATTCTTTTTCTCATCTGGAATTTATTTTTATAGCTGTCCAAATCCTACCCCTCTTTGAGGACCTAGCTCAAGATCTGCCTCATTTATAAAGACTCTTAATTATTCTGACTATGAGTGATCTATTTTCCTTCCATCTCAACTCCTTCTGGCTCTTCTGCATCCTGACATCCGGCACTCTGGTGATAACCTTGTTTTATTTCTGTTTTCAGATGTAGACATTTTAGTTCTCCCAGTCAGGATATTAGACTACTTCTGTGTTCCTCTGGTGCTCGTTAAATACTTGATTGAGTTATAGATCTTTAATAGAACTCTAAGGCAAGCTGAAACCAGTCACTTCTCTAAATTTCTAAGGTCATAGAGGGACTTCGGAAGTTGGCTAGTCCAACTTCTTCATATTACATATGAAGAAACTGAAGTCAATGGAACTTAAATGTATTTGCCCAAGGTTACATAGGTAATAATCATCAGAGATGGAATATGAACCCAACTTCTATTTGCAGAGCCAGTGTTTTTTCCATTGTCATTAGAGTGTTTCTTATTTTCCCTCTCATAAAATAAAATTAAGATGCAAAAGCTAAAGGCAATATATCATTTCAAGACTAAAATGATTAAAAAACAGAATACTACAGTTCCCTTTTATATAACATTGTAGGTAACTTTTGCTACTAATAACTTAGAAGTATTTATGATAACAGAAATAAAGCCTTTTAAGTGCTCAAACTTATAATTTACTTTAACCATTTTTATTCAAATCTTCTAAAATCATGACTTCCCAACTTGTTAGGCAATATACTGAACAATTTATTCTGCACACCATTTAACCTATTCTTGATAACTTCTAGTCATTAATTTTAACATTCAGCATTTATTAAGATCCTAAGGTGTCCATCTGTATGATACTAAATGCTTGGGTAATTAACATAGATAATATTACGAGATCTTCAGTAAATTTTGGTCTAAGGAATATTATGCATATATAAATATAGTTCTCTGTAATGTTACTTTCTAGAGAGAGAGTTTAAAAGTGCTATTTATTAGGTCTGGGATGGGAGAGGAGGGTTGTTACCAAGAAGGACGTAGGAAAAAGCTTCATAGAAGAAGTAGCATTTGAATTGAGCTTTAAAGGTTCATTGGGAACTCAACAAATAAGGAAGGGGATATAAACTACATTGAGACTAAAGGTGTGGGCAGAAAAACATGGAATGTGTTCAGAGGAATGAATCGTCCATATTTGCTAAAGCAAAGAGTTCATGAAGAAGTAATAGGAGAAAATTATGGGAGAAAAACTCAAAATGTTTATAGATTGAAGACCTTGAATGCCATGTAAAAGAGTTTGAATTTTGTTTTGTTATACATAATTACTAAAGGATTAATAAGTTCAGCCATCCGTCCAAGTGGAGATATAATGTAAGCTGTTGGTATCCTAAAGTCATAGGATTTAAACCTTAGCATTAAATCAAACTCTAGACATGGGCAGTGAGTTTCTTAAGGTTACTCTTCCATATGTACAATGGGGAAATGGAGACCTAAAGAAGCTAATTAACTGACTTGTTCAATGTCACATAGGTAATATAGCAGAAACAGAATTTGAACCCAGGTCCTGTGACTTTAAACCTAGACCCCAATCTCAATTTAGAAACCATACTAGGCTCTCTAATTCCAAATCCAGTGTTCTTTGTAGTCCCAGCATCCAAAGTATTATTAAACTACCTATACCTTTTGACCCAGTAGTTCCACTATTAGTTCTGTTTCCCTAGGTCATCAGGGAAAAAGGAAAGGAACATATATGATATAAAATATTTATAGCAGCCCTCTTTTGGGGGGCAAAGAAAGAAAATTGAGAGGATACCCATCAATGGGCAAAATGGTATAAGTTTATAATGGAATATTACTCTGCTATAAAAAATGATGAGTCCTGTGATTTTAGAAAAAACATGGAAAGACTTAAACTAAATAATGAAAAGTGAAATGAACAGAATCAAGAGTTCTGCTGTATTCAGTAACATCAATATTGTTTTAAGAACAACTTTGAGCAAGTAAGTCAAATAACTGCAAAGATCCTATGAAAGAGGTTATTTACATCCAGCAGAAGCATTAACATATACAGTTATCTGACTTTTCTCATTGCAGTCTCACTATATTAGGAGTTGACATAAGACATTAAACAGGAATTGGGGGGGGGGTTTGCAGAAGTCACAGGTGACATGTGATGGCCAGCAAATGACAAGGAAAAAGTTTAGATTCAAAAATGTGTAAAATAAATGTATAGTATTGCATAAAATCAGTATACTTTATCTTTTACTACCATAAAAATTTGGTTTCTTTTCTGGCATGTAAGCAGGGCCAAAATTGTTTACTCAGATTTTTCAGATCTAGGGGATACCATGTGTTTAACCCCCACAGTGTGGAAGGGATAGTTGTTAATACATATTTGTGTCTAATGATAGCCACCTTCAGGGGAGAAGAGAGGGGAAAAAAAAGTTACATAATAACTTTTATATTTAGAAGGTACCTGAAGTTTCATATCCTCTTTTTTCTATTCCATTTTAATATAGAAATGCTTGTTTTATGCCTGAAGCTCAGAATAATAAAAAATATATAATCATAAATATTAGATCAGGAAGGAACCTTACTGGTTATGAAGTCCAACCTTCTTTATAGATGAGGAAACAGCCCTCGAGATGTCAGCGACATGTCCACAGTCACACAGGCGGGAGGATGCTGGGATTCACACCCCAGTTGTCTTGGGATTCAATACTGGTCTGGAGAGCAGAACAAGGATGGAGCTGGAGACTGAACAAAGGCAGGCTAAAGACACAACCAGAAGGAGCATCCATATTGAGGATCACCAAATCATAGGTATGAGATGGAAGAGAACCTAAAAAAATCCAGGCCAAGGAAGCCAAGGTGCAGCCCAAAAGTTAGGTCACAGAGTCAGCATCTGAACCCAGGCTCTGATGTCAAACCCAGGACACTTTGCACTGTACCCGGAGGTGATACCAGCCAAGGGCAGCCAACAGGCTTGTCTGCAAAATATTGGACAGAGAAAAATGGCAGTGGGAAGCAGTAGAATTGGAAAGGTGCCTGCAGAAAGCTTGGCCTGGTATAGCCCCAGATGTGTTATGACTTAGTTACTCCTGATGTTATCAGCCCTGCACACAGCCAGGAAATGTCCTAGGCAAAATTCAAACCCAGGCTCTGCTGGCTGAGACCAGAACTCTCTTCAGCATCTCAGTCATCTTAGCTATGTGCCTATTTTGGTTGTGTCTGACTCCCTGGGACTTCCTTGGCTGTGGCAGTCTGCCACCTTTCCTTCTCCAGCTCATTTTACAAATGAGGGAACAGAGGCAGATAGGATTAAGGGTCACACAGCTAAGGAGTCTCTGAAGCCTGGTTTGAATTCAAGTTGAGGTTTCCTGACTGGTCTGGCTAGCGCTCTGCCCATGGTGCCCCCCCAACTGCCCAATGTAATTGAAGATATATAAAGTTCCAGGGAAAGGAAATTGAGGGCTGATAGAATTTCACTGATGGAAAGGACTCAGTGGCCATCTAGAGTTCAACCCATCCACTCCAAAATTTCCTCTACAACCAGCCTGGGCAAGTGACCATCTAACATTAGCTGGGTGAAGAACTGCAATGATGGAGGAGATCCTGGGACCTTTGAAAGGACCAGTCCCACTTTCACTTAACCCTTATTGTTGAGGTTTTTGTCATTCACTGTTTTTTTCCTGACTTCAAGCCTAAAATTGAATCTTTATAACTTAATTCTGTTGCTTCTTGTTCTATCTATGTGACCAAACAAAATGAGTTGAACCCTCCTCCTCTTGACAGTCCTCCTTTTATCTATTTGAAAAAAGCCCTGCTTTCCTCAGTGCCCCTGCCCTGGGTGTGGCCCTGGGCTCAGCATTCATGCCTAATGCTTCCTCCCAAGTCAGGATTGCTCTCTGAAAGCTCTCCATCTTAGCATTGTCTTTCTTAAAATATGATGGGCTTAACAGAACTCATTGTGTGATCCATAAACGCACGGAGTTCCCTCAGCAAGACAAAATATCATGAACTCATCCCCTCATTCCTGGGAGCTGCCTCTCAGTGTTGTAGGGGGGGCTATTAACGCCATTAGCACACTGCTGACTGGAGCTGAACTTGCAGCCTCTGAAAATTCTCCATCTTTTTCAAGCAAACTGTCTTTTGGTAGAGGAAAAAGAGCAAGGACTCGGGTCAGAGGCTGTAGTCCCCATCCTTTTTCCTGTTTTTGAGGCCCTCTACAAGTCACTCAAGCTTCATGAATCTGTGCTATGCATTGTGGAACCCACCTAATTGTCCTGTCATCTAACCTTCAAATAGAAATGGATCCCTGCAGGCAGCATAATGACTTAGAAAACCACAGATTAACATTATCCATGATGGATTTTTGTTTATTTGGTTAAACATTTCTTAATTACATTTTAATCTGGTTTGGCCATCCTTATTTTTTTAAATCATATTTTCTTTTCCCAAATATATATAAAAATAGTTTTCAACATTCATTTTTGTAAAACTTTGTATTCTAAATTTTTTCTCCTTCTCTCCTTTACCTCTCTCCTCCCCAAGACAGCAAGCAATCTGATATAAGTTAAAAATGTGCAATCCTTTAAAATGTATTTCCATATTTGTCATGTTATATAAGGAATTTTTTTTAAAGCCACAAGAAAAGAAAAAACAAACAGGAAAATGAAAATATTTTGCTTTGATCCACATTCATTCTCCATGTTCTCTCTCTGGATGCAATTGACATTTTCTATCCTAAGTCTGTTAGAATTGTTTGGCCATACTTAGTGGACTAGGAGTTTGATTCTTCTAATACAGTTCACATCTCTCCATCTTTTCCACGAGAGTTAAGTATGAGAGTCTTTATGAAATGTTTTGGCAATATTTAAGTAAGCAGTTTCTATAGCAGTGCCCTGATAATACAAGTCTGATGACTTTTGCTTCATCTGACATGAAATGTTCTTGATAACCCTTTTTTCTAGAACTATTAGTAAAGAGAATTAAGAATGTAGGACATGGATGGTCAGACATCTATGAGGGACTAGTTGAGGCAATGACTTTAATTCAATTTCATGACTTTTCCCAATGAAATGACAGTGACTATCTAGGAAAGTTGAGGTGACCTAGGAAGAACAATTGGCAGATAAGGAATGTTTGGAAGGGAGAGGAGAAGGAAGGGATTCTAGGCTAGGGAAAATCAAGTGACAGATCTTAGATAGAAGTTTGTAATTGGAAGGGTGGAGGGTATTTCATACATGGATTGGTTGTGTTATGTTTTGTTTTAAAAAGGAATGTTCTCATCTGTTGATGATATACAGGGTTGTTTGCCAAAAACAAAATGTTTGTAGTTCTCCTGTCAGCTTTTAGGATATATATATATATATATTTTTTTTTTTATCTCTTCTCATTGCTTCTATTTATGCCTGCCTTCAGAAGTTTCTTTTTTCTTTTGATATCTTGTAGGCTAGTGATCCAGATAACTAAGCTTATTAGAATGGTGTATAAAGTGACAGTCAGTAAGTGCTAAGTGAGGGCCTAAAGTCTGTCCTGTTGAGCCAAAGTTCTGCTTGGAGATATTTTTATACATGGATTAAAATCATTCGCTTTAGCTGCTTTTAAGTTTTGCTTCTTTTCAAGTTTTTGGCTGTGTTGAGATGGAGATGAGTTTGGTTGGAGTAGCTGAATGAGTGTAAACGTAGGAGGAACTTTTGTACAGGTAGCACTGGATAATCAACCTGCACTGATAAATGAAAATTCCAACAAGTTTAAAGCTAGTAGCTATCTTGGGCATAATCTAGTCCACCGCCTTCATTTCACAAATGAAACTAGGGCCCTGAGAGGTTAATTGAATTGCAGTGCTTGCTCTAGAATTCAGATCTCCTGACTCCCAGTGCAGGGCTCTTTCTGTCTCCTATGAAAAGCATTACTTAAAATGTTTTGTATTTGACTTTTCAGTTTCTAAAAATAGTCTCTATGAGAGCTGGAACATTTGTGGTCTTATTTTTAGCTCATGTTTTATGAACTTAGCAGTGCCTTGTCATTTAACAGAACTGTATTCTAATATTAAAAACCACATTACTGCATTTTTCCCCACTTGCAAGAATACCACATCCACCATACTTCAGGTCTCTCTTTTGCCTCTTATACTTTCCAGCTAAAATTACAAAATCAAAATCTAAAAGTCCTATCTTAGCACTCCTGAAATTGCATTATTGAACATCTTTTTTTAACTTGATAGTATTTTATTTTTTTCAATTAGATATAGACAGTTTTCAGTATTCATCTTTTTGAAAGATGCTCCAAATTTTTCTCCCTTCCTTCCTCTCTCCCCAAGACAGCAAGCAATCTGATATAGGCTATACATAATATTTCCACATTAATCATTTTGTGAAAGAAGACTCAGAACAAAAGGGAAAAACCACAGGGGGGAAAAAAAAGTGATATTCAGATTTCACAGTTCTTTCTCTGGATGTGGTCAGAATCCCTTAGAATTGCCCTGGATCGTTGTATTGCTGATAAGTCTCTCATAATTGATTATTGCACAGTGTTGCTGTTACTGCGTGCAGTGTTATAGTACTGCTCACTTCATTCAGCATCAATTCATGCAAATTTTCCAGATTTTTCTGAAATCCACCTGCTCATCATTTTTTATAGTATTCTATTAAATCCATATACCTCCCCAGATGGGCATTCCCTCAATTTTCAGTTCTCTGTTACCACAAAAGGAGCTGCTATAAATACTTTTGTAGTTATGGGTCCTTTCCTTTTTATCAACTATCTTAATGGTATTTTGCAGGTATAAAGTATTTTCACTTATCTTAATCTATCCTGATTCTTCCTATTAAGTATATAGAATAAGTAATACCTAAGCAATCTCTTCCTCTTACAAATGAAGTGCATGGGAGGATAAAAAATCATCAGCTTGCTATCTCTATTTTTGCCCTATTTAACGAAGTTTACTTTCTATATTCAGTGATGGCAATCAGTCACTGAATTTAACCAGTAGTTTTACTTGTCAAAAATGTTATTCCTGATGTCATATTATTCTGACCATCTGCAGCCTTTCAGCAGGTGCTGCCACTCATGTGAAAACAGATCTACTTTTACTCTTTCTGGCCTGGATACTTTCAGGGGTTTTATTTGGGGTTTCAGGTATATAACTAAAGATAGGTAGGAGTGTCTCGTTACTAGGTTTTTTCCAAACTTCAGGGACCAACTCCCAAGTTCTCCAAAATATAGTAACATTTACTTAATTAGACCTCTAGTTTAATTAGAAGTAAAACTCATTTAAGTTTTATATGACTTCTACATATATTAACACTTTTTATTGCTTCTCATGCTATGCTGTAAGATATGATGGGAGGATAATCATAGAGTCTTGTACTTTGATCTATTGTGTTGGAAAAGAAATTTCAAAGAAGTCAGTGTATCCTCATTTACTGGGTCATAGGCAATCACTGACCCATGGCATTGTACAGACAACTGTTAAAATATGGTTTGTGTGTGGTGCTTGTAGTATACTATTTCACAGTTGTTTATATATTCCCTTATAATTATTTTTTTGTTGTTTGATGTATCCAATATGGTCATTTTCCTAACTTGATTCCAAGCACTGCAAAGACAAGAACTATGGCTTCCTCTATCCTCTATCTTAGGCTTTTGATAAATAAATTTTGATTGAATAACTGGAGCTCAACAGTATAAGATTCTTTACTATGATATAGGACTCCACAACTCTTATTAAACTATACATTTATCTTTTAATGAAGGAACTTTAAAATATTTAATAGGTATGGGAAATGTCTTTAGAAATAGTATAACTAGATGACTGAGCCAAGTTTCTTCAGCTCTGTTCTCAGAATAATGAATTACTGTATTAGATCAGGACCATAGGTGGCAGAGAATTGCAGAAACAGGGAAGAAGGATTGGTGAATCAAGATAAAGCTAAGAATAAAAAGTTAATGGCCAGGCATATGTAAAAGACTGAAGTTATAGGTCCAGATGGCTTTGGGGTAAGGTTGTGAGTAAGTGGTCAGAGACCAGTATAAAGACAGAAAGATGGTAGCACATTAGGTACCAAGAATCTAGGCAAAGCAAAATACCAGAAACCATGCACAAGAGACAGAATAATAGATAGAAGATACCATCTAAAAGGAGAGACTGGAGCTAATGTGCATTGTCTATTTCTACTTTGCCCTTTGGCTCTAAGAAATCTAGGCAGTTTTGGTGTTTGTTTTAAGATTTCTTGAGTAATTTAGTGATTTTTTTTTCATGATCTGTTTTTCAGGTCAGTTGTTTTTAATGTGGGATAATTTTTCTAAAAATAATAGTCTTTTAACTTTGTCATAATATTTCTTGTTGTCTCATGGAATCATTGGTTTCTATTTAGTCCATTTAAATTTTCAGAGAGTTTATTCTTGGGCAAGATTTTGTCTTTGTCAAAGTATTAATTCCCTTTTCAGTTCTTTTCTTCCATAGCACTTCTTTTTCAATTTTTTTCCTTTAGCACTCTCATTGCATTAATAAAACAGTTTTTAGGGTCTTTTAAAAAAAATTAATCTTTCTCAATTCTGATGGACCTGGCCATCTTCAGCAATGAGATGAACCAAATCAGTTCTAATGGAGCAGTAATTAACTGAACCAGCTACATCCAGCAAAAGAACTCTGGGAAATGACTAAGAACCATTACATTGAATTCCCAATCCCTATATTTTTGCCCACCAGCATTTTTTGATTTCCTTCGCAGGCTAATTTTACAATATTTCAGAATCCGATTCTTTTTGTACAGCAAAATAATGGTTTGGACATGTATACTTATTTTGTATTTAATTTATACTTTAATATATTTAACATGTATTGGTCATCCTGCCATGTAAGGGAGGAGGTGGAGGGAAGAAGGGGAAAAATTGGAACAAAAGGTTGGCAATTGTTAATGCTGTAAAATTACCCATGCATATAACTTCTAAATAAAAAGCTATTAAAATTTAAAAAAATTAATCTTCCATTTCCCTCAGGAATTACAAGTGAATTTGTGTCCAATCTGCATTTTTTCTTTGAGGCGTTAATGTTTTAGAGTCATTCTTTTCTGGATTTGTATCTTAAGCTTTCCTGCCACCATAATAGCTTTTTATGACAGGGTTCTTTTTTCGTTTGCTTCTTCCAGTCTATTTTCTGACTTTAGACTCAAGAGCTGCAGCACTTGGGAAGTGAAGGTCTGGGCTGCTCTTGTTGACAATTGAGTGGTTTGTTGTTGCAAGCTCTTGGGGACCTGCAAGCTTCTTGTACTGCCAGATCGATTGAATGAAAGGCACAGTTGCTAACCCATCTGAGCCTAGGTAGATTTCTGCTGAACTCACACTAGCCAGCTAGTGCTGTGCTCTTGGATTCTTCTGAAGCTACTCTGCTATTACTGGTTTCTCAGCTGCTCCTCTCAGTACGCCACCTTGGTGCATGAGGGACCCTCCTCAGTTCTTCCTGGATCTGATAGAGCTGTCAGCTGGCCCATATTCCCATTGCGAGGCCCTGGTATGCATCTGGGACTTCCTCTTGTCCTGCTGCTACACAGTCTCTCCCAGCAGTCCTGGCCAGACTCTGTTCTCAGCAGCTGCAGAGATCTGCTTCCATGGGGAAATGACACTCTGTGACTTTTTTCCCTTGTATTTTCCCATCAGCATTAAGTCTAGTGCATTTTCTAGATCTGTTTGGGGGAATCTAGAGAGGAGCTCCCCATGTCTTTATGCTATTCCACACTCCTTCAGATCATACATTCCTGCCTTGAAATCCCAGCTCTGTTTCTGTCCAAACTCCATCCAGTTTAAGCATTTTCCCACCTAGAAATGGATTTTCCTACATTAGGCCTGCCTGGTTTCCTCCTCCTCCACCCTCTCTATAGGTTACTAGAAACTCACATGTTTGGTACCAAACTGTGGTTTAGAAGCAGTGAAGGGTATGTATGTGGTTCACTTATCTGAGACAGTCACCTAACCATTTATTACAATGAGTAATGGCTTTCTTTGGCTGGCCATGAACACAACACAATCACAACATCTCTCTTAACAAACCTGATGGACCTGTTTCTTGGTCACAGCTTTGGTAAACTCTGTGTAAGTGAATTAGGATTGTGCTTTCTGAACTGACACAGGCATTGGGTTACAGAATTAGGACATGTGGCAGAATTGGACCAGCTCTGTACTCACCACCTGTGTAAACCTCAGCTCGTTCATCACCTGAGTCTCGGTTCTCATTTGTACAAAAAGGGGCTTGGGCTAAATGATGTTTAGAATTCTTTTCAACACTAACTCTGTGACCTGGGATCCTTTAAAATCTTTCTTATTCACTGGAGAATTTTGGTCCCAACTAATGAATGGGGGTGGCCATTCCAAGCTATCATGTATAAAGCTGAAAAAAATTAACTTTCTTATATAAAACATAGTTTATAGTTACCCTCACCCATGTCATAAACCTATTTATTCTTATTTCACTACTATAAGTTTCTTAGTTATAATATTTGATATTGTGGATTCTGACAGTAACATTGTCTAGAAAGTTTGGGTTTCAGTTTTATCAAGGGAACCTCTGCGCCTTCCAGTCCATCTTTATGTATTCCAGAAATGTCTCTTCCCTTTATTTAGATATCTCTTTATTCAGTTCATTTTACCTTGATTAGAGCAATTGAACCGTGACTTGTTTGCTAATTATATACAGCTGTATATTATTTGAAACCTTTTCTGCTCCAATTGAATAATTCTGTGGCTTCAGCTCAGCTTTGTTTACTTCCTCTTAGGTAGAAGTAATTTTCTTGAACTAGAGAGAGATCAAAAGTAGACTTAAAACCTATGTTTCTACAAGGTTATCTCCCATTGATGTGAAGTTATATAAGATTTCTTGGAAATACAATGATAAATATAGTGATGTTCTGATATGACAGTATCATGTTATTTGCATAATTCAGGAGATTGTTCTGTGTACCCTACAGATAGGAGAGGGATCCTTTAGAGATGGTGAGTGCCTCCAGTTGTTCCTATTTGCATATGGCATTGAAGTAATTTTGGTTAAGCTCTCCTATATAGTATAGGGTCTCCTTAATGAGATTCATGACCACTTAAAAAGAGATTGACTTAATAAAAAGACAAAACCTCCTATGCCAGAATATTCAGAATGGTACATTTTATATTAAAAAAGAACTAGAACCAGTAGATGTCCATCAACTGGGGAATAACTAAACAGTTATGGTACATGAATATAACAAATGATGAATATTATGAATGCAGAAAAACATGGGGGAAGACATAAAGCAAGCATGCCTCCAAAGAAAAGATAACAGAAGATCCTATACTGTCCAAATGCTCATTTTGCTACAGAGACCCCCATATCCCATTGCTTTTGCCAGACTTTGTATTTCTGAGGAAGAAGAAATTTATCATTAGTTTTCTTTTTTCTCAATAGTATTTTATTTTTCCAAATACATGTAAAGATTATTTTCAACATTCATTTTTGTAAGATTTTGAGTTCCAAATTTTTTCCTCTCTCTTCCTTACCTTCCTCCCATTCCCAAGATAGCAAGCAATCTGATACAGGTTATACATGTACACTACTTTTAAACATATTTGTTATACTGTATAAAAAATCAGATCAAAAGGGAAAAAACTAGAAAGAAAAACCAAACAAAAAAAAAGGTGAAAATACTATGCTTTAATCCACATTCAGTCTCTCTCTGCATTTAAATTTACCTGTGAGATGGGTGCTATTATCATTTCCATTTTACAGATAAGGAGGCTGAGGCAGGCAGCAATTAAAAGGTTTATTTGTATATTTGACACAGTCCAGTCATATAGATCAGATTTGAATTTCAGTCCTCTTGATTCCAGATTTAGTGTTACATCCAATGCACCTTTCAGCTGCCTATGTGTTTTGTTAGAGTAGGGACAGGGAAACTGTTCAGATACCTATCTTGGCAGGAGGCAGAGACATCTAATTTTGTTGAATATAATATGGTAGTCATAAAATTAGCCATAATACAAAGCAATGATAAGTGTCATGTGCCTGGAACAGAGAATAAATGTTATATGAATTAGGGGATGAGAGGCTAATCAGAGAACACTGAGCAGGAGTTAGGATCTTAGTTGGACTTGTTGGTTGGATCAAAAAAGGGAAAGGTATTCTCCCTGATGAAATGAGAGTGATCATCTCCTATAATAATATTACTGGGTTGTTAAGAAATGGTGAATATGTATTTTCAAGGTGCAAAATAGTAAAATAGAGCTAAGGAAACAACAGACGCAATTATTAAAACAATATGAATAGAAAGAACAGTGACAAAGATAAATTAGAAGTGAATGTTGTAAAATAATAAAGGACTAGCATAACTTGAACAACGAGATAATGAGCACACACTTGCCCCACACTTTTGCAGAAGTGAAAGTCAGCAAGTGTTGCACATTACTTTTTCTGATTTTTTCCTTTTTTTTTTTTTTTTTTTTTTGGTCTTTAAAAAATAATTTGTTATGTGGAATGTCTCATCAGGAGGGAAGGATTGCTAGGGGAAAAAATGGTGATGAAGAAAACAACCCAAAAGATCAGTAAAAATGTATTTTTAAAGAGTGCTAAAAAGTTGGTGTGTATGATACCTTTCTTTTTGTCATTGACTTAATGATAATTGCTAACGTTTATATAGTTGCTTTAAAATTACAAAGCACTACCCTGTGAAATAAGTTCTGTTACTGTCCTCATTTTGTTAGATCAAGAAACTGAGGTCTAGAGGGATTAAGTGGTTTAGGGTTGCCCAAACTACTCTCTAAGTCAGGGTTTAGGCCAAGTCATCCTGACTCCCCATCCTGAGCTCTCATCTCTGTGCCCCTCCCCCCCAGCATTTTCCACTTCCATGGTTTATATATACTTAACATGAAGTCTCTGAGTCATTCAGTCACTCTTTTAATATCATTCCAATGCTTAACGCAGTACCTGTCATATAGGAAGCACTTCACAAATCTTTGTTGATTGATTAATAATTTCAAATTATTTTCCAGAACAATTGTACAAATTCTTTTGCTAATCTTCTCACCACCCCTTTAACACTGCTAATACATTGCCTTCTTTTGTCATTTGCCAATTTACTGAATACAAGGTGAGACCTTAGAATTGTTTTGATTTATGTTTCATCTCACTTGGTTTACTTATTTATTGGGCAGTGGCTTTTGGGCTAAAACACATTACCTACATTTCTTGTATATCAGGCCCTTGTTAGTGTTATTTGAAGTAGTGATTTTTTCCCTAGTCAATAGATTCACTACTCACCAGAGTTGGAATGACCCAAATCCAGAACTAGATTTCTAGTCTTGAATTCATCAGTTATTGTCCTTGACTTAATTTTTCCCAATTCAGTCTTACTTCCTTCATTGAATGGCAGGATAGAAGGAGTAGCCCATTGGGTCCACAGGGGCCCATTCAGTTCCCAGGCAAAGCAGTTTTGAGAGTGCTGCCTCCACACCACCACCTGAGGTTGTGTTCACCCCTGAAAAATTGCCAGAGCTGCCCGCAGGTACGTACTGCCGGACTCCTAGATTTTGAAATCTTTGATCCTGCCGTGAAAGGCAAGCTCATGGATCTCTAGAGCTCAGGGGCTAGTATAGCCTGATTTATTCCTTCTTGAAGGGAATGGTGGAACAAAGCACTGCAATTCTCCCTAGCAATGTTATTTGGGGGACAGGATGATCTTGCACTTGAATTCACTCTCATGTTTTTTCATACCCAAAGGGAATGGTATTATCTGAGCATGGGGCAGTCCTTAACACATAGAAATAGAAATTTTTTTTTTGTTCAAACTCTTTACATAGTACTTTAACAATTCTTCCTAGGCATTGGTGTCTATAGCTTGCCCTGAGTCCTAGACTTGACTCCAAATCTTCCTAAAAGAGCTATCTAAACGTCCCTTGTAGCAAACTAAACATTATTCCAAATTGGACAGGCAGTTTCATAAAACCCTTTCTCTATCAAGACACAAATACCTATTGTAACTATTTGCTTACAATTAGTCAAACCTCTATATTCTATAATTTGATAAACATCAAACTGAATTGTTTATGGAGCAGCTTTTTCAGTATTATTAACCCAAATCTTAATTCAATGTCCTCATCCTAAGGCCCAAATATCACTGCAGCAGGGGAATAGCATTAATCCTATATAACTTTCCCCCTTCCCAGGATTGATGAACTCATATAGTTGCTTTAAAATTACAAAGCACTACCCTGTGAAATAAGTTCTGTTACTGTCCTCATTTTGTTAGATCAAGAAACTGAGGTCTAGAGGGATTAAGTGGTTTAGGGTTGCCCAAACTACTCTCTAAGTCAGGGTTTAGGCCAAGTCATCCTGACTCCCCATCCTGAGCTCTCATCTCTGTGCCCCTCCCCATAACACTCATATACCACAATTTATTCAGCCATTCTCCAATTGATGGGCATCCACTCAGTTTCCAGTTTCTGGCCACTACAAACAGGGCTGCCACAAACATTCTTGTACATACAGGCTTCTTTCCCTTCTTTAAAATCTCCTTGGGATATAAGCCCAGTAGTAACACTGCTGGATCAAAGGGTATGCACAGTTTGATAACTTTTTGAGCATAATTCCAAATTGCTCTCCAGAATGGCTGGATGTATTCACAATTCCACCAACAATGTATCAGTGTCCCTGTTTTCCCACATCCCCTCCAACATTCCACATTATCTTTTCCTGTCATCTTAGCCAATCTGACAAGTGTATAGTAGTATCTCAGAATTGTTTTAATTTGCATTTCTCTGATTAATAATGACTTGGAGCATCTTTTCATGTGGCTAGAAATAGTTTCAATTTCTTTGTCTGAGAAGTGTCTGTTCATATCCTTTGACCATTTATCAATTGGAGAATGGCTTGATTTCTTATAAATTAGAGTCAATTCTTTATTTATATATATATATTGGAAATGAGGCCTTTATCAGAACCTTTGACTGTAAAAATGTTTTCCTGGTTTATTGAAAAGCAATTAATGTTAAAAGAATTTCATTTAACCAGCAAGTGGCGGGGAGGGGGGAGAGCAGAAGTTGGGCGGTGATCTCCAGTGGGTTTATTTTCTCACTTCTAAGGAGCAGCCACACCAGTTGAGGGAAGGATGGACTAAGCCTTCAGTTTCACAAGCCAACAGATCATGCAAATAACTAGAATAGTTTTCAACCCTAAATTTCAGATTAACTTTCAAAAATCCCAATCAAAAACCTTTAGAAACTTAAAAGTGAGGAGACTGGAACTTTGCACCCAAAACGAAGCTTTTCCCAAATTTGACAAGTTGATAAACCAGGGGAGTGGACCCCAGAGCCGGGGCTGAGTCCCCCTCCTCTGCCTCTCCAACCCAGAGACAGGGAGGCAGAAGGCTCTGATAGAGTGCCAAGGTCCCACCAGAGCTCTGGGGAGGACTACAGTCTGAACCCCTTATATCAGACTCCTTAGTCTCCAGCAGTCTCCCCCTGCCATGCCAGTCAGGAATCTCAATCATATCTCCGAGGTCAAATTTTCCCTATAAAGTCTACTTATCATCCCATGGAACCTGCCTTCCTTTGGGTCAGCCCAGCACTATGAGCTTTCCCCTTCCCCATATCACATGGTATTGCTACCTCCACTTTGCTTCCCAACCCCACTCCTCTTTCTTAGAGCTATCTCTTTTAGGGTGCTAAGTGCCCCCAGCTAAGGGCATACCAACCTAAAGGGTTGTTTTCCTTTCTCCTGACATTTCTTTCTATCATTAATTATAAAAACTCCTTTCTATGTTCTCTACTCTCATATTTACCATTCCTGGTGTCTGTTGTATCCCTCCATTTTGTCAGTAACTCTCCCTTAAATAAATCTACCTTTTGCCAAAGAGAATGGCCACTGTGAATTCTTCACATGATAGAACCCCAACTTTTGGTGCCTGCCATCATCTTTTGTCTGCATAACCCACATCATTTTGAGGCATTTGAATCTCATTATTTGGTGCCAGCCCAACATCCCACTCCTCTGTTCTGTGCTCAACATCATAATCCATATAGATAAGAGTTATTTTAGATTTCAATATTATAATATACAAGATTACAATATTAGATTTTCAATATTACAAAAAAAGTAGCCACTTTTTTGGTAGTGGCAAGGATGGAAATTCAAAAGTACAAATTACTTAATTGGCAGTCTCACAGTTTTCATAAGTGATAGCCCAATGCAAGTGGCATAGCCTATTTCACAAATGGATAGAAATGTCATGTAATTTACAGTCGTTTCCAATTTTAATATACTCACAAATTAGAAAAAACTTATTTTAAAAATCAATACTTTAATCAATTGCTTTTGCAAATCAGTTTTTCTTGTCCTTTGTTTCTAAAACCATCTTTTT
Source organism: Antechinus flavipes (assembly GCF_016432865.1). Lineage (NCBI taxonomy): Eukaryota > Metazoa > Chordata > Mammalia > Dasyuromorphia > Dasyuridae > Antechinus > Antechinus flavipes. The sequence continues at coordinate 55,115,268 of NC_067401.1, forward strand.
TAACTTTTAAGATTCACAATATAGGTAATATCTAAATAACTTTGGACCAAATTTCATAAAACATATACATATGTCCAGCAGAGCTGACAAAATTTTGAAGCATAGCTCATGATTTTTATGAATTGTCCAATATACAATTTAGAAAACAATATATTTCATCTAATTAGGAGATACAAATGTGACCTCTTTAGGTAGGTTACTAGAGAATTTTAATAACAATTGTTTTTAACTTAAAATCAAATCAAATACAGACTTAAACTTCTAATAGTAATACTTAAGTATTAATAAACACATATTTCTAAAATCTTTTTCCCAAATGCATCAATTGAAAGTAATTCTATCATATACAATTTAAATTTAAACACACAGTAATTTAGGTCACATTTTTGTGAGAAAATTCTTCCCCCTCAAAAACTGCATTCTCCTAGATTGCCTGAAATCTTGAAAATGGCAGTAAACTCTTTGAGACCTGAGATGAAGACACAGGTCCCTGGAAGCAAAATGACAGTGGCTTTTATTTCCCCGCTCAAATTTTGTGGACTGCGGTATTGAGAAGGGGGGAAGATTTTAAACTGCAAAATGAATTTTCCTAGATTTCTCCAAGCCATGTGGAGATAGACCACATTTTTGTAGGATCCAGAGTCCCCTAAGAAGTTTTGGGACTCTGGGGAGTTGGGGAGCCTGGGGACTCATCTAGAGAAAAACTGAGACTGACTCCATAGCATGAGGTTTGGGGGAAGGGAACAGAGGAGGGCTAAAGACAAAAAATAAAAGATTCTTTTCAAATCTTGAATCTTTTCAAATCCTAAGGAGCATATATTCTTTTGGGGGAAGTAAACCTCACCCTGGATTTCAGTTTTCTAATTTGTTTCATTTCTCCAATTTAATTTTCATAACTGTGAAAATCAAATGCTCATCTACATCTCATAAGTTGGTAGTTTGGTATAGGACTAAATCTTTATATTACTCTAGGTGTTTTTTTCAATTTTATCATATTGCTATGGTGTCTTTTAAATCATATAGGCATACTTATGTTTTTAAAAAGTATTCCATAATTTCCAAGAAATGTAAAAAAACATATAAACTGAAACAAAATGAAGTAAAAAGAATAAGAAATACACTTTTCTCAATGACTTATAATGATATAATAGAAAGAACTTTCCACAAAGACTGAATGTTGTATAATTATAATGATTATGCTCCACCTCTGAGAAGAGATGAGAAAATGTCCTTCCTTTCCTTCTTGACAGAGGTGCGATAGACACTTTGGGGTATGACCCCTATAAAAGTGATTGGTGTACTTTTGGTTTTTTTCCTCCTTTTTAATCGTTTATTACAAATGTTGGGTCCCAAGAGAGGGGATAGGGATATACTTGGAAATTAAATCTTAAAAATTTTGTAAAAGCAAAATATTAAGAAAAAGTTAATTAAGAAAAGTGTTCCATTATTTGTGCAAGCTTTAACCATAAATTAGTGATGTTTTGCTACGTATTATACAAGTCATCTAAGAAGCCATCAGGCTTTCTGATAAGGCAGCTCAAGTTTATTTTCCATCCTTGAAAATTAATAAGATCCAGAGCTCTGTAGTTTTTATTCTTGACTTCACTGCCTGAAACATCCCCTTACCTATGATTCTGTATAGGAACCATGTAACTTTTAAAACCATAAAGATAGCCCCCTACCCTTAGAGGACTCATTCTTTAAAAAAATTTTTTTTGAGTGTGTAGGTATGAGTGCGGTTTTTTTTAATAATTAGGCAAAGATGGATTACAAAATGTTCTTTCACCATCATGTGTTAATTTTTTTTTGTTGCTAGGTGCCAGGAAGCCTTGTAGAAAGGTGGGCAAAAGATGGTGAATGGGAGATTGAGAAAGTAAAGACAGAAGACTGGGGATAAGTGGTTTGTCACAAAAGATGGAGATGCCCTAAAAGGGAAGGAAAGAGGTAATAAGTGGAACTTAAAAATGTGTTGTTTTTTTTTTTTAAAGGATAGCTTATCAGCACCCTCCCTACATTCTAAATCAGAAGTGGCCAACCTAAAGAAAAACATATCATAATTAATGAGGCTGACATATTTAAAGTGATTTTCTGCTCTTTGAAAGTTTTAAAATATTTATTATACAGACAGGAAAACTTTAACAAATCCCAGTGTTAGAATTCTTAAAAACATGTTTGCAGACATTTTGTCAATGATACTTGGGGAGGCTGGCTGACTACTTTTTGATTACTTTTTCTCAAACTTAGGTAGTTTGTATTTCTTCTGCTCTTGAAGACTTGGAGGATAAGCATATACTTAACATAGCTTTTCTTGGGATTGTCTCCAGCTCTGACCCTAATTTGCTCACAGACTTTTAGGCACTTATTAGAATTTTAATTTTCATCCCAATCAAGGTGTCAAAATTAAAAATATAAATGAGTTACATTTACACTGAAAACCAGATTTCTCTCATTGGAAACTTTATGTTTTAAAAAAGAAAATACAAAGAGGTATTGAAGTTAGGAGAAAAATAATATGAGGGCAGAACAAAAGAACAGAAATAACTGTAAATTCAGTTTGCATTTCCAAGATGAATCTTTAGATGTTGCTTTCTTTCCTGTGTAATCAATTAATAGAATTTAGTTTTAAGCTGTTTACAAACTACTGAGCGCCTCTAACTCTAGAAGTATTATAAGGCAGACCTCCTGGACACTGACATGATTTAGTAATAATAAGTGTTTTGGGGCTGCATTGGCCTTATCTGGATATGTAGGAATTAACTAAAGTGTAGGGCATTGCCTAACATTGTAAGGCCGATCTGACAGGACCCAGATAAAAGTTAGTGTTAGAGCCAGACCAAAGCAACCACAAGTCACAGAGCCACCATTTGGGGAATTTTTTTCTTCTATCTTAGTTGTTGCCCATAAGACCCTCTTTGGAAAGATAGTCTGTGTTCTGAATCAGCATTCCCTGGTATGGTTTGTAGTTCAGATTTTGTGGGAGTCTCTGCATTTTCCCACTGTTGAGTCTCAAGTGACTGCTTCAGATGATTTGGGATTGATGAAGTGAGCTTATGGCTGTGCTGTATATGCAGCCAATATAAATCGCCATAAAAGTTTAAGACTTCAGATCCAGATAAACCATTCAGGCCTCTCTTTTTTTCAGATGCGTAGTTTGTGTGCAAAACTGAGCTTTGTGTTTCCTGAGATTCGTGAGATCCATTCACAGTATCCACTGACGTTGGCCAGTGGTATGTCTTGAGAACCCATTGAGTGCATGGCCTTGGCCATGCTGCTTAAAGCATGTGGAAGACAAGGGGGGAGGGAGGGAATATAAGTTTACAATCATAGGATCATAGCCTGAAGAACCAGAAGGGCCCTTAGAGATCATATAGACTTTTTAAAAAATGGTTATTTTTGTGTTTATATTACTTTTATTTCTGAATGCAAGTCTTCCCCTTTCCCCCTAATGTAGAGAGTAATTTCTTGTAACAATTTTTTTTTAAAGCAAGGGGAAAAACAATTTAACCTAACAATCCAGTGCATCAAGAGGCCTAACAAGGCACATAGTGTTCCACACCCGTGCTATCAAGGGAAGGCTGTGCACTTTGTCCTGGACATTGTAACTAACATTTGGTTGGTATAGTCATGGCATTAGGTTTGTCCCAGTTCTTTTTATTTCACCTTACAACTTTTGACAATTGTTTTCTTGCTTCTCTGAATTCTTGATGTTCGTGGTTTCTTTTAGCATTGTAATATTCCAATTACATCTCATGTAGCATAGTTCGTTTAGTCTTTCCCCAACTTCAGAATATCTACTTTATTTTCATTTTTTTTTCTGCCACAAAAGATGGAGCTGTGGATACTTTGGCGTATATGGGACCTTTCTTCCTTTTACCTTAGGCTATATGCCTAGCAGGGGAATCTCTGATTCAAAGAAAATAGGCATTGTAGTCACATACTTTTTAATAGTATTTTATTTTTCCAAATGCAGGTAAAGATAGTTTTCAACATTCATTTTTTAAAGACTTTATGTTCCAAATTTTTCTCCCTCCCTCCTGTAATGTTCTCTTCTCTAAAATATAATGTTCTCTGGGAGCAGGTTTCTTGGGAAGCTTGTGGAGGCAGCCTTCGTTTCAGTTCAGTGTAATCATCACCCCAAATACAGCCAGGAGTTAAAATCCAGATCCTTTATTTTGTCTTTCCTTCACTGGGGCTCGGCTAGCTTTCTGGAGGCCTTCCCAATCTTGGTTTCAGTGTTCTCCACAGGACAGCCTATCACCTCTTCTCTGTCTTCCTTCTTTCTGCCCAACTGAATCCTGGCTTTTCAATCTCCCAAAAGTCTCTCTGACTTGTGAATCTTGTAGAACTACAATTAGTATTAAATACGTTAGTGAGCTAGATAACTGTTAAGTACCATGCTAAATTAGATAATTGACTTAGCACCTTGTAAGAATTCTAACACCCTCCTCTACCTCCCTCATCCCCAAGACAGCCATCAATCTGATATAGATTAAATATATGCAATTCTTTTAAATATTTTCCATATTTATCATTTTGTGCAAGAAAAATCAGATCAAAAGGGAAAAAATATTGTAATTACAATCTTAAGCGTAATTAAGTTTTTCAAGACCAGTTCATGGTGTTCCACCAATATCATATTAGTATATCTGTATTTTTAGAGACCCTCCAACTTTGAAACACACGATAAAATAAAAACCCTTAAGTTACAAATGGGAAACTGTAATCATGGGAGAGAAATGATTTGTCCAGGGTCATATGGGTTACTAAGTAGCAGAGCAGGATTCATCTATTAATAAAATAGGGACCCTTCTCCAGAGTCTGTGCGGGAGAATGAAGGAAAAAGATTCTGTGTTTTGGGGGGTTGTTTTAAGACTCTAGGAGGGGGTGTTTTGAGTCATCAAAATTGTTGGCAGATCTAATATTTTGTAGGTGAAATAATTGGGAATCAGAATAGGAAGTAAGTGCATTTTCATCATCATGTATTGTAGTTCTGCTGTGTGAGGGTAAAAGATGGTTCCTTCCTAGCCCAGTTGTTAGCTGAGGAGTCAGGAAATGTACTTAAAACAATAGCACCTACATTTCTAGTTTAAAGGGACAAAATAATATCAACTTTGGGCAAAACCTAAAATAGTCAGCTTATTATTTCCATGTTTCAACATATAGATCATATTTTGGATTCTAAAGAAGTTTTAAGCTAGTTGAATGATAATCTCTTTCCTTTCCCTCAGCACTCTACAGGGTACTACGCCTTTTTTTTTTGCGGGGGGGGGGGGGGGTAGGAGAGGGGAAGGAGAGGTTGATCCTGGATTCAAAGTTCTAGCCACAGAATTTTTTTTATACCATCTGAGACCTTTTTTTTTTCTACTACTGTTATTTTGAGTCAAAGCAAAAGGAATACAAAAACTATGTAACTGTATATCCTAGAAAAACTAGGAATATTAAAATTGTTCTCATTGTGTTAATAAGTTAATCAAGGTTAAGTTCAATAGATTTTTTTTAGGTTAATTAAACTTTAGTGTTTGATTATCAATATGCGCCCTTTTAAAACATCTTCAAAATACTTTACTAATTCAGTCTTTAAGGTGATTGGGTAAAAGAAACTAAGTTCTTTCACCTGGTACAACTAGAAGACTTACCTGCATGACTTGTTTGGGGAAGGAAAGGGAATGGAATGGGGAAATAGAGAGAAACTTAAATTTTCCAGACCATTGAGTATCAGAATTAAGCAGCTAAATCCTATAATCCCTATATTCTGTTCTAGGAGTCAAAGTGTTTCCCTATTAACATTCTTTTAACTCTTGGTGAGGAAAGACTTTTTTCAAATTGTTTGAGTAAAGCAGTGACTGGTGTGAGATTGGTATAATTCTAAAATAGATTCATTTTCTTTTCATTTATTTCTTGCAGCATATATTTGATGATCTCAGTGGCTCAGTATCTCTCTCATGGGTTGGAGATAGCACTGGGGTAAGTAACTCTTGTATGGTGTGGTTAGCAAATATGTTCACTTTCTGGATTTTAAACCTTGTATGCCATTTTGTGATGTTTTTAGAATTTTTCCTGATTTGTAGAAATTTCATCTTGTCCAAAATACAAAATAACAGAGAGCTGTAATATTTATTGTCTCTTTAGAATGGAAGAGTGGGGTGGTCAGTCACTCAATTCTTCTGCCTTCAGGATGATCTTCATCTAACCAGCTTTCTGCCTAATATTTAGAGGGGGAAAAAAAATCTCTGAAAGTTTCCAACTTCAAAAATGATCTCTTGAGAATTGATTATATATCTTGGAATTGCTTTTAGCAGACTCAAGATCTGTGACCTGAGACTAGTTATCTTCTGAGAACTAGAGATTGCATAAAATTAAAACAAGTGAGTAGGCAGAATGGAAAACAGTATTTTGGGAGATCTCCAGAGAAATGTGGATACTGGGGAAGATGGTGGAGTATCTGGTGAGACAGAAACCTGGGTCTCACTTGTCATAACTCTATCTGAATGGCACTCTTCTTCATAATATAGGTTATTACTCAAGGGTTTCTGCTGAATAGCCGTTCCTACCCATTTGCAATCTTGGATGTTCTTATCCCAAGTGTAGTGGAGATTTTTCATCATAGGCATTGTTGCTAGACACTGCAAATAGAGAAATCATGAGAAATACTTCCTCAAGTCAAAAGACCAATATAAGTGCCCCCTTTTTACTCGGGATAGTAGTCAACTGACTCCACAGTAATTTTAGGTTTTCTAGCCTGTCTAATGCTATCCTAAAGTTGTAGTTCATCATAAGTACACTGGCTTCATTATTACCCTATCTGCTTACAGCACTTCCCCTATCAAAGCCCCCGTCAGCAACCTGAGGAAATGCAAGAACTATTCAGAAGTACAGTAGAATTTATCTACAAAGTAGATATATATTTCCCTTATTAAAATCCATAAGTAACCCTAATTTCTCCTATGTAGAAGCTGGAAACCATTCTAACTTCATGATTTAAAGTCCTCTTAAATTTTGATGAGGCTCTATATGTGACTTAAATTGGTTCTTAATGTGGTGATAATTTGAGGTTTAACTCTTGGCATGTCTTATTTACCAGTCGCTGATTTATTTCTGTAATAAATGTTTCCGAATCAATTGTTGATAGCTTGCTTTTGTCTCTCTCTAGGTCATTCTAGTCTTGACCACATTTCATGTACCATTGGTAATCATGACTTTTGGGCAGTCTAAGCTTTATCGAAGGTGAGATTTATTAATAAGTGTATTTGAGAAGTGAATATACATTTGAATATTGGCAGTTTTGTACTAAAAAGGGCCTAACAAGCTGCTCAGAGCTTCACAAGTTTGTACAAACACTCTCTCTCCCGCATTGTGGTTGTCTCTCTGACATAGCCTGAGAGTTGTTAAATCATTAAAAGAAAGAACTCCTTCCAGAAGGACTGGCTAATCCCAAAGGAATTGGTGAGCTTGAATCAGGAACAGAACAATAAAGATCCTATTTTGGGGGCAACTTTGCTATATATGTGTCTAAGGCCTAATGTGCTAGGTTTATTTTAAGGAATGAAGTTTGAGATTTATCTAGGTTTTTGTTTTTGTATATAAAATTCCATTCATTCAGGGTACCCCAAAAGTCTTAGAGTAGTTAGATAAAAAGGATACTAAAAATGATACTAAAGCTGTTCTAGTGTGTTCTAAACTTGCCACAAAAGTTTTTGCCTTTCAGGCATGAATGCCAGTGTCAGTTTCCACCAAGGGATCAAAAAGATGTAACCTCACAAATGTTTTAGAGACTGTCTCTGACAAAAAACCCTCAAAAAGCCATTGTGACTTTGTCTAATCCCTATTCACAATTCACTATGGCAGATCCCATGTGAAACTCTATTGCAATCTTCTGAGACCATGGAGAATCTGTTTTAGATCTCGATCTACAGTAGTGGCTTTCCAATAGATAGATGAGAAGCTTCATTCTTATTCACTCTAGAACCCCTGCTTCAAGGTCAGGAGTCACTTTCATAGTTTCCTTTCTGGCAGAGTGATATTAGTTTGCAAATTGTAAATACCAGTGTAAGACCCAGAAAGTATTACTTAGAATTCTTAGCAATTTACAAGAGACAGTCTATTGTGTTTTGGAAAGCAACCACAAATTATTGTTTCTTGGGTCTAGAAGAGGATTTTAAAGCTCATTTGGTTTGCTGTCCTGAGTTCTAAGCAGTGTGGTACAAAAAAAATGAGCCCAGAATTTGAGATTAGAAGACCTGGGCTCTTCCCCTATCATATCATTGGGCCTTAGATCCTTTATTCGTAAATCAAAGTTTGACCTACATGACTTGCAAGATTCCTTCTGCAACTCTTTGTTCCTTTGAATCTTCCTAAACAGAGACAATCTATATGGCTTTTTTTTTTTGGGTGGGGGGGAGGAGGGCAGGGGACGGGAAAGATTTGATAGCTACTCATTTTATTTCAATGTATATTCGTGTATATCTAAATTTCTTAGGAAGTTTAATGTTAAATTATCTAGTTTTCATTGGTAATTAAAAACATTACATAAGTGATCTTGATGTTTGTAAAAATTAGTGAATTTTCTTTCAGAATTCTTTAAGTATTAAATATCTACTGTTTATCATAATGCTAAGCACCAGAAATGAGAAAGTCCTCATCCTCAGTGAATTTATATTATTTGAGATAGAGGATGCAATATAAACACAGAGAAGTAAATGTGGAATAGATACAAATAAATAGAAGTAGAGTTAGGGGGCTGTGGGCATTCATAATAGTGGGAATTTGAAACTCCTTGAGCTAGAATTAGGGGTTCCAGGGAATGAAAGGAGAGGCATTTCAAGCTCAGGGAGGGCAACCTGATGGAAGGCTCAGAGCCAGCAGATGGAACATTGTGTACAACCAACAGTCAGGAACCATTCTGCAGGAGTACAGAGTTGCTGATGGGCAGTATGTGTGGTCAGCCTGGAGAGTTGAGCCAGAGCCACTGCCAAAGGGCTTCCAGCATTAAACAAAGAGCTCATCCAGAGGCAGCAGGGAGCCATTGAAGTTTGTGTAGGTCATAGTTAGATCCACATCTCAGGAAAATCACTTTGGTGATTCTGAGAAAGAGGGACTGGAACCTGAGGGTCCTTAGGCCCCAAACCAAAGAGGAGGCCAGAGATAACAAAGATCCCAAGTGAGATGATGCAGGAATGGAGAAGGGGTTTAAGGAGCAGGCTGTGCAAATGATTGGTTCTGTGGAGGGAGGGAAGAGAAGGCTAGCACAAGACTCCTGGAGGGACATTGGTGCTCTTAGAAGAGCAAAAGTGGGGAGAGTTTTCAGGCAGGGAGACTGAAGTCCCTTTTCTTCAGGCTGGTCTTTGCCTGACAACAGCACAGTCAGTTTTAGGCTTATGATTTAAAGGTGAGGCTTCCCTAATTTCTAATTCAGTGCTCTTGCCACATATGCTACTTGGCCCTATGCTTCCACTACCTTGTACAAGGTTGCTTTGCAGATTGGGACTCCATTTGTTACATAGGACTAATATCAAGGTGTGGCAGAGTAAAGAGCAAGGGAATGACTTCTCTCATTCTTTTTTAAAAACAACTTTTAAGTTAGTGACCAACATCAGAAATATTCAAATAAATACAGCTACATGTGGTACACAAAAACAAATCCTAAATTATCTATAATTTTTTGATTTTTAAAAATGTTCCATTTCTTCTTTATGGTTCTTTCTGTGCATTTTTTTCTGTATATTTACCCCCAGATTTTCTTCTAGTCAGAGTTTATATTCCATTTGATTTCTTTATCTTAACCATTGTGTTAATTCATTGTATAAAAATTAGAAGATTTTTCTTGATTTTCATGTTGGTCTTTTTTATAATACAATAGCATCCTATTACACTTGTATAACACAGCTTGTTCAAGCTGAATATTGCGTTTTTCTACATCTTCTGTGACTAGTTCTTTTTAAGTTCTTGACATTCCTCCTGCATTGTGTAGTCCTGAATAGAACTTTATGTTCTTGGTTCTAAACAGGTAGAGAACATGATAAGAGCATCTCTTTGTTTTTTCTTCTTTGTGCTATCCATTATTGTGGCTGCTTTGGGGAAAAAATGCAACCTTAAGAAAAGATGTTTTTCCATTGCTGCCTGAACATCAAGTGACATAGGCCTTTCCCATGCTGGTTTCATATGAATTTTTTTTTTGCCAATATAAACAGTTCTTGTTGAATAGAAGATCTATTTTTTAGATATGTCACTTTACCAAGGTCACTTTGAACTCTAATTATATCATAGGATCATAGTTTTAGAGCTATACTGATCCTCAAGTTTTCTTTTAGCTCAAACCTTCACAGAAGAAACTGAAGCCCGCAAAAGTTATCCAACTTTCCAGATCTCATAGAGGCAGAATGAAAGGCTGAGCAAGAATTTGAACCCAGGTCCTCCATTTCTAAATTCAAAGCTCTTGCCAATCTGCCAGATCCAGAAAGACCCTTCAGCATTTCCAAGTTTCCAGTTCCCAAACTAATCTTCATTATTCTCTATTTAGCTGGTTATAGGACCAGGTTTTGGAGTTTTGGTTTGTTTGGCTTGTTTTTGTTCTTTGCTTTTCTGAGGAGTGAGTATATCTGTTTATTGTGCCGAATACTTAAGAAGCAAGCTGACCTGAATCCCATTCAAAGTTTTCTTAGGTGTGGCATAAAGGCAGAAAGTTTTAAAACCATGTCATGTCATGTCATTGCAAGGTCATAAAGCTGTTAATGATTGCTTTATATAATAACCAGGAACTGTTTAACTCGTAAATATAACTAACCCCTGAATTTCTGCTTCTGTATACACCTGCTATCAAAAGATAAATACTGATTTAGAGTCACAGCTCTAGAGAAGTAAGATAGAAATCTGTTTGTAATACCCATTCCCTCTTCAATCTCCTTTTTATCTTATACTTATGTTGTGTTAACAGCAAGACAATTTCAGCTCTTTCTCCTCAGCAAAGTGAGAGGGGAATAGGGGGAAAGTATAGCTAATACCCAGGCCTATGTATATGTGGAGTGATAATTTTGCCCATTAGAAGGTATTATCCTTTGGGACAGGTACTTTTTCTTTTGGAAGGGGCTATACCTGTCATTCCATCAATGTAGGAAACTGGTATAGTAACTTCCTTCCACTGACACAAATCAGCAGCTCTCAGAGAATTGCTTAGCACTGAGAAGTCAAATGATTAGACCACTGTCACTCAAGCAACACACAGCAGCAGCCAGGACTTTGTGACTTTCGGGCCCGGCTAGCCTTTGTCCACCTAGAGAAGCTGCCTCTTCAAGTACAGATTAGCTGGAGTCAGAAATCTGTTCATTTCTCAGCTCATAGTCCCTTGTTTTTTTTTTTTTTTTTCTTTTACCATATATTTTCATACAAAGGAAGACCTCAAGTTGTAATAAATGATTTGCTTACATAAATTAAAATGACTCAAGTTTTGAACTGAAAATCTTCCAGTTAATCAGAAATTTGATCTTGAGCAAATAACTTAACCTTTCTATTTCTCAGTTTCTTGATATAAATTTAGGGGATAGAACTAAATGTTTAAGGTCCTTTGTAGCACTATTATTTTATTATTCTTTGCCTTAAGCGTCATTCATGGAATATTTACTTTTGTGCCTCAGGTTGTACTATTAATAAGCCATTGAAAACTACTTCTTAATTGCATATTAGTTACCCAGTAGTAAGAGTCTAAAGTTGCCATTGGAAGCTTAAATTCTATGAAAATTCATGATGCAATATACTGTAGCAAGACTTAGACTGAGATGGTAGTGATATTAATAAAAATAGCCCATGTTTGTTTACATCTGCTTTTCAGGATTTTCAGATTACTTTCATCATCACCTTCTGAGCAAAAGATGCTCCCCTTTTGACATAAGAGTCTGAGAGGTTAGGTGATTTGCATAAAGCCACTCACTACCTTTTTATTTTCCCTTATCTCCTGGGAGTGTGGTCAGAATGAATAGCTAAGTATTCTCAAAGTTAACATGAAGAACTTTACTTTCTCTAGGTGTATTCTTTCTGCATTACAGAATTGTAAAGCACCTCGTTTGGGAAAGAAACTGTGTTTTAAATGATTTTGTTTTCTGTCTCTTTCTCTTCCTCATTCAGTGAGGACTATGGAAAGAACTTTAAGGATATCACAAATCTCATCAATAATACTTTCATTCGGACTGAATTTGGAATGGCTATTGGACCTGAAAACTCTGGGAAGGTTTGAGTCTTTTCTTTCTAATACTGAAGTATTTATATAGTATGCCTATGGGGGCAAATTTCATCACTGTAGAAATGCATTAATGCAACAGTAAACTTTTATATGGAGATGGAGAGTTAAATGTCTAATTTTATAGTGTGTTTGATACTCTGTGTAGTAAATAGCAAAACAGTTGAAGCTACAGTTGAAAACAGTTGAACCTCACTATAATGCTGTTCTCTTTGTAGTTCATTGCAGAATAAAGAGGGCTCTGTTAGGATGAAATTCTGTCCAAGAGGGTTTAATTATTGAAGTACCAAAAGACTTTTATTACAAGTCAGTTTTGATTATAAGTGGGTGCCACCACATGAACTCACCAAAGACGGCCTTTTAGTGAGAGAATACAACACAAACTCTGAAGATTGATATGACTTAGTTCATATTTATGGAATGCTTAGAAATCATCAAATGGTATTTGACATTTCAAGTTTGTAGATTGCACACACATTGTAATTTAAGAGCATAGAGGAACAAGCTTATTTATTTTAACCTGTTGCTTTTTAACTTTCTTCAGGGTGTCTTCTAATGCTTGTTCATGATCTCAGATTGTTCTTAGCTAAATTCTACATTATATGCAGATTTTATCCTGATCTCATGATTCATTTTCTCTTTCAGGTAATTTTGACAGGGGATGTGTCTGGAGGAAGTCATGGAGGAAGAATCTTTAGATCATCTGACTTTGCAAAGAATTTTGTTCAGACAGATCTTCCTTTTCATCCTCTGACTCAAATGACCTATAATCCCCAGAATTCTGACTACCTTTTGGTTGTCAGCTCTGAAGTAAGTTCAGTCAAATCTTATATGTTTGTGGTCTCAGCATAGATAAATTGAAATGGGTTTTCACTATCTGTGTAATGTTTCTGTACTAAACTTCCTATACCTGGAGTATGAAATATGTCGTTCTACCTTCCTTCTTTTTTGTGAAGGATACTTCATAAGTTACTGAGTTGCCCCACTTCCCCTGATTTGGGACACAAAATGAAGATGTCTCTTAAAGTGTGTTTTAGAGTGTATCAAAGATTGGCTTTTAAAAATTTCCATAGGTAAGTATGACATTTGCTGTTACGTTCTTAAAGCAACAAAGAACTGTTTTTATTAAGAAATGTTTTTATTAATAAAAAATTAAATTCTTTCAATCAAGCATTTGTTAAGTATCTCTTATCTACCTACCAGGTTTTATACTAGGCTTTGAGGATACAAAGGTAGAAATGAAGTAGTCCTACCTTCAAGGAGTTTATATTCTATTGGAGAAGACAATATGTTCATATAAGTATGTGCACACAAAAAAGATAATTTCTGAGGGGAAAGTCACCAGCAGTTGCAGGGAGTCAGTAAAAGTTTCATCTAGAGCAGAAGATCTTCACTTTGTCCCATATCTCCTTTAGGCATTCTGCCAAAGCCTGTCGACCTTTTCTTAGAATAATGTTTTGAAATACATAAGATTAAAAAGGAAGTCAATTCTATTGAAATAGCTATCCAAAATGTTTTAAAATAAATTCACTTGTTCCAAATACAGACCTGCTCATTTAGAAAGTAGCATTTGAACTGAGTTTTCAAAAAACTGGGGATTCCAAGAGCAAACAGTTATGAGGAAGGATCATATTCCAGTCTTGGGGGTACCTCCCACCTGGACAAAGACTACGAGGAAGAGATAAGAGCACTGTGTTAGGACTATCAGGGAGGCTGCTTGGGCTGGAGCATACAGTACTTGGCAGGCAATAAGGTATAATAAGGCTGGAAAGGGGCTGGGCCTGGTTGTAAAAGGTTTCAGAGTCAAAGTTTGTATTTTATTGTAGAGATAGTGGGGAGCTGCTAGGATTTATGAAACAGGAGAGTGAGATAGTCCCTTCCAGGCCAGCATAATGACTGGGGGAGGGAGAGGTGCTGTTTGGGTACTGATGGTCCAAGAGAGAAGTCCTGAGAGCCAGACTTGGGGTGAGGACCAGAAACATAAGGAGTTATGGGGGCAGTTGATTAGGTAGGAAGGATGAGAAAGGTAGAGTAGACTAGTTTTGTCTCTGAGGTGGCGCCATCCACAGAAATACGAGATGTAGGGACAAGGGAGGAATGGAAGGGGTGACGATAATGACTTAAGTAGAGTTTGAGATGCTTGTGGAATATCTTGTTCAAAATTCCTAATAACCACTTGGCAACAGATAGTTGAGCCCCTGAGGTAGCTGAATGCATGAACCATTCGAGTTGGTGAGGTTGCTGAGAGTGCTGACAAAAGAGGTAAGCCCAGGCTCTGGCCTTGGGGTACGTGCCCCATTAGGGGCGTGCTGATCCCACACGGGAGGCCAAGGAAGGCTGGTCATACAAGGAGGAAGAGAAAACCTAAAGAAAGCAGTCGCCAGACATGGAAGCACCAAGAGCAGACAGACTTTCCAGGAGCTCGGCTGTGAAAAGAAGGATGGTTGTAGGCTTGTTGTTTCAGAAGATCCTAGAGTTCAGTCGAGATTCTCTTTTAAGCATAGGGAAGCTTAGACAGGTTTATAGGCAGCAGAAAGGGAGCCAGTCATGGGGAGAGACTGAAGATAAGAGAGGGATTGGGGAAGGTTGGGAGGGTGGCATCAGGGGTGCTTATAGAGGCCTAGCAAGAAGAAAGGCCCCCTGTCGTGTATCAAGGAGGAGGGGATGTCAAAATGGGGAAAGAGGGAGCACCTCGTGAATGGCCTCTGTTCTCCTCACAGCAGAGGAGTGGAGAGGGTGCCATGGAAGGCCCCAGGAAGGAAGAGGTTTGGAGAGAGGCAGAAGGGAATTGGCTCGGCCAGGAAGGGCGCAGTTGAGATGAGTTAACATAATTTATAGTGGGCCCCACAGGCCCAGTTGTAAGACTTCTTCAGTTCTGTTCACTACTCTCTCTAAGGGATCTTATTAGCTCCCATGAATTCATTTTATTCCGTGCTGATGATCTACATGTCACACTCTTAAGATCTGTCCTCACCTCTAGCAAATCCTGATCTGCCTGCTGGGCCCCTCCCTCTGAGGTAGGTATCTCACCTCAGAGACATTCAAAACAGAATTCATTTTGCTCTTTCCCCAACCGTGGGCTCCTCCAGACTTGCCAAAGCCCTCCATACCCCAGTTAACTGCTTCTGAGTCATCCTTGGCTCTTGCTTCTCTGTCTCAGATCAGGTCAGCCACCTGGCCTGCCTGGGCCTTTGCTCGACAGCTTCCTATGGTCCAGGCTCTTGTTATCTCTTACCTCCTCACTCCTCTGCAGTCTCTCTTCTTCTCATCATACCTCTGTAATTGGTTCTCTGTGCTCCAGTTGAGTTTGTTTGCCCATCTGACCTTGAGGTGCTGTCGTACCCCAGAAACTCCTGAGCTTCCTCATCCTCCCTGCTGTCATACCCTAAGGACTAACTGGGCCTTTCCTTGGGTCCTGCCAGAGAAGCTTCCCATAGATAATGTATTATCTCCCCTCATTAGAATGTGAGTTTCCTGTGAGCTGAGTTTGTCTATAAGTATCTCCATTGCTTAATATAGCACTTGGCACATAATGCTTAATCTATTGCTTTTCCATTCTGTTCTCTTCCTCCCCATCCAAGTAAAATCAAAGTTCTTTGAGGGCAAAAGCACTCATTTTTATCTTTATATCGCCAGTGTCTAGCACAGTACTTGTACAAGAGAATCCCTTATTGAATTCCCTTAGTGAGAGAAAACTTCAAAAGCAGATAGTCCACAGAAATTCGCACCAGTTAATAAATTAGAATGGAGGAAAAGAGGGCAGAAAAAGGGAAAGTGGAGGCCCTGAAGATACTCTCCCTGTGACTGGTTAGTCAGATGTCAAGAAAGCCCACAACAGCTTGTCTCCTTAGCCACAGTCCAGTACTGCGCTTTCTGGCCAGATATCGTGCCTCTAGCTAGCTCCCTAGGCTCGGTTTGGGCTAACAATAATTTGTGATTTTTCAGAATGGCCTATGGATATCAAGGAACTTTGGGGGGAAATGGGAAGAAATCCACAAAGCAGTGTGTTTGGCCAAATGGTAAGTAACTAATTGAGGGTGACGTGTGTGTGTGTGTGTGTGTGTGTGTGTGTGTGTGTGTGTGTGTCTGTCTTGTCTTTCTCAGCTCTTAAGATTTTCTGGCAGGAGAGCCTTTCAGGATCTTGCTAAAATTGTTTATACCCAATTCTTCTAAATTTAGCTATGAGATTTCCCAACCTACATTAGATTAGAAGGGAATAAGCTATGAGGGACAAGTATACTAAAAATGTAAGAATTGTTATATAACTTGAGATAGGAAAAAGCAAATACAGGAACTCAAAAAGTATAGCAATGAGAGGTCACATAAGTATCAGGGTGAACAATTTTATACAACTCAGTAGCCAGTAAAACCATCAGTGTTTCTACAATATTGATACAAGAATTGAATATGTCAAGAAAATATATTTTCTGCTTGTTAATTGGAAGACAAGGATATGTATTAATACCTTTTAGTGAGATTTTGATTAAACAATACTAAAAACAAAAGACTTTGGTATGAACTTCAATGATTGGAAAATATTCTTACAGACCATCAAATTCCTTTACAATGCTGTATAAGAATTAGTATATGTATACTCTTCTTATTCTCATGATATAACCCTACCCTAGTTCCAAATAATTTTTAAAATTAAAAGTTGTAGACATTTTTAAAAGCAGCTAAATAATGAGGAAAGAGATTATCCCTTCAAGATAAATCAGATGCTAGCACACTTGCTCTTTCCTAATCTTTAAAATCAAAGTGCTTTGTGTTAAAAATAAATAAAATCCATTAAATCTTATATCCAATGCAAGGATTTGTCTCTTATAGTTATTTCTAACTTCAATATTCCAGTGCCTATACTGATGATAGCTGCTTGCTAACTTATTATGGCGATGTTTTGTTTTGTTTTTTGGGGGTTTTTTGGTTAGTTTTGTCTTACTACAAAATGATCCCACGCAACAAATACAAATAAATAGAATATGGAGTATAATCATAAAATTCAAACAACATTTTGATCAAAATAGAAAATGTATTTAACAAACACTTTGAACAAGCCACTGCTAGTTTGCTTTCTGACCTCTCTTGCATATTTAAAAAGCTTTATTGCTGTTTCTGTATGGTCATGGTAAATGTATGTGTTCTCCTTCCTTTCTGGTTTTGTTTAATTTTGTATCTTTCCTAATTTTTACAATCTACTTCATATTTGTTGCTTCTTATGACTTTGTGATATTTGAAATCAACAGCTGTCTAATATCATCCATTGAGTTATAAAAAAATGGCCACCAAATTACAGATCCCTCAGGCACTGAAGTATTTCATTAATGTTGATTGGCCACAGTTTATTTAGCCATGTCCCAGTGCTTAGACTATTCTGGTTTCAACTTTTCACTCTTTCCAGATAAAGTTGTTATGAATATTTTTTAATAGATAGGTGTTTTTTTTCTTTTAATAACTTGATAATCATGTGGTCAGTTTTTGTATCTTGGGTTGCTCTGGCCACGATGCTTTTGCCATAAATCCGGCATAAATTTGTAGTCTTAACAAGATTGTAGGGCTCACAATAATTTTTTGCTATTTTGTCCATTTAATGAATATAATATGGGATCTTAAAGCTGTTTTAATTTACATTTCTGTGATTACTAGAGTTTGAAAAGTGTTTTTTAATATTTCCACATTCAAAGATTGCCCTTAAATCATTTTTTTAATTGGAGAATGGAAGTGGTTTTTATTAATTTGTATCCTTATTAGTTCTTTAGAGTTAAGATGTCAAATTTTTGTCAGCTATATTTGCCGCAGAAAAATTTTCTCTTAGTTTCTTGTCTTTTCATTTTCAAAAATCCACATTTTATCAGTTCCATTTTTTTGTTGTTATTGTTATTGTTCAGTTGTTTTAGTCACGTCTGACTCTTGGTGACCCCTTTTAGCATTTTCTTGGCAAAGATACTAGAGCAGTTTGCTATTTCCTTCTTCAGCTCATTTTACAGATATGGAAACTGAAGCAAACAGAGTGAGTTGTTAAGGCTTACATGCCTAGTAGGGCTCTGAGTCAGGATTTGAACTCAGTTCTTCTTGACTCAAAACCCAGTGCTTTATCTACTGTACCATCTAGCTGCTCATGTCAGAACTTAGTAATTTAGTTTTGTCCACTAGAAATTATGGAGTTTTTATTCCCAAGCAGACAGGTTCAGATCTAATACCCTCTTTTCTATGAAGGTTTCTTTTTTTTTTTTAAATAACTTTTTATTGACAGAACCCATGCCAGGGTAATTTTTTACCCTGCATTATCCCTTGCACTCACTTCTGTTCCGATTTTTCCCCTCCCTCCCTCCACTCCCTCCCCCAGATGACAAGCAGTCCTTTACATGTTAAATAGGTTACAGTATATGCTAGATACAATATATGTGTGCAGAACCAAACAGTTTTCTTGTTGCACAGGGAAAATTGGATTCAGAAGGTATAAATAACCCTGGAAGAAAAACAAAAATGCAAGCAGTTTACATTCATTTCCTAGTGTTTTTTCTTTGGGTGTAGCTGCTTCTGTCCATCCTTGATCAATTGAGACTGAATTAGCTCTCTTTATCGAAGAGATCCACTTCCATCAGAATACATCCTCAAACAGTATCATTGTTGAAGTATATAATGATCTCCTGGTTCTGCTCATTTCACTCAGCATCAGTTCATGTAAGTCTCGCCAGTCCTCTCTGTATTCATCCTGCTGGTCATTCCTTACAGAACAATAATATTCCACAACGTTCATATACCACAATTTACTCAACCATTCTCCAATTGATGGGCATCCATTCATTTTCCAGCTTCTAGCCACTACAAACAGGGCTGCCACAAACATTTTGGCACATACCGGTCCCTTTCCTTTCTTTAGTATCTCTTTGGGGTATAAGCCCAGTAGAAACACTGCTGGATCAAAGGGAATGCACAGTTTGATAACTTTTTGAGCATAGATCCAAATTGCTCTCCAGAATGGCTGGATGTGTTCACAATTCCACCAACAATGTATGAGTGTCCCTGTTTCCCCACATCCCCTCCAACATTCCGCATTATCTTTCTATGAAGGTTTCTAAGTGGACAGCTAGATTTCAGAGTGGCACCTGTAAGTTGAAATTCCAGGTAACTTGCAAAAGCCTCAGATTGAAGTCACAATAGCATTACTTAATGAGAAATTCTACTTAATCTTTTAGCAAAAGATTTAAATACAGAAAAATTAGACCCTAGACCTAAAGTTATAATTTTCAATAATTCAGAGTCCTTATTCAGTTGCCATTCTTAAAATATTGGTAGCCCTTTACATGGGCTAGCTTTTGTTGAAATAAGGTCATCAGTGTGTGCCCTTAGCCCAAATCTTGTTTCAATGGGCTACCTTAGAAAAACAGACCTTCTGTGCTCATAATTGGCATGTGACTAATGCTGTTTTGCAAGGTATGGTGTTCACAGAACATCTGGGGATACGTTTTGCATTTGATATTTTGCTATGTAATCTAATTTTTAATTCAAGCAAGCATGACCTTGCCTGACATTTCCTCCAGATAATCTCAGTAGCTTCCCACACCGACTACCTTATATAAAATTCAAGTACTATTTCAGCACTCTGGCTAACTTCCACATTGCCCTAAATTTTCATCTTTCTGCTTAGATACATTGAGCTCATCTTCAGTGCTACTGATCTCCAGTGTTTATATCCCCTAATCCTACCCTTTACAAAAGAAGAATCATTTGATCGTGGATCTAGACCCCTTATAGATATGCTTGTTCCATACCTGGATCCTTTTGGAGGCCTCAGTATGTACACAAGTGTATATGGGGCACAACAAAGGGCACCAAGAGGCAGCCCCATGTTCAGGAAACTTGGCAAACTTGAGAAGGGAATGTAGGAGGATATGAAAGGAGGTGCCAGGCTCTGGAACTATAGAGACAAAAATGAAACAACTTTGCTCTTAAGAAGCTTACCTTCTATCATAAGGGCAAGGAAGGGTCTGTGGAACAGATAGTTTTGAACTGATTTTTTGAGGGATAATAAGATTTTGATGCTTAGGAAAGGACATTTAAGGGAAGAGAACAGAATAAACAAACAAAAAGATGCCAGCTATAGTGGGTTCATAAAATTTGACTACAAAAGATTTTCCTGGGGGAAAGAATAAGAGATAAAACTGAATGATACCTTTAAGTTATTAATATCTTATTAATTATCCTTATTAATATTTATTTTATTAATTTATTAATATATTTAAGGTTCAAAAATAGAGGTTGCCCTGTATGTATAGTGGGTATTATGCTTGGAGTCTAGAAATCTAAATTCAGATTCCTCCTATGTGTTTTCTGTGTCACACTGGAACAAGTCACTTAATTTTTTTCCCCCCTGAGGCAGTTGAGGTTAAGTGACTTGCCCAGAGTCACACAGCCAGTAAGTGTTAAGTGTCTGAGACCAGATGTGAATTCAGGTCCTCCTGACTTCAGGGCTGGTGCTGTTTCCACTGTGCTAGCTGCCCCAGATCACTTAATTTTTATGTGCATGAGGCATCTCCCAAGGATTTATCTATTGCCTTGGTGAAAGGAGCCCCCCAAATGAATGAAATCATAGATCCTTTTTAAGATTTAAAAACATCGTGGATGTTTTTAACTCAGTTACCTGGAGTTTAACTTTAATTCATTTAACCTGAGTTCAATTCTGGCCTCAGACACTTAACACTTCCTAGCTGTGTGACCCTGGGCGAGTCACTTAACCCCAATTGCCTCGGAGAAAAGAAGATTTAAAAACATCTTCAAACTGTTATTTAATTAGCTTGATAGGTTGGGACCATTTTTTGTTGGTCCCTGAATGAATTGGGAAGATGTATGGATCATATGATCCCAGATGTTGAGTTGGAAGAGACATGAGTACTTATTGATTCTTGTGTCATCGAGGAAACTGGGTGCTGGGGAGTGATTGATTCAGGTCACACAAGGCACAGGTCTCCAGCCTAAGGCTCCAGCCCTCAATGTCCCCTGCTGTGTTTGACCTGTGATTTTAGAGTTGAAAAAATAAAGGTCTCTGGACCTTTAGAGAGAGGTCCAGACTCCTGCACTTTACTGATGAGGAAACTGAAAACCTAAGAAGTTAATTGTCCCATGGGCGGAAAGGTTGGAGGAGCCAGGGAGGAGATGGCTGCAGGAGAATTGGGGCCTGGCAGACCTGCATTAACTTGTTTGTCAGAGAGACAACATAGGTGGCAGATTTGAACTTCAATATTTTTCTTTCTTTGCCTTGTTTTAGGGGATCACAAAACACCATCTTCTTCACTACCTATGTGAATGGCTCCTGCAGTAAGTATGTCTCATTTCTGGAAAGGATGTCTCATTAGGATGCATGTCATCAAGGACCCAGCCCCAGGGAAATGAAGATCTCATCCAGGCTTTGGAACTAGTTGTGCTGCCTTAACTAAATCCCTCAGCTTGCCTGGACCTTAGTTTCCTCATTAGTTAAATAAGGGAATTGGACTAGCCAATCTCTGATTCTGTGCCCACTGGAAACCATTTGGACTGAAGAAGATGGAACCTTGGAAGAAACTTTTAAGTCAATTCAACAGATTTGCATTTTTACATCCTAGGCCCCCAAAAGAAAGTTGTATTGGCCAGAAAACAAACCCAAGTTTCCCATGTTGCAGGCAGGAATTTTACCACCAATCTATTGGTGTAAAACTAAGCTTAACATATTGGAAAGTCTTAAACCAAATTATGATATAGTTAAAATACTTTTTGCTGACATGTAGAGTAGGTAATTTTTTTTGTTATTTTTGAAAATGGTTAAGGCAAAAGTTTGCTATTTTCTTTATTAATAAGAGCAAATTGAATTAATTTCAAAGAGCATGTTTATGGTTTTGTCAGAACAAAGTTTCTTTTAAAAACATTTTGTTAGTGTTTTTGTATGTTCATTTCCAAATACATCCCTTTCTCCTCCTCTATTCACAGAGCAATTCCATGTGACAAAG
Source organism: Antechinus flavipes (assembly GCF_016432865.1). NCBI lineage: Eukaryota > Metazoa > Chordata > Mammalia > Dasyuromorphia > Dasyuridae > Antechinus > Antechinus flavipes. Next base: position 55,137,474 of record NC_067401.1, read on the forward strand.
AATAAAAAAGAGATAGAAAAGCCAGGCCAACAGAACTAGCTATCCCCAGTGACCAAATCTGATAGTATAGACAGTGTTCCAAACCTGTAGGCCCTTCCCTGTGAGAGAAGGAAAGGAGGCACATGTTCTCTTCCTCAGGACCACCATTGGTCCCTATCACTGGACAGCAGTCCATTTTGTTGGCATTTTTCCACGTATATTTTTGCAGCCATAGTGTATCTGCTTCTTTTAGTTCTGTTGATTTTACTTACTAAATGTAAGTTCACTTCAAGCTTCCTACAAAGATTCTTCAGAATCTCATTGTTTATGTGGTCAATAAGGTTACATTTTGCCCATATTTTCTGGTGGAAGTGGAACCTTAGCGAATGTCTCTGGATGTGGGGTCCCAGGATGGAAAGATGACCCTTGTAATTGTCTTGGAAAGATCAGACCGACACTCAGCTTCACCAACTTCAAGCTTTCTGCAGTCACTCCATCACTGACCATTCCACCTCTTGATGTCTCTGTCAGTCTGCTGGGTGGAAAGTGAAGCTTCAGAAAATGGTAGCCAGATTTTGCTGCCCTAACTTTGAAGGAAAGGGTACTTTTTATTTTGTTGTATTTTCATTTTAAATGTTTTAAATATTTTTTTTCTTCCCAAAGGCACTTCCCCTCTAACCCCCTGCCACCATCTCTTGTAGCAAATAATACAAACAAAACAAATCACATTGGTGATACCTGAACAGTGCCTCCTTCCACATACTCCCAACAAGAGGAGAAAGATGTACTTTGCCATCGTTCCTCTAATTGAACAGGACCTTAATCCAAATTCTGACATCTTTCAATGTAGTTTTCCTTTGTGGGCATTAGTATAGTTTTCATATTTATTGTTTTCCTGATTCTGCTTTATACAAGTCATCCCAAGTTCTTTCTAATTCTTCACATCCTTCATTTCATATGGTACAATAATACTCCATTTCATGGATATACTACAGTTTGTACAGTCATTCTCTTCAACAGATAAGCTTCTCTTTTCCTTTGAGGGCCTTGTTACTTCAAAAAGTACCGGTATAAATATTTTTGATATGTAGGAATTATCTATCTTTGACCCCTTAATCTATGGCTAGTTAGTGGTATTACTGAGACAAAAAATTTGTATGAAGTTTTTAGTATAGTTCCAAATTGTTTTTCAGAAAGATTGGACCAGTACACAATTCCACCAATAGTGCATTATTGTGTGCAAAGTATACACGATATGTGTGTGCTTTTTTTGTGACAAATATAAAACATTTGTTAATAGAAATAAGCACATGATATATAATCTCCCATATGATAGTATATCACATCAGCATCATAACTTGATCAATTCTTCCTTATTCATAGTAGGCATTCTATAATTACACATAAGCTCAGAGCAGCCCAATGGCAATTATTTTGTACTGTACATTGTTACCTGTAAAAAAGAATTCAAAACCACTTTAACCTGCATCATTTTGCAAAATTGTTAATTCACATTTTGTTTTCCTTAAGAAGCTGATCTTGGAGTATTGGAATTAAGAAGAACCTCTGATTTTGGCAAAAGCATCAAGACCATTGGAGTAAAAATCTATTCTTTTGGCTTGGGGGGACGATTCCTCTTTGCTTCAGTAATGGCTGAGAAGGTAGCTCTTTTTTTTTTTTTTTTTTTTTTCCTTTTCTACTTGAGTTTTGCCATATGAGGCAAAAAAAAAAAAAAAATGAGGATGATCTTAAAAATCTTTTCTGTTTAAGGTTCAGAGATTTACTTGTCCTATTTACATTCAGAGTCCTCCAAAGATTGAGAATCCAAAGAAAATCCTCTTAGAGTTTAATTCTTCCTAGATCCGATACTTTTTCTTTAATTACCACCAAGTCAATTATGGTACCATTTTGCAATTTATAAACTCAGTATTCTTCAAATATGGATAGCTGAAAATAGCTGTCCATTCAATTTGTTGGGTACAAAATAATTGTTGTTGTTGTACTAATAACATTTTTTTTTAAATCTCTAGATTCTATTTTCATACTGGAATAAAATTTAGAGCAAGGTTCAAAATATTTCGACACCTACCTGAGTTTAAATTATTAACTCTTATCATTGAACTTGCTCTTACTTGTCAACTAATAAAACCCTATCCATATAAATGGTAGCTATTAAGATTCATAAAATGTTTTCCATATGTTAATTTACTTTATTTAACTAAGACTTACCTAAACTTTTCCTTTGCCCACTGATCTGCTTCAGGACTTATTCTTAGGTCCTATCTCCTTATACCTCATAAATAATATTTATTGCATGAATGAATGTCTACTATAAGATCTTTATTGGAATATAGGTATTAATGACTTCTTAACCATCAAAGAGTATCCCTTCTGTTTGCCTTTAATTTCTTTTAGCAGCTATTATAGTTAGGCAGCTTTTCTGAGCTCCCAACCTCTCTGTATTCTGAAATTTAGATCTCCAGGACTCTCAAAATGGAGTCATATTCCATTGTTTACTTCTTTTGGTTTTTCTAGTAAGAGAATGGGGAAAGAAGAATTGTTTTTTTTGTAACCAGGCCCCTGATGAGACTTCCAAAGAAAAACTTAAAGGTTTAGTTAGTCTTTCTTTAAGATTCTTTAAGTTGGGATTTTTAAATTACTGTACTCAATAGAACATTGGCTAAATCAAACCAAGGACAGTGTCTTCACAGTTTTAAATACATTTAGCTCAGCTGAAATGAAGGTCAAGAGAAAAGTAGCAAGGTAGATCCTAAGGGAAGTGTACTTAAGGCAACATATCTTGGAGACTATAGAGCTATCCTTGGAAGTCTTAGGTTCATGCTCTGTCTCCAGGCCTTACTGGCTATGTGGTTCAGAGCAAATCACTTCTCTCAGTGATTTAAGCAGTCCTCTGAGATTGCAAGTTGCAGATAAGGTACCAACAAATATTAGATACAGTCCAAAAAGTTTAAAAAACAAAACAAAACACAAGACCCTCTCCCCGAAAGAGTTAAGTTAAAAGATAGAAACCAAATATATTATTAAAAATTAATATCAAGTTGCCATATTTTTTTTTGCATGAGAATTCAGCCAATAAAGGTTGTGTGGGTTGTGCTCAAATGGTACTGTCTCAGTAAGGTAATTAAGAATTTCAGTGAATACACACTTTTGCCTCATCACATCATGTTGACCCAAAAGAGCACAAGCTATGACAGATCACATTTTGAAAATTTGAAGGGACTGCAGTGGCCATCCAACATGTTTCCTCAGAAAAATTTCTTCTACAACATATCCAACCTTTGTTTAAAGACTTCCAGAGGAGGAGTGCCCCTACTTCCCAAGATAATCCATTCTGGTTTCGGACAGCTCTAATTATTAGGAAGTTTTTCCTTGCAACCAGCCTAAATATAGCATTGTACTGATTGCTAGTGATTCAGAAACAAAGCAAATAGCCAAGGAGCTTAGAGATGGAATACTACATTTGCACAGATAAATAAGTTAAAGATAACTTTAGGGAAGCAGAAGAGTTCTGACGATTTGGGAGCTCAGCAGAAGATACCATCAGAATTGAACTTTGAGGGCAGTTGAAGATTTCCAGAGGCGTGGGGGCCAGGTTTTGCACTAAAGCAGGATGAGGAGGGAGAGGAGAGGTGATTGGGGAGGAATTTCAGAGTTGCCATTATAAATCATTTACTAGCAGATGATAAGATCTGAGGTGTGACTGTCTCTGCTGAGTTGAATCAGTGTGTATGTCAGTGAGGATTAAGGAAGCTGATGATTCAGTGTGCTGAAGTGACATTGACATGTATATTGAAATTTCCAACTAGATTTTTGGGGAAGAGAGAAAGATTGAACTTGAGAAAGGAGAAAGAATCTCCCTCTGGGCCATTATTGTAGGGAGGATCTCAGATAAGCTCTTGAAAATGGGCAGAGTGTATCCCAAAGAAGGAAAGATTGAGTGTTGAAGTCAGGAGGAATGCTAACAGTCTCATGAGAGAGTTAAAGCGTGTCTGCTCCTTCTGGCTTAGTGGGTTGGAGTTATGAGGAAAAGTATATCTGATAGCAGAGAGGGAAACCCGATGCCCCGTTTTCTTGAACACAGGGAAACCTGACCACCCCAGAAAGGGAAAGCAGTGTGAGAGGACATGGTCTAAGATAAAGAAAAGTGTGTTAACAGTAAAATGGGAACTAATGCAAACAAGATTAGAAGGGAAGCAACAAACTGGGAAAACATCTTCACAGTTAAAGGTTCTGATAAAGGCCTCATTTCCAAAATATATAGAGAACTGACTCAAATTTAGAAGAAATCAAGCCATTCTCCAATTGATAAATGGTCAAAGGATATGAACAGACAATTTTCAGAGGATGAAATTGAAACTATTACCACTCATATGAAAGAGTGTTCCAAATCATTATTGATCAGAGAAATGCAAATTAAGACAACTCTGAGATACCACTACACACCTGTCAGATTGGCTAAGATGACAGGAAAAAATAATGATGAATGTTGGAGGGGATGCGAGAAAACTGGGACACCAATGCATTGTTGGTGGAGTTGTGAACGAATCCAACCATTCTGGAGAGCAATCTGGAATTATGCCCAAAAAATTATCAAATTGTGCATACCCTTTGATCCAGCAGTGTTTCTATTGGGCTTATATCCCAAAGAGATACTAAAGAAGGGAAAGGGACCTGTATGTGCCAAAATGTTTGTAGCAGCCCTGTTTGTAGTGGCTAGAAACTGGAAAATGAATGGATGCCCATCAATTGGAGAATGGCTGGGTAAATTGTGGTATATGAATGTTATGGAATATTATTGTTCTGTAAGAAATGACCAGCAGGATGAATACAGAGAGGACTGGCGAGACTTACATGAACTGATGCTAAGTGAAATGAGCAGAACCAGGAGATCATTATACACTTCGACAACGATATTGTATGAGGACATATTTTGATGGAAGTGGATTTCTTTGACAAAGAGACCTGAGTTTCAATTGATAAATGACGGACAAAAGCAGCTACACCCAAAGAAAGAACACTGGGAAACGAATGTGAACTATCTGCATTTTTGTTTTTCTTCCCGGGTTATTTATACCTTCTGAATCCAATTCTCCCTATGCAACAAGAGAACTGTTCGGCTCTGCAAACATATATTGTATCTAGGATATACTGCAACATATCCAACATATAAAGGACTCCTTGCCATCTAGGGGAGGGGGTGGAGGGAGGGAGGGAAAAAAATCGGAACAGAAACGAGTATCAATATAAAGTAATTATTAAATAAAAATTTAAAAAAAAAAACAGTAAAATGGGAGTTAGTTAGAGAGGCCATAAGAAAGAAGGCAGAATATTGTGAGCAGGGGAAGCATTGCAAGAGAGGGATTTCATTCTGGGTTTCAGTTCCAAATCACAGGCATTAGAAGAAGAACGTGGTGGATTAGATGGGAATTTAGTATTGTTTGGTTAATAAAGAAGATGTTGAGACTGCTCTTAACTATCCTGGACATTCTGCTCTAGATGCTCTCCAGCTTGTCAGTGTCCTTCCCACAACATGGTGCCCCTGACTGAGAGCAGGGCTCCAGCTGTGATCTGACCAGGGTTCAGTACAGCACAATGCCCCTCCTCTTGTCATGGGCTGTGCCTGCCTTCGGAAACACATTAGAATTTTTGTCTGCTGTGTTATCCCATTGACTTTTAATGAACTGCAGTTTACCAAAACTCCCAGATCTTTCCCAAATGTGAAACCCATGATGGTGCGGGTTACTGTGTTACTGCTCATTTTTCAAGTTACTGATTTTACCCCCCCATGTCATTCATTGTTTATCTGAATGAATGGGAGATTGCTGACTTTATTGTCTCTCTTTCTCTGTGTGTGTGTGTGTGTGTGTGTGTGTGTGTGTGTGTTCCTGTGCATGTGATCGGAGTGGGGGGTTGAAGAATAAATGTTTCCCTTTTTGCAGGGTGCAACAAGAAGGATCCATGTTTCCACAGATGAAGGAGAGACGTGGAGTATGGCTCAGCTACCTTCTGTGGGACAGGAACAGTTCTACTCTATTTTAGCAGCAAATGATGATATGGTGTTCATGCATGTCGATGAACCTGGAGGTGAGCTCATGTTCATCACATGTTCTTCAATGTATTGCTATTTCTATTCAAAGCCAAAGTTTTTCATAATTTTGCTGCAGAGTGTATGAATTTGTGATTTGGTTGGGAATGTCTTTGTGAAATATGGTCTTAGAGAGGGCTGCCTGAGGTGCCTCTGGTCACATGGCTTGTTTGTAGCAGAAACAAGGCTTGAGCTTATTTTGTCTGAATTCTGAGGCCAGCTGTTCGTGTCCTTCTCAGTGCTGCCTCTCAGCTTCGCGAGTGTCGATGGTTCTTTCCTACTCATCTTCCATCAAAGAAACGTGCTGGCTTTTCTTTTTAAAAACGGTCCCCAGCGTGAAGCTGCGATGTTCATCTCTTTGGGAACACAGAGGCTTAGAAGGAAACTTCCTAACCCTCATGCCGAGTGGTACAGAGACCTTTTACATCCCAGCATCAGCAAGGGGAGGGCGTCTCCAGTGTTTGCCAGCAGTGGCCTGTTTTCCCTGATAGTCTCTCCTGAGAGTTGGTTCTGTTGGTTTCAGATACTGGATTTGGCACAATCTATATCTCAGATGATCGCGGCATCGTTTATTCCAAATCACTGGAGCGGCATCTTTATACTACGACAGGAGGGGACACAGACTTCACCAATGTGACTTCCCTTCGCGGAGTCTACATGACCAGCGTCCTCTCTGAAGGTTGGTTATCTGCCTGGGTGCACTTTTTGGGCACCTTGCTGTGTGAAGGAAAGGCCTAGCTTTGGGGGATGGACTCTCTAATCCCCTCAGTTCTAAAGAATCTTAGCTGATATGACAAGACTCTGAAGGGTGAGGTCTTAAATTTAACTCGGGTTTATAAGTCTTTGCTCCCTATCGTTGCACCCATGGGTACTCTGGGCCTCTGTCTGAAGCAGGGTTTTCCTGAGAGGTTCAGGCGGGTGGGAAAGTGGACAGAGCTGGGCTAAAGGAAAAAATTTGTCTGTAGCTGTCACATCAAGAGCCCATCCTAAGCCGGAACCAGCCTGAATGATCCCACCACAGTCTTTTGGAAGATGGCTGTGGGATAGAGGGGATGGAGAAACTCCTTAGATTTTAAATCTCAAGTCTTTCAACTTACAAATTTGTATATAGCAAAACTAAAAGCCAGGGAACCAAATCCGCTGTTATTTGTTAAGTTGTTTCAGCTGTGCCAACTTTTCATGACCCCATTTAGGGTTTTCTTGACAAAGATGCTGGAGTAGTTTACTGTTTCCTTCTCCAGTTCATTTGACAGATGAGGAAACTCAGGCAAACAGGATTAAGTGATTTGCCCAGGGTCACACATCTGAGAACAGATTTGAACTTGGGAAGATGAGCCTTCCTGTCTCTAGACCTGGTTCTTTTTCTATTGCATCACCCTGCTGCCCTTCAGCAGTTTTTAGATACTTACTACTTATCCAGAACAATGGTAGACACTCGGGGTACAGAGACAAAAATCAAATGGACCCTGCCCTTAAGGAGCTTAAATTGTATTGGCAGAAACAAATGTGCATATGGATGGTAATTTTGATTAGATGGCAGTAGCAGCTGGGGATTATGAAAAGCCCCATGTAGGAAGTGGATGGGGAGGGGGATTCTCAAAAGTGAAGATGAGTAGAAGGGACTCCCGGTGCAGGGAGAGGCACATAAATGGCTTGGTGAGTTTGGGGGCCCCCTGGTTGACTTATCTGGCTGGAAGTTGGAGTACAAGAAGAAGAGGAATTTGAAATAAACTGCAAAGATGTGCTGAAGTCAGCTTGTGGGATGTCATGAGAAGGAGTTTGCAGGTTATCCCAGAGGGATCAAGACCCACTGCAGCTTTTTGAATGTGGGAGTGACAGCCCTGTACTTTGTACTCCCCTCCATCCTCTGCCAATAGGGAAGAATGTGAATGGGGGATACCCAATGTGCTGTCAGGCTCAGTTAATGTATTTGTTTTCCTGAAGTATTCTCCTACCCCCTCCCCTTTTTAGTCTTTGTTCCAAAGAGATAGTCCCTGGGTAGGAAGAAAAGAAAGGAATATATTTGTGAATAAAGGTGTTGCCAAAAGAAAAGATACCAATGAAAGTAGTAAAAAGAAAAAAAGGGAAATAATTGGCAGGTGTGTGTGTGTAGGACAGATTGGCAAGAAGAGCCAGACCGCTGTAACCAGTGTTACATTAATCCTTGTAAAAGGCAAGAAGGCCAGACCTTAGGACCTTAGGACAGTGATTAGAGGAAAGGGGAACAGATAGAAAAGATATAGCAAAAAGAGAAAAGATTGGGCCACTGATTTAGATGGGAGGAGTGGTAGGAAACGAAGAGCATTTGTGGCTCCGAGGTTCCTGAGTGACAGGGAGAAAACAGGCAGCCACATGAGGAAGAGGGAGATCTCCTCATCCCCTCTCCTCCACTCGGCACACAAGGCTGGCTTTCCTCATCTCTCCTCCCTGTGGGAAACTTGTCTCAAGTTTTCCAGCCTCAGTCACACCCACTCCACTAAAGGCAGTTCTGGCGGTGGCCCCGGGTAGATTTCAGTAAGTCCTCCTCTTGGCAGCCGCAGCTATCACAGCCTCTCCTGCATCTCCGGCCTTCTTTTCTCCTCTCCTTGAACTCTGCTCTTCCCATGCAACCTTGCTGCTCACCTGCCCTTTCACTGGCTTTTTCTCCATTGACTCACACTCACTCTCTTCTTATCTCTCCCTCTTAGAATCCCTTTTTTCCTTTCTATATAAAGCCTTTTCCTGGTACCCAGACTTCTTTCCTCCCCAAAAAAACAAATTATCTTCCATGTAGTCTGTGTATTTTGTATATGCTTATACCCTTTGTACATTGTTTCTTCAGGGAGAATATATAAACAAAGGGTCTCATTTTTTCCTTTATATCCTCAGTGTTTAGCTAGGTGTCTGGCACATAAGAGGAACTTAGGGTATGTTTATTGATCGATGAAAATAAAAAACAAAACTTTGATAAGAGGATGAAAGGCAGTAGAAAGAGAAGACTGCAGTTTGTTTAAATTTGTAAATTTGAAATAATAGCTAGCCCTAAGGAATCTTTAGAGCCCCTTAAACTGCCAGAGATCTATTTGAATAAAGTTCATAGTGGTTTTCCTGGATGACTTTACCTCGAGACAAGCATGAGAAAGCGCTGTATATCTCTTTGTTTACTCAGGTTAGGGTGGGAAGTAGAGGAAGATTTTCAGTTTAAGATCTATGGGGGAAAAAAAAATCTATGGAGATCTTTTTACTCCACCATTTGATTTCCTTTGGAAATTCATCATCCTGTAGTATTGAATGGTAATTCAATAATTAAAATAGAATTATATTCACTTGCTAGTGAACATTTAATTAGTTAATATATATTGGGATCTAGAGTTTAAGGTACTTCAAAAGTTAAGAAGCCCTCCATAAACTGTATTCTTTTTTAGAAGAAGAGTTATAAAATGAACAAATTTGGGTACTTGAGGGCTGTTCATACTACGTGTCTTTTTCCCCAAGCAGATAATTCTATCCAGTCCATGATTACTTTTGACCAAGGAGGAAGATGGAAGCTCCTGAGGAAGCCTGAAAACAGCAAGTGTGACTCAACTGCTAAAAATAAAGAAGAGGTTTGTTTAAACTTTCTTTGCTCCCATGTTATATCACAGGCTGATCTCATCATACAGACTAGCAGAAGAAACTTGAGATCATTATTTTTGCTATCTAATTAATTAGGAGCCCCAATTTAATGAAATGAAATACTTTAGCTGATGAAGAATAGAAACTCTGAAGAATGACTAAAAGCATTTGCAATTATTCATCTCGGAAGGAAAGTAGATGAAGGGTAACAATTTCTTCTATTGGTCTAATTACAGTCTGTTCTTTTTTTGAGTCCAGCTCTTTCTTTTAAGTCTGTCTCATTTGGGGGTATAGATGTGTTTAGTTGAGTCAGTAACAACTTACATTCTGTTCCTGTGGCAAATGAACATGTGTTGGCAAACTAATGACAACAAAGTTTTAATATGAAAACCTCAGGTGTCTGTCAAACTACTTCAAGGTTCTGCAAAATGTAGGAATATTTTGTCAAGTAAGAGCAGAATAAAAGTTGCTCCTCTCCTTCACCTTTGTAGCAGGAAATCAATCAAATATTAAAGCACCTGCTGTGTACTTTCAAGAGCAGTAAATGAAAAAGACAGTTTTAGGAAAGAAATCTAGAAGCCATCTATTCCCTGAGATCCCAGAAGTGGATACTTGAGTGTTGACAAGAAAGGAAGAGCCAAGCATCTGGTTTTTGATTCTACAGATCTGAGTGAGGTCTTCTATAACTTTATGAAATTTTCCTTCAAAAATTACCAGTTAAATGGTTTTTTTGGGGAGTCACTAGAATTTACTACACAGGCAGTGAGATGGCCAGACGTTGCCTCAAAGATCACTCTTTCAGCTGAGTAAAGACTTGGAGCAGGAGCCTTAGGTGATGAGAGCCTGCATCAGGGGGTGGCAGGGTAGGGGTAAGCAGGGAACAGACACATGTAAGAGATGAAAGTGGGATTGACAGTCCTGGAGAGTCCTTGCTCCCTTGACGGGGGAAAGTTGATTCGCGTAGTTTGGGCCTTCGTGGGTAGAAGGTGTTCTTGGGACATCCGGTCTGAGGTGTCCAGTAGACTGGAGATGTGAGACTGGAGGTCGGCAGAGAGGATGGACATGATGCCTGTGGTTTCATCGCAGCTGAAAAGGGTCCCAGACCTTCAAGTCTCATGTCACACTGCCTCCTGGGAACTGCTTCAGGAGATTAATTATTTCCTGGTTCCATTATTGTTCTCATTTTGTATATAGGCCTAAAATAGCAAATTATATGCTTCTGAATGAGGGATATTTTATTGAAGGTGAAGTGAAATTCAAAGTTTTGTTGAAAAAAGCTATTGAAACAGGATAATACTTCTATCTCAACTGAAACCTCTTCTTCTGATTTGTTTACAGTGCAGTCTCCACATCCATTCCTCCTACAGTATTTCCCAGAAGCTGAATGTTCCAATGGCACCCCTGTCAGAGCCCAATGCTGTGGGCATAGTCATCGCTCATGGTAAGGAGGCAGCTACTGGTACTGCACTCAGCAGTCTTCTAGGTTACTTTCTTCTTTGCATTTCCTTGAGAAATACAGCTCGTGAGAGTGCTTTTCGCCATATTCTAACAAAAACAGTTTGTCGAGAACCTGGCCAGAGATTGCCATGCTTTTCTATCTGTACCCACCTCTTAAATAGTCCTTTCTGAGAAAAGATCAGACGAAATTCATTCAGAACTGCTGGCAATAGGACCCTTTCTGTTCCCTCCCTGACTGTGCTCACGAGAAGGGGTGGATTGTGTTGCAGGTAGTGTGGGAGATGCCATCTCCGTGATGATCCCGGATGTTTACATCACCGATGATGGGGGCTACTCCTGGACCAAGATGCTGGAGGGACCTCACTATTACACCATCCTGGATTCGGGGGGCCTGATCGTGGCCATTGAGCACAGCCGCCATCCTATCAATGTGATTAAGTATGCATGAGCTCCACTCCACTCACACTGTCCCCGGACAGGGCGGATATGGGGATGGTGCCCAATCTGGAGGCGGGAGGGCACAGGAGGGCACAGTCTGGCTAAAGTCGGACTTCAGAGCCTGCAGAACATCAGGGAGGGCTCCTTGAAGGCGCTGCCAGCATATCAACTCTGAATAAAAGTCATTGCTTGTCTTTTCTTCCTTGCCCCTTCCAGAAGTTTTTAACTAAGAGTTTTTACCACTTTCTTCAACATCCTTACCCTTCTGCCTCAAGATGTTATGAAGCTATTCAGGCAATCTAAATTAAAAATAAATGTTCTAAGTGCTAAGTTATGATGAAATAATTTATATTTGTTTTTGGAGCCCATCCTTACCTTAGGCCATAGCTACCTGCCCTCACTCTCCCTTTTTCATTAAGAGAATTTTTCTGGACCTTTTTCACTCTAACCTTCCTTGTAGAGTAATCACTGAATGAACCCCCTGTTCCTCTCCCATTAACTGTGGGCAAGAAGAGTGAAGTTGGCAGACAAATAAGCCTCTGCCCAGCTTGAGCTGCTTCCCCCAATTTGGGGCCTGCCCGCCTAAGGTGGCTCCTTATTGTCACCCATCTGTACTGGATTCTGTTGTTAATGTTTCAGAACCTCCATTATAACTCTCAATTAATGTATGTTTAGGTTCTCCACGGATGAAGGACAGTGCTGGAACAAATACTCATTTTCCAAAGAACCCATTTATTTCACTGGCCTTGCATCCGAGCCTGGAGCTAAGTCCATGAATATCAGTATTTGGGGTTTCACGGAATCTTTCTTGTCCCAGAAATGGGTTTCCTACACCATCGATTTTAAAGACATCCTTGTCAGGAACTGTGAGTGTTTCCTGTCTCTTCCCTGTCTAGTCAGTCCACTTGGCCAGGGGGAGGGAGTTGGGGTGGGGAGGAACAAGTAACTAGTAGGGGCTAACCTTTGAGGAGAAAAAAGTTATCTGAGTCTCCAAGCAGTGTTTTCTCAAAACCAAAATGGAAAAAAGTTTCAGAGTTAATTATTAGCATGTCAGGAGAAATTGCTGCTTTGCTTTGTGAGCTTTTCAGAAGTTTGTGTGATTGTCATAGATAGACATGTGAGAAGAGATTCTGAATATTTCAGTCATTTTCATAGAGAGCTTTGATTTAGTTGCTCTGTCCACAGGACGGACTCCAGGACAGGAGCTTGGCGGGCTTGAAGCTTCCTGATTTGGGAACATATTTAGATCAGCCTCCAAGGGCTGCATCTTCAGGCAAGTGTCCCAGTAGGTGACAGGAGGGCTTCAAGAAGGAACCGGACTGATAAGTGATGTGGATTGTTGGCAGGGGATGAGACAGCTTGTTTGATAGCTGGTAGTCAAGGAAGATTATCAGATTCTAAGCCTGACCATTGATAAGAGATTTTTTTATCCAGTCTCTCAGAATCCGAGGTCAGTGATTGCACAGAGGCCCAAGACTCTAGTTTGATTGTTGCTTAAAGATTGATTTAGCATCTATGAGTCATTCTGCTCTAAATTCATTAAATAGTCTGTGGGAGGTGACTTAGAAGCTTTTCCTAGAATAGATAGCTAAAATGTGACCATCCTACAAAAGCATTTATGTTAAATTGGTGCTAGATTAGCAGTTTCATGTACAAGATGATCATACTAATCCACTGTCATCAGGACATGGCCTTTGGAGTTGTTGTTCTAGTAGTGGCCACAGATTATTCTGAGCCTTGGATTGTCTCTTCCCAATTCACAATCTGCAGCACACATTTGCAAAGTGATTGGCCAAGATTAGAGATGTGAACCATGAACATAGCCAAGCTCCTCCTCTGTACTCCTAACTCTCTCTGCTTGGAAGCTGACATATACTAGGGTTGGACTCATAGTCTTTGCCTTATTTATACTTGGTTTTAACAACCAAATCACTGCCCCTGAAGTGAAAAGAGAATTAATTCTGCACTTCAGGGGCTTAGCCCACATTGGGGGCACAGATATGGACAGTTTGCAAATAAATGGAAGTCTGGTGAAACAAATGGAGACTCCAGATTTTTCAAAGGGTTCTGTTTTCACCCCCGAAGAAAAGCTGAGTTTCTCCCATTCCCCCTTCTGATGCTCTACATCACAAGGTTCTATCACTTCCTTCCCAACTTTCTTCTGTCTTTCCCTCAGGTGAAGAGAAGGACTATACCATCTGGCTGGCTCACTCTACAGACCCTGGAGACCATGATGATGGATGTATCTTGGGCTACAAAGAGGAGTACCTGCGCCTGCGGAAGTCCTCGGTCTGTCACAATGGTCGAGACTACATGGTGACCAAACAGCCGTCCGTCTGCACCTGCACCCTAGAGGATTTTCTCTGGTAGACATAGCCTTGTCTCTGTCTGGCCAGCCTTTCCCCTTTCTGGCATGCAATCCAAGGAGGGGTCGCTTCCCCTTTGCTGCCTCTGATTTAATAGATCTATTTGTATCTGAGAAAATGTAAATATTTTTTCCAGTGTTTGTGTATCTTTCCCAAAGTAGGCGAGTTGCTATTTGTAGAGCAGATGCCTCATAGACACAGGAAATGGAGAGACAGAGGAAGTAAGATGTTTCCATCAACTGAGTGAGGTTGAGGCAGGGCCAGGAACTTCATTCAGTAATTCTGGCTTGGAAAAAGTGAAAAGAGAACAAAACCAAAAATCTGTAGAAAATACCAGGGGAAAAATACCTAGGAAAATGGGCCTGTGGCGCCTGAGCTTCAGGGGGAACAGGTAGAGCCAGAGGTGATGAAAGCCTCCTGCAAGTTAAGGACAGCATTTCGACAGCCCTGACTAAGCTCCCTGCCCTTCCAGGCTGTCACTGGGCGGGCATTTCTTTCCTTCCGTGCAGGTGCCATTGACTACATAGACTGATTTCTACTCAACTTGGAAATAGTTTCACTGTTTTCTTTTTCCATAGACTTACTTATAAATGCCACCCAGATAATTACCAAAGGGACTGAAGATTCATTTTTGTTGTTTTAATTAACAGTGCTAAAAATACTTTTTCTGAAATATTTTCTTGGAAACCTAAAAGTTCCAGCCATGCCGTTGGAAGGAAAAGGTTTTCCTCAAAAAATGTGATCATAGAAATGTGAGAAAACAGTCAATATTCTGCTTTAAAACACCAGTGCGCCCCTTAATGAAGATTTCCTGCTTAACCTTGTTTCTTGTGTGGGTATTCCATTAGCCCATTATAATTCAGAATTGCCAGACTTAGTCCCTGTGTCCTTGTTGACCTTGTAAGAAATCTTGCCAGCTCACTTTGAGGAGCTAAAGTGATGGCTGTTGTATCTTGGTGCCTCTCATATCCATTCCAGTCATTTTTTCTAAAGAGGCTGAAAGTTTCCTTTTTGTTTTTTTTTTTTTAAGGGAAAAAAAAAAAACTTCCTAAGGGATTGAAGATGTTTTCCCATATTCTTCTTCTAGAGAAACAGGAATAGAGTTTTGTTACTTTCTCTTGCTTCCCTCCCCCCTCCCCGTTAAACAAACAAACAAACAAACAACTGTTCCATTGTTGACTGTTTATTCCTTTCCATAGAACTTTGGATGGCGCTCTTATTTATTCTGTCCCTTACAGTGATTTTGGCTACTTTCGTCCAGAAAATGATTCCAAGTGTGTGGAACAACCCGAATTGAAGGGCCACGATCTTGAGTTCTGTCTATATGGGAGAGAAGAACATTTGACAACAAAAGGGTAAAGTGGATGCATCCAGAATGGATGATTTGCATTTCAAAGTAAAAGGTACTAAGATTAAACCCATAATCTTAGTTTCATTTTACACCTGTTCTAACAGCCAAATGACCCACCCCTGAAGTGAAGAGCCCTTGTCATCCACACAACAGTTTCGAATTTTTTTAAAGCTCCCTAGCCCAGGAGAGGCCTACATTCCTTTGGCTTTTTCTGGTATTAGGTATTTTCCCCAGGGGAACATGTCTTTGGCGCAGGCAGGTGAGCAAAGAACAGTCCAGAATTCTAGTTCTTCATGGGCTTCAAAGTGAGAAGTTCTAGCTAGGACACTGTGGGGATGCTAAAACCAAAGGGTTATATGGGACCTTAAAATTTTGGGGTGGTTGCTAAGGGTTTAACTTCCCCTGAATGAGTAAGAGCACCAGGAACACACCCTTCATTTCTTTCTGTCAGAGCTCCTCTTTGGAAATTTCAGGTACCGGAAAATTCCTGGAGACAAATGTCAAGGGGGGATGAGTCCAGACCGCCAGGAAAAAGACTTGAAAAAGAAGTGTACGAGCAGTTACTTGAGTCCAGACAAGCAGGTACCAATGGAGGTACTATCTCCTCCTTAGAAGGTCAGCCGTCAGAAGGTCCCACTGGGTTGGGAGTGCTCTTTAACTGGGCATTCTGCCCAGCAACTAAACAGCTAGATTGCAAAACACATTGAATGTGTATTGCAGTGGGGGGGAGGGGGGTGGGGGGGAGGGTAGAGCATTAGAACTGAAAGCGCAGAGATTAGTGAATTTACAGAACTCATTTGGGAAAAAGGAAGGCCCAAGAAGCTGGGGTCATAGAGGATCAAGTTACAAGGCAAAAGTTGCTGTCGAGAGGCTATGCATAGAATGAACTGGATCAATTTACAGGTCCGATTAGTTTAGAACTGTAAATTTTCAGAGGAATTCTTTGACTGCAGATCGTGGAACACTGAGAAGGATCAGGTAATATAAAACCAGACAAAGCATTATGATAACTGAGAAGGCAGGGAAATGGGTGGCGACGAGGGACAAGACTCCCATCCACAGGGAAAGCTTGTCCTTGAATCACCTAATGTGCAGGTAGAAAATCAACATTCCCAACCAGGTACTACGATATGAAGAAGTTACAGAACAATACACAGTGAGAGAAGATGAAATCGGTTCCTATGTAAGACATCACTGGTATTCCTAGTTCCCAAGTATAGAATTCCTAGCCTCAATTCTGTAGTTGAACTCCCTCATTTTACCCATGAAGCAATATCAAGAAGTTAAAAAGTCTTGTCCAATGTTACATTGATTGAAAATAATACCATTAATAATATCTGGTATCTGTTTACCACGAGATAGGATAGGGGAACATTGCAGCTGTTTAGACTGGTAGGGCACTAGCACCTTGATGGTGGAGCCAGGATTCAGACTGGGGTCCTCAACCTTGAGCTCTCTCCTGTGTCTACTCCCCAGTGAGACTCCAAGTGACACTCCGTTATGATGTAGTCCCAAGTCACACCTACTTCCATGGCATCACTTCTTTGACTTCACCACTTTTAAAATTTTTTTTATTATAGCTTTTTATTTATAAGATATATGCATGGGTAATTTTTCAGCAGTGACTCTTACAAAACCTTCTGTTCCAACTTTTCCTCTTCTTCCCCCCACTCCCTCCCCTAGATGGCAGGTAGTTCAATACATATTAAATATGTCAAAGTATATGTTAAATATATGTATACATATGCTGCATGAGAAAAATCGGACTCAGAAATAAGGTAAAAATAACCTGAGAAGGAATCAAAAATGCAGGCGGACAAAAACAGAGGGATTGGAAATGCTGTGTTATGATTCACACTCATTTCCCAGAGTTAATTCATTGGGTGTAGCTGGTATTGAACTAATGGAACTGATCTGGTTCATCTCATTGTTGAAGAGAGCCATTCTGACTTCACTACTTGAGGCCACTGTGCCAACAACCCGGAAGCTGACAGTAATACGTCTTATCTGGCTGCAGCTTGACCTAAGATATTGTCATCTTGCACGTTGCAGCTGCTGAGTCTGTGGGACAGTAGGGAATGTCTCTTCTCTTCAGCCCAGTTTTAGTAACCGGGAGCACACTTTACAAAAGGAAAGAGGGAGACGTGTCTGATTGTTTGAATCTGCTGAAGAATATTCGTGATTATTAAAAGCATTTGTATGTTTTCTGTTTACCAAGAAATCTTCATCAAATTCTACTCCAATTATCCTGGCCATTGTGGGATTGATGTTGATCACAATCATAGCTGGAGTTCTCATTGTAAAGAAATACGTCTGTGGGGGCAGGTAAGGACTGTGGAGCAAAGAAAAGATGCTGATTCAAATGGGAAAAATAGCCAGAATATGGCTGATTGGCCATGAATAACCTGAGTGCATCCTTGAAATCAACACATATAGAGGGATCTTGTTGAAGAATCACAGCCAAATCTTTTTGTGATTTGTTCTGTTGAAGTATTATCAATCAAGAATTGGTTAAGCACGTATAGTGTTCCAGGCAACGTGCTGGCCAGTGAGGATATGGAGATATAAATGAAACTCTCAGCCCTCTGAGAGTTTACATTCTAAGCACCTGAAAAATAGGTCCAAAATCAGTGATGGAGGTGGATTGTGTTTCCTCTATGTTTGACCCATGACTTAAGGAATCGTGTCCCTACCTCAGCAGAACATTGACAGGGATTTTCTATTCGCAGGTTTTTGGTGCATAGATATTCAATTCTACAGCAGCATGCAGAAGCAAATGGTGTCGATGGAGTAGATAGTTTGGACACAGTCTCCCATAACAATAAAAATACTTACCATGATGACTCGGATGAGGTAAGGCAATCTCTTGCTTATCTCTTTAATGGGGCCATGGGAGAAATGAGCTGAGAGAGAGAGACAGGGTGGCTACCAAAACACCAAACGTGGCTTTTGCTCTCCTGTTGAGCACAATGGAATAAGCTGCAAACTGCTTAGTAGTGGCAAGACTTAGTGAACCCAGAAATTGAATGATTGCTCTCAAGACATGAAATCTCGCTTTCTCTTTTTCCTCAGGACCTGCTAGAATAGTTGTCTGAAGGAGTTGGGACAGACAGGCTCAAGTGCTGGTGATGAATCTGCATTGCTTCTCATGATGCCTGTTTCTCTGATGTGGGGAGCATCTTTCCCAATATGAGGAACCCAGCTCCATTTTTTTTGCTGCTTCCATCCAGACCCAAAGGACCTTCACAACAGAAAAGCAAGACAGGGATGGGAAACCCCTAAGACTCTTCAGGGTTCAATGCCTCTAAGAAAAGAAGTTCTTAAATAATTTCTTTTTATTTTAATTTGTCCTTCTGCTGAGTGTGGTAGGGATTTTCTTTTTTTTAAAAGGGAAATGAAATGGAGTTTGAAAGGAACGTTTCACTAATGCTATTATTGCTGTATTTTTACATGGTGCCTACCTCAGGGTAGCTGCCAGCTCTAGCATAAACTCTCACATTGTGCTCCATGCCGTCATTGAGCTTTTACATGAAGCAGCTGCGAGAATGAGGATGGAGGCTGCAAAGACTGACATGGGCCTAACAGGTTTTCTCCATCTGGGGACAAAGCTGATCCAAGAACAGCAGGCACTAGCTCGGCACACAACTCCCCCGGGATTTTACAGGGGCCATAGACCACAGTGGTTATTTCCCCCATTTTCATCAGGCAATACCCTTATTTGTTGCTCTCTGAGTTAAAACTGAGCCATGAGCTTCTGAATTACTAAATCAGGAAAACTTAAAAGGGAAATATTCTTAATTGGGGGGAGGGAGGGAATGGGATAGAAAGGGGTATATTAGATTTAGAATCAAGTACAGAAGAAATTATTGTTCCTTTTGAAGCATTTGTCAGACATGCTTTGTATTTTATGTGCATGCTAATGAACTTGCTGCAAAGTATGTATTTGATATGGTTGCTTGATTGGGTTAAATGATTTCTTCAAGAGCTAATTTTTTGAGTGAGCAGTGC
The DNA here is from genome assembly GCF_016432865.1 of Antechinus flavipes. Lineage (NCBI taxonomy): Eukaryota > Metazoa > Chordata > Mammalia > Dasyuromorphia > Dasyuridae > Antechinus > Antechinus flavipes. The sequence goes on from NC_067401.1 coordinate 55,156,774, forward strand.
AACCTCTGTAGGAGTAGGCATTGCTGTATTCCATTTCTTTCATTTTTGGCCCTTTGTACCTCACTGAACCATTCGGTTGAATTATAAAAAAAATCCTATTTTAGTTTCTTTTGAGTTGCTGTTTATCCATCCATCAAGTTAGAACCAAGATTTTCAAACTTACAGGCTTTAAAAAAAATGTATTCCTGGATTGCCCTTCTTCTCTCCGTTCCTTATTCTGCCAAGCAATTTGTTAGCTCAAAATTTTGGCTATACCCTTGCCCATCTGGAGCCTTGCTGCTTAGAAAACATCTTCCAGTCTAGAGGACAGAAGCTTTATGATACATTTAAAATTTGGGAGGGTAGGGGAACTCTTCATTTGACATTTTTTTCCACAATAATGAATTATGGAATTGGGGGTGAATTTTTTTCTCATATAAAGAAAAGTTGCAATCAGTTAAACTGATCATTTAAAATATTTGCTGTACGTGATACAGTATAATTAGTTCAGTTTATGTGTACTGTGCCGGTCACAGTTTCTCAATTTCCTCATTTTCTCCTTTAACCGTAATTTGGGATTTTTCTGTCCTTAAAAACTGCTGATTTACTGCTAGGCCACAATTGTGGTTAGGAAGTCGGTAAAAATTAAATGTGCCAAATTAACTTTTGTTGACATGTATGAACAGATGGCTAAATTCTCCATCATCGACATGGATTAACAACGGCAGGGTAAAAGTAGGGAAGAAAAAATTCAGGAAACTTTGCAACTGCAGTAAAGTACATGAGTCAGGATTGCTTAGGAAGAAAATGAAACAAAGTTATCAGTTTTTATAAAGGGAGCTAGCATATTTATGTTAAGGCTAGAGAGCACCAGGCTTTTTAAGTGAAAAGCAGTTTTTAAATAATTTTAATCTTAAGTCATTCCAAAAATATACCCTATCTCAAATTAAAATATTTTCAGCAATTCATCTCCTTCCTTTTCTTGCTTAAAACTGATGTTCAGAAAACTTATTTATATTACATTCCCCTTCTCATTATATATTAAATTAAGAACTGGCACTATCTTCCCTTTAATGTAAATGTTAGAAAATAGTAATACAGAATAATAACATATAATGAAAAAGTTTTAATATTTTTATTAGACAGTAATACTGTCCATTTTTACATTTTCATATGCAAAGCACTTACGAGGACATTCACATATCAAAGTCTACATTCCTAAAATATGTGTGCTCTTAGGATTATTCCCATTTTGTAGGTGATAAAATTGAAACATAGAATAATTTGCTAAAGATGACACCGCAGTTAGGGGCAAAACTTGTTGCTGTAGTCTTAAGATAACTTGGACGTTTTACTTCACAAAGTCCTAGGCTGAACATTTGTTGTTTTATCTTTAGCTTCAAATGACTATGGGTCTCTAGAAAAGGACTTGATAGTATTTCTTTTTGTGCCTGTGCAGAAAATAACCCAGTGATACATCATCATCCAATTTGTTCCTGCCATTCTGTTTTCTAATTAGCCCAGTGGGTTAGAGAACAACCTTAGTGAAAAGTAGGTCAAAGGTGCACTTCCCATATGTACTATTTAACTGCTCTTCTGCAGTTGCAACTTCAAGTCACTTTTGATGCTTTTGGACAGATGTGGGATTCTTGTGCAGGAGAGAGTTGGTCCTGTAGTAGAAGTTATTACTTACTACTTGTAGGACAAAAAGGAGCTTGAGATCTGTGACCTCCTGATGTGAATCAGTAGTGCTATCTTCCTTTCTAGACCTTGTGGTAGCGGGAGTTGTGACTTCTGAAACTTTCATTAATGGCATTTGCTGAAGAGAAGCTGGAAGTATGTAGGACTGACCCCCAAGATCAACTGAGTCCTTTAATCTTGGTAGAAAAGTTGCTCTCCCCCGAGAACTGGAAGCATTTGCTTCAAGCAGTCATTTAGGCCGGTACATGGAGACAGAGTTGAGGTTCAGAGATTTTAGAAAAGATTTTGGAGGAGTGGAATCCCTTGAAAGGAGTTCTGGGAGCATTGTCTTCTCTTGGGTGGCCAGAAGGGGCTCTTGGTCAGCTGGAGTGTCGTGGGACGTTGATTTATCTCCCGTCTCTCGCATCTTCCTAAGTTGGCCATTGACAGAGGTGAACTAGAAACTGTGTCAGTAAGAATGCTGCCCCATCCTGCTGTAGACACTAATCTGTACATCATGTTGTCCTCTGGTAGCTTTGGGCTGGAGGTCCTAGAAAAGTACAGGAAGCCTCCAGGCTTTCCTTCTTGGCCTAAGGACAGGCCGGACTAGCCCGGCCCCAGTCCTTTGTCACCCACATGGGGAGAGGCCATCTCATGTCCCGAGAACCTGACATAGCAATAAATCCGGTTGTTTAAGCAGATCTCCTGAACACCAGCACCTCCCTTCTTCAGTCGAGCAAGTGAACACATGTGCTTCTTCTCTGGAACAGAACCAAAGTTAAGATTTGCTGCGTCCGTCAGCACTTACATGGCTTGCTGTCCCATCCTGCCATTGTCTCCCCGGTAGCCAGCCAGCTCCAAGAGCCCGCCCTGTCCTAGGGAATTGATAGCCATACCTACAAGCGCTCCAGGGCTTTCTTCCCTGTGGAGGCGGACTGTCATAACAGGATCTTCTTGATTTCTCTTGCGTTAAAATGAAACTGTCAGAATTGAAATACTAACTTGGTATTATCCACAACTACTTTCTATGTTCATTCTTTCAAACTGGTATGTTCTTAATGGTCCTTGTTTCTACATAGGTCATAAAGCTGATCTCTACCTTTTATATATTATACACACATAAATGTGTATCTATATATTTGTGTGTGTATATATGTGTGTATACATATATATGGACATACAAACATATAAAAGCATGTATATTTTACATAATAGTGATTTATTGACATGCCCCAAGATTTTAATGAAACTTCCATCTTCGGTTTTTTGTCGTAACATGAACAGCTCCCTGGAAATTCAATCCACTTAGCTTCTTTGGAAAATCTAGGACGACTCTCCTGTTGTCCTAATGGATAGGAATGCCGAGGGTCTCCCTATGTCCAATACCTGTGCCTGTTCAGTGTCTCTTCCCAAGCAAGTGGGGATGCCAGTGCTTCCCCAACTGAGAGGCAGCTGCTTTTCTACTAAGGTGTAGGGTAGTACTGGAGATGGTGTCACTGCATGTACTCTCTTTTTCATTTTCTCTTCTCTCGGCACAGCCAATTGCATGTAGGGCAAATGATGTTCCAGTAACCCACGTCCGTTACACAATAAAGCCATCATGTGTGCACGTGAGCACACACACACACACACACACACACACACACACCCCAAGCTCTTCCATATTTAGTATCTTCCAAGAAAGGGTCAAAAAGATTGAAATGAAACTCAAATTTCTTTAGCATTATGTAAATAAATCTGGATGTGTTTAACTTTGTACTGGTATTTTTCTGTATATTTGCAATATTTGGGTTAGAATAAAACAGAATGGACTTTGTGTTACCCGATCTATGAGATGACTGGGCTACAGTTTGTTAAGATGGTCACTTTGTTAGTTTTCTCATCCTTAAAAAATGAAAAAACTGGCAGCCAGAAGAGAAGCTACCTAAAGAATCAAATCTTAGATCTATCTTGGATATATGGGAATGGGCATTTTCAGGGATTCCCTGGTTCTGGCTGGACAAAAGGAGCTTCCTTTAGCATTTTATTGATATCTGCGCACTGAGCCCTCTCCCCAAGCATTCTGTTTCCAGATTATGCTCTCCCTTCCAAGGGATGAAATTACAGCCACTTCTTTCTTTAGCTAGATATAATTATTAGCTACACCCTGTGTATGGTGACTAATCTTGGCCAAATTGTAAGGTGAATATGAGAGGACAAGGGCTCTGATGCTTCCACACCTTTCCCTACTCCGGAGTTCTTTGCCCAAAGGACCTCACTTTCACTTAAATGAGGGCTGAAGAACCAGCTAAGTTTGAGTGACACATCCAAGAGTGTTGGCATTTTTTTCTGAAGCCTTGAAGACAAGGTCCCTAAAGGTAGAATTCCGTATGATGGGGAAGATTTTCATGGTTGTGAGCCCTAGCTTTTTATATAAAACACATTATGTCCATATGTGACTGTCCTCTGGCCAGTTAACTGCACTGTCCGAGGGTCACGGTGAGCTTTTTGCTGGTCACCCACCTGCCCTTTCACATTTAAGGTATGGGTAACAAGGAAGATGACAGCGAGCGGAATCATGCAGGAACAGGGAAGGCTTGGGACCGTGAAGAGTCTAAAGCCATTCTTTTAGCATATTTGCTGCTGGCAACCTTTATGGGCATCTAGAAAATGCTTCTGTCTTGTAACTTCTTTAGATTCCCTCTGATGCTGAGGTTAAGGGATGGTAGAAAAAGCTTTAAGGTTTTAAATTCAGGGGTTTCGTTGTATAAACCAGTATTTTGTCCAAATCAAAATGTTGGACACACTGTTTAGCTAAGAAAAATTAATCCAGGGCAGCTTGTTGATGCAGCCCTGAAGTCAGGAGGACCCGAGTTCAAATTTGCCCTCAGATACTTAACATTTCCTGTGTGAGCCTGGGCAAGTCACTTAACCTGATTGCCTCAGAAAAAAAAAAAAAAGACTCCCCACCTCCCACCTGCTTTGACAGATTCCACAAGGAATGTGCCCTCCAAAGGAGGCAAGAAGGGCCTGGTTTTTATCACCACCGGGTGGTAACAGGGGGAAGACAAACCATCAGCCCCACACGCACTAGTTTGTCCTTGCTGCCTCGGTCTTGTTGGCGTGGGAGCTCGTATTTCAAAAAGTGGTTTCTGGGTTTTGTGTTCTGAAGGCCATGAGCGGTCACTGCTCTCCCTCGGGAGCTCGGACACCGTCGACGGAGGCCCTCATAGTCCTAGTGCCCGATATGTGTCACTGCCTTCCAACCGAGTCATCCCAGAGAAGAGAAACTAGTTTGTCCTCAGCAGATGTGACAAATACCCAGCTCTAGTACATACACAGAACAAATGGCATCCAGATGCCTGCTCAGCACAGAGCCCATCCTGTCCAGTCTCAGGCCACATAGCAATCGGGACTCTGCATCTTAGCCAGTGTGTTCATTGATGGAGAGCGGGGATAAAGATAGATCCTAGGGTAAAACAAGGGACTTACCTTCTTCATCCAAACATCTTACATCAGGTATGGTGCATTGTTCTGTGGATGCTGCAGCCTAGAAGGGAAGTAACACGAAGTAGATTAGGATAAACACAGCAAGAGGCAAAGTGCTCTGGTGGTCCAGATCACAGGAGAGAAGTGGAGGAAGTTTAGGAAGTCTAAATAGAGATGGTAACGTTTGAATTGAGTCACAAAGTCAGATTTCAACAGAAATAGATTTGAGAAGGGGTAGGTTGGCTAACATTCTAAGCAAAAGCAAACACATAAAGGTGGAAAGAAAGGAAAAGATATTAGGAAGCAATATAGAGAATAAGCTGTACCATACTACTGGAAAGGTAAATTCAGACCTGATCATAAAAAACCTCGAATGCTATTTTTTAGGAGTTTAGACTTTAATAAACAATAGCCAGGTAATGGAGGCGCAATCTGTATCCAGGAGTGACAAGGAGATTAGGAAGGGACAGATGCAACTGATTGTATTTGATGGGATGAAGAAGGGGTCAAAAAGCACTCCATGTCTTACGGCTGACTTTGAAGAGCCAGTCATGAACGTTAAGTCCCAGGAACTGCTAAGAGAAGCTACCATTCAAATCCTCCTCTTCATCTCCCCCAGATCCAGTCATTTGCCAAGTATTACTGATTCTACAATTTCATTAGTCTGCTCTAGGTGAAAGAAAGACCTGGGCTATTTCCTTGATGCTGTCTGAAAAGGTTGGAGAGAACATCACCCTTTGTGCCAGGGACCTGGCAATGAACCTCCGTGGTCCCACCACTTGCGATCTGCTCTCTGATCTCCCTCTCTTCCCCACAGCCCACACCTCAGCCTTGCAGCTGGAAATGGCTAAGTGGAAAAGCGGATAGCCCAAGGGTCTACACAGGAGCTGAAGCTGTCAGCCTAAAGATGCAAGTGCTGCATTTCTCCACCCAGATGTTGTGAAGAATCCAGAGCGGAAGCCCAGCCCACCTGCCTTCATGAGGCTGCCAGAGGAAATCCCAGCATAGAAGTCGTCCCAGAACCAGCAGCCTGCACCAAGCTGACCCAATCCGCGCTGTCTTCCTGGCATCAGTCAGCCATCAATGTCCCCTTCCCCTAAAGAGGCTGGAGAGTGTGACTACCTGCTCTAATGGAGGGGAGATCGAGAAGCCTAAGGATGAAGTGAGATAATGGCCATTCTTTTAAGCACACACATACTCTTTAAGATCCATACTGGTTTTGTCCTAATTTAGTATTTGTAGAATCAATGATTATCTCTGGGGAATTTTAACAGTTGGTACAAGGGGTCCCATTTGTTGAATCTATTTTGGAGGCATATTCCTAGAAGGAATCTTGCTGCTAAAGTATGTTTTGGTGTTTTAGTATTTGTGTGTTGCTTTTGATTGAGAAATGAGTGTAGCATTTGCACATTAATTTATAGAGACTTAAAATTCTATTTCTTTATACATTTGCTGTCCTCAAGTATTTGTTTGGAAGAACTAACTTCTATAAGAGGAAGTGGAAGAGGGAGAAGTAGAATCTAATTTACAATTACCTCCCATAGGTCTCTTCTTCCCAGAAAACCGACGAATTACAGAAGAAAATGAAAAACAGAAGTGTGTGATGTTTTGAAATTGTATGGCAAAGGGAGATCCTGAGAGGAAATAGGCAATAGAGAAATGGCAACAAGGCAAGTGACCATAATGATAATATGCTTCCTCTCCCCACGACCATCACCACAGGCATTAGGGAATGTCTGTCATCCCAGAGGTTACTCTGGGCCCAGAGAAAGTAGGGAAGCATTTAGAAAGAACCAACCTTTACTGCTATGTTAGGGACAACTCTACCCAAAGAGGAGGTTTGCATGGGGGTGGTTACTCCTCAAGCTTGACTTCCTGTAGGTTCCCAGCAGACACAACTGAAGGAGGCCACTGTAGCTATCTCCAACATCTTCGTTTTCTGTTCTTAGGCCTTTTAAGGCCCCCACCTCCATGCACTTGGCTATACCCAACAGCTCTGTGATATTGAGCTGGAAGGCTTCTGAGAATGAGTCATTCAGGCTGGGTAACCACATGCTTGAGTGCTGCTGGGATAAAGGTAAGTCTCCTGTTTTCTCCGACAGAGGGAAGAGGAACCTTGGGACTCTGTTAGGAGATACAGAGGAATGAGTTGCCTTTAAAACTAAAATCCTGCACACCAGGGAGAAGCCATGTTTTCTGTTTCCATACAGATTTAGCTTGTTTTCAGTGATCTAAAGGCCAAAGTTTGCTTCTTTGAATAGATGTACCACCTTTCCTTTAGCTCCCAAATCTTTCTTGTGGGAATCAGCAAAAGATCCCCAATAACCATTATATCATATCCAATTTTGTGTAGTATTACGTATAGGCTTTGCCTCCCTCCTAGGAAAAACCCCATAGACAGTTCTTACCACATAGAAGCTCAGAGTTCTAAAACAAAGGGAGATATCAATAGATTAATGAATTGGAAATAAAGTATTTACATCCTCCAAAGACTTACTAGAAAACCCCATTTCCAGACAGGATAGGAAGAAAAGAGAAGCTGTCAACCCGATAACCAAGGAAGAGTTTGTACAAAGAGAATTTCAGGAAGTATAAAAGTATCATGGATTTGGCCCATAATGAGAAGAAAGCCAATGTTCTGCATATTCATTCAACAAATGTGCATTAAGTGTATCAAATATATATTGTGTACAAACTACTGTGTTAGTGGCTGAAAACAAAAGAAATGACAGGTGGTAGGGAAGGGTAAGATGTACACGAGTAACATAAATCAGAATGTGATGAGGCATTAAAGTGCTGTAAGACATTGCACATGGCCTATCTCATTATTCCTTTTCCCTTTAGTTGAATCTACTGAGAACCTTCAGGAGATCAAGCCTCCCTGAGCCAAGTCTCTTCCAAGTGGGGTTCTCCCTGAAATTATGATTTAGGAGCATGATTGCTCCTAAACTATTCCCTGCTTTGTCTCTGCTTGGGCCCAGAATAAGGTCTGGGGTGACAGAATGTTCTCTAATGCCTAATAGCAGAGGAAGGAGGGAGTTTTAGAAGTTTTTACTCCTGGCCTTCCCTCTTAACCCCTGTTGGCCCCCAAGATGGCTCCCCATTTCACATATGAGCCTTGCTTCCAGCTGCACCGGGGAGGCTGTGGGCAATAAGGCCAGCCGGCACACTCTCACCCATTTGCAGCTTGGAGACCCCTTCCTTTTTTGAGTAGCAGCCTTGAATTCATTGGGGGCTGGTGCTGTAGTCACCCTGGCTCTTCTTTTCTGCATCTTGGAAGCCACTGACAAAAAGCTTTACCTCGTGTGTGGATGGGAGAATAGGGAAGACATTGGGTGGAACTGAATCAAGACGACTAGGAGTACCAGAGGTCCAACCTAAGATCACGCACAATGACCTTAAAACATGCTTTCCCAGGCTTTGTCTAGAATCAGTGCTTTCATACAGGAAAGAGTATCGGCTGGGGTGGGGGAGGGGAGGGAGAAGACTGAGTATAGTTCCTATACCCATCCTTGGTCAGTTCACCTAATTCCATTAATGAGATTTAGGCTAGTTTTCTTGCAGGAATGAAGTGGTGATCCCTATTGATATTTGTCTTTTATCCACAATTCTGAAGATTTGGGTATGTGAAGTGGAAATGGATGCTATTAAAATGGAGAGCTGGCCCCATCTGGGTCCCACTGAATTGGAATCTCTAGTTCTCAGACACTTATCTTTCCTTCGAGGAAAAAAAGCATCTCATTGGTCTAGCTGCATTTCCCATCTTTGTTTTCTTTACTACCATTTCACTTTCTTCATGCAGCTTATCTGGAACTGAAATGCTTGATGGTAAACAGTTTATTATTTTAAAAACTAACAAACTTTACAGTTTTTTTTAAATAAAAGACATAAGGCAAATAGACTTAAAAGGAATTGTAGAAATAATCTCCTTTCTCAGTATTTTCACTTGACAAGCAGGGCTTGGCAAAAGTCCAGCAATATATCCACCAAGATTATAAAAGGCCTGTCTTTAAGGAGGTCAGAAATCCTAACCTGGACTAGAGAAGGCAAAGGAATGTTGTGACAGACAAAGAAGCAGGCTTAGGACTTAAAAAGGAAATGGACCTATACTTCAGCAGAAGAAATTAAGATATTAAAGATATCTCAGAATGTATAACTAGGAGTTACTTTTGTCTTCTGGCACTTCTTAAAGTCTCACGTAGTGATGGGTCTGAAACAGCCTTTGAACAATCCTGTTCAGAAGTTAAGTGGATGGAGAGCTTCCCAAAACACGCTCTACCTTGCCATCCTATAGGTATGAAGCAGTGAAAGCTGACACTAGGTGCCACAGACTCAACTCCAGATCAAATCAGACTCATGACTAGTTAAACATCCATTTCTAGGCTTAGTCGAATGTAAACCACTAACAAGATAAATTACCCATCATTGATGGGATTCAATTTATTTCCTTCCCCTTTTCCAGTAATAGTCTTAGGTTTTTATGAAGTGCTTACTAAATGCCAGATGCTGTGCTAGGCATTGGGGATAAAAATACCAAGAATGAAGTCTAGATCCAGAGGGGGAAAATGAGAAAGAAAAAAGACAAATGATGACAACAACAAAGGTCTAACAACAAAAACAAGGACACAACAAAGATCAACAACAAAATACTATGTTGTGATCCTCATTCAATCCTTATAATCCCTTCTCTGGCTACAGATGGCTCTCTCCATTACAAGTGTATTGGAACTGGCCTGAATCATCTCATTGTTGAAAAGAGCCATGTCCATGCCAGGTGATCATTACATAATCTTCTTGTTGCTGTATACCATGATCTCTTGGTTCTATTCACTTCACTCAGCATCAGTTCATGTAAGTTTCTCCAGACCTCTCTGAAATCATCCTGCTTCTTATAGAACAATAATATTCCATGACATAACTTATTCAGCCATTCTCCAATTGATGGGCATCCATTCAGTTTCCAGTTTCTAACCACTACAAAGAGGGCTGCCACAAACATTTTCGCACATGTGGGTGCTTTTCCCTTTTTTATGATCCCTTTGGGATACAGACCCAGAAGAGACACTGAACAGTTTGATAGCCCTTTGGGCATAGAGGAAACATTAAATGCCTACTATGTGCCAAATAAAGACACAGAGTTGGACATGACTAAAATGACTTTAGTGTGTCAGGTACTGTGCTAAGTAAGTGTTCTTGTTCACAGATTAATGGGAGAAATAACTTGTAAATAACTATGTACAAATAAGTAACCTCCATACAAGGTAAATAGAAATAATAGAGGGAAGATACTAGCATTAAGGTGCTTATATATATAAGGTGGAATATTAGTTGGAACTTGAAAAAATCCAGGGAAGTCAGAAGGTAAGATGAGCAGGGAGAATATTCCAGCATAGACAGCCTGAGAAAATGCATAGAATTAGAGCATCCTAACTCACTGTTTGACAAAAATTGCTGGGAAAATTGGAAATTAGTATGGCAGAAACTAGGCATTGACCTACACTTAACACAGTCAACACACTTGACACCAAGATAAGGTCAAAATAGATTCATGACCTAGGCATAAAGAATAAGATTTTAAACAAATTAGAGGAACATAGGATAGTTTACCTCTCAGACCTGTGGAAGAGGAAGGAATTTATGACCAAAGAAGAACTAGAGATCATCATTGATGATAAAATAGAAAAATTTGATTATATCAAATTGAAAAGTTTTTGTACAAACAAAACTAATGCAGACAAGATTAGAAGGGAAGCAACAAACTGGGAAAACATTTTTTACAGTCAAAGGTTCTGATAAAGGCTTCATCTCCAAAATATATAGAGAACTGACTCTAATTTATAAGAAATCAAGCCATTCTCCAATTGATAAATGGTCAAAGAATATGAACAGACAATTCTCAGATGAAGAAATTGAAACTATTTCTAGCCATATGAAAAGATGCTCCAAGTCATTATTAATCAGAGAAATGCAAATTAAGACAACTCTGAGATACCACTACACACCTGTCAGATTGACCAGAATGACAGGGAAAGATAATGCGGAATGTTGGAGGGGATGCGAGAAAACTGGGACACTGATACATTGTTGGTGGAATTGTGAATTCATCCAGCCATTCTGGAGAGCAATTTGGAACTATGCTCAAAAAGCTATCAAACTGTGCATACCCTTTGACCCAGCAGTGATATTACTGGGCTTATATCCCAAAGAGATTTTAAAAGAGGGAAAGGGGCCTGTTTGTGGAAGAATGTTTGTGGCAGCCCTGTTTGTAGTGGCCAGAAACTGGAAACTGAGTGGATGCCCATCAATTGGAGAATGGCTGAATAAATTGTGGTATATGAATGTTATGGAATATTATTGTTCTGTAAGAAATGATCAGCAGGATGATTTCAGAAAGGCCTGGAGAGACTTACATGAATTAATGCTGAGTAGCAGGCCCAGATCATTAAATACGTCAACAACAATTCTATATGATGATGAATTCTGATGGACGTGGCCATTTTCAACAATGAGATAAACCAAATCAGTTCCAATAGAGCAGTAAGGAATTGAATCAGCTACACTCAGGGAAAGAACTCTGGGAGATGACTATGAACCACTACAAAGAATTCCCAATCCCTCTATCTTTGTCCATCTTCATTTTTGATTTCCTTCACAGGCTAATTGTACACTATTTCAAAGTCCGATTCTTTTTGTACAGCAAAATAACTGTTTGGACATGTATACATATATTGTATTTAATTTCTACTTTAACATACTTAACATGTATTGGTCAACCTGCCATCTGAGGAAAGGGGTGGAGGAAAGGAGGGGAAAAATTGGAACAAAAGGTTTGGTAATTGTCAATGCTGAAAAATTACCCATGCATATATCTTGTAAATAAAAAGCTATTAAAAAAAAAAAAAGAATTGGAGCATCCTGTGTCAAGAACAATAAGGCTAGGATAACTATAGTGTAGACTATGGGGAGGGATGTAAAGTGGAAGAAGACTGGGAAGATTCAGAAGATGCCAAGTTATAAAGACCTTTAAAAGTCAAACAGAAGATTTTGCATTTTATATTTGTTTATATTTACATTATCAATTTACATTATCAATATATGTGTGCGAATGGATGTCTACATACATACATATACATATTGTATACCTATATACATATGTGTATATATTTCAATTTTTATACATGTGTGTATGTGTATATATACACATACATAGAGGTTTGGGGTTTTTTGGTACTACCTACCCTAGAGTGATTTTTAAGAAAGTGCTTTGTCGCAAATGGGCCACCCTGAATCTGAATCCCTAATGCTCAGACACTATCTTTTCTTCTAAGGAAGGAGGGTATTGCTCATTGGTGATTCCCTTAAAATTCTACAGAAATATGAGTTGTTTCTAATACCATTTGCTGGGATTAAATTTGCTTCTCTCTTGTTATATGAATCAACTGAAACAATTTTGCTTTGACTTTTTCTCTTCCCCTTGGGCCCCAGGGCAGACCTGTATACCCTCAGGTACTTCATCAAGTCACTCACTACAGTTGACCCTGCCATCTTCCAGGCCATGTGTTTCAAAACTAATTTCTAATGTGATTCTTCCCATCCTAGGGCTGGAATGGAAGAGAGGAATCTCTGGGTGCTCCTACCGGATTCCCCTCATCAAGCTTTGCCTTACTCTTCTCCCAACCCTTCTTCCTTCACTCCATTCTGAGATTTTCAACATTCTGAGGCAGGCTTTCTGAGCCCCTGGTTCAGCAGCCCCCTTAAGGCAACCTCTCTTTGCACTGGCCTCAGCTGTGAGAGCAAGAAGAAAGAAAAGAGGGAACTCGAGGGGGAGTGATTATGGGAATGCCTTTGGAAAGCTTTTTTTAATGAAGTCTTAATGACGGTTCCATAGTTGACTATTCAATGGAGCCAGAGAATGAGAGACCTTAAAATCTAGGGGGAAAGTTAAGGCTACTCAGCAAGGTCCTATGTGTGTAAGAAATGCATCCAAGAGTCCTGTGAATGAACATTGTTTAATAAGGGATCAGATATCACTTATTTGCTAATGTAAATGAATCTAAGGGTTAGCTATGATGAAACAGCTGGAGCTGATCTGGTGTTAATAGGGGCATCTGGGGTTGTCAAGCATTCTTCTGCTCCCTCTAGCACTTTGCCAGCTGCTTCAACCTCATGCCCATCCTCTTCTCCTGCTCTCTCTGGTGCTGAAGAAACTGTTAAGTGAACCCTCAGCTGTTAAATCTAAGGAAGATGGAGTGCTCTGTTCAGCCAAGCCTGTTAACCTTCCTGTTCATCATGGTGAACTTTAGGACCCTGCTCTCCAAAACAATAAAATAAAATAACCCATTCACACATCTTTGATTTGCTGACAACAATGTAATTATACTCTAATATTTCCTATCTCTGAAGCAAACATTTTTTAAAAATTTTTTTAATTATAGCTTTTTATTTACAAGATATATGCATGGGTAATTTTTCAGCCTTGACACTTGCAAATCCTTTTGTTCCAACTTTTTCCCTTCTTCCCCCCCACCTCTTCCCCCAGATGGCAGGTTGACCAATACATGTTAATTATGTTAAAGGATAAGTTAAATACAATATATGTATACATGTCCCTACAGTTATTTTGCTGTATAAAAAGAGTTGGACTTTGAAATAGTGTACAATTGACCTGTGAAGGAAATCAAAAATGCAAGCAGACAAAAATAGAGGGATTGGGAATTCTATGTAATGGTTCATAGTCATTTCCCAGAGTTCTTTCCCTGGGTGTAGCTGGTTCAATTCATTATTGCTCTATTGGAGCAATATTGGAGCAAATCAGTATTGGAACTGATTTGGTTCATCTCATTGTTGAAGATGGCCAGGTCCATCAGAATTGATCATCATATATTATTGTAGTTGAAGTACATAATGATCTCCTGGTCCTGCTCAGTTCACTCAGCATCAGTTCATGTAAATGTTTCCAGGCCTTTCTGAAATCATTCTGTTGATCATTTCTTACAGAGCAATGATATTCTATAATATTCATATATTCTCCATTCTCCAATCGATGGGCATCCATTCAGTTTCCAGTTTCTGGCCACTACAAACAGGGCTGCCACAAACATTTTGGCACATACAGGTTCCTTTCCCTCCTTTAAAATCTCTTTGGGGTATAAGCCCAGTAATATCACTGCTGGGTCAAAGGATATGCACAGTTTGATAACTTTTTGAGCATAGTTCCAAATTGCTCTCCAGAATGGCTGGATGAATTCACAACTCCATCAACAATGTATCAGTGTCCCTGTTTTCCCACATCCCCTCCAACATTCCGCATTTTCTTTCCCTGTCATTCTAGCCAATCTGACAGGTATGTAGTGGTATCTATGTAGTGGTATCTCAGAGTTGTCTTAATTTGCATTTCTCTGATTAATAATGACTTGGAGCATCTTTTCATATGGCTAGAAATAGTTTCAATTTCTTCATCTGAGAATTGTCTGTTCATATCCTTTGACCATTTATCAATTGGAGAATGGCTTGATTTCTTATAAATTAAGAGTCAATTCTCTATATATTTTGGAGATGAGGCCTTTATCAGAACCTTTGACTGTAAAAAATGTTTTCCCAGTTTATTGCTTCCCTTCTAATCTTGTCTGCATTAGTTTTGTTTGTACAAAAACTTTTCAATTTGATATAATCAATTTTTCTATTTTGTGGTCAATAATGATCTCTAGTTCTTCTTTGGTCATAAATTCCTCCCTCTTCCACAGGCCCTGAAGCAAACTAAAGCGAGTTTGTTTAACTTTGGGACTCTTGAGTTAGTGACTCAAATTGTTCTAATGCTCCCACTGATTTCCTTATAAAAGCCAATCGGGTTTCAAGCAGCTGTTTCAGAGGGCCCGAGTCTAAGTAACAGAGATGATATACCGTTCATTGGGGAGGGGGAAGGGGAAGAAATGTAATACATTTAGAGGTTATTGTCCTTTGTGCCCAAGAGGACCAAAATGACATCACTGTGTCAGGTCAGGGTACGAGGTGTCCAGCTGTGACTCATCAGACCAACACAAGCTCAGAAGCTTGACCCAGATCAGGCACAAATCGTCTGTATGAATATTACAAGAGGAGATGCCTTTAACCTTGCCCTTCTCATGTATCTTTTGAGCTGCTGTGGTTCTGATTTGCTCCTAGAGCCCAGCACCTGCTTTGATGCAGGCTCACTCATCATCCTGGGCACTCCTGGGCCAGGTCTCCCATGTCTCCCAATCACAACCTTAAAAGTGTCACTGTATTGCTTCTTGAGACCGCCGTGTTGAGTGCTTGTCTTGAGTCCTTCATAAAATAGTCTTTTAGGCAAAGTATGATTGGCATTCAAATAATAGGGCCAGTCCATCTGAACTGTGTTCCTTGCAGCAGAGTTTGAGTGCTTGGCAGTTCAGCTAGAGAAATTACCTTTGCCTCCAGTCCTTATCTTGACAAATCATCTTCAGAATCTTCCTAAGACAGTTCAAATGGGAGTGATTTTTGATTTCCTGGCATGGTGCTGGTACACTCTCCAGGTTTCACAGGTATACAACAATGAGGTCAGCAAAATGACTCTGTAGACTGGAAGTCTACTACTGGTAAACAGTCAAATTAATACATCTTCTCTCCCACACTTTCCTTAGGGATCTCCCAAACATGAGATAGATCTGGCAATGTGCGTATCAACTTCATCGTCTGTACTGCCGAGGTATGGGAATGTGTCTCCACATTCAATATTTCTCCATTTACTGTAACTAATGCTTCCACACATTGAAGATGTGGTGCTGGCTGGCAGAAAACCGGTTTTCTTGGTCATCAGAACAATACTAGTACAAGCAGCAGAGAATCGATCCGTTGTCTGTTGCTTCTCAAGTGTAAAAGTGACAGATCTTCTGCAAACAAAAAGTCACACACCAACTCTTCCCTCCATTTTGCTGTCAGTGTGGGAGGAGCAAGCTCCCAGCCCTGCTTCACTCCTTTGGTGACCGGGAAAATGTGAGAGCATCGTCCACTATCCAGAACCCATGCAAGCATGCCATCATGGAACTGGCATATGGTGCTGACGAGACTGATAATTTTTCTGGGGAATTATGGCATAATTTTCCACAAGCCCTCATGACTAACAGCAAGACTTTGGTCAGATTGACTAACATGGGGTACAGACCTGTCTTTCTCTTGCATTTCTCCAGAGTTGTCCGACATCATGTCACCATTCTTTGGCCCTTTCTGAAGCCACACGGGCTCTCTAGTAGATGATCATCTTCCAAAGTAAGGAAGAGCCTATTAAGAAGAACCCAAGCAAGAATCTTGTTGGCAGTAAGAGAGAGACCTGCATGTGATTGTTTACCTTTATAGACAACAGAGGAATTCTTGAACTGGGGTTAACCTCTTCTTGCCATATAAACCATGAAATTTCATTCAGCTTTTGTATAAGCAGTTGAACCCCTACCGTGTAAGTCTCAGCTGGAATAGAATCAGCACCAGGTGCTTTGCCACCTAATGGCATTAAAGGAGCCTAATGACATTAAACACCTCCTTCTTTAAAAGTTTGGCTAGGGAAGAAATGGCTTCAGCCTGAAGTATAAAGTCGGTGACTTCAGCATTGACTGATGATGGTCTGTTGAAAATACCATGGTAGTTATTCAGCCCATCTCTCTAGATCATGTCCTTAATCACTAATCAACATGGCTCCATCATCGAATAGTTAAATGTGCCATAGGTCGTTGGCTCATAAATGACCTTCAGGACATCATAAAAGTGCTTTGGATTGTCACTTAACTGAATTTCATCTGACTTCTTACTGAATCAAGAATTCTTCATTTCTCTATGCTTCATGAGCACTTTATCTTGATGGAATTAAATGCTGCCTGCTTAGAGAGAAACAAACTATCCTACTGATAAAGCCAGTGGAATTCTCATTTTTCATTTGGCAGTTTCTGAATTTCCCTGTCATTTTTTGTCAAATTAGACTTGATGTTTGCAAGTATTCTGGCCCAGATGGGTGAATTCAGTGCTGTACACCAAATCTCTGAAAGCTGCCTACTTCTTTTCTGCTCCACTGTTGCTAACTATGTGTTGATTCAACCTTCCCTCCAAGTAGTAATAAACTGTTCATGCTTAAAGAAGCACTCTAAGCTAATTCAGTTTCAATTGATCAAGGATGGACAGAAGCAGCTACACCAAAGAAAAAACACTGGGAAATGAATATAAACTGCTTGTCTTTTTGTTTTTCTTCCCGGGTTATTTATACCTTCTGAATCCAATTCTCCCTGTGCAACAAGAAAACTGTTCGGTTCTGCACACATATATTGTATCTAGGATATACTGTAACCTATTCAATATGTAAAGGACTGCTTGCCATCTGGGGGAGGGGGTAGAGGGAGGAGGGGAAAAATCGGAACAGAAGTGAGTGCAAGGGATAATGTTGTAAAAAAAATTACCCTGGCATGGGTTCTATCAATAAAAAGTTATTTTAAAAAAACAAAAAACAAAACAAACAAAACAAACAAACAAAAAAAAGAACTCTATAATCTATTGAAGTAAGTCTTCTGGTAATCATCTTGGGGCTAGCCATTTTTGTTGAATGTCAGTGTTTAAGCTTGAAGAGGATAAGGGTAGGATCATTCCAGCACTCTGTCCCACATCATATCCTATCTCTTCTGCTTACAATGACAATCATTTAAAAACCCCAACATTTGCTTCAAATGTGCATTCATGAAGTTTTATTGCATTTAGGTTAACAGAAGACAGTGTTGGTGATGAGAACATGAAATGCACAAGTCTTCAGTAATAAACAGCCATTCTTGTTTCCAACTTTACTCCAGAAATCCCTGCCACATTTGATAGTCTGTACCTACTCTGGTGTTAAAGTCATCCAGGATTGTCCTTTTTTGACACACTGATGAGAGTTTCCAAATCACCATATTTTTCTTTGATCTCAGCAGGGTTCATCATAGGGAGAGCATATACATTAATGATGGTGGTGTGCTTTTCTGCAAATGGAAATCACATTGTTATGGATCTGTATTTTGCTCCTTTTGGAAAGCATATAAGCTTGTTAACTACATGGGTTTTGACTATAAAACCTAGGTCAGCTCACAGTGCTCTCCATCATTTGGCTACTCCAGAAAAATGTGTATCCAGCTCCAACTTTGGTAAGCTGGCATTCATTTACCAGTTTTTTGTCCCTCACAGCTGTTATCTGGATGCCTTCAGTGTTGAATTCTCTCGCAACAACAGCTATTCATCTTTCAGGTCTACTGGATTTCATGTTGTCCTTAAGTGCACATATTCCGTGTACCAATGATAAGAGAAATTATCTTTGCAAAAGTTTTTGAACTTTTTTCTTCAACCACAATATAGAGTCCCAGCATGCTGTAGTAAACAGGGTTACAATTGATGAAACAAATTTTTAGAGCACCTTTTCTATTTCCTTCCTCACACCAGGAGATAAGCTGCAGTCCTTAAAAAAAGACTACTCAGGAAGATGTGAGGGAGGATGAAAGGAGAAAAAAGAAGAAAGTAAAAAGTACTCAGTAGAGAACAAAAGAATAACCTATAAGCGAGCAAAGAAGAGATAGACACTCATTTATATAATTTCTTCTATTATATATGCTGTCTTGAAATGGAAACTTATTGTATATTTTGAATCCTGACATTCTATAGGACACATGACAATGTTTTACTTTTTTTCAAATTTTCCTTTTCTGTCTTATTTCTATTTTGGTTTTTTCCTATTTTGCATTTAGTTCAATAAATTTTTTTAAAAAGGAAAAAAAAAGTTGCTCAGAACCAGGAAACTTCCAGATTCTACTGCTATTCAATCCAGTGAGAAGACCTTATAGCCTGGGCTGCCTATATGATGCCAGCTCCCAGAGGGCTTATAGAATCTGCTGTATGAGTGATATCTTTTGACTAGAGAATCCAGTGAGGAAGAGTTGCACAAAGTCACCAGCCTCAATCTCTCTTCCAAAGTCATCAGAGTTCAGTGGAAAGACAAAATTAAGATGACTGGCAGTGGGGCTCAGGGTACAGTAACTGGCATCTTCAATTTCTAATCAAGCCCTTGGTGCTCCATAGCACCTGCTTCTTTTTGCTATCTTCATATTCTATTGGAACACATTGCTCACATCTGCCTATTGTGCTGGGGAAGTCTTCACAGGTTTGGAGTAGACACTTCATTCCCCCACTCACCAATGGGCTTGAAGTCCCTTAGTTATCCTCAAATCTTATTTAGCCCAGAGGATGTTTTAATATTTCACCAAAATACAAAACATCCACATGCAGGGATAAGCCTTAACAGAGTAAAACATTGAAAACCATCTGGATAGGTTAAAGCCAAAGGTAGAGAAGAAAAGATCAACTGAACAATTACAATGTAGGGAAAGAATGCATTTGGGCAGAAGCAGCAATGAAGTATCTTTGGGTCCTAAATGATGAGTCAACAATGTAGAGTTATCATTAAAGAACCAAAACCTGTGCTTAAATGAAATGTAGCATAAAATGTGGGAGATCAAAATTTTTCTTTCCATGATCACCTTCTACTTTCTTTCCCACATCCTAGTCCTAGACATTTCAAGTGAAATGTTCCTCTATACATACTCTGATAAAATTTGCTTTGTGATCTTGGGCAAGTCACTTTATTCACTGGCCAGAATTTCTTCAGCTGTAACAGGGAGTTAGTTTAAGATAAACTAAATGATCTCTAAGATTCCCTCTTATATTCTATACTTCTGTACTAGAGCTGTTTCTCTCCCCTCCTAGCATCTGATGAGGTTTCTGGACCAGTGATTGGTTTTAGGGAAGAAGAGTTGGGACAGTGAGGAAAGCTGAGGGGATGCTTTCAACTCCCTTAATTTCTTTCACAGTCCCCTAAGGAAAAGGAAAGAAGGCATATAGAAACTATGAGTTCCCATTATAGACAACATTAGTCATCCCCTTGCTAGACTTTTGTGTCCAAATGAGTTTGATAAAAAGAGACAGGAAGAAGATGGGGATCGACAGCTGGTGAAAGGGTTGGAATAATTTAAATAAAACCTATTTAGCCAGGAAGTGATCGTGTTGAAAGGGACTTCATTGCTAAAATAAAATGGTAATCAACTGTTCCTCTGCACTGTGAGCCAAAGAGAAGAAATTGGCTTAAACTTCAGGATGAAGAATTCTTATTAAACATAAAAATCAATTCTCTGATAAGTGTGGTATGTTTTCTTTTTAGAGACAAGAAGGATGGACGTTTATGGAATTTACTTCTCTGGAGGTCTTTGAAAACAGGATTGATTCTCACTTGTCTGGGATGATTTGATCTGACTAGGATTACCCTTCCTGAAAGGTCTGGTACATAGTAGGTGCTTAATATTTATTTCAAGAATACTGCATTTACATATGTGATTTAATTGATGTAGGGGAGCTACATGTGGAAACTCCCTCTTTTGAGACTGCTCAGCAGCTCATTCTCATATATTATTTCATTTTATATGTGCTAGTATTTTACAGTGCTAGTAACAGTCATATCACCAGGATGTGACTCAGGATGCAAAGAGGTTTTTAAAAAATCACATAGCTGGTTAGTAGCAATGATAGAATTTTTTTTGTGTGACTTATTTACTAAGTATTCTATAATTTTAATAACTTTGTATTATTAAAAAATGTACTATATACCACCCTGATACCTACCTGGAGGTATTCAGCTTTGTACAGTTTTCACTTATCCTCCATCTGAGGAGGGAAATGAAGAATAAGAATTATATTTGCTGAAGAGAGGAATGAAGGCATGGAGAGCACATTATGTATTATCAAACAAGAGAAGGGAGAACAGGATAGGATGGGGAAGAGTTCTTTCGACTATATCACATAAGGAAAGTACATTTAGCTTAATGGAAATAAAACTTGGGGGAAGGATAGGGGAGAGGCAGACCAGGATGACTGTCTAAATATCTGAAGGGCTGAAGGGCTGTCATATGGAGAAGATATTTACTATCTGTACTTCAGATACTAGAATCAAGAAGAAGGTTATGCCCAGAGAAAAGTTGAGAAAATGCATCTCCATCCTTTTGTTGCAACGATGGGGCATGACTGTGAAAGATTGTCTTCTGTCAGATACCATCAATATGGGGCCTAGTTTTACTAAGTTGCTTTCTTTGCATATCATTCCTAGGGATGGCTCACTGGGTTGGAGAGGAATAAGGGGAGACAAATACAAAAAATGTGATGTCAAATCCAAATATATTAATAACAAGACATGTTAAAAAGAAAAGTTGTGAAAAGGCGTATTTCAGCTCTATGTAAGAAACTTTCTAACAAGGAGCATTTTCCAGTGCCAGAACACCGCCTTGTTAGGCGAATTCCTCCTCACCAGGACTGAAACCAAAGAAGCTGGGTGACCAATAACTGCCAAGAGTGCTATTCCTCCCTGAAATGGAACTTTGGACTGAATAACCTCTGAGGTCTCTAAGGTATGACCCCATATTCCTGATTTCACCCATACCTGATGGGGAAGCTAAGCTAGGTGATGCAGTGGATAGAGTACCGGACTTGGAATCAGGAAGACATCTTCCCGAGTCCAAACATGGCTTCAGCCTTTACTGTGTGGAGCCAGGTAAGTCACTTAACCCGGTTTATCTCAGTTTCCTCCTATTTAAAATAAGCTAGAGAAGGAAATGGCAGACTACTTCAGTATTTTTGCCAATAAAACTATAAATTGAGAAAAATGATTAGACAGAATTGAAAGGAAAAAACTCAACCAAACAATATATCTTGAAGTCATGTTATAGTCTCCCAAACTGAGCATTATTTCCCCTCTGTGACCCCATGTTACCTCTTTGCCTTGGCCTAGAAGACCCCAAGATTTGGCTATCCTGGTCCTTGAGATCTGGGTATGTAGCTTATCTTATCTGAGGCCCTGATGTGAAAGGTTGGGGATTTGGTGCCTGCTGAGCCCTTTCCAGGTAGATTTGTCTCATTCTGCTCTGCAGATTTCTCCCTGGGATCAAGCATGGGACCTTTGTTCAGTGATCAGACTCCACAAATCCTGCTTGAGAGGAATGGAGTGGCTGCCCCAAATCAGGGAGATATGTTTGGGAAAGCTGAATAAAGCAAGAAGTGTCAGCAAGAGCCAAAAGCAAAAGTCTAATGGCGATAGGCTCTCTGCTCTTCTTGAGCATGGGTAGATCTGGTCAGTTCTGTGGAGTGGGCTAGTACCATTCAAAGCAGGAATTCCTAAGAAACATCCAATCTGTTAGCAATAACCGTGGACCCCAAGCTGGCTAAAGCTTAGGCACCTTCAGGAATCTGAAAGGGTTCTGAATTAGACATCAGGAAATTTGGGTTCAAATCCCAGCTTCAAAGCTTTCTAAACCTGTAACCATGAGCAAGTCATTTTGATTCTCGGAGCCTCAGTTTTTTTTTAATATGAAAAATAGATATTTGTATGACAGCAGGGAGGGAGAAGGAATGGTATCCCAGATACCACCTTCTACTATTTTGCATAGTGTTAGGAATTGTTAAGAATGCTCTTACATCTTAAATCTTAAAGCATGTCATAAATGTGAATTATATTATTGCTGCTATTGGTATTCATTTGGACCCGTGTAGCCCTGAAAGTCTGCAACCTGAACTCCAAACGAGAGTAAACATGCCCAATTCCGTCTCTTATGGTACGTGATCCTCAGAACCTGGGGCCAAGTCCAAACCTCTCATGGATGCTGTTGGAAAGAAGTCCCCTAGAATTTAAAATTCATGGAATTTTACAAGAACCAGCTAAATTATTGAGAATGCTGTGAGTTGAATATCACAATAAATTTCTAAGAGTATTTTGTATATTTAGCTATATGTTATCACCTGAAGGACATGGGGGTAGATCTAAGCCCTATTGTAGGTAGGTCTGAAAAGGCTAGTATGATTGTTCTTTGTATATAGAGGAAAACCCAAGCCTCGAGCCATCTAGACTCATGATAACCATGCCCTAAATGCCAAGCAGGTGAGTGTAAGAACTCTTTTTCATCCAAGCAGCCCAGTATACTGATTTCAAGCCAGTATCAGATGAGGGGACAACTAGGAAGCCTGAAAGTCAAGGTCCCAATCAATATCCTGGTAATAAGTGAGGCAAAGGGTGATATAGGGAGAAAACTTTGTCCACCCAAGGATTCCTTCTCCTGTCTGAGAAACAATGACATCTGAGAGATAGAGCCAAGCCACTTCTTCCCGCCTCCTTAGGTAGGAATAGTTGTAGGGAAGAACTCACTGTGTCATAGAGAAATAAGGGAGGTGGGGGGCACTGAAAACATTTCAAGGTTTGGGTTCCCACGGATACTTTTCTGAGTCTCTAAACCACGTAGGCCCTCATTTGTTGGGTATCCTTGGGGCCTTGCGGCAGAGGTTTGCAATGCTGGAGCATTATCATCACACTGCACATTGCAAGTCTCTAACCTCACTATCGGCAACACCTACTTCTGGGTCTTTGCTAAAAACCAGTGTAGACTCAATGCCACAGCTCCTGTCACCACTGACTTTGCTCATATCCAGAGAGCAGGTAAGGAGTCACAATACGAAACAAATTGAAATGGAAAGAGCTGAGAAACCATCAATAGAGAAGTCTTGGATATTATGATCATTTATGGTCCAGCTCCGCTCCCCACTAACTCCAGTAATCACTTTCAAGCCTAAGAAGTTTACTGAGATTTCTCTGAAGCCCCGGAGTTCACCCGACTACTGGCAGACTGCAGCATGACCTAAGTAACATCAGTCCCCATTTCTTTGGCTGTGTCCAGCATCTCTCAAGATGAGCAGGGAAATCTGGGGGCTTGTGCTGCCTCTTCTAGGCCACAGACTCGGCTCCCCTCTCCCTTGAACACTACAGAGAACTCTAACCTGTACACTTGTCATATCCAGAACCCTTTGTGCCAAATTGCACACATTAAGCTGCAGAGCTACCTTTCATATACAAAGATAACACTACTGACCCACCAGCAGTTCGGCATATGCTTCAGGGCATTTTATAATAAGGTCAAGATGTTCTTTCCAAATCCATTCATCTGACCCACTGTATGTTATTTGCAAAACGATTATAATGCTATCTAGCTATAGAATAAGTGAAACTTGTTTCCACCTAGGGGGTTAAAACATAGCACTGTTTCTTCTAATATGGACAGAACCAGGTGATCTATTAGGTGCATTTGAATCCTCATTATGAGACAAATTTGCTCTGAAAAGTGAAATTGATCTCTTAATTTCTAGGACTTATCATTGGGATTGAGGGAGAGAAGACTGGCACAGAGTTAATCAAACACTTCACATTATCTCTTAAGAAGAGCTTGGATGCTTTTGTGGCAGGTATGAGTTGCTGGAATTCCATGTTTCAACAGTTCTAATCAGGAAAACTTCAGTGAAGGAGGTGATGAGATTTCAGGGACTGAAGACAAATACCTTGATGTACTGGAGAGGGGAAAATAACCCAGTGAACTCATCCCTTCCTGAAATGTAGGAATCAAGAGTTCAGAAGGGCAAAATTTTTCTAGTCAAATGCACTGACATCTTTCCTCTGTCTACCCACTTTGTCAATTAGGACAGTTACCAAAGCTTGAAAATAGGTTATCCCAGAGCAGGATGGGGCAGGAAGAGGGGAGAGGGCGGTGATAGGAGGTAAGGAGGAGATGTGGGGGGCCGTGATGGGAACAATGTAAGATAGTCCTGTCCTACCACCTCAATCTCAAATCTTGCCTTCTAACCCAAGATAATATGAAGAACCAGATTAGGCAAATCCCAAGTACAGAGTTCTGACCAGGGTTTCTGATCCTTGGAGTTTCAGAAGCCAGAACTTTTTGATGAAATAACTTTCAGGACAAACATCGGTGAATTGAGTGGATGTGAAAAATTGTTTTTTGTCCTTCATTCTCGAAGAGGACCAATGACATCTTTATAAGACAGACTTGGGACTCTGGGAATTCAGTCATTACCATGTCATCTTAGAAACTTTGCCACAATTGGAAATCCAGGGATCTAGAGTAAAAATGAATCTGAAGTGTGGCTCTGGTTTCCTTCTCATCTTTTAGGCTGTGCTATAATTATTCTAGTTTATTTGAATAGGGTTTTTTTTTAAATCATTATTTCGTTTCTTCTCCATGCAAACACATTTTAAAATAGACAAGAGTTATAATCCCCATTTAACAGATGAGGAATCCAAAGTACAGAGTGTGTACCAACCAGCCTCACAATTCCTGCCTACTCAAAACAGTTCTGTATCCTGAAAACCTCATAATGGGGTTTAACTCTGCCCTCTGGATTATACAAAGAACATTACACATTTCTACTTCTCTAAATGGATTTCATCAGTTGACACCAGTCTTTCCAAACTAACAAGCACCCCAACATAGCTAAGTATCTAAGGATTTTCCAGTCTCTCCCATGAGTACAGGGAAAGGGACAATATAAATTTTGAGACCCCAATGATGAGAGACCAATCATCTGTCATTTGTGCTCGGAGTTTTCCTATGGAGTCTCAGAAAGTGATGCGATAAAACATTTAGCTTTTTGGTCCCAGAGAGGCCTCCTGCAAGAATGTAACTGGCTATAAGGCAGGATAAGGGGGGGGGGGGGAGGAGGGGGAGTCTCTTAATATTGGGTTTGGAACAAGTCTGTATCATTCAACTTTAGTCCCTTAGCCCTTCAACATTCAGCCACTATTTATCACTTTTATCCATTCCTGCTTAAGATATATAAAGCTTTGATAAAGTCCATACTTGATAGATTCTTATCTACAACATTTAATATTCAGATGTTAAAAATTGTCCCAATATTTATCAAAAGGGAGGTTTAATAGAAAATGAGTGGAAGGAGAGAAAGTGGAAACAATGTTTAAAGAACATTTTTATAGGAGCTGTCAAGAGAAAGGGAAAACAAAGGTTATAGCTTGGGGGTATGGTAGATCAAGTAGAGGGCTTTCCTTGTTCCAATACATTCTCTTAAATTGTAGTTTGGAGATGGAAAGGGTTGGTCATAACTAAACTTAAAAGACTTTTGCAAGAAATCAGCAATCTTAAAAGATTAAAAATGTTTATGTTGACTTAAAAATGAACATACTGAACATCTCTATACAAATGTATACATAAACCATACTTTAAATTCTAATTTTGATAACCCTCTCACATTCTCTTCTATGAAGGGATCTTTTGACTTCACCCTTTCACGCAGGCTAATTGTTTTAGTCCCTAGGACATTTAGGCCTGCCTTTAGCCATGTGCTACTTCCCTCTGGCCATCTTCCTGCTAATAATCTTATGCCAGCACCTGTCTCCTTCACCTCTCCCCTTCTCTGCCGCAACCATCTTGCCGTTTTTCACTTTGGAAAATTAAACCAACTTTCACTACTCCTGGAAAGGGTGGATTAGGCTAAACCCCTAAACTCCATTTTCCCTGTAACTTTCCACCCCAAACTACTTCTTCCTGACCTTCTCTTTTATTAAAAATGCCAAGAGCTAAACTGTCTTTTAAAATTTGTATTTCTAGTGTTTAGCAGTGAGCTGGGATTATAGACTTTTAACAGTTTTTTTTCATTCATTCATACATTCATTCAGCCTCTCCATCTCTCGACCATTTCTGTATCTTTTTGGTCATTTCACTCTTTCTACAGTCACTATCCAGACAAGATAATGATACACAAGATTCATATGCACAGGAATTCAAGATCCAACTGAACAGGGACACTTCACTCCCACTCCCTGGCTACAATTTGTCCCTGTGGTTACAGCAGTAAATTGGCTACCTAGTATCTGTCTGAACATTTGTTACTGCATTGAGTCATTCTGGCTGGTTACTACTGGTCTTTAGGGAGCTACAAAGAGCACAATCTCCCTGCTGCCTGAGTTTAGTTTGGAATGTGCGGATCCCCATAAAAAGATCTGGGTTTGACCTTCAAGAAACCAGATCTGAGATGATGAAAACTTATTTACTAATAATGACAATAGTTTATTTCCACCTCCACCCCCAAACCTGAGTTCAGTTTACCACACTCAAATTTTCCTTTGAGCTTGACCTTTTTTCGACACTTTTTCTCTAGTTAGAATGTGATATGAACAGAATATGACGAGAAACCCTCACTGGTTATGGATCTCTTCATTGGGGTTCAGAAGCGCTCTGGCACAGATGGGGAAGATAAAGAAGATAACAGTATAATTAGGAGAGATAGAATACATAAGGCATAAATAAACAGTATACAAAAATCAAGAATTTAAGAATGTTCTGAAAGCTGAGAGATCATTGGAGCCATTGAGGGAAAGAGAATCACATTAAGGATCTGTTTGAGTTTAGCCTGGAGGACTCTCTTGCCTAGACTTGTGTCTATTCATTTCTTTTATCCAAAACTGAATGTGCATATGTCAAGGTCATACCCTAAAAGTAATGAATTCTGGTTTGCTTGTCTTCTCTCCCAAAAGATAAAAGTGATTCTGGTTTGAAGTCATGTGAGGTTACTGAGAAAACATTTTGAGCGAGAGATTGGGGACTGGAGAGTTAAGAAAAGTGGCAAATTTTGAGTAAGACTTTGGAGTAGAGGAAGGACTAGATTTGGTTGAGAAGTATAGGGAAAGCATCGCAGTTTAGAGAAATGTTGTGCATTAAGGTGTCAAGAGGCCTGAGCCAGCTAATCGCATGACCAGATTTTCTTCCCACTTGAACAGAGTCCAAGCCGAGGGCTTAAGAAAAAATGATACTCGATGATTCAGCTTACAAACCACAGACCACCAGCTGTCTTTGAGAACTCAAGGCTAACCCATGCTACCTACTTCCTTACACTCAACTTGGTAAAGAGCTTTTTCACATTGAAAGATAAATCTAATCACAGTTCATCTCTTCGCCTTTAAACAAAAGAGTTGTGCACTGGGGTGTGAATAGTTCATTCACCTACTCAGGTCTCTAACCAGCTGCCCATTCACATTCCCTTAGGGTGCACAAAGAGCTGACTGAGGTTGGAATGGTGGTTTTTGTGGCTGTGGGGTGGCCACACTTCTGGTTTGCTTCTGTTGATAAAACTCTTAAAACCCCAACAAGGAGTCCAGAAAGAAAAAGTGGTCCTGTTTCACTGGCTCTTTCCCTTGGTTCTACAATTTTCAATTTAAGAGACATTAACTCCTGGCCATTCTCAAATTACTTCACTCATACATGCTGCAAATAAATACCTTGAAGAGATGAGGGACACACTGCCGCCTCACTTCTGTGGATACAATATGGCTCCCCCCACCCCAAGTGACAATAAATCCAAAGGTGTCACTCGGGACCCTCGGGAAGGTGGAACAGTTAGTTAAAAAGCAAAATTGGTTGTCTCCTGGCTCTCCCATGGACCCCAATCTTCCTGAAGTTAATTCTGAAAATCTAAACAATTCTTCAGATCCTGGGAAGTAATCTTATTTGGGAGGCTCCCCAGCCCCAAATCACATAAATCTGCAACTTCCTGGCTTTCCCTTCTTCACCCCTCGTCCCCTTTACTTATATCACAGTTATTGCACTTAACACTTCACTTAAAAGAGGGTCATTGTCCAGCATCCTCAAGTACCCTTAAACAGAGCTGAGACCCAGGAAGCAAAAAGGGACATCCTGAGGTCCTATGTCACCAAGTCCATTACATGTCTGCTTCCAAGGCCAACCCCTCAGACCCAGAGTTTACTTGCTGGGAATTAGACAAAACGATCAAACATGATTATGTTTCCCCTGCTTGTTGCAGTACAGCAGAATTAGCAAATCGAAGGGTGGAAACTGAGACGTTAAAAGATATCAAAGACTGCCAGAAGTGAGCAAAAGGAGACAGGAAAATTGGAGAAAAGAGATATAAGAACTAGTTATAGGGTATGGAAATGGCCCTCATTAACCTTAGGTGAAAATATCCCCCTTTTGGAGAGGTGAGGCAGAAAGGGTTCGCATTCTATTTGGCAATTTTCTCATCACTTAAGGTGCATTTGCTAACTTTTGGCTACACCACAGTAAAGCTTATAGCTACTTCCTCTTGCGATGGTCTTCTTCAAACTTGCCTCAATTAGAAACGTTTGTTATCAGTTTTTTGTACATTATGATGGTTTTTTGAAGAAAATGTCAAGTAGTTCTTGGTAAAAATAACTCATGTTTATAATCACCATCTTGGGTTTTCATTAAGTAAGAGCACCAGCGTCTCTCTCAGTTCCACAAGACAAGGATGGTGGCATCCCACACTCCACATTTTCCTAACCATATTTCTGAACACATGGAGAAAAGAGATTCGTTTTGTAAGGCACTCTTTTTTCTCTCCCCCCTTCCCCCCCTTTTTTTTTTGTGGGGAAAGAAATAGATAATTGCATTCTAAAGAGATTCTGTCCAAAATGCTCCTTTGAAGAATGGTAAGCAATAAGTACAGCAGATTTAAGGCAAATCGCGTAATGTCCGGTGGCCTCAATTTCCCCATCTGTAGGGGAGGGTTTAACGCAGATGACACCTTGGGGGTTTCTATTCCTAAATCTGTAAATCTTCAGTTATGTCCAAAAGCCTAGCGCGGAAAACCAGCTCCTCCCTTCCACGAATAAGCTTTTAACACCTTTTCCCGCACTTGTTTAGGCTTTCTTTCAAACAGTAGGCGCCAATTATGTGCCCCGAGAGCGAGGAAAGGAAAAGGGCCTGCCCTCGGGGGGCTTCCATTCTCGGAGGGGGAAGGGCGGAAGGCGGTACCGCAAATCCATAAATTAAGAACTGTGATGGGGGGGTGGGGGACAACGACTAACAATTGGGGGCCAGCAAAGAAGGCTTCTCGCGGGTGGAGGCCCGAGCGGAAGGTCCCGAAGTGGTCATTGAGAGGCCTCTCCATCTGCCTCCACCTCTGACCGGGCAGTTCAAGAGCCACCCCGCGCGGCGAACGGAGCAGGACCGAGCTGCTGAGGGAGGCGGTTGGAGCGCCACGGGGGCGGGGCCGGGCGTTCAACGGACACTCATTGGCGCGTTTTCTCGGGCGCACCCCGCTCCGCCCCCGTCCCAGGGTTGACCCGCGTTCTCCTCGTGGGAGAGGGTGGGAGAGGAAAGCGCCCCCTTGTGCGCTCTTGCGCGAGCCCCACAACCACAACGACCTCGAGAAGCAGTCACCTCCCGTTCTCCGGCCGCTTTCCGTTCGGATGCCCCTCCCCTCCCCCCTCGGACTTCCGGTCTAGAGGCTCCTCCTCTCCCTTGTATGGGGTGGGGTCAGGAAAGCGATGTTACCAATCAGAGAAAGCTTCAGGGAAAAGGGGTGGGGCCTAGGAATTTCGAAAGGTACCCCGCGCCTTGGGGGTCAATTCCCGCGACTGGACCAAGAAAAAGGTTCCCTTCGCGACGCAAGGTGGTAGTCTCGTAAGTCAGGTGAGGCGTGGGGGGGGGGGCTCGCGAAGGATCCACAGGGAGCGACAGGATCGGGGGGCTTCGGGGAATTAATTGCTGGGGGCCGGAGAAAAGATCGGGGATGGAGGAAGGGGTCCCCGATGCATTGCAATGAGGGCAGGAGGAGGGGGGCTGCAGGGCCGGGGGAAGGGGAGCGTGCGGGATCCGGGGAGCGGGGCGTACAGGGCCAGGAGGGAGCGTGCAGAGCTGAGGGGAAACGGGTCGGGGGAACTGGGGCGTTTGGGATCGGGGGGCGGGGCGTGCTGGACCCAGGACAGGACACAGTGGGGCACGCAAGATCGAGGGGAACGGGGCGTGCGGGGCCGGAGGCAGGAGGTTCTGCAGCGCCGGGAGCTTGAGGCAATGGGGAGTGCAGGGAAGGGGCGTGCAGAGGGAAAGGGGGGCAGCTTGCAGCGAGGGAGGGGGACTTGCATGGCCGCGGGGGAGGCGTAAATGTGCAGCGGCTAACGCAGCAGAGGAGAAAGCATCCCCATTCATTCCTGGGGATGGAGTGGGAGGAGTTAGAGCCTACACACACCCCCTCCTCCTCTTCGCTCTTCCCGCCCCCTCCCCCCCACCCCCCCATACCAGGTGTATTTACTAGCGCAGGATAGCGTTCGGGTCCTGGAACTTTGGAAGACTTGGGTTCAATTCGGGTTCTGGGCAAGTCGCTTAACTCCTGTTTGCCTCAGTTTTCTCATCCGTAAAATGGGGATAATAATAGCACCTATCTCCTAGAACGGTCGTGAGGATCAAATGAGATCCTGTGTATAAAATAATCGTGTATAATACCTACATAATAAGCATAAATGCCAGTTTTTGTTAGCATCATCTTCATCATCAGAGAGCAGAGCAGCTGGGAGTGTGAAGACCCGGCTTTTGTCCCAACTCTCCTCTTCCCCTGCCGGGGCTCACCTTAGGCCGGTGTCCATGGTCTCTCAAATGAACAGGTTGGACCAAATCCCTTTTATTTAACTTTTACACGTTGTTTAAATAAAACTCTCTGATAGAGTTTTTCCCGTTTTCTTTAATCTTTGTCTTTATGTCCCCATCAGTGTCTGACACATAGTTCGGGCTTAATAAAGGATTATTGAATTGAATCCCCTCCAGCTGTGACACTAATTCTCTCAGCCTAATCCCGAAGGTTGTGCCTGGGAATCCACATCCCAAGTGGAGGACGCCTGTGATCTAATCACTCTGTATCTGAAAGAGACTTCCCACTGCCATTCCCAGCAGGGGATTATCCAGCTTCTTGCAAATCCAGGGGGGGAGACCCCACTCACAATCTTCCGAGCCAGCCCGGTCCACTTAGGGGCGCCTCTGAGTGTTAGGAAGTTTCACCTTACATGAACTGGAATCCTGCAGTTTATGCCATTGGGTCTCGTTCTGTTACCTGGGACCCATAATGGAACCCTGAGAAGCACAACAGGCATAGCAAAGTCGGGAGAACCTGCTCTGCAGAATGAGGGAAGACCCCAAAACACCATGCTTTCTTTTCAGTTCTGGCTCAAGCTGACTCTTTTCCTGCTGGCTACAATATGGAGAATTTGGAGGAAGGTGAGAAATCCCAGGTGCTGGAGTAGAGACGGGGCCTGAGGCAGTCTGGACTCTAAATCTTTTGTAGACCAATGTTATGGACATGAAGTTGGGGGAGGGGGGTGGAGGAGAGGGACCAGCTTTAGCATCTGTTATTTCTCCCTTTAGACATAATGTTTATTGTGGATGAGACATTGGATTTTAGTGTGCCATCACCTTCAGACAGGTAAGGGTCCCTTTGTGCTGTTTCTCTCTGCCTTTGCTATTCACTGTGAATCTGAAACTTTGAGTTCTGGGCAGTTTGAGAAATCTGGCGTAAATGGGCTGGATGTTTGGTGCCATCAAGGATTAGCAGTAAGAGTATAGAACTAGGAGAGAACAATGGTGGCTGGGTTGGGGTTTCAGGACAGCAGAAAGAAAAATAAAGGCATCTGTTCATCCCTCGTTGTGGAGTTTCCCTGAGCCAGCCTTGTCCAAGATGGTCTGTTAACTGGTTCATATGCTAGTAGGGACAGTAGCAGAGGTGCGCTGGCTCTCCAGAAATGCAGGAACTACTTTTAAGTTCATCCTTCATTTTATTACTTTCTTAATTATAGACAATGAATAAAACAACAGACGCAGCCTTGCTTTGTTAGCATTTACCAATTTCTGAGGTGTAAAAGCTCACCTTGAAAACTGAACAGTCGTCCTGGAGCCTAAATAAGCTGGCTCCAGCATACCCCTGTCGGCACTCCAAGTAGCACCTAACACTGACCTTGTAGCCAGAGCGAAAGTTAGAACTTTGAGTGGACGAAAAATTATTAAGCTCTTAGTATGTGCTACATACTATGGTAAGCACTGAGAATAGAAATATTTAGCCACAGTCTCTGCCCTCAAAGAACTTCTGTATTAATAGAGTGGAAAGCTGACTGGGTTCAGCCGGCAGACCTGTTGCTTGCTCCCTAGTCCCGTCCCCTCCTGCTCCCCTCTTTTCCCCCGGTGGAAATCTTGCCTGGATCTAGAACATCTAGGTTTGCTCTCTGACTCAGCCGAGAGGAGGAAGAGGCTGCGGAGCCAGTGATTCCTGAGCGGCCACCTAGACGGGGTCTGGCCCACCGGAGTGACATGAATACTGTGGCCGAAGAGCCCCAGGGCTTAAGGCTAAGCTTAGGCCCTCTCAGCCCGGAGAAGTTGGAGGAAATTCTGGCTGAAGCCAACCGTCTGGCAGCCCGACTGGAACAGTGTGCCCTGCAGGAGAGGGACACTCCTGATGATGGCAAGGGGAGGCGGGTGAAGGCCAGTCCCCGACGGGAGACATTCGTGGTAAAGAATAGCCCTGTCCGAGCCCTGCTGCCCACCGTGAGCTCTTCCATCCGGGGGGCCTCTTCTCTGGGAGGCCTGAGCCCCCGACTCCGGAGCAATGAGAAGAAGGCGTCGAGCAAGGCTCTTCGAGCTGTGCCTGGGAAGAAGCCTTCTAGCACAAAGAAAGTGAGTATGGGGGACATCACTAAGTGACCCAGGAAGGCTGGGTCAGACCAGCCCCTGCCCTAACAGGCTTTCTTGGGAATTTCTGTGGCCGGTCTAGGGTGACCCATATGAAGGGGTTGCAGTGGGTGACCAGATTTTAAGAATGCTGAGAAGGTCTAATGAAGGGCATCCAGCCTAATGAGAAAACTGGAGACTATGTCCTGATCACTAACATTTATAATTTATTTTTTGTAAATATAAATATATATATATATATATATATACACACACATATATATAAAATTACAATTATTATCCAATTTGATCTTCACAACAACCCTGTGAGAAGTAGGTGCTATTGATATCTCCATTTTACAGAGGAGGAAACTGAGGTGAACAGAAGTAAGTGACTTGTGCAAAGCTGTAGCTAGTATCTGAGAGAATTTGAACTCAGCCTTTCTTGATTCTGTCCTGCCATTCTCTCATTCGCACCACCTAGCGGCCTTGGACATATTTAAACGAGCAAACAAGGGGGACCTGATCCTTGTCTTCAGTTAACAGAAGGGAAGCCCTGTGGAACAGTGATCCACCTTGTTCTATGACCCCCTTTTCCCCCTTGTAATACACCCCGGACCCATCATCACGGTTCAGTGTGAGACAGGCTTGCCCTTCCCCACTGCTGTGGGCTCGCCGGGAAGAGGTTCTCCTCGCTTCCCCTTCCATTTCCTTCCTCTCACTTCTCAGGAGGTGCCCACTGGCAGTGTGCTCCCCTCCGCAAGAAGTCAGTCTTCTCCCCTCAGCCGGATCACCCCTCCAGCCCGGGGGAAAGTGGGACCCAGCGGCAGAGCACCTGTTGCCGGTAAAAAGAACGAGGCCTCTTTGCCTTGGAGGGGACGTCCGGGAGACAAGGATTGTGGTTCTCCTTGCTTAGAAATACCCTTCTTTATCACCAGGCTCAGCTTCCACCACACGGCCAGCCCTCACCCTACAGCTTCCCCCAAGCACCCTTCAGCGCCCAGCCCGGACACAGGGCCCGGCCAGCAGGCCCAGCAAGCTGCCCACACCTACTGCCATCCCCAAACCCGCCAGCCAGGCCCTGCTCTCCAGCAGGAGTCCCCTGTCTGGGAAAGGCAGTCTGCCCCCAGAGTCCACTCCACCTCGGAAAGGGCCATTAAGGCCCAGCGCAGCAGGACACCGAGGTGAGGAAGGCTGGACTTAGGGGAGGAGAGCCCAGAGAAGGAACATTAAATGGACCCATTTCACCCTTGCCAGGGACAACAACCAAAAACATGCTTTCCCTTTAATTCACACAGTCACCTTAAAAAGATGGGGCCACAATCAGGGAGAGTGTGAGTCAGGGTGGAGAGCCCAGACTTGTGGACCTCTGGGTCTTAGAAGCTTTGCTCACTGGGACCACGGGCCTTATGATTTCCAGGGATGTTCTGCTTTCTCTTGTGACTCCTTATTAATTTATTTTTTTGTCACCCCCACCAAGTTTCTGCTCCCCAGAAATCAAGCCTTCCAGTCTCTGCTGCCTCCCGAAACCATCTGCAGTTCCCCAAGAAGGTGATGACGTCTGGACTCACTAGGTAACATATATTGGGGTGGATTGGGTGCTCGGGCTGGAAGGGGTATATGGGTATCTTCCAGGACTGGTGCCTGAGGCTTCCCTTTCCCTATTTTTTAGAGGGACTTAAGGATCCGGAACTCAGCTGGGGGAACAGATGCAGCAGGGCTGTTGTCCCCTCAATGGGGGGACGCCAACTGAGGAGACACCAGCAATTCAAGGAGCTCCTCGTTCTGTCTCTTTAGGTAATGAGATGAACCCTGTGAAAACAAACAAGCCACTCCATGAGCACCCGGGCTCAGGCTGATCTCTCAAGCCACCTATCCTTCTCCAACTTTTAAGTGTTGCCGCATCGTTGCCACCCAGACCAAGCTCCTGGACCTCCCGCACCCTGATATGTGGCTACAGAGAGCTTTAGGGGAGATGGGAAATCTTGCTTCAGTTAAATGAAGTATTTCTGAGGGGAAAGGGAAGAGCAATTTTATTTCCTGAAGTGAAATGTAATCACTCCCCTCTGGACCCTCAAAAAAAAAAAAAGTGAATAAAAGTAACCCCTTCTCCTGGGCCATCTTCACATGACTGTTCAGCTCTGGAAGATTCAATTCTTCAGATGTTATCTGGCTGGGCAAAAATGTTTTTACAAAGCGCCCAGTTCTGTGATCTCTCTCCGTTCCCAGAAGAGAGAGGGGTTTCTAACTCACATCCACCACTGGACTCAGGATTGGCTTGCAGCTACCAAGCCAGATTCTGTCTTTTTCTAAAGTCTTGTCTTCTGTAAATAAATACTTTTTATCTCCTGAAGGAACAGTTTTGTAATTCTCATGCTGTTTTTTCCTTTTTTTTTTTAAAGGTACTTTTAGAATATGTTTCATCCCTAATAAATGCTTTGTCAACTTTTGCGTGACTTTGAGGGTTAGGAGGTGGGATGAGCTGAGGTGGGGAGTGGGATGTGAGGATGCTAACATTAGCCACAAACCCTTGCCAGAATTTGCCTTAGCCTCCAGAATCCTTTTCATTATGATGGATTTGCCGGAGTTGGGTCGTGAGAAAGCTGGAAGGTGGCTGGGGGAGTTAAGGCTCCAGCAGCCAGGTTAGAATGAGAGGGTCCAGAACATAAAGATGGATGGAGCTGCTTTGGAAGGGATAAGTGGTTTGCGTGTTTAGGGCTCCTGAGGATTGGCAGATAAAGGAAGCTAGAGACCCAGCCTCAGTAGGAGGACCCGAGTTCCCGTCCGCCTCTAACACTGGCCTGGATGCGACCCCAGGGGGCCGAGTAAGTCTTAAGGCTGAGAGTTGTGGAGTAGGAGCCCATCTGCTGGGTCAGAGCGAGCGCCTCATCTGGAAACCTGGCTCCCATGAAAGCTGGCCCAAGCCCAGGCTGCTTCCCCGCAGGAGCCTCCTTTCTCCCTCGGAGAACCAGGCAGGGCTGGCCACAAGCCCCCACACCCGTCCGCAGGGCCCCTTTTGTGGCATTTGTCCCCTTCGAGTTGCGAGGTTCTTAGAAATAGGATGTTACTTATACTGGGAGGCTTCTGGGTGGCGAGGGCGCGTTCATCTGTGTCCTACAAGACAGCCCCTCTCGATGGGAGTGGTACCCGGTACGTGGGCATCCTTAGTGCTTACCAGCTTCTAGGATCGTGGACAAACAACTTCACCCACGTCCCCGAGTCTGTTCCTGGTGTAAAATGAAGCTCCCGCACTTCCTCCATGCAGGTGCAACCCTAAAGACCCTCTCCCTATCTGGGGTAACCCCCTGCCCTAACCCCCTCGATGGACAAGGGCTCCTACTGTTACTTAGCTGAGGAAACGCCAGCTTGGACCTCCCCAATGAGGAGAGGTCCCTGGCACTGTCTGGGAGCCCTCGGAGCAGACGCCCTCATCTTCTAGAGCCTAAGGATGACAGAACTGCCACCTAGTTGGCGACGTGCCAGGGGACGCCAAGGACAGGGTTTCCCTTGGTCATGTTTTCCTTAGGGCCGGGAGAACTTTCCCAACTCCCCACCATTCAGGGGTAGAAGCCAGCAATGTGTGTGCTCTTCTACCCGCCCCCCCCAGGGGCCCCCCGGGCCACTCCATCCAGCGGGCTCCGGGCAGCGAGAAGGGGCTTGCTGCGGAGCGCTCCACTTATCTATCTCAAGTTCTTCACCCCGCTTGTCACCTCCTTCCTCCTCCCATTTTCTCACCCTGACTCTCAGACCTGGGGAGCGCACTTCTGCCAGAGAATTCAGAATCAGATTTGGGGTCTTGAGGCCCTAGAGCCCCCACCTACTGACCCCCACATTTTACAGAGGTGGAAATGGAAGCTCAAGATGGCCCGCCCAAAGTCACAGGAGGAGTGTGGGGATCTGAGATGGGATGCGATGCCGACTCCACGCCCAGTATCCTGGGAGAGAATGACCGGGAAAAACGTGGTGGGAAGGAAGATCTTAAGATTCTCTATTTAAGCTAGAAGGGCCCATACCTTCAACTTAGAAGATGAAGAAAAGTGGCGTGGCACAGAGGGACTCGTATGGGAGAGGCAGGATCTGAACCAGGCACTCCCAAGACAGATCCTGGGCTCTCTCCTAAAACACTCATTTACTCTCCCTCCTCTTACAGAAGAGGAATCCGAGGTCCAACAGACTCTCCCCCAACAGCTCCAGAGTCACCATTCCCAACCATGGCCCGGTCCTGGGCAGAGACCCGACAGCACAAGGTCCTCTTGTCCCAGGGCTATGGCCCCAGGTGGCGAGCAGGAGACCCAAAACGAGGGCAGGAGAGGGCTGACAGTAGGCGGCTGTCGGGGGGCTGGGCCACCTCGAGACTGTTCTGAGCCTTCTCTGTCCACACAACTGCCCGGCCTTCCAGAATAAAGAGACAAATGGGTCAAGCTGGCAGTGCTCAAACCTGCACAGAACTAGTTTATTCAGTAGAGGGAGAAGGCCAAACAAACAAAAATCTATAAATATTTACAGTAGCAATCAAACTGTACAATCCAACAATTAGTAACAGGTTATGAGTCCAGCATCTTTGTGGGGTTGTTTTTTAAGTCTTCAAGTAGTAAAAGCAGTTACAGTTTTAACCCTCTGCAGAAGTGGAAGAGGAGGAGAGGAGTGGGGAAGAGATGGGCAATCCAAGGCTGTAGGAAGAGCCATGAATGAACCTAACTTTGCAGAGAAGAAATGTCAAGTTTACCAGTCTGGAGCCCTTCTTCCTAGACCACCTGCCTCCAGGAGGATGATCAGTGACATCAGAATTTGGTCCACATGCTTAGGATAAAATGACTCAAGTGAATGGCAGCTGGCAAGATGGAGGGGAGTTGGGGGCGCCTAAAACCAGCTTCTCCCTTAAGAGGGTAGCCTGAGGTTGAAGCAAGGGGACCAGAGGCCCTGGCTCCCAAGCCAGAAGACCACAGAGAGACACTAAATCCATGACATCAGATGGCATCCACATCCTCTGGAGCTAGACACAGTCCCATCCCAACACAAAAGGCAAATAAATTAAAAATAATATATATTATCTCTCTCTTCAGAGGGAATGGGAGGAGGGGGAGGAAGGAGGGAAAGGAGGATGAGGAAGGAAGAGGAGACTACTTCCTGGGACTTTGAAGAAAGAGGCAATTCCGAGAGATTAGACACCGGAAGCCACCTCAGAGGCCACAGCAGGGGCCGGCAGGTGAGATGCGGTCAGAGCCAAATCACTGTTACCCACCCCACAACCTAAGACCCCTCCTCATTCCCTGGGCCGGCTCCAGCCCCAGCCACCTGGGGCCTTGAGCTTTTCTATCCATCTCCAGAGCAAAGGCAAGCAATGTAAACGACCCCTCCCCAGCATGGTTTGGGCAGAAAGGGAAGGGAAAAAAAAAAAAAACTTTTGGGTCAGCAAACTGAGCAAAAATCTTGGTTCTTGAGCACTGCCAGAGGCCTAGAGAAAAGGAAAAGGGGCACCATCCCCAGCTAGGGGTCAGGGACTCCTGGGTCCTTTCCCCTTTACATTTGTTCATGCAGCATTGGGGGGCAGGGAGGCTGGTCCTTTTACCACCCCTCCTGCCCCCAGACAGGGGTGTTCACTTCTTAAGGGGAGTGTCATTGTCCCCTCTCCCCCAAACTGGAGCCTATCTTGTCCAGCTTGTCCCCTGTAGGAAGTGTGTGGCTTTGTCCTTTTTCTTTTGGTGATGGCAGAAGGGGGGCAGAAAATTCCCAGCCCCCCCAGAACCTTCCCCTCCTCCCAGAGGCACAGCAGATGGGAAACTGGGGGGAGGCAGAGGAGGATCCTGGGAGGTCCCATCCTCTAGTGGGTGGAGGAGAGTCAGTTTTCATTGTATAAAAAATTCATCCCTGAAGACACAAGAGCAGATATCCTTCCAGTTTTTTTTTTCTTTCTTTTTTTCCTCTTTTCTGAAAAAGCGTTTCCTTGGAAGTGTGGCCCCAGGGTTCCAAAGTGCATTGGGGCCAAGGGGTGATGGCAGGGGGTGATTGGCACAAGATGGGTTGGGGGAGCGGGCATTCCTCCCGGCAATGCCCACGGGCTCCTCAGATGGATGTCTCGTCACTGCTGTGGGGCAGGAAGAGGGAAGTTTGGGGGGTGGGCAGAGGAAGAGGGGAAAAAGCACAAGACATGGTATGGGGGCATGAGAGGGGAGCCTCAGGCGTGGGGGCCGTGGGCCCAGGGTTAATGCAGGAAGTTAAAGAAGAGAAATCTGGAGAAGCAGGAAAGGAAAAGTGACAGAAAGGCAGAGAGCAGGTTAGTGTCAGAGCAGAAGAGACAGAAGCTTCCAACCAGAGAAGGAAAACAGGGAAGAAACCCCAGCCCTTGGCCTTTCCCGCCTAAGTCAGTCTCCCCAGCCTCCTCTGGCCCAGATATCTCCCTCCTTCCCCCCTCAGAGCTTCCCGGGCACCTGAGCCCCCCCCCGCCCCAGGAGCGGCCACCGAGGGTCCGGCCCAGGCCATCTACTCACTCTGAGCCCGATGAGTCCTCATCCACTGTGCCCGCCTTGATGCTCATGGCGATAGGGGTGACCCCGTTCAGCTGCTCCTGCAACGTCTGTCGGGGAGGGGGACGTGGGGGGAGGGGGCCGGCCCGGCTGCTCTCACTGGCCGAGGAGCCCCGCGAGGAGCCGGTGCCCGGCTCCGGGGGCAGCCGCAGGAGGTTGCTTTTCTCACTGATGGTGGGCAGACACTTCTTCTTGAGGATGCCTGCAAGGAAGGGAGTTGTGGTGGTTGGGGCCCAGCACCGGGGGCAGAGACTCAGGAGAGCACAACCAGAACCCAGACCTTCCGCCTCCTTCCCACAGTCCCTTGTACGGGAGGGTCTTCTCCGGGGCAGGGCTCACCTTTGTGGGGCTGCACAGTGGGTCCGGGCAGGGGGCCCAGGGGGCTGTCCCGACACAAGGCCTCCCCGTTCTCCTCCTTGGAGGCTGTTCCAAGCTCACTAGGCCAAGGGGCTTTGCCAGGCCCCGGGCCACCATCAGCTGGAGGAGGGAAAGCAGGTCAGATCTCAAGGGCCCCCATGCTGCAGACTGCGCGCTTTCCCTAGAGAGGGTCAATGTGGGGGAGGGGCTATGCCTCCCCTCCCCCAGGGAACTGCCTCTCACCCACCCCAAATGCCCATCTACCTTTGGGGGTACTATGCAATGGCAATCGCTCAGCACCGGGTCCCAGCAAGCTGTCCCAGCCTGGCTCCCCAGGGAAAGCGCCATCTTCCTCTTCCTCCTCGCTGTCCGACGAGTGGGTGGATGCATAGGAACCGCTCTGGTCGTCCTCCAGGGACAGGTCACTGTCTGAGTCTGTATCAGGCCCTGGAGGGAGCGGGAGAGGGATCAGAGAGCCCCCTCTTG
The DNA here is from genome assembly GCF_016432865.1 of Antechinus flavipes. Classification (NCBI taxonomy): domain Eukaryota; kingdom Metazoa; phylum Chordata; class Mammalia; order Dasyuromorphia; family Dasyuridae; genus Antechinus; species Antechinus flavipes. The sequence goes on from NC_067401.1 coordinate 55,197,614, forward strand.
TCTCTGCTCACTGTGCAGATGCCGGAGCTAAGCGGGCACACAGGGTGGCTGGGGGATGCCAGACGGTCCCCACTCTGCCCACCAGAGGGCATTCAGGAGCTCACCGTGCTGCTGGTCCTGAGCTTCCAGGAACAGGACTCCTGGGTCCCCCAAAGCAGCCGGCCCTTGGCCAGTGTTCAGACTTGATTCTTCCCTGCAGGGAGACAAGTGCCCACGAGGGTGAGGAGCCACAGCTCCATGGCGGCCCGCTGGCTTTCTGTCTCTGGCCTGTGCCTTTGCCAAGAGTGGCAATCCCAGGCCCTCTCCCAGCACCCACCCAGACCGGCCTCCCTTTCTTGCTTTCAATGGCCAGCTGAGTTGGTTGGGCCAGCGTGGTCTCAAGGGGGACCCTCCCCTTGGGGAGGCCCATCTCCTGTCCAAGGGCCTCACCTGAGCAGGAAGGGAATGTAGCTGGGCTGACTCTTGCCTGAGCGGCTGGCACTGTGCAGGGAGCCGGCCGAGTCTCCGTAGGGCTGGTAGAGCCGTCCGTCTACGTAAGGGCTGGGGCAGTTGTAGGACTGAAGATGGAGACAAAGGTAAGCAGTAATAGCCAGGGAGCTTCCCCTAGAATTGTCTGCCATGTTTCTCAAAGGGCAGGCCCTATATATTTCCCTCTGCTTGATAAAACGTCCCCTATCCTTGATAGTGGGCAAGATATTTCTGACAACTCATCCCTCTTCAAATCTTACAGAATCTGACATGCCACGCTCAAGATTTCTCCAAACGCCCTCGACGTTTCAAGCACTTGCTGCTTTTTGTAAGAAAAAACTTCTGGGGGCCGACTATCTCACAATCACCATCCTTGTCTCCCCCAAAAACCCCTCTAGTTCCTAGCTGCTTGCACCCAAATACCTCTTTATCCCAGATACAAACACTGTCCCATTCTGCCTCACGCAAGGCCCCGTGCTGGGCACTGAGGACTCACTGACCCTCAAGCGTTCGCACTGGACAAGCGGGAGACCCCCGCAGCCCTCATCTCCAAGCTTCTGCCCCCCACCTCTGCCCGGGTCCCCTCCCTCCCCGCCTGGCCCTCTCACCGAGGTTAGAGTAGATTTGGTAGTGAGGGCAGGGTCAGGGTTGGGCTTGTGACTACAGGCGAATTTTAGGGCTTTTCGGACCTCCTTGCTGAGCACTACATATGAGAGGAAGATGAAGGGGCCCTGGAAGGAGAGAGGGGGGTGGTCCAGGAGTCAGGCAGACCCAGATACCCCTTCAGAACCACCAAGCCTCCCGGCCCCTTCCACAGCCCCCTCTTGGCCAGCATCCCGGTGCCTTCGGTCCCTTCGGGATCCCGTGCCCACCCCAGCCAGGGCTGGTACCTGGACACAGTTGCAGGCAGCAAAGAGATGGTGAAAGAGGAGAGCGTCACTGTTGACAGAAAGCAGGGCCAGCAGCCACGTGGCACTGAGCAGGAGCAGCACAGCGAAGGCCGAGCGCAAGCCTGAACTGAGGAGAGATGGGGCACTGCCCCGTGAGCCCAGGGAGGGCCCGGACCCCGTGGCACCCTCTCACATGCTGCTCTCCCTTCCCCCTGCCGCTGCCCACACTCACACGGTGCCCTTCTTCTCAAACCCCTGGCGCTGGGCAGCGCACGAGGCACGGGCTGCCAGGAGGTACAGGAAGACGCTCATCTGGGTGTGGGAGAGAAGGCATCTCAGCAGCCAGGAGAGGGGAGAGGAAGCCCCCCTGCCCTGGTCTCAGCCTGGCATCCGCCTCCAGTGAGGAGCCAGAGTCTCCTGGAAGCAGAGCTCACACGTTCCCTTGGTCGCACCACGGCCCCCATCAGAAGGCGCACTGCTGGGGGGCACAGAGCACTCTCCCGCCTCCCAGGCTTAAGGAACACTGAGGGGACCGGGGGAGGCCCCGAAGCCTCCCCTCACCAGGGAGAAGCTGCCCACCCTCCCAGCTCTCACCGAGACAGCAAAGGCCACCGGGCCGGCAAAGCTCCAGATGAGAGTGTCGTATATGGAGAGCCAGCAGAAGTCAGGGTTCCCATAGCCCTCAGGGTCCAGGCCCACCGCCAAGCCTATGGAAAAAGAGAGAGAAGGGTCACGGACTGGGGCCTGAAAAAACATCAAGGACGATAACAATAACGGCTGTTATCACAGCTAAAGCTTACACGGTGCTCCCTGTGTGCTAGGCCTGGGCTACGTGCTTTTATCTCACTTGATCTTCTCAATGACCCTGGCGAGTGGGTGTTATCATTATCATTCCCATTTTACAGTACAGAAAACTGAGGCAGACTGGTGTGAAGTCACTTGCCCAGGGTCACACCACAAGAAATTATCTGAGGCCGGATTTGAACTCCTGCCTCCAGGCCCAATCCCACGTGCCACCAGCTGCCGGTCCCCGGGTCCTTTCCCAAGGTGGTCCCTTTTGTGCCAGAACTCTGGCTACCAGGGGCTGCTACCCCCTCCCCCCCCCCCCGCCCCCGGTGACCTGGGTGAACCCTGCGCCCCCCCCCCCGGGCAGTGATGGGGCTGCTACGAGCGAGGAGGCACCTGTGATGAAGGCGGGCACTCCCCAGCCCAGCATGTAGTAGAAGCGCATGGGGCCGCTGTTGACGTCTCGAACCTCGGTGAGGGCGCGGTACAAGTGCAGCGCCTCCAGCAGGGCCCAGGAGAAAGCGCACAGGTACAGAAAGTGCAGCAGGATGGCGATGACGGTGCAGGCAAACTGTGGGGGCGGGACACACAGGGCCGCTCAGCCCCCCGCCAGGGCTCCGCCAGGCCGGCCGGAGCCTGAAGCGGACTGGGGGGGGGGGGTGCGCCTTTATGTCGGGATAAGTTTCCCTTTACACCCCCGATCCTGAGAAGGCTCTATCACCTACTTACAGCACAAGGGAGGAGCCCCCGAGGGCCCGAATGAGGAGGGTGCAGGGTGTGGGCTTCAGAGGAAGCACAGGGCTGGGGGAGGGGGAGAAAGCGCAGGCCTGCCAGGGCACGTGTGTGCATGCGAGGGCATCTGTGTATATACATGTGTGTGCACGTGTCCGAGCACCTGTGTGTTCTTGTGTGCACGTCGGCATGTGCATGCCATCGGTGTGCACGTCTGTGGGCAAACGTGGGTCTAAGTGCACGCACGCATGCGTCTCTGTCCGTGTCTGTGCGCACGTGTGCCTGCGTGTGTCACGCATGCGTGTCTGTGCATACACGTATCTGTGTGGGTTACAGAGGACGTTACGGGGACAATGCAGAGTCACGGGAAGGGAGGGAGAATCTAGGGGGAGCACGAGCGGCACAGGGCACAGGAGAGCAGCGCAGCCCTGGCCAGGGGAGGAGGAGGCGGAGAAGGGCGGACGACGCTCACCGGCAGGTCAGCCTGATTGATGCCCAGCAGGAAGACCAGCTGGGCCAGGCCGAGGGCAGCCACCAGGTTCCTGCGGATGCCGTGCTGGTTAGAGCGCAGGGCCCGCAGGGAGGCGAGGAAGAGGAAGGTGAGCAGCAGGGCAGCCAAGGTCACCCCCAGGGCTGCATAAGTCACTGTCTTCAGGGGCAGGATCTCCCCATTCTGCAGGGCCAGGGAAGACTGGTCAAGGCTTCAGGAGGCCACTGGCACTGCCTCCTCTCCGCCCTGGGTCTGTCGGTGCTTCTGTCCCATGCTACCCCTAATGCCGGGCGGCCCCTCGTCCCCAGACCCACAGCCTCCTCCCACCTCCCGGCGAGACACATCCATGAGCACCGCGAAGCTGGTCATGTGGTTACACTGGCAACTGACGTGGCTCTCGTTCCTGAAGACCACCTCGCAGCCCCGGGCTGACCAGCCCCCTGTCCCGCTCACCCTGGAGGAAGGGAAGCAGGCAGTCAGCGGGACTGGGGCCACCAGGGCACTGAGCGGGGCTGGGGGCTGGTGTCCAGCCTCTGGAGCCTCCTTGCTCACACACTCAGTTTCCTGCAGCCCCACGGTGGAGTTTGTTTTCTGACTGGGCACAGGGTGGGAGGATGGAGGGGAACGGGAGCAGGGGTCTTGCTGGGGGGGGCGCCCCCAGTAGCCCAAGAGACCACAGAAGGGTGGGGCAGGAGGCCGAGCAGGGGAGGTCCCGGCCCCGGGCCCCAGCTCACAGGATCGAGTGATTCCAGAAGACACAGATGGGTTTGGAACGCTCCTCGGTCTCCAGGAGCCGGAACTGCACCGTGACGGGCTTGTCCAGGGCCCGCGGCAGCTGATCCTCGTCGTCATGGACACTGATGCTCACCACTGGCGTGTTGATGACGGGCCGTTTGGGAACCCTAGTGGGGAGGAAGGAGACGGCCCCGGGTCGTGTGTGCGCCCTTGGGCTCTCTATCACCCGGGGCCACGTGTCCCTCGCGCACTCTCTGCTGGAGGCTCAGAGGGCACGCGGCACACACTCAGCTGTGAAGCTTCCTGACCCGACTATGAGGGCCTCCGCCCGCCCGGCCCCTCCCCCGCAGCTCCTCTGCACCAGCAGGGATGGACGCCGGGCAGCGGGCGCGCGCTGAGCTCACCGCAGGCTGCGCTTGTCAGGGTCGTAGTTGTGCGGCAGCAGCCCGGCCAGGGTGCGGTAGATGATGACGCTGGCCACCGCCTGGCCCTGGCTCAGCTCCGGGTGTCTCCTCTGCCGCCGACCCAGCTCCTCCTGCTCCCGGGCCTCGCCTGGCGCCACGGGCACACCTGGGGGCTGATGGTCTGAGGCGCATAACAGGAGACTTTGAGCCCCAAGGCCCTCCTTCCTCTAAGACCCCCCCCCAGCATGGTCCCCTCTGTAGCCCACACAGGGCCTTTCCCTTGAACTCAGATCCTTGCCTTCCCACTCTCCCTCCTCCTCTGAGGAGCTCAGTCCCACCCACTAACCTTGACTTTCTGTTGCCTTAAACACAGACTCAGGGAGGATGACCGTTGTCTCGAGGTCGGGGGGCCGCTCCCCCCGAAGTGCCTCATAGTGAGGCAGCTTGGCCCCAGCAAAGTTGCCCTTGTCCAGGCGCACCACTGAGATGACTGTGGGAGGGAAGGACGTGACAGGTCAGAGCCTTCCAGCCTTAGGGGGTGACCACGGGCCCAGAGACTCTCCCACCACAACATGGGTGGTGTCCTGTCTGGTGCCCCTCCACCTGCCCTGCCCTCACCCTCCCGGGCCCATGCCAACCATCTGCAGTTCCTGATTGCTAAAGGGGCCAGCCTCAGTCTCCCCACTCCCCGGTGCCCGCAGGAGCCTGCCCTGACCGATGTTGGGTGTGATGATGGTGAATGGGCTCAGGTAGGTGTGGCGCATGTTCTGGGCAAGAGCACTGGCATAGGCTTCATAATGGTGCAGCAGCCAGGCGGTGCCACCCTCCGTCTGCTGAATCAGTTCCCAGTGACGCTTGTTGCCAACATCTAGGAGGGCGCTGCCAACCCTCAGCAGATTCTGTGTGAGAGGAACAGGAGGTAGCGTCAGGCCCCGGAGGCCCAGCCCTCCTCACCCACCTCCGCCATGGCAGCAGGCAAAGGAAGGCCCCTCTCAGACACCTGCCCTCCTCTGCCCCTGAGCCTGAGCCTGGCCTAGCTGCCTCCTGTCTATGAGACACCTTCTCTCCTTCCCCAAACCCATCTCCTCCAGGAAGTCCAACCCAGCTGTCTGCCATGAGCCCCGATCCCCTTTCTCCTTCGCTTCTGCTTGCTCTGACCACACCATGAGCTTCTGGAAGGAAAGCTCTGGGTCCCGCTCCCAGGTCTGCCTGGGGAGAGCCTCCCCTAATTTCAGCACTGCCGGGTCTGTCTGAGGCTGCTCCCTGCGCCCCTGCCCCGGGTGGGAGGGCCCTGCCCACGCCCCCACCTCCGTGAAGTGCACATCCTGGGTGGCGGCCAGCCCGAAGCCCCGCTGGACGCTCTCGTGGGCCAGCAGCTTCGTGGCCAGCTGGTAGGCCACTTTGACGTCACTGCCGAAGTAGCCGGCGGTGTGCTGGGTGGCGTTTCGGAGCAGCACCGCCAGCCTCTGGGAGCGTCCAGCATCCAAGCCCGACTCGTTCCTCTGCAGCCGCTCGGCCTGGGGACAGATGGGGAGGAATGAGAAACCAGAAGCAGGAGAACATGGGGAACCCGATGGCCAACACCGACAGTGAGAGAGCAGTGAACCCAAAGCTCATGGGGAGGTCAGGCAGGTGCTACTGGGACTATTTTTCAGGTGAGGAAATGAAGTCAGGGATTAAAGGCCTTGTCTGGGACCACAGGACACCTGAGGAGAGAAGCGTGATCTCCCTGCCTCTCCCTGTGAAGTACAACAGCTGCAGGGCAAGGGGCGGCAATCAGGAGTTAATTAGTGGTGCATTGCAGCCAGATCACCTCCTGCCCATCGGACTGGCGAAGCGGAGGAAAAAGGAATGACTAACGCTGGAGGAGCCGTGGGAAAGCAGGTCCTTGGTGCACTCTGTGGACCGGCCTGGCCATTCTGGAAGCAGATGTGGGAAGCACGGCCCTGTGACCCAGAGATTCTACTATGGAACTGGACCCAAAGAGGTCCAAGAGGAAAAAGAACCCCAGACACCACACTGGTGGCAGCTGCGTGTGGCGGCAAAGCAGGACGAGCTGAAGGGGTGCACATCCCCCAGGGCAGCGGCAGTGACAGCCTTGAGGGGGCTCTCAGAAAGGAGGAGAGGCAAGGCCTCTGAGAGACCCGGGAAGCCTCGAAGGAACTGGTGCAAGGTACTGGGCCCAACAGGTACTGGGAGAGCCTTAGGAACTCTGAACAAGTATTTGCGGAGCACCTACTGCATGCATCGTGCTTGGCATCTTTTACAAAAACTCTCTTCTCTGATGCTCACAACCCCAGGAGCAAGGTGCTGCTATTATTTCTACTTTACAGATGAGGAATCCAAGACAACCGAGGTGGACTGACTGGTCCATGACCACACGGATAATCAGTGCAGTCCGATTTGTACCAGGCCTTCCTGATCCCGGGCCCAGTGCTCTGGCCGGCCTGACATCCAGCTGGTCCCTCACCCAAGAGTGCAGGACATGTGCTCTGCTTTATTTTGTATATCTGCAATGGGTTTTGTTTTTCTTTCTTTGGGGGGGGAGGGGGGAAGGGGTAGGGAGTAAATCTGGAGCTGAAAAAACAAAGCCTGCGCCGCTGATTTCCCACAAATCCAATTTCCCATTCAGTATTTGACTGCAGCCAAGAAACAAGAGCTGCTGAGAAAGAGCGTCTCCAGGACGGGCTCGCCTCTAGGTTCTCAGAGAGACCTCCGAGGTCATCCCATCAAGAACAAGTCCATTGGATTCCCTCCGAGACCTTGCCCTCTCCAAGCAGACAGCAGTGCTACTTACAAAGCCCTTCAGCTCCGAGAAGGTGACTGAGGTGCAGTTGAAGAGGTCGGGGGGCAGCCATCCTCGATGCTCATCGCAGTGCCGCACTGCGGTCCCTGTGGGGAGAGGCAGGGGAATGAGGAAGGAGACCACTGGGTGCTCCTGTTCTTGGGTATTCCCAGCTCCCATGGGATCGCGTGGGGATCCATGCTTCCGTCCCTCTTCCCATATCAGAATAACCGCCCTTTAAACATCTGCCACAGAGGCTCTGTAGGGAGCGTGCTGAGGATGGCCTTGGATTCAGATTCTACCCTGGACACTTAGAGGCTAGAGGAGGCTGCTGGGCCAGTTTGGCAACTTCAAGGGTTTCTCCCCAGGCTGCCCAGGGAGCCCCCATCCTGGAAGTTCCGCCCCCAAGGAGGCACAGATGTGACTTCTCCCCGGGCGGGTGGGCACCCTCACGGCCACCTCCTGTCACCGAGAGCTGCCTACAGCACTTAGCTGTCAATGGGCTGGCAGGAGAGGCAGGGCTGGATTGGCGCCTTCTCTGAGGCTGCTTCTTCATCCAATCATCCTGCAAGGCCTCCCCCTCCCCCCAGCTCTCTCCAACAGCCCTTCCTCAGCTCGAACCCAGGACCAGCCTGTGCTGTCCGTGCCCTCAGTTTCCTTCATTAGTTACCACAGCAGGGAGGGAGAAGCAAGGCCGGCCCAATGCCAACTGGGCCCCAGCAGCTTGTTGGACCCAGAACCAGTGACCCCAGGGTGTCTGCAGAGCAGTCACAGATGCCAGGCCCAGAACATCTGTGGTGGCTCCCCTGAACCACAGAAAGCCTCCCCAAGGGGCAAGGGGAATGGGAGGGGGTAACCTCTGAACTCAGGTCAGAGAAGTAAGGTCAGAAGGGCTTCTCCCTCCTCAGGATGGCCAAGTGCAGATGGCATTCTAGCGTCAGGGAAACCTACCAAAGGAGCCCTTGGGGCACGGTGCTGCGGCAGGCAGCCCAAATCGGGTCCGAGGCCACCAGATGCCAGCTTCGATTGCCCTTGGGCAGCTGTCGTAATTCACTGCAGAGGGAAAGACAGGGTTACAGGGGTGGGGACAGGGCTACCAGAAGCTGCTCCCCCTCCTCTCCTCCAGCACGTGTGTCAGAGACAAACCAAAATTCCTTGAAGGAAAAACTGTGTTTCCTGGGAAGAGGAGATAGCAGGCAATGGCCTGAGGTCCTCCCAGAAGTCTGGGACCACGTTCAGCCCAGCAGGCAGAGCTCGTGGCCCACTAACTCTCCTGGGAAGATGGGCCCCCACTTGATCTGCCATAAGCTGTGTACCCACCTTCACAGCCATTGGCTGTCACTTCAGCAAAAGGGTTGTCGCAGCGGTCACACTGGCGCCCGATGACCCCTGGTTTGCAAGGGCACTGACCATCCTCCGGATCACAGACCCGGGACAGAGAACCCGTGGGGTAACAATCACACAGGAGGCACGCAGGGCTGCCCAGTGGGCGGTAATGGTTCTCCTAATGGCAGGCAGCAGAAGAAAGGGGCCGATGAGCGAAGAGCCAGACACAACCACCTCTTCCCGCTGTCCCCCTCCCCCAGGGCCTCTCAGATGTGGAGGGGAGCATAAGGAAGGGCAGTCCCTCTTGTTTCCTCCCCTCCCCCCCGCCCCCTCACATCCCTCTCATCCCAGGTTTCCTCCGTGGGCCCCCAGGCAGCAGCTAAGGACTTGGATGGGCAGGGAGTGGTCCCTGGGCAGGGGGAGGGGGTTGGCCCCCACAGCCCAGCCAGTGCTAGTGACCTTGCAGCGGCATTCCCCACTGGTCTTGTTACAGTCGGGGTCGAAGCCTTGGCTGACATCACAGTTGCAGGGACCGCACATGGGATGTCCCCACCAGCCTCGAGGGCATGGCTGGTCGATCCTGCCGAGGAAGGCCACGAACAGGTATAAATCCACCCCGCTTACAGCGGCACGGTGTGGTGGAGGACGGGACTGGCTCAGCAGCCAGCCGGCCTGGACCCCTCCCTTGTGTGGCCTGAGTAAAGCCCCTTTCCCACTCGAGCCTCCTCCCCTCAGAAACCCCCCCATCTCACAGGTGACCAGACCAAGACTGAAAGGGTTAAGTGGCGTGTCTGTGGTCACACGGCCCTCGGGCCGGGGCAGCATCTTCCCGACACCACGCTGCGTGTTCCCCCACTGTGCCCTGGGACGGTCATCCTTGTCTTTGCATCCCCAGCACCGGAGGGCCTGGCACCTTCTGAAGGAACTAAGCCCGGCCTCCCTGGTACCAACGCCTTCCTGTGCCTAGTCTGCCCCAGGGCCGTGTCAGAGGCCCTCCTCCCCTGAGGTGCCTCTGCCCACTGGGCCACACGGACCCTGCCTTCCACGCAGACTTCTGTGCCCTCTGGCCCGTGCCACGCTCAGCAAGAAAGCCCCTCTAGACCATTCCAGCCTCCATGAAGACTCTCGACAGCCTGGGTGCAAACCCCACCCCTGGCAACCCCGGCCACACACCTGGTCTCACAGTAGGGCCCGAAGTAGTTGTGGGGACACTCGCAGGTGTAGCCATGCGGGGCACTGGGCTTGCGGGTACACACGGACTGGTGCTCACAGGGGTTCAGGGTGCAGACGTTGGCACAGCTATCGCCGTAGTAACCTGAGGCCGCAGACTGAGCCATCAGGCCTTCTCCCCCTGTGTCCCTCCCTCTCTCCCCAGCGCCCAGTCCCCCAAGGTGCGTGGCCCCCCGGCCCCCCGCCCTGCCCAGTACCAGGGTCGCAGCTGCAGGAGTAGCTGTCCCAGTCATCGCTGCAGTAGCTGTTGGTGGGGCAGGGGTTGGAGTCACAGGGATCAGGGAGGCTGCAGCCCTGCTCCACGTTGGCCCGCTCTGCCCTGCTGGGGTCAAGGCTGCTGGCCCCATCGGCCGCCTCACCCACTCGCACGCCCTGGGGGGAGAGGAAGCGGCCGTCACCTCCCTGCGGGTGAGGGAGCAGAAGTGGGCGGGCAGGAGGGGCGCTTCTTGCTCACCTGCAGGCAGCCCCGGAAGCCTTGGGCCACGCTCCCACCAGGTCCTGCCGCCCCGCCCACAGTCACGTTTGTGAGGTGCAGCCCGTGCAGCCGGGGACCCAGGTTGCCTTCCGCCTGCTGCTGCCCGTAGTCGAAGGACAGGATGGCGTGCCCGGGCTCTCGGGCACCTCCGCTGACTCCAAGCACCAGCTGCACGTGGTGCCAGTCCCCGTCATTGGCCCTGCCCGGCTCCAGCCGCAGAAAGGAGGTCTGGACGCCGGTGCCCTCCACACTCAGCATCACGTGACCCTCTCTCATCTGGGCAGCGGAGAAGATAAAACGGCTTTTATGCCCGCCCAGGGGCCTGGTGTTAAAGTACAAATGCCCAGCAGATGGCGCTGCTGCCCATCCAAAGCCCGATCCCTTCCCTGATCACTGTCCGGGCCTTTACCCCGAGATCCATGCCCTCTCCTCTATCCCTGCCCATTGCCAATCCCAGCCTTAGTGCCCACCTCCAGGGTGATGGTGCTGTGCCCTCTGGTGATCCCCTGCAGCAGGATGCCATCTGCCTGGCGGGTACGGAACATGAGGCTGAGGTGCCAGGACTGGGTGATGGGAAGTGCCAAGCCATGCCAGGCCATTAGGCTCCTACCCAGGAAGCGCTGAGGATTCGCCATCTCTGGAGAAGTCAAGGAAATGAGACAAAAGGTGGAGAATTTGGGGAAGAAATGGTTAAAGCAATCCCTTGGGGAGGGTTCTAGGGCGCAGCTGTCCTGGGGGGCAGACCTCTGCCCTGCCCACTCTCCCCCAGGCCCAGCCCCACAATACTCTTCCCACCACACCCTGGGAGCCAAGCTCAGACCCGCAGTCTGACTGGGCTCATTGTCTCCTCTGCTGCCCACCCCAGGGCAGCTTCGCCCAGGCAGGCTTTTCCACCCACAGACAGACGTGCTTCTTCTCCAAGACATCCTGCCTCCTGAGCCTGGAGAAGGAGCAGAAGGTCAGAGTGAGCAAAACCTGAGTTGTGCTCAACTTACCCTGGGCACAGCTCTTGCCTCCATAGCCTAGGGGGCACTCGCAGCTGAACGTGTCCCACTGGTTGACGCAGGTGCCCCCATTCTGGCAGGTGTTGCTGTCACATACGTTCTTCTTGGCTGGGCACCCTGGCAGAGGGAGAGGGTCTCAGACAGGCCTGGTGCCCGGGCAGCCCCTGGCAGTGCAGATCTCAGCCGGCCTTCACCTTCATTGTGCTTAGGGAGAACTGCCCTTCCCCAAGGCCTGCCACTTCTGTCCCCTCATACCAGGCACAGTGCCATTGTTGGCGATGAAGTCCGCCATGTCCACACGCCGGCTGTCTACCTGCAGGTTTCGCATGCAGCCCACAAAGTGGCGAGTACGGATGGGAAAGCTCTCAGGTAGGTCAGGGACCCCTCCCAGTAGCAGGGGACCTGTCAGATCCAGGGACCTGATGCAGACATCACAGAAGGGCGGAAATGAGGGAAGGGAGCGCTGACAGAGCCCGGGCTGGTGAGCGGGGAAGGAGCTGAGGATGGCACCCACAGGGGTCAGGGGATCTGCCCCACAGACCCTCTGAGTCCTCCCTCCGCAGTCCCTGCCCTACAGGCCCTCTGGTCCTCCCTCCGCAGTCCCTGCCCCGCAGGCCCTCTGAGTCCTCCCTCCACAGTCCCTGCCCTACAGGCCCTCTGGGTCCTCCCTCCGCAGTCCCTGCCCCGCAGGCCCTCTGAGTCCTCCCTCCGCAGTCCCTGCCCTACAGGCCCTCTGAGTCCTCCCTCTGCAGTCCCTGCCCTGCAGGCCCTTTGAGTCCTCCCTCCGCAGTCCCTGCCCCGCAGGCCCGCTGAGTCCTCCGCTATCCCACAATTCTTTTGTTCTTGGACTTGTTTCTTTTCTTTTACCCTGCCTTTCTCCCCATACCCCTCACTTGGGACCAGGCATGACTGGCAGGAAAGAGCACGCCTGGCACTTTGGCCCCCAGCCCCAGCTTCCCATCCCTCTCACTTCTTGCTGCCAGCCTGGGTGCCCTGGGCAGCACAGGAATAGTTCCCCAGGACAGCTCCAAAGCGCAGCGCCACGCCAGGGTCACAGTCATCCACCGTCACCACGGCCACTTTCAGCTCAGAAGGGCCCTGTGGGAGTCCGGAGCGCCCCAGCAGTGGCTGTGGAGGAGAAAGGGGGAGGGTCCGGCTCAGGGTGGAGCACAGCCTGGCACAGCCAGGAAACCCAATCCCTCGCTTCAGGCACAACCTGGTCAAACACAATTGCCTCTGAGAGGAAGGAGGGCCCACTTAGAGTTAGCATTTGTCTAAGTTTGCAAAGCACTTCACATATTTTATCTTTTTTGGTGCTACAACAAAGCCCTGTCAGAGGGTTCACTTTTACAATGAAAAGAATGAGCTCATGTCTCACTGAAGCAGGATTTGAACTCAGGACTTTCTGGCTCCTGGAGCTCTTTCGAGCCTGTATGCAGAATTCCTGCCTCATTTCCCAGCAGGATCCAGGAGGCAGGACCTACTGCTTGTGCCTCATTAGCTGAGCACCCCCATGTCCATTGTACACAACTTGGGGAAGCTGAATCCACCAGCTGAGGCTTCCCCTCATAGTCAGCAAACTAGTGAAGCTGCCAGCAGAGTTAGGGACTGGCTGGGACATTCTAGAAAACAGCCTGTAATCAGGCTAATAAAGTGACCAAATGTCCAGACTTTCACCCAAACATCCCATTCTGAGTATTTCCCCCAAAGCCAACAATGACAAAACGTATATTCTCAGGTCCACCATAGCATCCAGAGCGTCACATTGTGTGGAAACATATTGTACGGCTGTCCACTGGGGAAGCACTAGACAAAAAACGACACACAAAGGTAAGAGCACCAGGCCCCAAGACTAGGCAGAACACAGAGAAGCCGGGGGAGGCCTCGGATGTGACAGAGTCGTCCACGGCTCCCAAGAAAGAAGACGCACAATGACCACAAACAAACTCAGCCACCACCGCCGCCTGCTGTGGTCTCACAGAACAGCGGAGGCTCTGGGAAAGTGGGGGGCTGTGGGTACGGCACACCCCGTCTACAGGCCACCAGGCCCAGCTGATGGAGGGCCCTGTTTTGCTAAACTAGTTTTTCCTTTTCCTATTTATTTATATTATAAAAGATGACTTTTTAAAAAGTGAGTGAGGGGAGCATGTATTCAGAAATTAAAGAGATGTAAAAGAGAACAGTAAAAATAAGATCCTGAAGAAGTCTATTCAGACTTCTGAGTTCACTTGTCCTTGAGTTCACGTGACATATTTCTGTGTGTATTGTAGAACCTTTGGGGCAGTCTGGGGAACCCAGATCTAGTTCAACCCTCAACTGTCATCAACCTTGTACCTTGTCCTACAAGTGGTCATTCAGCCTCCTCTTAGGAATACCTCTAGGGATGGGGATCCCATTGCTTCCCAAGGAAGCATATTTTCCTTTGGGATTTTGTTCATTCAGAGGTATAAAGAAATATTGATAAGGCCATCCCCTCTACCAAAGCAGATCAGCAACTGTGCTGCAATAGATAATTGGAAGAAAGTTGTTGGGAGTAACTGATAAGCTGATGGGGTTTCCCAGGGTCATATGGTTGGTATGGGAAGCCCCCTTTGCTGCCATGGCAGCCAGCACTCCCATCATGGCCATGCTGCTGACTGGCGGCCAAAAGCCCTAACTCTCGAACCAGGAGTGGATGTCTACTTCTCTGAAGTCATTCCCCACCAGCCACCGTTTTGCCCCCGGAGTCAAGCCCAACAAATCAGGTCCGCTTCCCCATGATGATCCTTCTCTGAAGGCCATCACGACCCCTTAGGGCTTCTCTGACCCCGGCTCTACAGGAGCCTGGTCTCCTGGGACAGTTTCCTCCTCCTGACAGGCTCCAGAAAAGCCTCACCTTATTGTAGTACTGCAGCTGGACAGTGTGCCACTGGCCATCGCTGACTCCTCCTGGGATGAATGGGGATACGGTGGTCGTTGACTCCCCTGGGAAAAGGAAGACCAAGTAACCCAGTGCCCCAAGGAGAAGCTGGGTAGGAAAGGAAGCACTTTGGGATGACATGTTACCCTCTGGAAAGTAAGCAAGGCCTGGGGGCAGACCAACAGAGGGCCAGGGAAAACAGAGGGTGCCCACCTGCAGAGAAAGTGAGCTGGACCTGCTCCTGAATCACTTCGAGGGCTACAAAGTCATGCTTTTCATTGAAGCGCCCATTGTACAGAAGAAGTCCGTCCCTCTCCTTTGTGGCGAATCTGTTTGGAGGAGAGGTAAGAAAATTGCAGCACATTGTAGAGAGAGAATGTCCCTGTGAGCTGGGCTGACAGCTGGCAGACCTGCCCCCAAACACGGCATATCCGGGTCTCCAGGGCTAAGGACTGGGGGAGCAGAGTTTCAGGAAAAGGCACATTCAAAGATGCAGGAGGCAGCCCTCTTTCCCAAAGAAGAGCCTCCACTACTCTGGGGACTCATCGCAAAAATACCCAGAAGAAGCAGATTCGTGATGAACTTTCACTAGGTGAAAACAAAGGAGACCTGGGTTCTAGGCTCGGCTGTCAACAACTTGTCTAACAATCATGGTACGTCCTAAGGCTCCAAGTCGGTCATGAGTAAAACAGAGATTCCACCAACCTCCCTGCCTCCCTGAGATAGTTGTTGGGAGAATTATATGTGATCATTGGTGGGGAATAAATGGAGAAGGTATCAGTCACTGGGGAAACATCAGGGAAAATTACTGGCGGACCAACAGTCTTGTTGTAAACAGCTCAACATTCAGGGGCCAAATTAAGGAAATCTCTTAAAAACTGCTTTTTGTGAATGTGTGCTTTTATATGTAATCAGAGATACATAATAAGTGAATAAAAAGCAGCTCAGTACAGGAGTGCTGACCTTGAAGCTGTAGAAATTTGACTAAAGGCCCCACTTCTACCTTGCCCTGGCCATGGGAGGGAGGCCAGTCAGGGGAGCAAGGCCGGCCACATGAGGGAGGCCAGCCCTGACTGTTCCGAGCTCTGGGCAATTCTGAGTTAACAACTGGAGACGAGGAGCTGTGGAGGGCAGAACGGCCTCACCAGGATTTCTCAGACCAGTGAGACTAGCGGCCCACCTCTCCATTCTTACAGATATGCAGGCTTTTAATGAGCCCCAAATCCTCTCTTCATGGCACATATTCACCTTGTACAAGGTCAAGTTTCAGGTGTTACAGAAAAGCGTCAGTGATCACAGTCCCAGCTCACACCTAAATAGCCCTAGGAAGCTTCCATAGCGCTCTACACAGTATCTCAGTTCCTTACAAGGATCTCGAGAAAGAGATGCTGTTATCTTCATTCTACAGAGGAGGAAATTGAGTCTGAGAGAGGCTAAGTAAGTGATTTGCTCAAGATCCTTCATCTAGTTCATGTCACAGGCAGTTTGTCAACCCTGGTCTTCTGGGCTCCATGTCCAGCCCCCCATCCACTGAGTCACCCTGCCTTTCAGAAACAAGTTGTACAATATTGTTTGAGGATGTATTCTGATGGAAGTGGATCTCTTCGATAAGAGAGCTAATTCAGTTTCAATTGATCAAGGATGGACAGAAGCAGCTACACCCAAAGAAAGAACACTGGGAAATGCACTGCTTGCATTTTTATTTTTCTTCCCGGGTTATTTGTACTTCTGAATCCAATTCTCCCTGTGCAACAAGAAAACTGTTCGGTTCTGCACACATATATTGTATCTAGGATATACTGTAACCTATTTAACATGTAAAAGACTGCTTGCCATCTGGGGGAGGGGGTTGAGGGAGGGAGGGGAAAATTCGGAACAGAAGTGAATGCAAGGGATAATGCTGTAAAAAATTACCCTGGCATGGGTTCTGTCAATAAAAAGTTATTAAAAAATAAAAATAAATAAAGTACCAAAAAAAAAAAAAAAAAGAAAAAAGAAACAAGTTGTAAACTTGTGGATGAGGATGGGAAGTTAATGAAACACTGCCCGGGGTCCCCAAGTTCCCAAGTCCTCCAGCCCCCCAGATTGTTTTTCCTTGGGACTCCCCTCCCAGTCTGGGCCCTCTCCCCATCATCACTCACGTGAGGGCCAGGGTGAAATGGAAGCGCTGTCGAAGGCCTCGAAGGGTGAGGAAGGACCGGGCCGGGAAGCTGCGTGTGGTCACTTGGCAGTAAGGTTTCTCATAGTCACCTGACGGGCAGTCACATTTGAAGCCACCAACCAACAAGTTGACACAGGTGCCCCCATTCTTGCAGACTCCGGGAGCACATCGGCCAGAGCGGGCACTCACCTCACAGTGCTCACCTAGGACGTTGGGAGAGAGAGAGAGAGAGATGAACAGCAAGGTCAGCACCCAAGGCCATCCCCATCCAAGATCTCAGATACCCTGAGGCCCTTCCAACATCCTCCTTCCCAAATCCTAGGTCCCAAATCCTACTAGCTCTCCCAAAACTCTCTCTTTCCCTCACCCCTTGTCTCCCCTCAGATCCCCTACAGACGCACCCTGCATCCCTGACACAATCCTTACCCTTATAGACATGCACACTGCCCCTTCTTCCATAACCTCCTATATCCCCCACCTCCATTACTGTCATCTTCCTAATTCTCCAGCCCTCTGTGTCCTCCACCTTTACACCCCAGCATCCCCTCCTTGACCTGTGGTGGTCTGTTCTGCCATGTCCAATTCCTTTAATACTCCCTCACCTCTCAAGTCCAACTCTGACCATTCAATGTCTGGAATATCTCCTGGAGCCATCATCTCCCTTGTGTCTGCCACAATCCCAACTCAGTCTTTTATTACTATAATAACTTGCTAATAGGTATCCAATTCGATGTAACCCACCATCTGTTAAGCACTTAGGATATGATGAAAGAAAATAGACTCTGGCTTCAAAGAGCTTAGGATCCAGGCCAGCAGAATGGCCACAGACAAATAACACTGACACACGTTTCCATTGCCTCGACTGTCATGGACTTCCAACTGGTGGTCTTCCTCCCTTCTTTTCCCACTACAATGCATCCTCCTCTTGCCTACCCCAGTAATTTTCCTCAAGTGACCATGTCACCATCCTACTGACTAAACTCCAGTGAGTCCCTATTGCCCATTTCTGGTGCCTTGCTTAAATCCCTTCACATTCTGGCCCCTTCTAAATTATACTTTACTTCCCTCCATACAATTTGGACTCCAGAAAGACTGGCCTGTTTGAAGCCTCTCATACATGCCTCCATGCCTGGAAGACTCCCTCTTTGCCTCTGCTGTCTGGCCTCCCTCAAGGCTCCCCTCAAATCCCATCTTCTGCAGAAGTCTTTGGTGGCCCCCCAATTCTAATGCATGCCCTCTGAGATTACCCATTTATGCTGTGTAGGTCTTATATTGGGATATTTGCATGGGGTCTCTCCCTTTCAAACGGTCAGTCCTCAGGGGCAGCTAGGTGGTGCAGTGGATAGAGCACCAGCCCTGAAGTCAGGAGGACCTTAGTTCAAATCTGGCCTCAGACAATTAATACTTCCTGCTGTGTGACCCTGAGCAAGTCACTTAACCCCAAGTGCCTCAGCCAAAAAACAGTCAATCCTCAAGGGCAGATATTGCCTTTTATGTTCCTTATATCCCTAGGCCTGGCACAAGGCCTGACCCAGCAGGGAGGGAACACCAACTAGAAGCACCTGGGAAGATGCTTTCTAACAAAATGGGTGACACCTGACATGGGCCCTGAAGGGAGCTAAGAATTCCTGATAAAGCAGCAGAGAAAGGAGGGATGCACCCGGGACAATTTCTCAGGTGGCGTTCCTCTGTGCCCGGCATGAAGGCTCCAGATAGCAGGTAGCTGGATGTCAAAGTGATTAAACACCTGATCCAAAGAGTAGTAACTAATGTCCCAGGTGAGTAGGAGACATCCCTCTAATGGAGATGCTCAGGGTTCTCACCCGCAATCCCGTTCCACTGAATAGATTTACTGAAAAAAGTAGAGACGGCCTCATGGCTAAGTCTGCAGCAAACTCCAAGCTATGCACAATGGCTAGGAAGGTAGATGGCAGAGGCAAAAGGAAAAAAGATCCTGATAGCTTAGAATATTTGGTCAGATTTAATAAGGATGAAGCCTGAATCCTAAATTTCATAGGTACAAGGAACTCTCCAGTGAGGAAACTCTCTGCCAATGCAGATTGATACCTTCCCTTGCAACTTTCAGTCTGTGGAAGCTGCCTAGAGAAGATTTCCAGAACCCTAGAGTGAAAGTGAACCAGACTAGCATACTTGAGATATAGGTAACAAAATAAATCAAAACAGAAGAAGGAAATGGGTAGTTTTCTAAGTCAATGTGTCTCAGTTTGACACCACTAGTCTAGAGTGCTGGGCAGGGAAGCAAGGTGTCCTTGGATCCTACAGTCACATGGGAGAGAGGTAGGACTCTTCACCCACTACACCAAAGGTGTCAAACCTGCCATAAATAGCCAGCAAAACTCACCGATATCCAAATCAGATTAAAATGTACTTGGAAAAATTGTAATAAAATAAATACAAGTACAGCATCACACAGATAATGTGATGCTTTTATTTCAATCTGACCCCACTGAATTGTGCCCAACAACTACTAGATTTAACAGGATGAGATTTAATAGGAAGCAATTAAGTCCAAAAAAATCAACGTCTAGAAAAAAAAAAAGAGCTATAACTAGTCAGGGTTTTGCCAAGCATGCTTGTGATTTCTGTGGACTTACAAAGCTAGAGGAAATGAGTCAAGCCAACAGACTGGGATAATCCTTCCCTCCTCAATCCCCAATCTTCACCAAGGAAGTTCCAAATCTTCTCTTTTTTCCAAGCCTCCTCTTCCTCCTTCCATAGACATTACAGCCTTTCTCTTCTCCTTTTACTCAATTTTAATAGAAATAACCATTTCTTTACATAGTCCCTTAATCTCATCTTCTATACAGATTGTCCCCCAAGTCATCTCTTCCCCCCTTCCCCTCTTGCTCCCCTCTTTATAATCTTCAATCTCTCCCTACCCATTAGTTTCTTTCCTGTCACCAACAAATACATCATCTCCTCCATCCAGGAAAACTCTCACCAGAGTCAGCCCTATCTCTCATCCTCTGCCAAAAACAAAAATAGTTCACAACCCTGTGTCACCCTAACAAATATTTCTTCATTACTTCCATGATTTTTTCAACCCTACACACACATACACACACAGAGAGAGAGAGAGAGAGAGAGAGAATAAATAGTTCTTGACTTGTAAAGGTAAATCTATGCCATCTTTATTATTAATATTGTCCATCAGAAACCATTATCCTTCTCTGTAACACAGGCAATCAGATTTATGTTATTTCACATGCAAAATGAGGGAATTGTACTAGATGACTTCTGAGACCCTTTTCTAGCCCCAAATCCCCAATTCTATGGTCCAACCTCTCCATAATTCCTCTTTCTTCCAACAAATGTTGTCCCATCCTCTCCTGGACTCCCTAACTCTCTATATTGCTTCCGTACTTTCCCATCATCCCTAGTTATCTCAAAACTATTCCAATTCTCCTGCTTCACAAAGACAGATCTCTCTCTTCTCCCCACTCCAATGCTCTCTCTGAACCTCCTATCTAACAAATGTATTTTATTTTGGAATTGGAAGTCCCTCCCTACAGGTGACAGCTGTGTTAAGCTCCAGAAGTCTAGGCCCACTGTCCCCTTGGCTGGGTAGCTCTTTGGGAAGATGCAGAAGAGACTAGCTTAGTGTCTTCAGTTCCCAGTGCCTCAATGTCAGTCACTGATGGACAATAAGATCAGGTTCTCTCCATGGAGGTGAGACACATAGCTTCCCACTCAGATTAAGTAGGAATAGCCAGAGGTGGGGGAAGGACCTGGGGCTCAACTATAATCTGATTCTCTTCCCCAGACACAGAGAATCAAGACACTTACAATGGTTCTTTGGGGATATGGAATCAAGAGAGAAGCCCCAGTGAGGTTGGAGGCCTAAGAGGCTAGAGATGGATGGAGGACTATAGTTATCCTGACATTTAAAAAGCCATTAGCAGAATCACAGGCCTATTTCCTCTCTCATACCCTTGACTTCTTATGCAACCTGTTATATCCTCCTTGTCTCATCCTGCCCCCCAAACCAAAAACCCAAGAGGTCCAGATTCTAGAATCCTCAGATCCTGTGCTTAATGAACTGGTCATTATGGAAACTCACCCACCCAAGCCCCTTCCTTCTCCTCTTCTGGATAAAGACTGCCCTGATCCTCTCCTCACATACCCCTTTCCTTCCTCCTATTTTCTTCCTTACTAGGAAAGGAACCTGGCAGGCAGGATGGGATGGAAAAGGCTGGCTAGGGAGACAAAAGGATTCTATGTCTATATAAGCTCCAGAACCTTCCATTCCTCCTTGTCAGGGCTGCCCACAGCATGACTCTTCTCCATCCTCACCCGAGGGGCGATCCTTCCTGCCAGACATGACCTAAACAGGGTAAGTGGGTATGTGGGAAGGGGGAGCAGCAGGAACAAAAGGTCAGGGAAGAGCTGGATGGCAGGAAAGGAAAGAGAAAGAGATGGTTTTCTACTAAATGGATTCTCTGAAACCAGCTTTCCTCACTGCAATCCATTCTTTACTCATGGATTGCATTTACTCGTGATATTCCATTTTATTTCCCTCCTGAAGAAGTTTCACGAGCCCCCAAGATGAAACACAAAGTCCTTTACTTGAGACTGAAAATCCTTCCCACTATGGTCCCATCTCTTCTTCCCATTACATCTGTACATCCAAGACAAACCAAGATTTGTTCCCAGGACACCCCGCTCCATTCCATCTATTCCTTATGAATTTATCTTCTAGAGATTTCACATTTATTCATTTGTATGCATATTGTTTCCTTCAATTAGAATGTAAACTTCTAAAAGACACAGGCTGGGTTTTTTTGGAGGATTGTCTTTGCAGCCCAACAAAGCCTGGAAATAAATGCTGGGCCAATTGAACTGCTCTGAGAGTAAAGGGAAAGGTTATTGGAAAGAGGCTAGGAAAATGGAGGAAGAAAATAAAATGCTGGTAGTTGTGGGGAAGAATTTCAGAGTGGCTTATTAGAAGGAATGCTTGTGGGGATTTAAAAAGAGAAGAGGTTGATCACTATGAGCCATTGGATACGACAAATATAATTTTCTTGTATGATAGGATTTAGAGATTACTGGGGTGCCACAGTCTGTCAGCCAACAAGCATTTGTTAAGTGCCTGCTATGTGCCAGATACTGTGCTACGCATGGGGGAGACAAAGAAAGGCACAAGAGGGTCCCTGCTCAGCAGGAGCTCAGTCTTATGGGAAACAGTATGCTAATCACTATGCACAAACAAGTTACGGGATAAATCAGAAATGACAAAGGAAGGCACTAGAATTAAAGGGAATTGGGAAAGGCTTCCAGCAGAATGTGCAATCTTAGCTGGAGCTGAAAGAAGCTGGGAAAGCCAGGAGGCAGAGATGAGGAAGGAGAGCATTCCAGGGATGGCAGATGTCACCAGTGAAAATGCCTGGAGTTCAGAGATGGAGAGTCTCGTTCCAGAAACAGCCGGGGGCTGGCCTGAGACTAGGAGCAGGTGTTGGGATGAAAACTCTAAGAAGATGGAAGGTGAGAGAGGACCAGTTAGGAAGCACTCTAAATGCCAAAGAGATTGTATATAATCTCGACAGGGAAGGGATGGGGTCAGATCTCGATAGCAGCTGGGGGAGGGGAAGCTGCAGGGGAGGAGACTTATGGCAGGGAGCCCCAGCAGCAGCTGTTACAAGGGTCTAGGGATGAGATGACACCCGGCTGGTGGCTGTGTCAGGGGAGAGAAGGAGATGTCTATGAGAAGTTTTGTGACAGTTAAATCAATACAGGCTTTGTGTAATCTAGATTTCAGCAAGGGAACTAATAAAAATCCTTCCCAGTGCTCCTGTAGACAAGATAAAGCAATGGAGACTAGAGAACCAGATAACAAGATGAATTAAAAACTGCCCAAAGTTCCCCGACCTGGAGAATGCCTGTTGATTACTAATGGACTGATGTCAACCCACAGTAAGGTTTCTGGTAGAACGCCACAGGATTCAATCCTTGGCCCAGGTCCAGTTGATGACATGATTCACATTTATATTATGACACAAAGCTAGGAGGAATTGATAATGCATTAGATTACAAAATCTGGATTTAAAAATATCTGATGAGCCAAGAACAGTGGATTAATGCTAATGTGATTAAATTAATAGTGATAAAGGTAAAGTCTTGTACTTTTCTTAAACAATCAGTTGCATCAGAGGACAGTAAAGATGTGGCTGGGTTGCAATGCATGCCAAAAAAGACTCCAGGATCTAGAGGAGACTACAAATTCAGAAGGGGTCAGCAACAATTTGTAGTCTCCTCTAGATTCTGGAACTTTTTTGGCATATAATCAATTAAGGAAAAGCTTCCTAGCAATTAGAGAAACCTAAAAGTAGAATGAGCTGCCTTTATAGACAGTGAGTTCCTCATGAATGAAAGTGTTCCAGAAGAGGGTAAAAGACCTTTAAAAAGATGTAGGATGACTGTCTGAAACAGAGAATGGAGATGCTTGGGTTAAGAATTAAATTAACTGAGGTCTCTACAACTCTCAGGTCTAGGGAAGGAAGACGAGCAGCAAATATGAACCTAGGGAGATTATTTGGATTAAAGGGAGATTGAAAAGAAGCAGTGTTAGGATAAGGGGTAGTTCAAAGAATAAAAACTGAGTGTTAATCACCAATATCACTCTCCAGCAAGCCTAAAATATTAACTCCTCTATGAAGCCTTTAAATGTTTGCAGGCTTGTTTGTAGCAGAGAACAACTAGGGTTGTCCTACATAGTTCCTGAAAGGAGGACTTGACCAAGCACATGTTACAAGAAGTATTAGCTTCTAGGCAGCTACCGTGTTTCCCTGATAATAAGACACTGTCTTATTAGTTTTTTTGGACAGAAAAACACCAGAGGGCTTATTTTCAGGGGAGCATTTGTTTTAATGAACATTGACAGCAATTTTAATAAACAGGTAAATGTGAACAAAAAAAGTACCTTTATTCAATAATGATCATGTCATAATAATAATAATAATGATCGGTGCATACAGAGGGTACCGTAATGTAGCATGTAGCACAGGGGATCACCTTCACTACAGTAGCAATCTCAATAGGGCTTATTTTGGGGGGAGGGCTTATTTTAGAGAAATCTTACACAGTAAGGGGAGGGCTTATTATCAGGGAAACACGGTAGGAGATACAGTGAATAAGGAAGGCACTGGATTTGGAAAAGAGCTGGTATCACCCTGGCCATCTCAATTTAATCTCTATTAGGCTCAATCTCTCTACTTTTAAAATTGGGATAATGATCAAATATAAAGTAATGCTATGTAAAATATTACATAATGGTTAGCTATTATTATTCATACAGATGCCAAAAATAATTTTCCTAACATACAAGACTGACTATGGTACTTCCCTACCTAAAAACCCTCCCTAGTAGCTCCCCAATGCTCTGGATAAAATAACTCATCAGTCTAACATCTGAATTCTTCTTCAGTCTGACCCCAGATAATTTTTCAAGCCTAGTATTCTACTGCCCTCTGATGTACTCCAACCAAACCGTCCTTGATCATGACCCCCGCCATGTCCAGAATGCACTCCCTTTTTGCTTTAATTGCCAAAATCTTTTTCTCCAAAGCTCATCAGGTGCTGCCTCCTCCAGAGAGCCTCCTCTGATTTTGTCCCTACTCCCCATCTGAAAGTCCCCTCTTCCTTCCCAAATCTCCCTCCAGGCATTTTGCCTGACTCTCCCTTTGCCCCTGCTATATCCTGTCCTGTACTCTCCTACAGTAATTCCCAGGAATTGTGCCATTTAAAAAAAATCAACAAGCATTTATTAAGCTCAGACTAAATCAGTGTATCTTTGACACACAGCAGTGTTTTGCTCACAGCAGGTATTGGTTGAACTGAATCACTGGATTAAGTATGTAGAAGAAATCCCTAATAATTAAGAGTTGTCCAACATAAAGAACTACATCATCAAGTGGTAAATTCTACACCATTGGACATAAAAGGCAATGGTATAGACAGAGGACTAGACTTGAGGGCAGAAAGACTTTTTGGATCCAGGCTCACTTAAGAGCTGTGTGGTCACTTTCCTACTTGAGGACCCAGAAGGAACTGGACTTAATGACTTCTAAGGTCCCTCCCAGCTTATATTTATCATCCACGTTTTAAAAGAGCATGACTTGGAGGGGATGACCTTAGAAATTTGTTTCAACTCTGAGATTCTGAAAAGCTTTCTCTGATCCCCAATGAAATTAGAAAAATTTATTCTGTTTATATTTATGAGCACTATCAGTACCTTATGTACCTTTGCTGTGATAATTTATACTTATAATGATCATCTTTTGAATTATTACATATATATGTATATATATAAATTTTCTTTAGAGGGCTATACACACCTTGAAGACAGGCATTGTGTTTCACTATTTTTATCTCATAAAGCCTAGTGTGGTAAACCTTACACACAACAGACACTCACTAAAGGTGCTTCTGAATGAACGAATGAACCAGAGATCATAAGTAAATCAGAATAATTTCTGATTCTGCGCTTTGGCATCTATTGGTCCTGGGCAGGAATTCAGGAAGGTGGCAGGTGGTACAAGAGCCCACCAAAAAACTGCTCCAGTGTCAGACTCCCTTAGGTCTTGAAAGGAGTCCAATTCAAACTGAAATGATAAGCCCTTGCCCAACATTGCCAGCAAATGGGCATCCAGACCTTTTCTGAAGAATTCCAGGAGAGTATAAGCCCCTCTTTTTTTGTCTTTCTCCTCCCCATTTCTGGTATGGTGCCTGCCAAGCAGAGGGCACTTGATAAAGGTTTGCATGGCTCCCCAGCCTCCCAAATGTAGCTCATTCCACACCGGAGCAGTTTCAGCTGGTAGACAGGTTTTCTGAATATCAAAACTCTGTCAGTCTTTTTGCTATTTCCCCTCATTCCTCTTGATTCTATGCTGGAGGATTAAGCAATTAAATCTAAATTCCCCTTTCACAGGACAGGTCTTTATACTATCTGAGGATAGACACTGTGTTTTCTCTGAGCTCCTCCTTTCTAAGCTAAATATCTTCAAATCTTTCAACTTATCCTCATGGAACAGGATTCCAGGGCCCATCCACCTCAGGACATGCTACCTTATCAATATTCTTCTTACAATGAAGGCCAAGCAAAAATCTTTAGATGGGACCCAATCCAGAATCGAGTCTGGAGAGACCCTGGAAACTGCCTTTCTTAATGTAGCCTGCAGTCTTTTTTACTTTTTTGGCAGTCAAACCGTATCATTGACATAAGAGCTTTAAAGGCTCCTAAAATGCTCAGATTTCTTTCAGACAATACACTATCTAGCCATGCCTTCTCTCCTTTGTATTCCTGAACCCAAGTGTTAGACTTTACATTTATCCAATTTCAACTAAATTTATTCAGCCCAATGCTCTGGTGATAAAGTCGCTCTTTGGTCTCAAAACTCTAATTTTCACTCTAAATTATTGAGAACTCCAAAGAGCTTGTGTGTGTGTGTGTGTGTGTGTGTGTGTGTGTGTGTGTGTGGTGTTTTCAATACTGTCTAGCATTTTTGGGGCAAAGATACTGGTGTGCTTTGCCATTTCCTTCTCCAATGGATGAAGGCAAACAGGATTAAATGGCTTGCCCAGGGTCCCATAGTTAATAGTACCTGAGGCTGAATTTGAACTCAGGTCTTCTTGATTCCAGGCCCAGTGCTCTCTCCACACTCAGCCACCTCGCTGCCTCCAGTGAAGTTATAGTTATTTATATTTCCCATATAAGAAAACATCTTAGTGTTATTATGTAAATGATTCTGACCTATGAAAATCGTCCAAGAACCCCTGAAAAGGTGGCAGGGATGTCCAAAAGTCACGAGACAGTACTTTGAGAGGTGCTGCTCTAGTCTATCGAGATCTTTTTACATTTATATACTGTCATGCATGTTGTAAGCTAGTCTCCCAGCTTTGTGCCATCTGCAATCTGAGGACTTTTTCCAAATCACTGATAAAAATGCCAAGCAGCACAGAGCCAAGCACAGATCCCTGGGGCTTTTAATGGAGACCACTTACCAAACTGACTACTTTCAGTCTAGCCATTCAACTAATTCCAAATTTATGTAACTGTATCACCATGTAACTCACATCTCTCTATCCTTTCCATAAGAATAACATGAGATGTTTCTTCGGATACTTTGTTAAAAGTATGTAGAAGATTTTCTTACTCTATTATTTTAATTCCCCCTCCTATACCCCTCTAGAAGGGAAAAAAGATGCTTGTGAAGGAACCTGGTTTTGATAAAGCCCTGCTGGCTTTGTGATCACTTCTGCCCTTTCTACATAGTAACTAACCAACACATTAATAATGCTTTCCAGAAGTTTGCTGGGAATTTGCCATGGCAATGCACCTAAAATGTGCAGTTTTTATTATTTTCCTTTTATTGGAAATCAGTCCACCTGTCCTCCATTTCTGCTGTCCCTCTCTCTTTTATTTTCCTCTCCAGGGTCACTCATAGTGACTCAACAGTTAAAAATTCTAGGGTTTTCAGTATCCTAGGTTTCATATAATCAGCCCAGGAGTCCATCTTCCTCTTCAAGCAAAAGAGACAGCCCTGCTACTTTTCAACACTTCTAAGTCATCCTGGGGGTTCTCATTTTAGCCTAATTCCTGATGCATTAAAATGCTGAAGAATTATCTCAGGGAAGTCCACCCCAGGTGGTGATGTGGTAGGAGCATTCAACTCAATCAGAAGGACCTCCAGTTCCATGTAATAGAGGGGCCTCCCTATGGACTTAGAAATTACCTTTGCAAACCAAACTAAAGAAAACCTAAATAAAACAAAAAAGCAGCCGGAGCAGCTGAAAAGGAAGGAAACTCCCTGCAGTGGTGCCTTCACTGTTCTCTTACCCTCCAGCAAAGGCCCCAGACCTTCAGAAACAATGTGGTCAAAGGGGGAAGCAGGAATCCATGCTGCCTGGAGCAGAGGATGGCATCACACCACTGTCCTAGCCCCATGATTACTGACCCTCCTGGCCTCCTCCAGGATTTACATAAGAAGCTCCTGGGAAACTACGAGCAGAGGACCCGTCTTGCTGGAATCCTTCCATCAGGCCTCCACTTCCTGCCCTCTAGCCGCCAGCTTTCACCTTCTACTCCAATAAGCACCAGCAGTCAGTCCTGTTACCTCTCTCCCACCACTCACCCCAGCCTGCTCACTCTTATCCTTCCCTTATCCCACCATCCTCAGCTTCTCTTGTCAACAAACTATAAAAACGTAAGCCCTTTGAACTCAAGGTAAACTGTGTTTTTTGGTATTTGTATCCTCGATGTTGAGCTCAACATTTAACACACATAAGCACTGAAAAGGTGCTCTTTTTCATTCCTTCCTCTTCAACCTCGGCTCTAGACCTTTCATATGCTTCTCGTTCACTCACAGAATCCACCTCACAGAGCTCACAGAAACTGGGCTTCCTTTTAGAGATGCCATCCTTTACAAGTTTCTGCAGTGCCGGTTGCTTGCTCACAAAAGTAAACTTCCTACTTCTGGATCCCCCTCCAGTCTCCCATCATGAAATAATTTTTCCATTCCTTTCTTTCTCATTGCCCCTATCCATATTCTGTTGCCAGTACCTACCAACCTCCAGGACATTCTCCTTCCTTTCTCAATGAGTTCACTACCTAACCCCAAGCCTTCCTCTCTCCCCTGTGCTTCCCTTATTAAGACCAACAACTTTTCAAACAGCCTCCCGGCTCCTCCACCTCCTCAATTCTCATGACCTACATCTCCACTCTACCTTGGTCCCCTACAGGAGTAGTCACACCTTAGGCTTCCCCATCAGCCCTAACTCTTCCACCTCTGTGATCTTCAACTCAAATTCCCCTCTTTGATCCCTATCTTAGGTTCTTTCACCTCTCCCTTACTCCACCTAAACCTGCTCTTCCATCTCACCCTGATCTCCAACTTTTGCTCTTCGACCAATCCACATCCCATTTCCTTCCTTCAGGCTGACCCCTACAGCAATGTTCCTTTTCCTTCCAAACTTCCCTCTATCTGTGGTACCCATAAGCAACCTCCCAGACATCTCATCTTGGGTTCTTCTCCCTTCTTCACGTTCAAATCCAATCATCTGCCGAGCCCTCAGCCCTCACTTCTGTTCCCTTCTTTCTACTCCCACAAAGTCACAACCCTCGATCCAGAACTGATTCACTTGGACTTTTCTAACAGACATTCAATTGGGCTTCCCTCTTGCAGTCTATTACTCTACAAACCATCTTTCACAAAGGGGACCCAACAATCTCCACAAAAGTCTCCAGTGACCCCAAGAGCTTCTCAGATAAAATTTCAATTCCTTAGCTTGGCACTTACTTAGGGTGCTCAAAATTAAAAACACTCTTTGTTATAGCCAAACTGGACAGCTAGCCATCTCCCATACCTCAGGCTTGAAAGGCACTTCTTCCTCCCCTTTGACTTTCAATATCTTTCTTTTCCTTCAAAGTTTTCTTGGCTGAGATGCCACTTCCCCCGTGAAGTCCTCCAAGATCCTCTCTTTGCTCAAAGTCATTTCTCTCCTCCTCAAAAATTCCTAGATCCTTGTCGGAATCTCCTTTGCCCCCGCCATTCTCTACTTGATACCACATCTGTCTTTGCACACTCATATTCCTTCCCACCCCACTCCCACCTTCAGGGAATGAAAGCCCCTGGGGGCAGGGACTGTTTCAATATGCCTTTGTGTCCATACCACCTATCATAGTGCCTGACAAACAGCAGCCATTTAATAATCATTGATCTAGCGGTGTGACCATGGACAAATCGATTCATCTCCAGGAGGCTGGGTAAGCAGGATAAAAATCCTTGCCCTCCCTTCCCCACGGGGATAGATGACAAATGCACAGAGACGGATGGATTTTATTCCTGGCCCTGGGGGGAGCCCCACCTGCCCCTCTCCCTAAGTGTCACCGAGCTGTCTTCCCCACACCTGCTCATCACTCAGCTCCGCTAGCATCCCCTTCCTTCTGTTCTCACGATCTTCTCACCAGCGGACATTCCCTTTACTCCTAACCCTTCTTCACATCCACCAGGACACCAACTTCTTCAGCATCTCTTCATCATTTCATCCCTCCACCACTTACCATCTCTACTATCCATATTTTCCCATCAATGGGCAGGCCCTTCCAGTCCCAACCCCTCTCACCATTCTACTCCCGATATTTTTCCATCAATGATCATTAGTACCCAGCCTCCCCTCCCATCACGGGATATTTCTCTTCATTCATTGATGGGCATCCCTCTCCACCAATAGTCCCTTTCTTTCCCGCCCCGCCTCCCTCCAGGCCCCGCCCCCCGGATTACGTCACTCTCTCCTTCCCAGCTCCCTCCCTCTGACTGTGCATCATCCCCCCCTCCTCCCTCTCAGCTCTCCCCGCGGGTGCTCACCGGTGAAGCCCTCCCGGCAGAGGCAAGTGTAGCCGCCCTCGCGGCTGCGGCAGCGCCCATGGGGCCCGCAGGGCCGCGAGTAGCAGAGATCCACTTCGGTCTCGCAGTAGTCTCCGGTGAAGCCCGGTGGGCAGCGGCAGCGCAGGCCCCCGACCGGGTGGATGGGTCGGAAGAGCACCGAGGTGGAAGAGATGAAGGGCGCCGAGGAGTCGAAGCGCAGCACGGACACGCAGCGCATGTAGTTCTCACAGGGCTCCCGCAGGCAGATGTTGTCGTCGAAGGGCAGCACGCGCTGCGCCGAGATGGCCGCCAGCAGGCTGCGGTTCAGGTAGAGGCGCTCCTGTAGGTCCTCGGAAGGCACGAAGGGCGGCCCGCCCCCAGGCCCGGGCGGTCGCCCCACGGACAGGCTCACATTGAGGATGTGCGCGCCGGGCGCGTCCGTGTCCCGCTGCACGTTGAACACCACCACGTGGTCAGGGGGCGTGGCCAGCGTGGCGGCCACGCCGCGGATGAAGAGGCCCAGCAGCGGTGACAGGAAGCGCTCGGGCGACATGTCCAGCAGGCGCAGTGTGATGCTGTGCGTCAGCATCTCGTCCGTGATGATGGTGACCCGCAGCACGCACTGGGCGCTCACGCTGTGCGCGCCGTCTGCGGGGCAAGAACAGGGGTCAGGAGCCGAACATGGGGAGTAGAGGATCGTGAGATTTGGGGATGTGGGGCAAAGGGAGACGCGAGACAACGCGACTCCGGAGCTCGCGCTCCCCCACGGGGCGGCCTGGGTCCCAATTCCCCTCCTCAGCCCCTTGGGGGGCAGCGGGCACTTAGGGATTGGGGCACAGGGAGACTCCGGAGCTCGCGCTCCCCCACGGGGCGGCCTGGGGCGAGCCAGGGTCCCAATTCCCCTCCTCAGCCCCTTGGGGGGCAGCGGGCACTTGGGGATTGGGGCACAGGGAGACTCCGGAGCTCGCGCTCGCTCACGGGGCGGCCTGGGTCCAAATTCCCCATCTCAGTCCCTTGGGGAGGCAGCGGGCACGCGAGCACAAATAAGAGGAGGGCACATCTATAGAGAAGGAAATTGGGGCCCGTGCCCGGGGCAGCCTACTTTTCATAGCGTGAATTCCTGAAAAGTTGAACCAACATTTCAGTTCTTATAAATCAAATCCTATTTTAGGCGTTTTTTCCACTGGCTGCCCGCCATATTTGGCACGCTCTCTCCCTCCTTCCCTCCCTTCCCTAACTTCCTTCAAGATGTCAAATAATCCCCTTCTTCGAGATGCCTTTCTCTTCCCATTCCCAAATCTGTGTCTTCCCTCTGGGATTGCCTTCCATTATATATTACACTTAACCTATACTGACACAGGCGGTTTCATACTGTGCACTCTATTGGAACGTGAGCCTCTCCCCCATTAAAATGGACTTCCCCCTCCCCCATTAGAATGAAGACTTCTCCTTTTAGAATAGGGGCTTCCATCCCCTGTTAGAATGAGTTTTCAGCTCCCCTCCCCCGGTGGAATAAGGTCTTCCCTCCTACAGAATAACAAGCCCCCCCATCAGGGGCATCCTCTCCCCTCCCCCCATCAAAATGGGAGTTCCCTTCCCCCACCAAGAAGAATGTGGGCTTCCTGAGGTCAGGGACCATGTTTTTGTCTTGGAATCCCCAGCCCCAGTGCTAGTCCTTATAAACCTTTAAAAGCTACTCGGCTAACTGGTTGGCCTGTGCCGTAGACTTTTTCAAAAGTAAATTTTAACCTCCTGGGCACCTCTGCCCCTCTAATTTAGCTTTTGCTAGATCAAACGCTCCCTACCTTGCAGGGTTGTCGTGACCTACCAGTTCTGTGTGCAACTTTATTATTGTTCTGCTGTGTATATAATAATAGCTAGAACTTTTATAATCATTACATAGAACTATTAGAATGAAGGCTTTCCTTTTTAGAATGGGAGCTCCCCTCCTCCATTAGAATGAGGGCTTTCCCTTTTGGATTAGGAGCTCCTCTCCCCCATCAGAATGGGGGTTCCCCCATTAGATTGAGGACATCTTCATCTAGATTGGAGGTCCCCTCCCTCATTAGAATGAGAGCCAATAATTGGTTCTAATACAAACAATGATTTTCAAAGTGTTTTAGGGCTATTAGCTCTTTTGGGGGGATGGCGGTCAGTCGGCAATAATTTATTAAGCACATTCTGTGGGCTAAGGGTTGCACCGATACTTTAAATTTTACACATGAGAAACTGAGGCTAACAAGATTTTTTTGTTTTTCTTGACTATCATTAAAGTTCACTATAAAAAAAAAAAGACAAAAGACAAAAAAAAACTTTAAGGCACAATATAGGCACTGTCCCCAACCTTTTGGCTCAGGTACCACTAACTTCTCCCTTCCATTTCTTTTCTGTTCCTCTAAACTTAAAAGTGTTCTCTCTACTAATACTTTTGGAACAACCTCTATAAGTAAATGTTAGTAATTATTTATATGGCTAGGTGAATTCAATGCAGAAGGAATTCCCCTAGAAAAAACCCCTCTGCCAATGCAGTGAGCACTTACTAGAGATGCCTGGAGCCCCTGTGATTAAATGCCTTGCTCAGAATAAGAGCCAGTTTATATCAGGGATGGTACTTGGACCTAGGACTTCCAGATGCAAGCTGCTGCACCACCATGCTGTCTCCATTATTCCAAGAGACCTTTCTCACTTTAGCAAACCCCACTGAGAAAACTCTTGATGTATGACAAAGCTAAGTGGTTGGAGCCTTACTATGATTCCTTTAAGAAGCCTGCTTTCCTGGTGCACTTAAAATGTGATCTGATTCAATTTATAAAAACTCCCACATCTGCCCAACTTTTCAGGAATTCGCTTGTTATATAAAGGGAAAGAAGAAACTGCATAGCTAGCTATCTGTAGGACAGATTTTTTCTGTCTCTTGTAATCTGTCTCATTTTGTGTGTGTGCTGTGTCTCTCTCAGAAGCCTGGGCCCATCCATCCCCTCCTGCTGTATGTTAAGTAGCCCCAGAAAAGAGAGAGCTGAGTCCAGATTAACAGAGATCCCAGTCTGTCCTCAATATCATCTTCATGTCCTCCACCCCCAACCCAGCCTATGGAGGCAGGAGGATTGGATGGAACAATGGTGGGCTGCAGCTTTGGGGGTAGGAGTTTCCCCCCAGTTCCTTAACTCCTCCCTCTTCCCCAGCCCCTCCAGCTGCCTGGAAGCAGGACCTCCATCCCCATGGCAACTGCCCCAACACAAAGCATTCCTCCCGCCCAGCTCCCTGTGTCCTCAGGGAGCCTAGCTAGGCCCAAGCTGCTCCAGCCCCACCCCAGGGAATCTCCTTAGCTGGGTGGGGAAATGATCCCACCCTTCTCTCTCTCCCTCACTCTATCTTCTCTCTATATATGTCTATCTCTCTCACTCTGTCTCTCTCTCCTTCCTCTGTCTCTGTCCTCTTTCTCTCTGTTTCTCTCTCTGTCTCTGTCTCCCTCTCTCCCTTTCTCTCTCTTTCTCTCTCTGTCTCCCTCTCTCTCTCATTCTGTCTTCTCTATATATTTCTTCTTTTCTTTCTCTCCCCCTCTTTCTCTCATGAACACATACACAAACACAGAATGGGAGGGGAGAGACCAGATATTAGGTGGGATAATATTTGGATTCTAGGATGGACCTTTGCCAACCTTTGAGAAATCTTTGCAAAAGGCTTCTCTAATTGCTCTTCACAAAGACAGAGGCACAGATTCAGATACAGACGGACACTGTGCATTGAAGCATTTAAATATATTACATAATTACACCTACTTATGACCATAAATATACACATGCTTAATCACACATATTCCCATGACATATCTAAGTTACACACACACACACACACACACACACACACACACCAGTGTATATGTATTCAGAAACACAATTTACACACCTAACTACATATTAGAAATAGGTCATTGACCTGGAAAATGATAAGAGAAAGCTTCTTCTAGGTACTTATTCCTAACCATGTCTGAGAGAGAGCAGCAGAGAGGCAGAGAGTGACTGAAAAAGAGACAAAGAGGAAAGAGAGAGACAGGGAGAGAACTAGCTTTGAGAGCCAGGAAAAATTGGCTTCGGGTCCTTTGTTACACTGAGTAAATCATTTCATCCGTAAATGTTCTAGACAACTCTCTAAGACTTTGAATTGCAGAGGAGGTATCAATGTATCGATTAGTAAGAATTTCTTTGCCCAAATGCTTCCTATGCCTCTCAAGTCACAGATTAGTCCCTATCCCTAAAACAGTGCTTCTCCCTCCCCATCTTTGCCTGTTGACATTCTACATTCCCCCCATTTTTCAATTCCCAACTCAAATGTCATCCCTTCCATGAAGACTTTGCTGACTCCCCAGTATGTGCTGAACCTCTATTTCATCCCTTTCTGACCCTCCTAATCCCAGAAAGTTTAAAAAAAAAATTGGAACTGAGGAATCTAGAACTTAATGTGCCTAAATTCAAATCCTATTTCTGACTCCTGTGTGATTGTGAGCCAGTCTCTCATAAAAACTTTATAATCTATTGCATGACATGGGAGACCCTGGCGCAGGCCTGCCCAGAATGGCGTGCCCTCATCAGAGAAGGGCTGTGCTCTGTGAGTGAAACAGAATGGAGTGAGCTCTGAAGAAACCAAGATGCACAAAGTTAGAGAAGCCCCCCAAATGTCCATAGGGACTATTTGTGTCCAATCTGCGGCAGAGCATCCCGAGCTTGTACTGGTCTGATCAGGAATAGTTGGACAATAACTTGCCCCTAATATAGTGACGTCATTTTGGTCATTCTCCAAAATGAAGGACAACAACCAAACAACTTCCTTTATCCAAGCCTCAGTTTCCCCATTGGTAAAATGGAGCAAATTATCCTTCTAGTATCTATTTCTTGGGTTTATTATGAGATTTAGATGAGTTTTTTTGTGGAAAGTGCTTTGCAAACTTCAAAAGCTCGATGTAAATGCCAATTATTAGTATTATGCATTTCTTATGTACCATTAGTCATTTGTATATGCATTTTTATAGGTTGTGAGCTCCACAAAGGCCAGGCCCAATCTCTATTTCTCTTTCTCCACCACTGTCTCCTGAGCATAATAGGTTCTGGACACAATTTAGAAAGGCCCAAAGACAATTAGATGGATCCAGAGGAGGCCAGTCAAGACGGTATAAGCTATGATGTAGAAGGAAACATGTATTTGAATTCTGGCTTTGCTACTTACCACCTGTCTGACCTACACAAGTTTTAGTTTCCCAGTCTGTAAAAATGGCACCTGGGCAGCTAAGTGGCAAAGTGATGAGAGTGCTAGTTCTGGAATCAAAACTGGCATCAGACACTTAGCAACTGTGACCTGGGCCATATGTCATTTGAACTCTGTTTATCTCAGTTTCTTCATCTAGAACATGAGGGTAATAATAGCAACCTCACTTTTCAATGTTGTTGTGAGGATCAAGTGAGAAAACTATAGAGTGCTTAGGTGCCTGGAACATATATAAATGTTAGCTATTACTAGTATTATTAAAATGAAGATGCTGGACTAGCTGATCCCTTTAGGTCTAGGAAGGATTAAAGGGATGGCAGCTGCCACCTCTAAAGGCCTTTTCAGTTCTGATTTTATGATCCTAGGACCTCCCAGCCTCTAAATATTCCACTTTCCCTGACCTGATATACCTTCCTCCCTTTCCTCTCCTCTATATCAATCTATGAACTTGCCATTGTCTTAAACCCTGCTCTAAATTTACCACCCCCAGGAAAGTCAGTTTAACCCCCTCTGGCTCTGCAATCCTCCATTAAACAGCAATAAGATCCTTGCACATAAGGGATAGAGAATCAGAGGTTTCACACTCAAACTCCATGAACTTGATACTGTCAAAGTTTATAAAGGCTTGTTCAATTGAATTATTATTAATAATAGCTCTCATATTTCTATACCACTTCTTTGCTTGTGAAACATTTTCTTTATGACAATCCAATGCAATGATAACTCACATTTACACAACACTTTAAGCTTAATATATACTTTCCTTACCATAACCCTGAGGTAGAAAATGTATAACCCCTACAAATGAGGAAACTGAGGTTCAGTAAAGTCAAGAGATTTATTTGCCCAAAGTGGCAGTGTTAAATTCAAAACTTGAACATTTGATTCCTCTGATTTTAAGTCCAATATTTTTCCACTATAGAGTCTGAAATCAGCCAGTTAGTAATATTTCTTAAACATTTACTATATGCCATGCACTGTGTGATGTGCTGGGAAGAAAAAAGGAAGGAAGGAAGAACAGAAGAAAGGGAGGAGAAAAGGAAGGAGAGAAAGAAATAAGGATTTATATAGTGCCTGTTATATATCCAGACACTGCTAAGAACTTTTCAAATAATATCTCATTCTATCCTCACAACAACCCTGGGAAATAGGAGCTATTATTATCCCCACTTTACATTTGAAGAAACTGAGGCAGAGATTAAGTGACTTGTCCAGTAGCTAGTAAGTATCAGATTTGAGTTGTCTTCCTAACCTCAGACAGACTTCTATCCTCTTTGACACAAAGTAAGGCAAGAATTTTGAGGAACTCACATTTTTATGGAGTAGCCAAAGCATACAAAATGTGCATACAAGATATAAACAGTGAAAATGGAAGATAATCTCATTAGGCACTGACAGTAGGGGGACGCAATTATTTCTACTTGTTTTCATATCACTTGGGCATTTATTGGATGTTTTTTCTTTTAGATTTAGAACCCTTTAAAGAAAAGGACATTTTCTCCTTCTTCCTTATTATCTCCACACAGAATCCAACTTTCAGCTGAACACACAAAATAACCAAGATTTTTTAAAAAGTGATTGTTCATATGATGCACAATTGAAAGAGTAGACCTGTATTAACACTCAGCTCTGGGGATCAATGTGTCTCCATGTCTCCCCTGTGACCCAACTGGTCAGATTTACCTACTCCAGGGAGGGAATCTATGGGCTCCGCTCCTGTCCTCCCTCTCATCCCATCCTGTGCATCTGTGTCTCTCTGTCTCCTTATTTCTAGTCTGTCCCCTGTCTTCCTGCTCTACCCTGTTGCTTCCCATCTGGTCTCCCATTTGCAGCCACCTGCCCCACTCCATTCTCTTTTCTCCTCCCCTTCCTCAGCTGCCACCCCATCCTCTTATCCTCCCCACTTAGGCACCAGAGAAGTGCAATTGTGTGAGAAAAACTGACCAGTAAAAGAGGGCAGTCTGAGTTTGAGCTGTCAGGGAATTGGGGAGAAGAGAGAATTAGGATAGAAAGTAGCTCACCCCTTTATCCACCTACCCTCAAGATTGGACAGTCTGAGTTTGAGCTGTCAGGGAATTGGGGAGAAGAGAGAATTAGGATAGAAAGTAGCTCACCCCTTTATCCACCTACCCTCAAGATTGGATGGGAGAAGGCTATGGGTAGGATCAGGACACCCAGAAAACACCAGCAGCACTCAGTACCCCAGTCCTCCATGTAATCTCTTATTACTCTGGGATGACCTTAAGTCAATAGCGATCACGGTAACTACTCCAGTCCTAAACTGTCCTCCCAGATATTGGGAACATAGCCCAGGACAGAAGTGTTAGCCTTCAAGGAAGAAGTGGATCAGGGGCACTAAATAGGAAGCACATCTAAATCTGAATTGAGGACAGGAGAGACAGAGAGATAGAAGGAGAAGAAAGAAGAAAAAGAGGGAGGGAGGGAGAGGGAGAGAGACAGATACAGAGAGACAAAGAGAAATCAGAAAGAGAGGGACAGAGAAATCAGAGAAAGAAAGGGAGGGAGGCGGGGGAGAGAGAAAGACATCGATCAGACTAAAGGAAGATCGTTAGGACTGAATTTGGGGCCATATCAGCTCTGGGGAAAATGAAAGGGAGGGAGAGAGACAAAGAGAGACTGAAAAGCAGAAGTAGGGATCTAGATAGAGAGACAAAGAGACACATGGAAAGAAACAAAGAGACATGGGAAGAGAGACCTGGGTATATAGAAGAGAAAAGAAACAGAGAAAGGGAGCTAGTGATGGAAAAAGAGATAAACGAGATTCAAACAGAATGAGACAAAAAAATCAAGCAAAAGAAAGACGGAGAGAGATGCACAGCCTAGGAGGGTGAGGGGGGCAGGGAGGAGAGGAAAGCAACATGGGCCAGAGAATGAAAGAAGGGACAAAGAATGGGGGAAGAGAGACAAAGGTCTAGGGGCAGCAGCGGGCTTCCCCCTCCTCAGCCTAATGCTTAACTTTGGGGTTGCCATGGTGACAGCCTCCAAGGGTCAGAGCCTGGGGGAGAGGGTGGGGTTCTGAATCTGGGGGAGGGGCAGGGGTGGGACCATGAGGCACCTCGGCCTTCCCTCCCTGTTTAATTCTCGAAGAGCCAGGGCATCCCAAGGGCATGAAAGACTGGGAAAGACTGTGCCCTGGCAGGGGATAAAAGAACTGGAAGTACTCTTCCAGAACTTCCGTCTCCTTTTCCACCCCAGTGCTCCAGCCTCATTGTGCTCCTGCTCCAAGGGAAGATCCTCAGTCCTCACCCTAGCTCTTCCACACTTCCAGAACCCAGGGACTGGACTCAGGAACGGACAGGATCCCTACCGACTCTTCATCTATCTACCAGCGCCAGCATTCGGAACCCTTGCCCCATAAAGAGCTTAGCTCCATACCTACAGTGTAGGGGTTCTTAACCCTTTTTGGTGTCATGGACC
Source organism: Antechinus flavipes (assembly GCF_016432865.1). Taxonomy (NCBI): domain Eukaryota; kingdom Metazoa; phylum Chordata; class Mammalia; order Dasyuromorphia; family Dasyuridae; genus Antechinus; species Antechinus flavipes. The sequence continues at coordinate 55,236,075 of NC_067401.1, forward strand.
CCTTTGGAGTCTATTAAAACTCATGAACTCAAAATAATGTTTTTAACTTCGCAAAGAAAAACATGGCATTACAAAAGAAACCAATTCTATTGAAATATAGTTGTCAAAATGGTTTTAAATATCAGATTCTATGTTAAGAGCATTTCTTTTGGAAGAGGAAAAACTGAAGGAACAAGCAGGGCAGGGACTCCCCCAAGTCACTCAACTTCCATAGGACTTAATTTACCTTACCTTATCTACAGAACAAGAAGTTCTCTAATAGTCTTTCCAACTCTTACACCGTATAATTCTCTAAGATCCTATTCCCAGCTATGCCCTAAGTAGTATAAGGTTCCCTGGCAAAACCTTTGGGAGTTTTGCCCCCTCCCCTGGACAAACTCATGGGTGGGGAAGGTGGAAGCCCAATTTTCACCTTCTTTTGGGCTTCTGGTAAGACCCCACATGTATCTACAACCCAACATGGATAAGCAGATGGTCTGCCTCTTCCGTCCCTAGCTGTTACTGCCAAATGATTTCTTTGCAGACCTCCTCCTACCCTAGACTGAAATCTCTCATTAAAGTCTCATCTGTTCCCCATCTTAGGGTATGTGTGTGGGAAATCTCAGCTATTCAGCTTCAAGATTCATCTCCCCACCAAACCCAGCTATGCTAAACAAGAAGATATTATCTAGCAGAAAGGGGTACATGCCCTCCACTCTGCCCCCAGGGGAGTTTGCAGGCCGTACTGCTCTGCCGGGCACCAGGAATGCTTGGGTCCTGGCCAGACTTTCTCTTTCTCTCTGTATCTCTCAGTACTCTCTCCCTGTCTCTCCCTCTCCCTCTCCTTCTCCTTCTCCCTCTGTCTCTGACTCTCTCATTTTCTGTCTCTCTGCATTTCTCTGTGTCTGTCTCGTCTTTCTGTCTTTCACATACACATAACCCCTAAAAGATAGGGAAGAGGTAGAATGTTCTGGGGATCCTTTCTTCCACATACTGGAAGTCCCCTGTCCATCCTGGACCTCTAAACTCACATTCCTTTGACCTGGGGAATAGGGATGGATCTGTGGGAATTCAACTTTCATCTGGAAAAAATTTTGTTCCCCTAGAATCAGTGTGGTGTGTGTGTGTGTGTGGGGGGGTATATAGGCTCAAAGAATCCAAGGGGCCCCAGCCAGTGCCTGCCTACTTTGCATCCCCTGCCCCCCCAGGACCCCAAACCCCAGCCTGGGACAGTGGGGCTTGTTTGGACAGAGACAATGAGCTCTAGGCTCACTTCCTGCAGTGAGCTCTTGGGGGGGGGGGGGTAGCAGCCCTTGCTCTTTCAGCCTAGAGGGGAAAGAATGTACTAGACAAAGTCCCCGTCAGTCTCCTGCTCAGCCTAAAGGGAGAGGGGGCCAGAAGGGGCTGGACTCAGGGGTCCTGACCTTACTGTGTGCCCCCTCCCCCTCCACATACACAGACCAGCTTTGGCCCTAGCTGCTGGATGAGATCACAGAAACCTCATGGGGTAGGGGCCTGGGGGAGATGGTCAAAGTGTAGGGATATGTGTGGGAAGAAAATCTGGATCTTCTCTCAGAGAGACTGGGTAGAAGGGGCAATTAAAACTCAAACTTGCCTTCATCTCTCACCTCAACCCACTAGCCCACTGGAATCTCCTTCACCAGAGAATTTTCAGTTTCTTGGCAGCTGTGCCCAAGGCTAAAAAGCTAAATCCTACTCCCCCCCATCACAGAGTAGGAAGGGAAGAAGGGAGGCAGAGGCATCCAACTGCAACGGACCAACCCAAGCTGTGGGGCGGGAGGTGGAAAGAGTTATGAGGAGCTAGGATTCCATGGGCTGTTTTCCCAGGCCAGTCACTCCTTGCCTTACCTCAGCCCCAGTGACACCCAGGACAAACCCACCCTCTGCTTCCAGAGGGGCAATCTGCCAGCCTCCCCCACCTCAGCCCAGCACTGCCTCATTGCTTCCCCAGTCTCCTCCTTCACAACCCTGGGAGCAGACTCCTCCCCTTATCCCACAGCCAGCCCCCAAAGTCTCCTGAGACTCCCTCCCAGCCCCTCCCACGCTCTGGAGGGACCACACAGCCCTTCCCCCCACATCCACCCGAGTCTTACCTGTCACGGACACGCTCATGATGGCCTCCAGAGGTCGGTTGTTGTCCAGGGCCTTGCTCAGCCTCAGTTCCCCCGTGGAGGTGTTGAGCAGCACCAGACTGAGCTCGTTCCCACGTTCAAAGCTGTAGCTCAGCGTGTCAGAGACATCGGGGTCGTGGGCTGGCACCCGGCCAATGGCACCCCCAGGAAAGCTGCTGGAGCGGTTGGTGACGTAGTTATTGAAGAGGATCTCAAAGTTCCCCAGCACAGGCGGGTTATCATTGCGGTCAAGGAGGCGGACGTGGACAGTCGCCCGGCTCACCAGGGGGGCTGAGGTGGCCTGGATCACGAGGACGTACTCCGCCCGCGTCTCGTAGTCCAGGTCCACCAAGGCAGTGAGCTCCCCAGAAAAGATGTCGAGCTGGAAAACCTCCGGGATGTTGCCCTCCACAATCTGGTACATGATCTGGGCATTGGTGCCCTCATCCGGGTCCGTGGCTGTGACTCGAGCCACCGCCAGGCCAATGGGGCTGTTCTCTTCCACAAACACATCAAACTCGTCTTGTTCAAAGACAGGCGGATTGTCATTCACATCCAGGACGGTCACCATCACCTCCACCGGGGTCCGGGCTGGGGGCACTCCCTTGTCCACCGCGAATGCCCGGAGGACATACTGGGCCACATTCTCCCGGTCTAACCTCCGCAGCGTGCGCACGATGCCTGACGTGGACTCGACAATGAAGTCGCCATCGCCGTCGTCCCCTCCTTGGAAGGTGTAGAAAACCCTGCCGTTCAATCCCGAATCACGGTCCGTGGCAGAAATCTGGAGGACGCTCGTGAAGGGGGGCACATCCTCATAGATGCTGCCTTGATAGGACTCCCTCAGAAACTGAGGGGCGTTGTCATTGACATCATTGACGAGGATCTCCAGGTAGGTGGTGTCCGACTTCTGGGGGATGCCGTTGTCCCGGGCGGTGATGGCCAGAGTGTAGGAGACCTGGTCCTCGTAGTCCAGCTCTGCCTGCGTGGTGACCGCGCCTGTGTCACCATCAATGCGAAACTGGGGGATGCTGTCCTCCATGAAGTAGGTGATGCGGGCGTTCTCCCCCGTGTCCTCGTCCGTGGCGCTGATCAGGACCACGGTGGTGCCCGCCGGCTTGTCCTCGTTGACGTTGACGGTGTAGTGGGAGCTCTGGAAGACCGGGCGGTGAGTGTTGGCATCCGTGACGTTGACCACGACCTGGGCTGTGTCCTGGCGGGTGCCGTCCGAGGCCGTGACCGCCAGCACGTACTGCCGCTCCAGCTTGTAGTCCAGGGGCAGCGCCAGCGAGACCAGGCCCCCCCCGCTCTGGCTGGTGATGGAGAACCGGTTGCGGGTGTTGCCGCTGGCGATCTGGTACGTGATGACGCTGTGAGCATCCCGGTCCACGGCCGAGACCGTCACCACGCTGGTGCCCACGGCCGCATCCTCGTTCAGGCGCACCGCGTACTCCGGCTGGGTGAAGGTCGGGTTGTTGTCGTTGACGTCGAGGATGGTCACGCTGACGCTGGCGGAGGCTGTTAGCGGGGGGGCGCCGTGGTCCCTCGCCTCCACCCCGAAGCTATAGAAGTCTACCTCCTCCCGGTCCAGCTCGGCAGCCACAGAGATCCAGCCCGTCCCATTATTGATGGTGAAGGGGAAGTCGGGCCCAACGCCGGCCAGGCGGTACTCCAGGCGGGCGTTGTCCCCCGCGTCGGCATCGATGGCCTGGACGTGGAGGACCAGATACCCCAGGGGGACGCTCTCGAGGACGGTGGCCTGGAAGGGGGTGCTGACAAATATCGGGGCGTTGTCATTGATGTCGAGCACCTGCACCGTCACCAGGCCCGAGACGTTGGAGAGTGGAGGACGGCCCCCGTCCTGGGCCCGAATCCGGAGAGTGTATTCCTTGGCTGTCTCGTAGTCAAGGGGGCTCACAACGTCCAGGGCCCCTGTCTGAGCATCCAAGTAAAACTGGCCGCGGGCGTTGCCACTCATGATGCTGTAGTGGACCAGGGCGTTGCTGCCTTTGTCGCGGTCCGTGGCTGCGACCCGGAGCACGGGGGCACCAGGAGTCACGTCCTCCCTCACCTGGACCACGTAGCGCTTCTCACTGAACTGGGGCGCATTGTCATTGTCATCCTCCACGGACAGACACACGGCGGCCGTGGCGCTCCGGGGACCGGGATCCCGGCCCTGGTCACTCGCCTCCACAGTCAGCTGGTACGACTCTACAGCCTCTCGGTCCACGGGGCCCCGGGTGCGAATCACACCAGAACGGGGATCGATCTCAAAGACCTCAGGGGGAGGTCCGCCGGGCCCTTCCACCAGTCGATAGAGGATGTTGGCGTTGGGAGGGGCGTCACCATCTGTGGCTCGAACCGTCAGGACTTCATAGCCCACTTCCAGATTCTCCCTCAAACTCTCCTTGTACTCAGACTGCTCAAAAACAGGGTTATGATCATTGGTGTCAGTCACTGTGATGGTCAGGGTGGCCAGGGCACTTCGCCGAGGGCTCCCATGGTCCTGGGCAGTCACCCTAAAGACATGGGTACTCTTGGTTTCCCGGTCCAGCTCCTCAGCAGTAGTCACGGCTCCAGTGACTGGGTCCAAGGAGAAGAACTGATTGGATCTGCTGTCAAAGAGGGCATCCATGGTATACTCTAGCCGGCCCGCCTCCCCTTCGTCGGGGTCCACAGCCCTCAGGGAAGCCACTGGCGTGCCCACTGGCTGATTCTCGGGCACGGTGGCCTGATAGACAGGTGACTGGAATTGGGGGGCTGTGTTCACATTGCGTTTCCTGCGACTTCCTGGGAGATCTCCAGCCAGCCACTTCTCGACCCAGTGCCCCTGGGTCCATGCCAGGCTGCAGAGTTGGCACTGCAGCCGAGGTACCTGGATGCACCGATGCCCTGTCGGCAGGGTGAGCTTGCCCTGTGGGGAGATGTGGCCTCGGGCACCCAGCAGGCGGCAGCTCCAGGGGCAGCCTCCGGGGGCTGGTGGCAGGGGAATATGGGCCCCAGGCTCTGGGCACCAGGCTCTCCCGCTTCTGAACCTATCCAGGGGCACCAGGCGGCCGATCAGCTCGGGCCCCCTGGCCCGGCAGCGGCTGGTGTGGAGCCAGTGGCCCTCGGTCCCGGCCAGGCAGAACCAACGCTGGGGAGTGCAGAGGGTTGGAGAGCTTGGGTCCAGGGCTTCCAGGGAACGGCAGGGCGAGGGGGCCAGGGCAAAGCTCCCCGGGCCCAGCTGGAGCAGCAGCAGTAGCAACAGCGGCAGCTGCGGCGGCGGCAGCAGCAGCGGGAGTGGGGCGCGGGCGACCCGGCCCCGCATCTCTCCCTCCTCCCGGCCGGGTCAGCGGCGGCGGCGGCTCCTCCTCCGGCTCCTCCCGACCCCGCCGCGCCGCATGCCCGGGCCGGGGGCACCTGATTCCCGGGATCTTCCCGTGCGCGCTCCCTCTGGGGCCCCGGCCTCGGTGGAGCTCCTGCGCCCTACAGTTTCTCTGCTCACCTCTGGCCTGATCTTTCCTCTGCGGCTCCTGGATCCCTGCAACCGCTCAGAATCCTTGCGCCCCTCGTCCCCCCACCCCCTCCCCAGACCCACCTCCGAGCTCTGCCTGGAGCCCTGGCGGGGGCTCCCAGGTCCGCCTTCGAGCTCCCCCTACTCTCCTAAACCCCGCTCTGTCCTAGATCTTTGCCCCTGTGCCCCCGAAACTCCCACCTGCGTCCCCGGTTCTCACCTGTACCTCCGGGGTTCTCCCTCAGGATTCCCGATCCCCGCGCCCTGGATCTTCGGGTCTCCCTATGGAGCCCCAAGAGCTCCCCAACACCTCCCGCAGCTCGGGATCGGTCCCAGCACACCCCCACCTCCGCCTTCCCCCTCCCCCTCCAGATCCTGCCCAGGGCTACTACATCTCCCACCTGCGCCTCCAAATCGCCCCCCTGGGCCGCTGGAGCTCCTTCCCTAGAGCCCGGGCAGTCTCTCCAAGATCCTCCCTGTCTCCCTGCGCCCCCGGCCGGCTCTCCCGTTTGGCACCGAGCCCCCAGCGCTCGCCTCGCCTCCCCGGCGGTGAGCTCTGCAGAGCAGCCGCGGCTGCGGGCGGCTCATTACCATAGACCTGCTCCTCTCCTATGCGACTCTTAAAGCGGCGACGCCAGGCCCGAGCGGGCTAAAGTGGGCCCTCCCCCAGCCCGATCTCCCGGCCCACTCCTCCTCCCCTGCAACAACGCCCCCGGGCCCCTGCCGGGTCCCAAAGATCCCGACGCCTGCACCCTCATCCCCAGCTCCTCTAAGCGTTTCCTTTGTCTGGGCCACCTTATCAGGCTCCCAAAGAATCTATGGAGACTTTAACAAAGAGGCAAGGCCCAGGGCTAAGAAGAATAACCAGAATGGCACAGCCCGAAATTTGAAAAGAGCTTTTGGAAAATCTTTTTACAATTTCAGAACACTCCCCAACTTAGCCCTGGTCCTGGCACAGTCGCCCTCCAGCACGCGGGTGACCACGTTTGCTTCTAAGCCACCCTCTGGGGGGCATCCTTCCTGCTCTCCACAGGTCAGAAGCCCCCAGCCCCGGGGGGGTCGCGGATTCCACTGAAGAAACGCCACCCCCCACTCCCCGGACGGGGCACTCTCCTCTCCGGGGCTCTACAGCATGACCTTTAGAAGCCCCAGGATCTGACAAAGGCTCCGGATCCCGGAGTCGTGGAAATAAGAGTAGAAAAAAGGAGAGCGGAGTTCTAATCCCGCCTCCACCATTAACTTGCAGTGGAATCGTGGACTAATCAATTCGTAGTTGAACCCCTTCCATCTCGTAAGTACGATGATTCCGAGCTCCCGCTCTATTGGACCGCGTGACTTTGGACAAAAAAGTCACTTTCCCTCTCTGGGACTAAGCTTACACCTGCCAAATTAAGGACTGGCCTTGTGACTTCACTGACTTAAAAAAACTCTGAATGGCAAAATTCCCAGAGTAGGCCGACCCCTTTTCTGCAACTTGTGGTCTTAGTGGACCAGACCATCAAGACATGGGTGAAGTGATTTGGCCAGTCAGCCAGTATAGGTCAGGGGCAGCACTAGAACCCAGGTTTCACAGATTGTTCTTGAACTCAGGTCTTCCGATTCTGAGACCAGCTCAATATACGGACCATCTCTATGAAGAATTTCCTGACGGGAAAAAGAAGATAGCGCCCCCCCCCCCAATTGGATAGATGTGTGCAGTTGCTAAAATCTTGAATTTTAAAGTTATAAGAGATCAATTAGTTCAGCCTTCTTTTCATAGAAAAGGAAACAGGCCTCCTGGAGTTAGCTTGCTCAAGATCACCCCATTTGTTAGCATTCTGGATTCCCAATCTGGGGCTCTTTCCATCTGTCTTTGTTAGAACACCTTAAGAAGCATGGTTATTTTTCTGGCTGAGTCCAGAGCAGTCCTCTCTAGTGCACATATATAACCTACATCTAATTGCTTGCCTTCTCAATGGGGGACAGAAAGAGAGAATTTGGAACTTGAATTAAAAAAAAAAGTTAAATGTAATTGGGGAAAAATTTTTTTTTGGAAAAAAAGAATAGCTCTCTATCTGGAGACATAGGGGTGGACCAAAAGTGCAGAATCACAGAACTTCTGAGCTAGACAGGTTGTTAGAGATCAACCATCTAGTCTTACCCCTCATTTTTTTTCTTCATTGGGAAACTGAGGTCGAGAAAGTGACTTGCCCAAACTCATATAGCTGAAAGCCATCTTTCCTTCCAATCTAGGGCTTTCCCAATACAACAGCTCCTGCCCCAGTTGGTTCTTTTAGTTCTGTGATTTGGAGAGATTTGGGGGCTGCATGGGCACTCTGCCCCTCACCTAATAGCCATATGTGTTATAGAGAAAGCTAGGAAATTATGCCATCTGTTAATTATCCCTTGAATGGAGGTTGGGTAATTAAGACTTTCTTTTTCAACAAGGTCCCAACCAAACACATGGTAGAACTGTGGCTCTCAATTTATTTTTCTCCCTTTGTGTCTAAAAATAAGCTGCCTGGGTGGGAGAGAACAGAAACCCAGAGGAAATCGTGGGGCTGAGAGAATGACAGGCCTGGCTTCTGGCCATAGAATATGGTTTCCCAAGCTTATGTGTGAGTGAGGAGGGTTGGTACTCAGGTAGAGATGGGCCTCTGCCCTGGCTGGAGGGAGATTGGGAGAAAGGAGAAAAGAAGGTAAGAGGAAGAAGAGGCTAGAGTGAGTCATCTTCCTGAAAGGGATGCTAGGGAGTAGACAAGCAGGCACCTTTGGCCTTGGAGAGACAGAGTTGGGACTCCTCTTCAGCTCCAGGGAGTGACCCCTCCCTTTCTCTTTTCTCCTGATCTCGAAGCACGTTCTGAAAACAGTTATTAATACCCTACTCCCTGGAGCTTCAGAGACAGGTCGAGCAGCTCATCCTGCGCTCCAGGCTGAGTCAACTGCCTCTCCCTAGTGCCACCCCATTCTTCCCTCCTCCCATTCCTCAGAATCCCAATCCAAGAACGCTTCCCTGTCTTAAGTTACCTAAAGTCTCCATCCAGTTACAAACTCTTGACTTTTTCCTTCTCCTCTTCCTTGCTCCTCCCCTTGAGGGAAAAACTACTTCTATGAAGCTCAAATAACCCTCTCCCCTTTCCCTGATGATTAAAGTGATAGAAAGGTGAAAAGGGGTAAGAGAGGCAGCCTCAGAGAATTATAATCATAGTTCCCACAATCAAGATTTTACTGAGAAAAAAAAAAGCCTGGAAATAAATTGAGAGCCTATTGATTAGAGAACAGCAAATTGTGATATGTGATAGTAATAAAATATTTCTGTGTTTTCAACTATAGAATACAGAGAAATTTGGAAAGATTTCTATGAACAGATACAAACTGAAGGAAACAGAACCAGGGGACAATTTACATAATGACTGAATAATGTAAAGGAAAATAATATAATTGAAAACCACCAAAAAGATCAATCTTGATTTCAGAAGGCTCACTGCAAGCTGTTTCCTTCAGACATGGCCAAATGTTAATTTATTTTATTTATCAACCTAATTACAAGAAATAAAAGTTTTTATGGGTATAGAGAGGAAGAAGGGGGGATGTTCATTGCAAATACTGACTATGGGGGGAGGTATTAATAAACCATTTTAAAAGACATTTTTTAACTGACAACATATTGTATGAATAGCCCTGTGCTACATTTTCCTACAACCTCACTATTGTTTCAAATTATTTTGCATTTATTTTCTATATAGCTGAAATCTTCATCTGTGTATATATTATATCCCCTACTAGAATATAAGTTTCTTGAGGATAGAGACCTCTTGTCTTTTCATTTTTATCAACTAACAGTATTTGGTCTCTAACAGACATTAGTTGTGTGACTCTAGGCAACTCATTTAATGTCTCAATTTCCCTAATAACTCTCCAAGACTGTAAGTTGCAAGATAGTTGCTGGTATACACTAGGAGTTGGAGTTTCTGTGCCAAGAGCTTGTTTTGCCAATGAAAGCATGGGTCTGGAGCAAAACCAAACCCAAAATGGGAGCAACCATGATGGAAGGAAGCCTTTAAGGAGGCATTTTTGCATTGCCAAACGGAATGTTTTGCTGTTTTGTTCTCAAGAAACTAAATAAGCGCAATGAAATTTTGTCTTTTCTGCACTATTAATTGTGTACCTGTAAAGGCCTCTTTGTTGTAGGATATCACCTGGCAAAGTCTACCCGTTTCCTTCTCTCACTTTTGTCAAGCATCTCCTCAAAACACATATATATATAAGTCTCATAAAGATTTTGTAAAAATGAGAACGTTAGCATGTAAGTCAGTAGTTATTGATTTTTTTAAATCACCAAATCTATGATTCTTCCAAATTATTTGATCTCCTTCCCTTTTCCCCCCAACATCTTGAGGATCTGTCCTTCATTGCCCTCAGAATATTGTCATGTCTGGCACATGCCTCCTTTTTGTATGCTTAATCCAGTCTAGCTATTCTTTACAACTTTGTTTTTGTTATTGGTATTTTTGCCTCCTCAAATAATGTATCAGGGATTGTGATGTTAGTGACCACTGGCACTAGTAGAAAAGAGTTGGAGGTTTGCAATAGAAATCTTGATGGATCTTTTTTTGTCTGTTGGTTTTCTTCCCACTTTCACCCTTAGATGCCTCTAAATTATTAGCAGTATTACCTAATAAACCAGTGAGACACAGTAGAAGCAAAAACACATTTATAGAGTACTTGGTGAGAAACCAATGAAGAATCTGGCTTCATTGGTTTCTCACCAAGTACTCTATAAATGTGTTTTTGCTTCTATTGTATCTCACTGGTTTATTAGGTAATACTGCTAATAATTTCCCACAATCTTCATCCATAAGATTCTCTAAACCAACACTGCCCTTAACTGACAAATTTTTGTGCTTGGCAAGATCAACTCTTTGCAAGCTAAAGTTGTTCCTAGGTTCTTAGAAGTCTCATTTTGAGGATTCATTTTAATTTGTTAACTTCTTTAGGAAATAGCAATAATTGGTGTTAATATCTGTCTTTTCATCCACTTCTCATTTTTTCAAGCCAATAACTTGTTTAAATAGATCAGGTCAGAGTTATTTCAATTCAACATTATATCTTCTTCTTCTTCTTTTTTTAACTGACTTGATATTTGTTTTTATCTTTATTCTAACAAGTCAATAATTGTCTAGTTTTATAAAACAATAATTGCTTGCACAAACAACTAAATTGAAAATGACTCTTAACAGCCGTAACAGCCTGTCTTTTAGAATCCAATTAATTTCATTTTTTTTGGCTATTTTACTTAGTGCTAATCATGTTCATGGTAACCTGACCCCCTTCTTGAAGAAAGCAGCCTTGATTTATAGACATGAGCTTTTTGAATGGTCTTTTGGCCTCTCTCATTATTTATACCTCAATTATGTTTTACTATCTTTATCTATTTTCCTTTATGATCAACTTTGTATTAAAGTCACCAAGGCAATTTGGTGACTAAATGGATAAGAGCTCTGGTTCTAGAGTTAGGAAAGCTCATTTTAGTGAGTTCAAATCCTGCCTCAGATACTTTATTAGCTATTAATGTTAGCTGTGTGACCCCAGTCAAGTCATTTAACTTGAAGAATAACTCAGTTATTCCTCTGTAAAATAACTTGTGGAAGAAAATGGCAAAATATTCCAGTAGCTTTTCCAAGAATACACAAAATAGGGTCACAAAGAATTGACCACAATTTAAAAACAACTCAACAACACATAGTATATGTTGATTTAATTTGAGGGTCTCATTAACTTCTTCATATAATTTGTTTTATTTTGTATCCTCTGCAACAGATGGTTGGCAAACAAGCTCCAAATATCTTTTTTCTGATCTTTTTACAGTCTTTCCATGAGCATTGAAAATATCACATGAAATGATGTTTCTTGTTGGCTTCAGATGGAGAATAAAACCATCCCCACAAGTTTCTTTTTATGTATCTCCAAGGGCAACCTGTGAGTCATCCTTCCATTAAGTGGCAACTTCCTTTTATCTTCCAGTTTCATTTATTCTAAGTGTGTTTGGATGGATAAGATGTATTTTTTCCAGTAGCATATCTACTGGTTGTTAATTAGATAAGGATCTCGCATTTGGAATACTGTTAATACTGTTAAATAATCTTTTAAAAATGCATGATTTTTAGCACTTTCTGCCCACTTTTCCACCACTCCATTAGGAAGCTAAGTAGGATAGAGGTCCATTTTTTGCTTTGTTTCCTAGGTTTCCATAGCCAAGGACTTCATCATCAAGTGGCTACCTTCTTGATGACAAGCCTAGCCATCCTTAGCTAACTGGCCCACGGAAAGCGACATAGTCTGTTGCTAGACCTATCTATACCTGAATTTTTCCAGCCAGGAAGAACCTGCTAGGGCTTGCACTCCATTAGCATAGCCTTTGTGAACCTAAGGTCACCCCTGGCTCATTGGGAGGTATCAGAGCAAGCATTCTGGAAACTGAATAATTAATATGTCTCACACAAATATACAATGCTATTTTTAGTTGTTTACAGATGCTGTTATGATTAGTAAAATACAAATTCGTTTTCAAGTGTTACTGAATTTATTGGACCCAATCTGTGATTCCATCTATGTGGAGAACTCATTGGGGAGGAATCTGCCCCCACACACACTCATGTAGAACGGTGTTGTGATATTTAGTGCCATCATGTGTCAGAGGAAGCACTAACCCTAGGTCATCCTGACCCATCTATTCACTATGGCAAGAGATGGACTGTGACATTTGGAGATTAGTAAGTAGATTTGTTTATCTGGGATGTAAAATGTGAGAGAAGTAATGGAAGATAAATCATAGATCACATATCATAGATGGGCTAGAATTATTAAGGGCTTTAAATACCAGAGAGGGGAATTTTTATTTTATTCAATAAGCAATAGAGAGCCACTGAAAATTCTTGAGAGCAGCAGCAGGGAAGTGGAATGATCAGGCCTGTGTTTCAAGAATATCAGCTTGACATCTATATAGGAGATGGATTGAAAAGAGAAAAGGCTAGAGGCATAGAGATTATTTATTAGGCTATTGCAGTAGTCCAAGTGAGAAGTAATGAGAGCCTAAGTGAAGGTAGGACCCATATGAATGAATGGAGAAAAGGGAACAGATATGATAGATCTTGAAGCAGAATGGACATGACTTGGCAATTGGTTAGAATGGGAAGGGAGAGAGTAGCTGTGAATGATGGGAAGATTGGTAGTAATTTCAACAGATGTAAAGAAGTTAGGAAGAAGAGAGGATTTAGGGGAAAATATAGAGTTCCGTTTTAGACACATTGAGCTTAAAATGCCTGGTGCAGCTGATGACATTATCATGTCTTCTCTCCTTAGTGCCAGCAAGCTCCTTCAGGAAGCCATGCGATCCTCGTAGTCATGGATCTAGGAGAGTGGTTGTCCTATAGCAGGCTTTCTATAGTAAACATTTCTGCTAATGGTCAATTTTAACAAGCATTTATTAAGGGCCAATACGATAAACACTGGGAATACAAAAAAAAAAAAAAAAGGCAGAGCTCATAGTTCAATGGCAGAGACAATATTCCAACAACTAGTACAAACAGCTTATGTATTCCTTTGCTAAAGTAATCAATAGAAGAAAGGAATTAGAATTTAAAGGGAATCGGAAGGTTTCTTTTTTTTCTGAGGCAACTGGGGTTAAATAACTTGCCCAGGGTCACACAGCCAGGAAGTGTTAAGTGTCTGAGATCAAATTTGAACTCAGGTTCTCCTGACATCAGGGGTGGTGCTCTATCCACTGCATCACCTAGCTTCCCCATCAGGAAGGTTTCTTGAAGAAGGTCTGTTTTTGCTGGGACTTGAAGATAAGATAAGATAAGAGATAGAGATGTGAAGGAAGAGAATTTCAGACAAGGATCAATAGCTGGGAAAACTGTCCAGTCAGGAAATAGGAATGTTTTATTCAAGGAAAATCTAGGCAGCCAGTATCACTGAGCCACATGGTGCTTGGAGTGAGTAAGATATAAGAAGATTGGACTGAAGATTGAGAAGGGCTTTGAACAGCAAAAAGAAGAAGGAGGAGAAGGAGGAGGAAGAGGACGAGGAAGAGGAGGATTAGGAGGAGGAGGAGGAGGAGAAAAAGGAGGAGAAGGAGAAGAAGGAGAAGGAGGAGAAGAAAGAGGAAGAAGAAGAAGAAGAAGAAGAAGAAGAAGAAGAAGAAGAAGAAGAAGAAGAAGAAGAAGAAGAAGAAGAAGAAGAAGAAGAAGAAGAAGAAGAAGAAGAATTTCACAGTTAAGTGAAGAGTGGACTAGACTTGAGGAGCAGGAAGACATTATAATGGTTCACCTGATCCCAGGGCAATGGTAGTGACAGAGGAGAGAAGGGAAGTGGGGTTATATGAGAGATGTTACAAAGGTGAAATTGGATTTTGAAATAGATTGGACATGAGAAGTAAGAGACAGTGTGGAAAAAAGATTAAGAGCCTAGGTGATTGGGAGGATGGTGATATTCTTGACAGTATACTGAGGAAGTTCAGAAGAGCAGAGGGTTTGAGGGAAAGTATAAAAAGATCAGTTTTGGTCACAATGAATTTAAGACATTCTTGGAACGTCCATTTCAAGAAATCCAGTAAACGGTGGGAGATGTAAGGTTAGAAGAGAGATTAGGGGCTGGTTCAAAATGTTAAAACAATCTTTGATTCAGCTTTAGATTCAGATCAGATCCTGTTGTTTCTACCTCTGCAAAATCTTACATACCTACTCCATTTTTCCAATTCCTCTGACACTACAGTCCAGGTACTTAATACCATGTAACCCTGAATTAGCTGACCTAGGTGACCTTGTTCTGAATACTTTGACCTTGCGATTTGTATTATTACAATTACCCTCCAATCTGATTTTCTCATCTCCAGCCCATCTTACACACAGTAACCAACACTGATCATGTTACTCCCCTGCTCAAAGAATTCCATGGCTTCTGATTGCCTAGAGGATAAAATCTAGGCTTTTGGGACACTTTCATATGTAGTACTACTTTGCCAAACTTTCTATCAGAGCTGTTTCATTTAAATATCCATGTTACTGATAAATAACACATATAATGGAAAACAATGGAAAATAAAGTCAGAAAGATAGACTGGAGTCATAGATTAGACCTTGAACAGCAGACTGAAGAGTCTCGATTTTATCCTCTAGGTCAGGCATTCTTAAACTTTTTCTACTCTCAACCCCTTTTCCTCTGAGAAATTTTTACAAGAGCCCAACTATATAGGTATATAAAACAAGTATACAAATCAAACATTGATTGATAGTAGGTCGTAATTTCATGATCCCCACATTTAGTTATGAGCCCCCATATGGGGTCAAGAATAACAGTTTAAGAAGCTGGACTCTAGGCAATCAGGAACCATGGAAGGTTTTTGAGTTGAGGAATAATGTGATCAGTGTGTACGAAGGTTTGAAGATGATGGTTAGACTGGAGATGGGGAAACCAGGTAGAAGGTTAATTTAAGCAATTAAAGCATAAAACTGTACTAAGACATTTGGGATGCCTTATATATGTGAAGGTGACATGGTAGAATGGAGAGAACACTGAACTGGGACTTGAGACATATTAAAATAAACTCTGGCTTTGACATTTACTGGCTATATTTCTTGAGTAAATCATTTAACCTCTCTAATTTGTAAAATGAAGGCAATTCCTTATTTTATAGAACTGTGAGGAAAATGCTTTATGAAGCATTTATGAACTATTATTCTTATAATAAGTGGACATCCTTGAACCACCTTCAGGCCGTGAGTTCTTTAAGAGCAGGAACTATGTTTTTGTCTGTCTTTGTATCCCCAGCATTTAGCACATGGCCCGGCATATAACACTTGCTTATTAAGGTAAATTTGCTTTTTTGGCTAATGGAAGAAGCATGTTGGAGAGTAGCTGAGTGAATAAAAATTGAGAGAAATAGAAATGATATAATCAGAGAAGTATATGACAAAGAGTCCAATCAGATGAGAGAAATAGATGATGGGTTCCTGATGTATATTATAAAACTTCTTTAGAAGACTCCAGAAAAGCAAAGGAGGGCAGGTGGTCAATGTTATTCCCCCTAACTTTTTCCTTGAGAGCAAATACTATTAAATTGTTTTTCTATTCCCATCACCTAGCACAATGACTGCCTCATAATGGGCATTCAGTAAACAGGAGGTGCCCTTAGCTATTGTGTGTGAGGTCTCATGTAAAAAGTTCAAATTCTAGTTAATCAATCATGCCTGATCAGCTAGAAGTTGAACTTTTTACACGAGACCTCACACACAATAGCTAAAGGCATCTCTTGTTTGTCTTAGGAAATTGCCAAGAATCTGCTAATTGCTCAATAAATGAACAAGTAGCCTCATATCTGGATAAAGTTGGGACAATCCCGAAAAAAGGTAGGAAGACCATTCTACATAATGCTTCCCCACCTAAGGAAGCACGAGAGCCTCCAATTCAAGTGAACAAGTAGGGCAAACAAGCAGTTACCCTTCGTAAGTCACAAGAACGACAGAAAAGTCCTATTTCCAAGGACAATGGTGGGCAGGGGGAATTCTGTAAAGGTTTGCTATGTTTGTGTTGCTGACACTGTCAAGTAGCAACTATTTGGTATGAAGTGCATGTTGATCTTCTTGGTGTAGGAGAAAAAGAAAGAAGGAAGAATATTTTTCTACTCTTCAGGTTATTAGGGAAAATAAAAAATTCATGTTTCCAGGAGAGAAGAAGAAGGAAAATAGTCTAGAATAAGAAAGGAAAGTTTACTAATGTCAGATAAATGGAGAGAAAAACAGTTTGCTACAAAGAAGAAAGAAAAAAAAAAACTTCTGGAGCCATGTAATGGATTTGAGGTTCTTCTCACACAGAGGATGGAAAAGGACCTTTTAAAAAGGAAAAGCTTCTCATTCTTCAAAGAACAATGATGAGGCTCACCAAGTAAGAAGTCAGGCAATGCTGATGAGAGGAAGAAGAGACAAATAACAGGGATTGGACTTCTTGCTGAGGAATGCTAAGGTGGTCACATAGGAACCTAATAAACAGAATGGGAACGTCTATTGTTCATAATAAATATGAACCTGGGACATGATGGAGAGCCTCTTGAGACCCGACACCCACTACCCACTTCTGGTAAATTATAGAGCTTAAAACAAATAGATTAATTCAGCCTGAAAGATGGTACTGAAACTGGCTGAGATGTGATCCATAGCTAGAATATATGGCTATGGGAGGACACAACTAATTCAAATTGAATATTTTATTTGGGGTTCTTTACTTGGAATCTGTGAACTTCTTGTGTGTGTTTTTAATTTTGATGAGTATATTGCAACATAATTGTTTCCTTTATAATTTTACATATTTTATTTTATGAATTTGAAAATTTTATTATTTCTGAGAAGAAATCCGTAGGCTTTACTAGAGTCTCAAAGAGTCCATGGCAGAAAAAAAAGTGAAGAATCCTTGTGGGGGAGGTAAAGTAGCTTTGTTAGAGCATTATAGATTTAGAGATGGAAAGGACCTTAGAGACCATGCAATCCAACCTTCTTATTTTACAGATGAGAAAACAGAGACACAGAAGATTTTTAATGATTTGCTCAGGGTCATGTCTGAGGTGGGATTTAAACTCAAGTCTTTCTGACTCTGGTTCCAGTGCCCTTTGAATTCATGCTGATTCTCAAGAAATTATAGTAACATTGTTTTCCATCTTGGGGAGGGGGAGCAAGGTAGAGAAGGAGAAAAATTTAGAATATGAGGTTTTGCAAAGGTGAATGTTAAAAACTATTTTTGCATGTATTTAGAAAAAAAATACTATTAAAAAAGAAACTATAGTTACATGAGGAAATTCTTAAGCTGAATGGGGAGAAACATGGTGGAAAACATTTAAAATTTTTTATTTTCAAAACATATGCATGGATAATTTTTCAACAT
The DNA here is from genome assembly GCF_016432865.1 of Antechinus flavipes. NCBI lineage: Eukaryota > Metazoa > Chordata > Mammalia > Dasyuromorphia > Dasyuridae > Antechinus > Antechinus flavipes. The sequence continues at coordinate 55,253,595 of NC_067401.1, forward strand.
TGACCCTTGAAAAACCTTGTGTTCCAATTTCCCCCCTTCCCAGACCCACTCCCCTAAATGCCAAGTATTCCAATATATGTTAAACATGATTTAAAAAATGTTAAATTCAATATAGGCAAATATATTTACACAATTATCTTGCTGCGCAAGAAAAATCAGATCAAAAAGGAAAAAAAAAAAGAAAAAAATTCAAGCAAACCACAATAAAAAGAATGAAAATGCTATGTTGTGATCCACCTTCAGTTCCCATAGTCCACTCTCTGAGTGTAGATGGCTCTCTTCATCACAAGATTGGAATTGGCATCACTCATCTCATTGTTGAAAAAGAGTCATATCCATCAGAATTGATCATCATATAATCTTGTTGCCATGTACAATGATCTCTTGGTTCTGCTCTTTCATTTAACATCAGTTCATGTAAGTCTCTCCAGGCTTCTCTAAAATCATCCTGCTGATTGTTTCTTATAGAACAATAATATTCCATAACATTCATGTACCATAACTTATTCAGCCATTCCCCAATTGATGGGCAGCCACTACATTTCCAGTTTCTTGCCACTACAAAAAGGACTGCCACAAATATTTTTGTACATGTTGGTCCTTTTCCCTCTTTTAAGATCTCTTTCAGATACAAGCCCAGTAGAAACATTGCTGGATCAAAGGGTATGCACAGTTTGATAACTTTTTGGGCATAATTCCAAATTGCTCTCTGGAATGGTTGGATCCATTCATAACTGGTGAAAAAAATTTAGATGAATGAAGAATTAACTGAAGAAACATGGCAAAAGTATGTGATATGAACTACCTAATTAGAAAAAAGAAATAAATCAAGGAGGAAGTCTTCACGAAATGGATTGCAAATGACATAGAAACATGATCCCTTAATGATAGAAGACTTCAAGAGACAATTTCATGTAATGAATTTGTAGTCAATGAGCCTGAGTTCACATCTTGGTTCTAACATTTACTTTCCATATAACTGTAAGTTATACTATCTTTCTTAGCTTAACTTTCTTCAACTGTAAAATTAAGTGGTCAAACTACATGAAATCATCTAGAATTTCCTAACTAAAAGAAGTAATGATTCTATGGTACTCTGGGTTAGATAGCATTTGGAGCATTCTATTCAGTTGTGGGCACCATGTTTTAAAAAGGCCTTTAGCAAATTGGAACACTAAGATGAGAAGATCGGAAAAAATGTCATAGAAAGATCAGTTGAGGGAATTTGGGATGTATAGTCTGGAGTCTAAGGTCCCTTAGGTATCTATGATTTTCACTTGCTCACCCATCTTTGGGGTCTACCTTTCACTCAACTCTCATGTGTGGCTCCATGTAATAAAACTGTCCCTGCTGATGGGCTAAGGTTGAGGATAACTGACAGACCTCAAATACGTTGGTGAGTTAGGGAGATATCTACCCCAAAGAATATGAAGATTTCCTGTGGCAAAATAGTCAGATAAGAACAATTTGTTCCAACTGCCATGAAGGAAGCTGAAGCAGACACTGTGGAGTACTTAGAACTTGGTTACATTTGGAAGATACCAACATCATCCATTGTATCCAGGCTACATAGCCAGTCATCTTGATTTTTGTCCTGCCATTGGACCTCATTGACTCTGGAAGAAGGAATGAGGTTGATTGCATTGCACAACTCTGTTTCACTTGAATTCAGTTCATGTGCAAGTCAAGACATCACCCTGTGACGGCATTGGTCCTCCTGGAAAACAAAGGACAAACAATAACAGAGCCTTCTTTTTGCTAAAAGGAAAAAAGTTGAAATCTTGACTTATTTTAAAATAATATAATCCTTCAAAAGTTGAAAGAAGAAACATGGTCCATCCTGAAATTTATAATAGATAAGAGGGAGAAAAGTTGAAATAGTCTAATTTACACATTAGAACAAATTTCAAAGAATCCAGAGGAAAAAAATGGATGGAATATAACAACTTAAAAATCGTACTTGTAAAGTCAGAACAAGAGTAACGGAATGCTCTCGGGAACTACATTCTGATGAACTCAAATTACTTCAGTAAAAAAAGAAAAGAGGTGCTGTTTAATGAGAATACTATGGATGCACAGAATACTCATTGATCCACTGAACTTTTTAAAAGGCTTGTAAAGAAGATTCAAGGAAAGACAGGTGACTGAGAGTGAATTTAGTCCTGTAAGAAAGAATATCATAAACATTAAAACTCAAAATAAGCTTAAGTGCTGGCTCAGGGTAGAAAGAGCACTATGATAGAAAACTAGAGTTGGGCAAGTGCTTTCACAGCTCACAGGAAAAAGACTTGAGTGTTTTAGTTGGTGGTAAGCTTAGTGAGTCAACAGTGTGGTATGGCTAATAACAACAATAAAAATCTGATGACATCTTATGCTATATTAACAGAGGCATAGTGTCCAGAACAAGGGAAGAGATAGTTTCATTGTACTCTGCCTGGGTTAAACAGCATTTGGAGAATTCTATTCACTTGTGGGAAGCGTGTTTTAAGAAGGCCTTTAGCAAATTGAAACAGTATGATGAGAAGATTGGAGATGATGTCATAGAAAGATCTTAAGGAATTCGGACCATTCAGTTAACCATCAAGTCGACAGGCATTTTTACTAAGGACCTACTATGTGCCAGATGCCCTGCTAAGCACTTAGGGATACAAAGATAGGCAAATAGTCCCTCCCCTCATGGAGCTCACAATCTAATGAGGGAGGCAACATGTAAATGATTTGTGCAAAGAAGACATTTGTAGGATAAATTGCGGGAAATCTCAAAGGGAAGTCATGGAGGTTAAGGTGGGTTGGGAAAAGCTTGAAGGTAGGATTTTAATTGGCACTTAAAGAAAGCCAGGAATTCCAGGAGAGAGAAAGAAGGACAAAGAGCATTCCAGGGATGGAGGACTATTAGTGAAAAATGCTCAGAGTTGAAAGGTAGAGAATCACATATAAGAAGGGAACACTAGTAAGAAGGGATAGGATCTAGATTGTCAAGTATATGAGCTTTCATGTGGAAGAAGAATTAGGCTTGTCCCCAGAGTAAAAAAATAGAAAGAAGGGGTGGAAGGTGCAGAGAGTCAGATTTAGTCCCATGTCAGTAAAAAAAATTTCTTAACAATTAGGTCTGCCTGAAAGTGGAACTGGCTTTCTCTAGGAGGGGTGCATTACCTCACCCTGGAGGTCTTCAAGCAGAGGCTGGATGGACACCTAATTCTCTGGAATATTATAGATGGGATTCCCAATTAGGTTCGGGTTAGACTATATAATCTCTGGGCATCTTTAACTCTAATGTTTTACTGATTTATGATAGTGATGGAAGACCCAGATGTCTTTTAGAAGCATAAATTAGAGCCTTGCCTTTTTGATAGTTTTAGCCACCAAAAGGAAGAAGGGAACAGCTATTTGGTACCCAATTCTTACTATGAAGGAAGGACTGGTTCATGAATTAGAATGGGAGCCCTGGGAGAATGTGACAATGTCACTTTGGAATTTGTCATACCCAAAAGTGAGGGTAGAGTCAGAGGAGGAGTCAGATCTTAGCAAAGAAGAATTCAAAAAGGCCAGAATAAAGAGAGAGCCATAGACTCTAGAAGGAAAGTTAGCTTAAGGAGAATGTGAGAGCTTATCAAGAATTAAATTCTGATGATATTCTGAATGATCAACAATTCAATTAAACTAGAATTTATTAAGCACTGACTTTTTGTGAAGCACTGGGGACACAAAAGATGAAAAGGAATAGTTCTTGCTTTCATAGATCTCATTTTACTGGAATCCCAACAAGGAATAAAAGATATTTTGCTCTTTACAGTAGCTGCTGCTGCTGCTGCTGCTGCTGCTACTACTACTACTACTACTACTACTACTTCTCCTTCTTCTTTTTCTTCTCCTCCTCCTCCTTTCTTCTTCCTCTTCTTTCCTTCTTCCTCCTCCTCTTCCCTTTTCTTCTCCTCCTTCTCCTTCATAACTGCTTCTCCTAAACCACTGTAACATTTGCTACTGACCCTGGCTCTTATTACTTAAAAGACCAGGTGTGTTATATTTTACCTTTTCCTCCAGAAGACCCTAAGAGAATTTGGAGAGGGACTAGGCTCTCTGCAACTAGCTCTAGTCCCTCCTGATGTAGTTCTTTGAGTATAGCAGGATCCTTTCCACTAGTTCCATTTATTCATTCACACATTAGTTTTTGCAAAGACATATTAACTTCAAAAGTTATAATCAGAAATGCTCTAAATCACTATTGAATAATTAAAATAATTCTGAGGTACCACCTCACACCAGATCATCTAGGATGATAGGAAAAGATAATGATGAATGTAGAAGGGGATGTAGGAAAACTGGGATATTAAGACATTGTTGGTGAAGTTGTGAACTCATCCAGCCATTCTGGAGAGCAATTTAGAACTATGGCCAAAGGGCTACAAAACAAAGGGTTGCATATCTTTTGATAACAGGAGTTTCACTAATGGGTTTATATTCTAAAGAGATCATAAAATAGGGGAAAGTTCCCACATGGATAAAAATGTTTATAGCAGCTCTTTTTGTGGCATTGGAAAATGAGTGGATACCTATCAATTGGAGAATGGCTGAATAAATTAAGGCATATGAATATAATATGAACAATATTATTGTTCTATAAGAAATGATGAGCAGGATGATTTCAGAAAAGCTTTGAAAGACTTAATTGATGCTGAGTGAAGTGAGCAGAACCAAGAGAACATGGTAGACAGTAACAGCAAGATTATGTGATGATCAACTATGATGGATTTGATTTTTCTCTACAATAGATTGATCCAAGACAATTCCAATAGGTGTGGGTTGGAAAATGCCATCTTCATTCAGAGAGAGAACTATAGACACTGAATGTGGATCAAAGCATAGTATTTTCACCCTTTTTGTTTGTTTTTCTTTTCCCTTTTGTTCTTATTTTTCTTTCACAACATGATTAATATGGAAATATTTTTAAATTATTTTATATGTATAATCTATATCAGATTGCTTGCTTTCTTGGAGATAAAGGAGGAAGGGAGAAAAAAAATTCAGAACTAAAATTCTTACAAAAATGAACACTGAAAACTATCTTTGCATGTAATTGGAATAAAATACTATTGAATTGAGAAAAAAAGACATAAACAAAAATATACAAATTTATCTCCCCAACCTCCTAGCAGGTGGAGGGCATAATTACCCTGTTATCATCTCAGTTTTTGAACAGGGCAAAGGGATTAGGTTCCAAGAACACAGTCCCATTTCCAAGTCCAAAATTCTCCTTGGGCTTGAATCCAGATCTTGGCTTTTTAAGGTTTTCTTGCTACATTATCCCACCAGGAATCCTGGCTTCAAATTCTTGGTCTGAAAGAAATTTCTACTGCCACCCATCTCCTACAGGAAGCTTTTCCCAAGCCCTCTTGATTCTAGTTCCTTCCTTTTCTTAATCATTTCCTGTTTGTCCTGTATATAGTTTATTTGTTCATATGTCTTCTCCTTTAGATTGTAAACTCCTGGAGTGCAGGGACTGGTTTTTGCTCCTTTTTGTATCTATCTCTAGGTTTAGCATAGTACCTAGAATATAGTAGATAAATGTTTTTTGATCAACTAATCTTAAATTGAGAACAAATGAACCAGAGCAAGACAAATACCTCAACCTATTTTTTGGAACTGAAAAAAGAGGAGAGGGGGAGGAGGAAGTTCTTCCTCTTTCTCCAGTTCAGTTCATAGTGCCCAGAGTTGGAAAGAGAGAACAGAAAAGTTCACGAGCCAGAAAGGGATACAGAAATGGTTATCTTCTCAGTTTTGCCAGTTTTAAAGATACTAAGCAACCAATCAAAGAAGGTTTTATCTACCCATGTGGTGAAAAATGTTTCCATTTTAGGAGATTGGGCATGGTCAGGCAAGCCCCCTTAGGGGTGCCCCCATGTTCAATGAACTGGATGTGCTCCAAAGCTCCCTTTATACAACTATTTCAAGAAGAGCTCTCACAGTACTTTACTTCACACTAGTCTGTCCAGCCTTTTTCTCATTAACTGTCTGACCCTCTAACAGGAACCCTTTCTTTTCTCCCCACAATTCTCGACTTATGAATCATGATCAAGTCAACTCTGCCATTGTTCCTAGTTGGGGTCAATTGACTTCACATAATTTTACCAACCAAAAGGTTTCTTAGTAGACCTTTACTTCCATTTGATTATAATCTCTTCAATTTGAATATAAATTCCTTGAGGGCATACTCTGTATTGACTTTTCTCTATGTGTATCCCCAGTGATCCTCATATAATTAAATATATATATATATATTTTTTTCATTCATTCATTTAAAAACTTCTAAAGAGAACAGGGCAACTTCATAGAACACGCTCCATAAACTCAGATTCAAAATGAACATATCAAAAAAAAAAAAAAAAAAAAAAAAAAAGGAAATGGGGCACATAATAACTAGAGAAAACCAGAAGGAGCTGTATGGACCAAATAGAATAATGATAAGAAGGCTAAGTTCATGGTGAGCTGAGGTTTTAGAAAAATGTAAAGTATGACAAAACAGGCTATTAAAAGATATATTTGATGCAAGAAAAGGAACAAGAAAGGGTAGGTCCACTACTTCTGCCAACAAAACAATTACTAGTTAATATTTTGCTTCTATTTTCTCTGTCAAGGAGAATGCTCTTCAGATTAGGAAGGGCAGAACAAACATAGTTAAGGGTAAATGGGTTGCTGAACAGAGGTGACGCATAGGAGAACACATAGCAACATCAGATGAATTTAGGCCCTTGACTTAGACAAATTTCATTTCAGAATATTGGAAGAATGCAGAGATTCAATTGTGAAATCCTTGCACTGTTCATGGAGGGATCATGGAGACGGGAGCAGTGTCTGAAGCCTTAAGCATAGAATTGAGGCAGGAAAGCATAAGTAGTGTTTAGGAAAGAAGGAACAATCCAATTTAGCTGGAATCTGGAGGGGAGTGAGGCAGCAAAGAGAGTTTGGAGTTACATGATGGAGAACTTGAATGGTGGGTTGAAAAGCTTGGCCTTCATTCATTGAAAAGTTTGTAGGTACATTGAGGTCATTTTGAGCAGATGAGTGATGTGATCAGAGATATGCTTTAGAATATTAATCTGGCAGTGGTTGGTCTGCAGGATGGATTAATCTGGCAGTGGATGGTCTGCAGGAGGAGAGGCTAGATGTGGGGGGTCTAATTACTCAGCTATTAAAATAGTGCAGAGGCCAAATTAGAGTGTTGGCGGAAAGAATGGACATTGTCAATAGCAGCAAATAAGAAATTAGGGAAGCTCTCCACTAGATGAAGCAATTTTGTATTCAGAACAACAAAGAATTCAGTAAAGGTATAATGTCCTTTGGAAGCATCAAAAAACCAAGATCTTAATTTAGGATGTAGCATGATGGAGATCTTAATGGAGTGTAACATAGTGGAGAAAAAGCACTTGGTTTGGAATTGGGAGACCTGAATTCTAATCCTGTTCTGCTGTTTCTTGACTTGTGAGTCAGATCACCTCTCCACGTATTACAAGTTTCCTCATTTGTAAAATGAGAGTTGGACTAAAGGATTCCTTCTAGTGTTAAATGTTATGACACAATTTGTAGATATTGTCTTGATTTTTATAATAATGATACTTAACATTTAGAGGATTTCAAAACATTTTACATAGATTATTTAAATATATATACAGATAAGTGGCAAAGTAGATAAAATGTGAGACTTTGAGTCAGAAAGATTCTTAATAACCTCAGATTCTTAATAGCAAATAAGCAACTAATTAATTATCTGAGGATTCAAACTCATGCCTTCCTTACTCTAGATCAGCCCTTTATACACAAGCTCCCTTGATGTATCTTAAAGATATTTTCTTGATTTTGTTGTAAAGTCATTTTTCAATCATGTCCGACTCTTTGTGTGACCTTTTTGGAGTTTTCTTGGAATGGTTTGTCATTTCCTTTTCTGGCTCATTTTACAGATTTAAGTGGGTTAAGTGACTTGCCCAAAGTCACACAGTTAATAAATATTTGGGGAGCTGGATTTGAACTCATAAAAATGAGTCTTCCTGACTCTAGGCCCAGAGCACTAACCATTGTACCACCTGGCTGCCCTTCTTGATTTTTTAAAAAGGAGAAAAAAGTGAAGTCAATAAATTACAGACTAGTACACCTGAGATGGATTCCGGGCATATTTCTAGAAGGGATTGTATAATAATTTTATGAATACTTAGAAACGAAAATATTATTTACTAGGACCCACCAGGGACTGACCAAAAACAATTCATACCAGATTAATCTCATTTCCCTTTTAAGTGGGTTTTTAGCCCATGCCAAAAATCAGAGGAATGTTATATGTATTATATGTCTGGATTTCAGTAAAACATTTAACAAAATCATGATAGCCTTGGGGTACTTATACCCGAAGAGTGTCAATTAATGGATTACTACCAACCTGTAGACAATTCAGTTCTCTGTTATGATCTGTTCAACATTTTTAACATCTACCCAAACACTGACACCATACTCATCCAATTTGAATGTGGCAAGAAGTGAGGGGGCTAAATAATGCACTTGATGGCAAGAGGATCCAAAATTGAATGGAATAAAGGGGCAAAATCTAGAAAGATGAAACTTTATAAGATATAAACAAAGTTTTGCACATAGATTCAAAAAATCAATTGTACCAATAGGGAATAGGAGAGATGTGGCATTTCATTAAGTCAACATTTATTAAATAAATGCTTACTGTACTATAACATTGGACATAAATGATTCTGAACTATTCATAGTTCACAAAAGAAGACTTGAGTGTCTTAGCTAACTTAAAATTAATGGTGTGATGTGGCTGACAGAAAGGCTAATGCAATCTTAAGCTTCTTTAATGGAGTTAAAGTATTCAGGGGGAAAAAAAGGAAGTGATTTTCATACCCTGAACTAAATAGATCAGGATATCAGGATATTTTCAGAGGAACACAGACAAACTGGGGGGAGGCCAGAGAAAGATGATGGGACTCCATGCCATATGAAGAATAGCTGAGGGAACTAGTTAAAGGATACAGCACCTGGAAGAGACAATTCAGTCATGATAGGTGTCTTCAAGTATTTAAAAGGTCCTCTTGCAGAAGAGGGACTAAATTTATTTTTCTTGGAGCCATAGGGCAGGGCTAGAATTTATGGATAGAAGTTATAAAGAGTCAAATTGAAGCTTAACATAAATAATTTTCTATCAATTCGAGCTGTTCAAATATGGAATGGTCTTCTTCATGAGGCAGCAAGCTCCCTATTTCTGTACCTGCTCAAGTAGAGGCTTGACGACCACTTGTCAGAGATGTTCTTTAAATGATTCATGTTTTAGGTAAAAGTTGGACTGGATAATTTGTGAGATCACTTCCAGGGCTGGAATTCTAGGCTTCTACAATTATTTGCCATTTTTCCGTCTCCTCCCTTTTCCAGTCTCCTCCCTTTTCCATTCTGTGTTGGTTTAGGTTATTGCCTTGGCTTTTTTTTTTTTAATTATAGCTTTTATTTTCAAAATATACACATGGATAATTTTTAAATCATTATTCACCCCTACTAAACTTTGTATTCTAATTTTTTTATCTCCCTTTCTTCTCCTCCCCAGGCAGCAAGTGATCCAATATATGTTAAACATGAGCAATTCCCTATTTACTTCCCTATTTACATATTTTCACAAATATTATGCTACACAAGAAAAATCAGATTCAAAAGGAAAAAAAAGAAAAAAGAAAACAAAATGCAAGTAAACAACAAAAAAGAGTGAAAATGCTATGTTGTGATCCACATTCAGTTTCCATAGTGCTCTCTCTGGGTGTAGATGCCTCTCTTCATCACAAGATCATTGAAACTGGCCTCAGTCATCTCATTATTGGAAAGAGTCACATCCATCAGAACTGGTCATTGTATAATCTTGCTGTTGCCATGTACAATGTTCTCTTGGTTCTGCTCATTTCACTCAGCATCAGTTTATGTAAGTCTCCCCAGGCCTTTCTGAAATGATCCTGCTGGTCATTTCTTACAGTAAATTATATTTCATAACATTCATATACCACAACTTATTCAGCCATTCTCCAACTGATTGACATCCACTCAGTTTCCAGTTTCTGGCCACTACAAAAAGGGCTGCCACAAACATTTTTGCACATGTAGGTCCCTTTCCCTCCTTTAAGATCTCCTTGGGATACGGCCCAAGTAGTAACACTGCTGGATCAAAGGGTATGCACAATTTGATAGTCTTTTAGGCATAGTTCCAAATTGCTCTCCAGAATGATTGAATTGGTTCACAATTCCATCAACAATGTATGAGTGTTCCAGTTTTCTCGCAACCCCTCCAACATTCGTCATTATCATTTCCTGTCATTTTAGCCAATCTGAGAGGTATGTAATAGTATCTCAGAGTTGTTTTAATTTGCATTTCTCTGATCAATAATGATTTAAAGCACTTTTTTCATATGACTAGAAATGGTTTTAATTTCTTCTTCTGAAAATTGCCTGTTCATATTCTTTGACCATTATCAATTGGAGAATGTTGCCTTGGCTTTGAATGATCCCCTTAATCCAAATCAAATGACCAGTTCTTTCATTAAGCCTTTTTCAATGATGCCCTCAACTAAGTGTGAGCTCCCCACTATTATCCCTATATATTTAAAGATCTCCTTTCAGGACATCTATCACATTGGATTTTGTTTTCTTCCTTCCTCCCTGTCTCTCTCTGTTTCTCTGTGCCTCTATCTTTGTTTTTGTCTTTCTGTATCTGTACATGTCTCTCTGAATGTCTCTTTTTGTTTCTATCTCTGTTTCTTTCTCTCTCCTCCCCGCAACTGTCTCTCTCTGTGTATCTCTCTTTCCCTCTCACCCCCTTTCTCTGTCTCTATCCCTTTCTCTTACTGCTATGACCCAATGCTAGGAAGGGAACTAATGCTAAGCACTTTACAAATATTATTTGATCCTCAAAATAACCCTTGGAAGCATTATGATATTATAGATGAGGAAGTTGAGGTAATGGCCTCAGGGCCACACAATTAGTGTTTAAAATCAGATTTGAATTTTGGTCCTGACTTCAGACCCAGTGCTAGGAAGGGGACTCACTACATTGATACAGCACTCAATTCTGTCACCCAATTGGCTTTAACTCTATTGCAGCTGTGATCTACCAGCCTCAGTCCTCCAAGCAGCAAGGACAACAAGCATATAACACTACATCTCATAACTTATCCTAATAATAATAATAAAACAACAACAACAATAATACAGAGGTAGCATGATGTGGTAGTTAAAAGTCTAGTTTTAGGATCCGGAATATCTGGGTTCAGGTATTTCCCCTGATACATCCCAGCCGTGTGACCTTGGGTCACAATGTCTAGCATCCCCCACACAATTTTCTAAAACTCTAAATTACGGATATATAGCTTATTTGCATTAGTGGAGGTTATGTTCACATTGAGCATTATTCCATTGATAAAATCATAAGCCTGGACCAAACCAACCAACTAATGAATACTTTAAGATTTACCAAGGGAGTTATTTACAACATTTCATTGATCATCCCAACAGTCCAGGAAGGGAGGTATGCCAAGTATTATTATTTTCATTTTACAGATTAGGAAACTAAGACTTATATGACTTGCCCAAGGTCATAAGTGTATTAAGAGATAGAATTCAAACTCTGTTCTACTTGTTTCTGAAGAGTACTGTTCTAAATTGCCAAAGCAATACCTGCATCACCACAAGCATCCTTATCCCAGGCTGCTTTCCATAAAGATGCAGGATTTATCTTAATACGTCTGGAGGAAATACTATGAAGAGGAAGTGTGCCCATAATGGATAGGGCACTGGAATTGGTATCAGCAAGAGTTTGAAACCCACCTCAGACTAGGGAAGTCATTGAATCAGTCTGTGCTCAATTTCTATCTGCAAAATGGGAGTAGGGTAGGGTTTCAGTGGTCTCTCAGTTTCTTTTCAGCTCTAAACCTGATTCTGTAATAATGTTTACTTCTTTTTTAACCCCTTTCTCTAACATCTTCCTTTTAAACATGTCCAGCAGCCTTAGTGACCTCATTCATAAAATGGGGAAAATCTTAGCACCTCCTTTGTTTCATGGCTATTGTAAGGACCAGATGAGATAACATGTTGAAAGTGTTTTGCAAACCTTATATAAATGTCAACTATTCCTGTTATTATTTTAGATAGCTGCCCCCAGACAGCTGCTAATTCCTGAAATACAATTTTCCATAGCATAGCTGATGACGTTGATGTGTAAAATTACACAATTAAAACAATTTTATTTTATTAAAGCTTTTTATTTGCAAAACATATGCAAGGATACTTTTTCAATACTGACCCTTGCAAAATCTTGAAAATTACTCAATTTCTGATCTTTTTTTTTTTTTTTTTTTGTATTGAAACACTAAAACTAAGATTGGCCAGAAAGCAAATTTATCCGTATCAGTCATTTATAACAGTGTAGTTTTGGTTTGGGGCTTTTTTGTCTGATCTTTCCTGAAAATGGGTTTGAATAGAAAGGAGCACGGAAGAAATTATTCCTTTCCTACCTGATACAGCTGTCTATAGAGAAGTCTCCAGGGAGACTCACATCACACAGGGCTTATAAAATTAGCAATCAGAATATCCCAGATAGTACTTCTAGTCTTGAAGACAATCATCCCCTCAGCCAAAGGTCCTCTGAGCCTTGCCTTGTCTCCGAGGTCCCTTACCTCGGACCCCACTTCTTGAGGGATGAGGAGATTCAGGTGTAAGGATGCTAGAAATTGAGAGGCTGGGAACCCCTGGTCCCATACTTTCTAATTGGATCTTTCAGTGTTTCTGCAACAAGAGCCAGCCTGCAGCAACATCCTCCCCCCACCCCCAAAGTCAGAGTAAGAAGGCTCTTAAAAGGGCAATAACAGACTAGGGGACACCAATCTCCAGAGGAGCTGCTTGAAGAGGGAGTTGTGAGGCGCCTCTGCCTTTGTGCGGGACTAGGTGGGGCCGGGCCCAGGTGTACCACTGGGGGATCCCAGAAACAGGGGTGGCTTAGGGGGGCAGACTAGACTCCTCATCCCTCGAGCAGGCCCCAACAAGCTGCACATTTCTCTGGGGCCCAGCCCAGCTCTGCCTGTCAGACTCATGCTGGGAAGTGAGCCAGGGCTCCCCCAGGCCTCAGTGGGAGGTGATGGGGGTAAGGGAAACATTCTCAGGGCCCAAGGGAGACAGGAAAAGCCTCCAGGAAGGAAAAGCAAGAGGGACTTGAGAGAGTGAGGAAATCTTAAATGTTCTGGGGTTCGGTTTCCAGAAGTCAAGTGGGGTTGAATCCTCCCTATAGAGTGATTAGTCTTGTTTCTATTTACGGAGTCTCTCTCCACTGGATTTAAGATTCCCTCTTTAATCAGTCTTTCAAGTTGCTTCTGGGAAAACAGAGTGTCTCTCTTAGAAAGCCTCTAGCTCGTCCTGCCCCTACTTTAGTGAGAAGGAAGAAGATTGGACCCCTGGCCTTTCAGTCCTTCCTTGCCAAAACTTGAATCCTGGACTCTGACTTCCAAGATGTGGGAATTAGGGACTGCTTTGGGGCCCCATGCTCCATGATTCACCCCACTAGGCCTGCAAGGCTTGTTGTGCCAAGTCAGCCAACCCCTAGTGATGGGGAGGTTGATGGTGTGCCAGGCATGAGAGAATAGGCCGTGGGCTGATGAGGGAGCTGACAGGGTGGAGTCTCAAAACCTGGGATCTTGGTTCATTCCCAAGAACTCCCAACCTTAATTCTGCCTACTTTTAGGATCAGGGCGGACTCTCCACAGCTGCCCTGCCTTCCTCAGCCCATTGCTTGCAAGGTTCCCATTACCCCAGCGGCTCCATTCCCTGGAACTGGAATAGAAAGGAGAAACCCCCTCTCCAGTTCACCCCTTAAGGCTATTGTGATAAAGGAGCTCAAATGGGGCTGAATGAGGGGACTCAGTTCCCAAATCTGTAGAAGGACAGGGTTAGGTTCAATGGTCTCTAAAATCTATAATTCTCTGGTTCTCTTCTCTGTCCCTTAAGAGGGGGAATCTTTTTGTTGTTGTTAGCTTGCATCGTTTTCTTTCTCATTTTTTTCCTTTTTGACCTGATTTTTCTTGTGCAGCACCATAATTGTGGAAATTGCACATGTTTAACACATATAGGACTGGGGAGGAATTGAGGGGAAGGGAGGAGAAAAATTGAAACACAAGGTTTGGCAAGAATGAATGTTGAAAATTACCTGTGCATACGTTTTGAAAATAAAAGGCTTTAATTTAAAAAAAAAAAAAAAGTTTAAAAATGATGAAAAAAAAAAGAAAAGAAAAGAGTGAGTCCTCTTGCTCGCAGAGTGGTTCCGGGCTTGGCTTCTTCCTGGCTGGGAAGCTTGCTCTGACCCCATTGATTTGTCTGCAGCCCGGCTTTTGCCATCTCCTCATCCTTGGCAAGAGGCTCGGGGGAGGGCTGGGGGCAGCTTGCTAAGTAGCACAGCCCAGGAGGGGCCGGGCTCTCCCGGCACAAAGCAGGAGCTGATAAGCCGAGCCGGGCTTCAAAGGCAGCCAGCTCCCGAGAACGAGTCGGGTGAGAAATGGGAGGGCTGGCCTTGTCTCTGCGGGGGAGCTAGAAGCGGGGCCCAACCCTGAAGGGGCTGAGAGCTAAGTAGGTGCTCTAGCCGTTGCCCTCCCCTCCCCCACGGCTCTCAGGGTGCAGCCCTCCTGGTGCCTCCTGGTGGCGGGAAGGGGGCCCACAAACGCAGTGGCTGCAGAGCCGGGCTGAGCGGAGTCCTCCCCAAATCCAAGACTCCGTCTTGGCGGGGCCGGGGCCACCGATGATTGGCTGCAGTGGGAAGGGAGGCGGCAGGGATGCTCGGAGCCGCCCCGTAGGAGGCTCGGCCAGTGGGCAAAGCCGCATGCAGCCTGGCCGGGAAGAGTAAGCCCTGGCGCTGTCCCTTCCATCAAAGCCTCCCGAGCTGCCCTTTCTCGGGGTCCGCGGGGCGGCCGCGGGAATGCGAATTCCAAGGCCTTTTGAATTACAAATGGGCGCCGCTCGCAGCCTTCCTTTGTCAGGCAGCTGGCTTTGTTATCCGTCCGGGAGCGGGGGTGACAGGGGCCAATCAGCGCCAGCAAAGGCGGGCGCACACTCCGAGCCCTGGGTGCCCCCGCGGCGGCACCAGCCAATCAGGGCCATCGGTGCGGTCTCAGTCGCCCTTTCACGTGCCCCAAGTTTGACCAGGGTTTCCAGCAGCATGATTAATAGGATCAAACCTCCGGCAGAGGCAGGCATGTGGAAGACCCCTGGGCTCCTTCCTAGCCGACTCGGGGAGGTCTGGGCTGCTTTCCCTGAGAGAGAAGGGGGAGAAGGGCTAATGGGGAAAGGCACTGGCCACAGCCCCAGAGACCAATGGGCTCAAGCACACAGCTCCAAACCTAAGAACAACCTAGGAGCCTGTCACTGGCAGCATGATATAGGCGAAGTGTGTTGAGGAAAAGGAGTGAAGCGGGATTAGGATTTGGGGTCAGGAGAAAAGGGTTTGAATCCAGCCTCTACCACTCACGCACAGTGGGACCCTTTTCCAAGCCTCAGTGTAATCATGTGCAGTAATCTACCTTGCAGACTTATGAATGAGACATGTATAAAGCTCAATGCACACCCAAAGTGCTATGTATCATATGTTATTACTCTTATTGCTTCAGTTTCCCCCTGGCTGCAATGGGTATCATTATTTCTACCTCTTTGGGAATGTCATAAGGATAAAACAAATAATAAATGGTTGGCATTTAGGGCTGTCAGAAGACCTCACAAGGTGTTATTAAAGAAAAATGTCTGTAGATAGATCCCAGGATGAAAGGCATTGCGTAAATATAGACTCTGAATGTCACTGTGAACCAGGAGGAGTTGGATTATGTCAAATTACTGCTGAAAACTCCATAAAAAGGAGTAAGAACCTCCCTTCCAGCTCCTCCACAACTTGTGCTTTTGAACTGCAGTGATCAATTGGTGCTTCCCCTTGGTTTGGTTTCTCATTCCCCACACCTGGAAAAGAGATGCCTTTCAAGCTTACATCCCATGTCTTTGTCCTCTTTCACAAACTCGGTTAGAAGAAACTGCCTCCATTCATTGACTCCTGACCCTGGGTTTTCATTCACTCTTCAATCCCTTCTAATCTGGCTTCCAACCTCCCCACTCAATTCAAGCTGCTCTTTCCAAGGTTACCATTGAACTGAGAACAATGGTCTTTCCTTACTTCTCATCTTTTTTGACCTCACCTGTAGCTTTTGAGATTGTTAATTATCCCCTCCTGGATACCCTTTCTTCATGGTTTTCCTGAGGCTGCTCACTTCTTTTACCTGCCTCCACTCCCACTCGAAAATCCTTTGCTAGATCTTCAATCATGGTACACACCAGGTCTTTCCTCTCCAATACTTCATTCCCTGCGCTGATTCTCAAGCACATTTCCCCAATATCTCTCCTGCACAGCAACCACTCATCATTGTGGATTTTACTAGATGTTTAAACTCAAACTTTTAAGCTCAAGATAGAGCTCATCCATCCCATTCATAAACTAAACCACTGGTTTTTTCCTTCCCCATTTTTGTCAAAGCCTATGCCATCCAAGTTTCCCAGGTCTGAAAGCTGCAAATCATTCTTTACTCTCCAGCTCTCCCTCTCCTCTCCCAATTCTGCTCCTATGATTTCTTTCTCCACTGGAAGATACCTTTCTCATTAAGATCCACTAGCCGCCTTATCAATCCCTTCCTCTAACTGGTCAGTTCTTCTATAATTTCCATTTTAAAGAAGGGACCCAGACTCACTACTTTCACTCCTTCTCTGTGTTATCTTCCCTGACTAGAATGTAAGCTTCTTGAGGAAAGAGTCCTTCCACCTCCACTTTATTAGATTCTCGTTTCTATTTGTATTTTCTATTAGTGTTTACTCTCTATTTTGTTTCTATTTGTATTTCCTATTAGTGTTTACTCTCTACTTTGTTTCTATTTGTATTTCCTATTAGTGCTAGTCACAGTTCAGAGGCACCATATCCAATCAGTTGCTGTCTTACTGAATCTGCTTCTGTAACATTTATAATATCTTTATTCTTGTCCCCCACAAAACTGTCGTCACCCATAACCTGGTGGCAATGCATCCTAATTGCTCCCCATTTCCAGGCTTTCTTCTCTCTAATCTGTCCTTCACATTGCTAACAAATTGATATTCCTAAAATATGGATCTGACCAGGTTCTGCACTCAAATAAGATACTCAATACTCTAATGGATCAATGATCTCACCAATTAGGAAGCTCCTAATAATACAGCTCCCAACCAACTACACCTGCTCCTCTTAGTGGCTCTCTCAAGAATTGGAACTATGATTTTTCCGGTCATTTTGAGGGTTATCGATTTCATCCTTTGTTCTTGCCATGCGACCAGCCCATCTTCCAGGTATACTCCACCTTCCTTTCCTTCATATTTAAATGTGCCTTTCTATTTTCCAAACAAGAGTTTAATTCCCTCCTCTTGATCTTTGAATAGGACTTCCCCTCCCCAAAGATTGGTCTTCATTTCTCCTATTTGCCCTTTGGAATGCCTTGTGACCTTCAAGGATTAACTCATGTGGCTTTCAAGGCTCCCTTCTATACAAGGACTTTTTAATTCACTGTAACTGCCAACAATTTCTTCTTCCCTATTTCTACTCCAAACCACTTCCCCAGCACTTAGCACGGCACATAGCAGGCACCTAATAAACGATCATTGATTGGCTGCGTTTGATTCTGTGCACACATGCTGTATCAGCACTGCCACCTCCCCTTACTAGTACTGGAGGCAGTGCATTTTATTTCTGCCTCTGTCTCCCTAAATCTTAGCAGCACCTTATATACAACAGGCCCTAGTGCTTAATGCATTAATTCGATTGACTTGAATTAACGAAGTTCTCCTGTATGATCCAAGCTACAACAGCAAAGGGGCTCAGGAAGCTTTACAAATCAATCATTGACTATATGTAGCTCCATTGCCTTGGTAACAGCAGCCATCATTAAAACCACAATGTTCCAGGCCAGTAAATCCGTATTCCCCAAAGTTCTACTTCTTTCTCGGCACTTTTTCTCAACACTGCCACTGCTCTCCCTACTTCAGATCTCCAGGGCCTGGTTAGAAATTCCCTCTTGGTGCTCCAGAGTCACAGGAGACACCCTCCCCCAAAGCCAAGGGCACTTATTTTTGTGAAACAGAAAGGTGGGCTGGGATCGCCTCACAGAAGTGTCAGAAGGCACTAGCGCACAGTGAGGGTGACCAAGGAAACGCTGACCTCCCACAGACACTTTATTATATCTTTTATCAGTCATCAGAGAGAAAGCCC
This sequence comes from Antechinus flavipes, assembly GCF_016432865.1. Lineage (NCBI taxonomy): Eukaryota > Metazoa > Chordata > Mammalia > Dasyuromorphia > Dasyuridae > Antechinus > Antechinus flavipes. The sequence continues at coordinate 55,271,929 of NC_067401.1, forward strand.
CCAGTCCAAGCAAAGGCAGGTACGTTGTACGAGCGGACTCTGTAGCTTCGGGCCAGGATGGGGTGGGGCAATGGGTGGGTGCTTGGTTCTGCTGCCCCCAGGCAGGGTCCTGGGTGCCAGGCTGGCAGAGACGAAAGAATGAGGAACTGAGCTAAGTTCAGGCATCAGTGACCTCCATGTTCTGCAGCCGACCTTCCAGGGCTGCATCTCCCGCCGTCATTTTCTTTTTGCCACCCTCATGCTGTTTCTTTTGTTTCTTGGATAGCTCCTGGTCAATTGGGGCAGGCTTCACAAAGGGTATCAATTCCTGAAGACCTAAAAAGGGAAAAAAGCAAAACCAAGTGGTTTTTAGCAGCTAGGGGTAAGAGGTCGTGAGCCCATGGAAGAATTGAGTCAACGGCAACTCTCTGAGGGAAGAAGATCCTATAATGGCCTTCTCTATCCTCTCCATTGAATAAGAGTTTTAACTATATTCACAAAAAAATTCATTATGTTCTTTGGAGAGGCTCAGAAGATAAGGTGTTTGAGATATATATGATAAACCTCTTGAGTATATTGGAGAGCTGGAAGGAGGAAATGAAGGGAATGGAGTAAGGGAGTGGGGGAAATCAGGTGTCTCCTGGTCAACTGGGATTTGAGATACACAATTTTTAGAGTAGAAAAAGAAGATGGTAAATTGAGTGAAGAGAAACAGGGGAAGAGGGGAAAGAGATCTCACCTGGTGGCATGAATTCCTTTAACTTCTCAGGGACAATGATACCGTTCTCTGTCTGGTAGTTCTCTAGGATGGCACAGATGGTACGGGTTGTGGCACACATTGTGGCATTAAGCATATGGACAAATTCCACCTAGGAAGAAGAGTATCCCTACAATGTCACTGAAAACCTAAGTGAGTCTCTCAGAAGCCTAATAACTATCTTCAACAAGTTCTGGGCAAGGAAGCAGTTATTTATCCTTCACTCCAGCCAAGGGAACAAAGCCAAGTGGAGGCTTACAGCTAAGAGTCCAGCCCTGACCACTGTGACCCCTTCTGGACCCTAAACAGAAATCTTTAGCCTCCCTCAGCAGCCTTAAGGCTGATTGGAACTGTACTTTTAGCTCTCATCCTAGAGTCTACTTCTTCCTGTTTGCCCTACCTTATCCATCATCTTCTTAGTCTGCCCATAGCGGATGCGGAGCCGACGGGCCTGATAGTCTGTGCAATTGGAGCAGGATACTAATTCACGGAAGGCTCCTGAGCCAGGGAACCAGGCCTCCAGGTCCAGCTTCTTACTAGCAGCATGGTTCAAAGAGCCTACAAAGAAAGAGCCCGAAAATTCAAAACAGGGGAATAGAAACTCCTACCAAGGCTTGGGGATTTTCTCCTATTTTACTACTCTCCCTATTAAGTTAGACCAAAGCCACTTTTCCTTTAAATCATTCCTATCAACTAAAGTGCAGAATTCTCTTCTCTCTGAGGAATGGAAGATGGAAAGGAGGTTTCTGAAATTCATCTAATGTCCCTTTTCCCAAAGTAGCCAAATTTATATGCTAACTCCAGAGCAGAGTAAGAAGGGCACATATTTTAATTTCAGCTTACACAGATGGAATTATAATAATTTAATCAATGTACCCAATTAGCAGGGTTGTTTTATACTTCTGTGAAGTAATCTAAATGGTGACGATATTTATGAACTATAATGAAAAGAGTCAAAGAAGACAGCAGGCTCTGGGCTTCCTACCTGAGACAATATTCACAATATGATAAGGGATGCCCAAGGCCTGATAGAACTCCTCAGCAGTGTTGATCATCTCATCAAACATCTCCCATGATTTATTGTCATGTGGTGAAGCATAGACAAATTGCTCGATCTAGAGAGAGGGGACAAAGGTGCAAGGTTAGGATGAGTTAACTGAGGAATCTGGGGGATCAGGAGTGAGGATGAGGAGGGAATTTAATTCTCCAATTCTTCTCCTGTTGACCTGCCAACCCAAGTGCCAGTGGGGACACAGCAGTGAGATGGCCAACAGTGAGAAGAAGACTGGGGGCCCCAGAACACAAAGCCAGAGCTCCTCTGTACTACTGATAGATGGCATTTTGATAACACTTTAATGTGCTATATCTCCTATAAGCCTCTAAAAGATCCCATGAGGGAGGCACTGTAGCTATTATTAGCCTCATTTACAGAGAAGAAAACAGGTTCAGAAAGACAGTGGCTTTTCCATAGCTATACAATGAGTAAGTGTCAGAGGCAGGAAAAATTCAGGACTTGTCTCTTGTCTGAAAGTCTAGTGTGCTTTATCTTAATATATTATGCTATTAATACTAGAGTTCTTCTCTTTTGAGTTCTCTACCAAAAACAATCCTCAAATTAGGAGAGACAAATAAGAGGAATACAGAGCAAGAGTCGTTTTCTGAAACTTTTCCTCTCCCCAGAAAGCCAGCAAACACAATTAAGGATCCCAGAAGCCCACAAATAAGGAGAGATCCTTTTCAGGCAGGAGCATAAGAGGTGAACTGTGGTTCAATGTGACCTCAAATGACTCACTCTCAGATTAGGTATTTCCTCTCGGCAGTCTAGATGGCTTGAAAGATAAATCCACTCACCTTCTCAAATTGGTGGACCCGGAAGATGCCACGGGTGTCACGACCATGGGAGCCCACTTCCTGGCGGAAGCAGGTAGAGAAGCCAGCATACTTGATGGGCAAGTCCTCTGGTCGAAGCCATTCATCTCGGTGCAGAGCAGCAATGGGCTGCTCTGAGGTGGCAATCAAGTACTTCTCATCATAGGAATTATCATCAGATTTTTCACTGCCTTTGCCAATCACCTGTGAGGACCACAAATCAGATTTTAGAATAGGAAGGGGTATAAGAAGTCACCTAGACCAAACCCATCATTTTTACAGATGAGGAGAATAAGACCTAGAGTGGCGAAAAGACTGGCCCAGGTCACACGGGAGAACAGAGCTTCCTGAACAAGGTGTTCCCACTCCAAATCCAGCATTCTGGATAATAAGGATATTTCACTATCCTTAGGGAGCCTCTTCCCTTCCCCTCCTCTCCTGCCGTTGCTGGCTAAGAGACAAGTAGGAAAACTAATGTTCGATGGAAACCTGATACAAGATGGCTCAGATGAGTGAGACAAGAGAAGGGCCTCTCATTCAAAAGGTGACCCCTCTGGGCTGGAGCTCTAGGGATTCTTCCTCCAAAGCATACTGAGCAAGGGGAGACGAAGAAGGATAATGAGCTCTAATCAGTTACCAAGGGCCGCAATCTCTTTTCTCTCTTCCTACATTGCTGGTAGACTTTGATGGCTCCCTAAAAGATCCCTGGCCCTTTACTCTCTCCCTCCTATCGTAGCCTAGTTTGTTTTCCCTCTACATAGAAATTACCCATCTGTTCCTATAATACTCACCTTGTACAGTTCCTCATCAAACTGGCTGAGCTGTGCTACCTCTTGCATCACCTCTTTTCTCATGAAAAAAGGGGTATAGATGGGGGTATAGCCCCTGCTGGCAAGGGTTCGAAGGGCAAGCTGGATGAGGGCCTGCTCCAAGAACACAAGGACTCCCTGTAGGAACAAAGATTTATTGATTCTTGTAGAGTTAAGCCACCTGCCAAAATTAAAACAGAAGCAGTTTGGGTGACAGGACCTATCAAAACCCAGTTATTACTGTAGAAGTCAAGAAAACTTCTGAACTGTAATTGACAAATCCGTGTGGCGGTTCTCTATCGCTCCATGCCTCCATATGTCATTCAATGAAACCTTCAGAGGAAAAGCATCAACTTTGAGTTCTGGAAGGAACCCTGGTGGCCAGCTAGTCTAAGCTACAAATAAAAGGTATCTCACAACTGTCAAACATCCCAGCCCAGTAGTTATCAGGCTTCAGCCTAAAGATTTCCAAGGAAAGAGTTCACTACCTGGCGGCAGCCTGTTCCACTCTGGGACAGTTCTAATTGTCTGAGAGTTTTTTCTGACATCAGATCTATATCTGCCTCCTTGTAATTTCCAATTTTTTTTCTTGTTTTTGCTCTCAGGGGCCAAGAACAGGAGGGCAGAACCAGGAGGAAAGGGTGGGGTAAGATACCAAATTTTAAAAAAAAATGTAACTGTCCTTTTAAAACAGAATTCAGAGCAAGGTCTCCTCCAACTCAATTCTTAAACACTGAATTTCCCTTTCACAGAGCTTTCTTTTAGAGTAATTCTGGCTGGAGATAGGAACTCTCATTACTCGTGACAAATGCTTAGGGGTTATTAAAGAGAGATGATAGGATTTCCATGGATGCTTTTCAGAAGTAAAAAGAACTAAATCTAGAATAGTTTCCCTTGACAGTTTTTGGGGGACTAGCCAATTTAAGGAAGTTCAAAACCCCAAATCTCCTCCCTCTTGGGCATTTTCTACAGACTTAGCCAGTTGGAAGAAGTATTACTCCCAAGGGACAGCTGGGTAACAGAAATGAGACAAAGTATGACCTCTCTCCAGCTGCTTGGTGGAGAAGTGGGTGTTAAAGCCATGACCTTTGGTGTTCCAGAGGAGGTCCCATTTGGAAGTGGCTTCAGGGGATACTCATGCCTAGAAAACATTATCTGATTCCACTATTATAAATAACTACTTTCTTGGCTAGATAATGAGTAGATGGACTCTACCCTAGACTTGGCATTTACCATGCTCTTGTTACCTTTTCCATGTCACTACTGTGATATCTGACATTCCCCTTCTTTTTTCTTCTTCCCTCCTCAAAAATCTCCCACTGCCCTCTGAGTGAACAATATATGAATGATAACAATATCTTATAGATATAAAGACAGCAAAAATAGTTCTCTTTAGCAGGCTGGACTGCTGCTTTACAGATTCATCCTGCTGTGGATACTAGTTCCCATTCTCACCTTCAGGAAGTAGCCCCGGCTTCCAGCCACCACTGCTCCTTTTTCACCTTCAAAGCCGTCCACCATCACTACCAGGTCCACGTGAGAATATTTCTTTCTCACAGTACAATCACCCCAAATCCTTTCTACTTTGTTGTCAGCATCCTGAGCAAATAAAATCAAGAGAGAGGACAAGGAGTCCTCATTCAGTAATCATCTTCTATCTGATACTCAAATTAAGAGGAAACGGTTTTGTGAAGAAGGCCCCTAGCTCACCCACAAGTGAGCTTTGTCTAAACCCTACAGTTTTGTGAAGAAAGCCTCTAGCTAACCCACAACTGAGCTTTGTTCACTGTAAACAGAGCCTAGAGAAAACACGTTGCAGGAAGCTTTATTCAAGACACAAAATGCTAGTTTGGAGAGTCCAGGGGACTAGAGACATGATGAATGAGATCATGATTTTTCAGGAGACCTGTAGTCCTCTTTTTGCTTTTACCCTTTTAAATGACTCTGGCCCTTCTAGAAAGGCCCCCACTAGGGCAACCTTCTCCTGACAATCAGCGCTGCCTGAAGTACTGATGAGAATGCGATCTCTTTTTTTCTGGCTCTCATTGGTCCAGAGGCCAGAGTAAGGGTGGGATCAGGGCCTTGACCCCGACTGCCTGTCTCAGCTCTGCAGCCTCTTGCACACCAGGCCTCAGAGAGTTTAATGCTCAACAGAGAATGAATGAAAGAGGCACAGATGGGCCTTGCCACGGCTGGGGTGTCATGGAACAAAGACTGAGCTCAGAGCTGCTTTGTGCTCTGGAAGCTCCAGCTCCACAGGAAACTTTTATCATGCAGATTTCCCTTCAACCTGCCTCTTCTCAGTTGGGTGTGGGTGAGGGGGTTAGGTTGATTTAACAGACCCCTCCCACCAACCCCACTGCTTCCCTGGGCAACAAGCAGTGTGGGAGAGCAACCCCATTTAGAAGAGACTTCTGTGCCAGCATCTCTTCCTACCTGCTGCCTCTGCTACTTCCTAATCAGGCAGGAATCTGACTGCTTCAATTCCCAACTGGTGGGCAGAAGGAAGAGACACAAAAGAGACTGCTTGTGACCCAGGGCCTGTTATTCAGAGAGTGCCAATGTTTCAAAGTTCTTACCCCAAGAACAGAGAAACAGCAATGAAAGATGCTTTCCCATAAGGGTTACTGTGGCTTACCTCATCATTACTGATGGGCACAGAGGGATGGAGGAGGTTCCCAATTTCTCGAAGACTTTCAAATCGCTCTGATTCCAATTGTATCCTCTCAGCATCACACTTGATGATGGCTTCATCAATAAGGAGTCGGACTTTTTTTATTTGTGTCACTTTCAGGCTCTACATGAAGAAACCCAAGCCAGTCCAGGTTATGCTAAATCAAATGCCTTGACTCCCGATTATGTGAATTCACTAAAAAATTCCAATATCTCAATATGCCACTAAAAACAAACAAACAACTTGAGCTTTCAAAGAATTATTTCACAAAAGGATTAGACATGCAAACCATCCCTGCCTTATAATCACATTCATGTTTTCCCTTGGAATAACTAAAGCACAGGAGAATTTCTGCCCATTTGCCCTCTATATATTATGAGAAATTCTGATGGGATAATCCTGACAAGAATTTTCTCTGAGATCTTCCTGAGTGTTCTAATTAAGCAATACAGTAGATCTTGTTTTTCATTGTTCCCCAATTGTTTTATGTATGCTTTTTCCCTAGGAAAGCTTCCTGAATAGGTACTGATACTTCTTTTGTTTCTCCCATAACATATAATGCTAGTCATATGCTGATTCAAATTCAAAACACTGGATTGTATTTGGGAAATAAAGATGGTGAAAACTTAAAACACTGATTTAGCATCTCCCCTTTCTCAGTCTCTGCATTACCCCTTTCCACAGCTATTTTTCATCTGCCTCCAACACTAATGGCAAGTGAACACTTTGGAATATAGGGGATGGCAAAGGAATGGTAGATGCACAGGCTTCTATTTTGCACAAGTTCACAAGACTGAAGAAAGTAAAGACAGCAGAGTTGAGCATATATATACCTGCAAATTTCACAATAAGGTCACAAGAAAAAAGAACAGAAAACCCAATCCAGTCATGCTGTGCCAGAAAAAGAGAAAATCTAACATACCGCTAAGGTGTCTGCAGTCAGGTCATCAAGGTTCAACACATTCTCTGGTAAGGATTCATTATCCCCCACAGGCTCTTTTTTCTGCAGAGAGAAAGGGGTCCAATAATATAAAAGCAGAGGCAAACTCCAACAAAGTTCTCTAAATGTACACCCAACATATACTTTCACGTAAAAGAATTTTGAAAAAGTTCAAAATATTGTACTAACTTTAATTATATTTTTCAGTATTCCTGGAATATAGAAAAACTTGGAGAAGTAACATAAAAGAAATCATTGAACTCAAGTAGGTCAGAGACAGAGGGAAAGGTTCCAGAAAGACAAAAATACTGATAGCAGCCCTTTTTGTGATGGCAAAGAGCTGGCAGGGAAGTGCCTGCCAACTGGAGAAGAGTTGAATGATGGCATTTAAATGTAAGGTAATATTATCAGACTGTAAGAAATGACAAAATCTAAAGAATTCTGAGAATCTCGGGAAATCTTGGGTGAACCCATGCAGAGAAAAGTCAGAATACTTTATATGATGATCACACTAAGATCAGAGAAAAGACCACTGAAAGAAAAGAACTCTGATGAATATAGTAACTAAGTATGACTTCAGAGTACTAACAGAAATATGCCTCCCATGTCTTGTTAGAGAGGTATGAGACTATGTGCAAAATGAAACATTCAGTTTTCAGTATTCTCAAGGTATATGTTTGTTTTGCTTAACTGTAGTCTGTTAGAAGAGAATAAAGGAGTAAGAATGGTAGTCATTAGGAAGTGATACTGATTTTTTAAAAAAATATCAATAAAACATTTTTTTAAAATAAAAGACAAAAGACATTCCAGAAAAAGAAGCAGCCTAGCTAATTGAGAAGGGAACTCCCCCCATTAAACATTAAAATAAGATACGGATGGGCTGAGATCTGGCAAAATGGAAGGAATATAAAAGATACAACTAATTTAAAACAAACAAAACTGGAACCTTTGTGCTTTGTCCAAATTTAAACAATCCATTAACAAACAGGAGTGAGAAATTAAGTTCTTTGCTATCATCTTATAAATAAATCATCATGTCCAAAGTTGCTATTCAACTTTGTCTTTGTCTATTCAACTGAGTCTTTTCAGTTTTCTTATCTCAACCTTACTCATCACAAAAAAAAACCAAAGATAACACCATACTCTAGTCTGAATAGTTTTCAAATAAATATCCCTGGCCTAAGTAAGGTTGTCAAAAACAAAAAACAACTCCTCTCCCCCCCCCCCCCCATAAATTCACATCATCTTTTCTTCACTTAATGCAAAAATTATGACTAGGAGTTAATAGTATGGGGCAACTTGGGAATTATTTTTGGTCTACACCTGTAATTTCATACATCCAAGTAACTCTCACTTTGGAAAAGTTCTCTAGTAGTGCTGACTAGCAATTTATTTGCAGCATGCAGTTGGGGGAGTTGCTTGGAGCCGTAATAGGCTAAATGACTTGGCCCCACAACCAGTGTCAGATGCAGAACTTAAAGATAAATCTTCCCCTTCGAAGGCCCCCTCTCTGTTTATTAAATCATCCTGCTTCTGATAAAGGAAACAGGATCCCCCTTTTTCTCCTGCAAACTGAGGAATTCATTTGTTGAAAATTGGGAGTTACAAGTTCCTTTCCAACAAGAGCTAAGTTTAGAATGCCATGCAAGCCAAAGATCATTACACCTTTGGGGAAAGTTAAGTCATAGATAACACTGAACACTATAGAGCATTAGAAAACAAGGCTCTAGTGACATGGAATGTGTTTCTTTTTCACAATAACTGATCAAACCATCCTCTTCAGGCCCAGTAGAACACTATGACAACTTGAACAGAGACCTATATTGGAATTTGGGTTCTGCTGCAGACTACTTAAGAGAATTTGGGGCAAGTGATCTCCCTTCTCAGAGTCTGAATTTCCATTTGTAAAATGGAGGAAATTGACTTGATCTCGGGAGGATCTGTGTTTCTTAATTCTTTTACCCAATACATGTGACTTGATTTTACAAAAAGAAAAAAATTGGTAGAGATAAGATACTATTCCTTTGACCTCCCCTTCATTCTATTTTATGTATACAAATTGGGTGAGATGGTCCATTCCTCAAAAGAAAAAGATGGTCAGGCAAAATAACCTTGATAAAAAGGGCAGAATAAACTCTGAATGAGACTTAAAGGGAACAAGAAATATACCTAGTAAAATATGGCACCCATGTGCCTGGCTAAGCACTTTTTACAAATATTTTCTCATTTGATCCTTACAACATTCTTTTGAGACAGATGCTGTTATAATCTCCATTTTATAAGGTGAAAAATTGCAACAGGCAGTCACACAAGTGTCTGAGGCTGAATTTGAACTCAGGTCTTCCTGATTCCAGATCTAGCACTCTACACAATGTGTGCCTTGTTGTCTCTTAAAGGGACTTAATGTTTGTGGAGTTCAATGTATCTAGGGAAGAAAACCAAACTGCCTAATATCAAGACACAAATGGATGCTGCCTATGGAGGAATCTCAAGTTAGGAAGGGTGTCCAGCAAGTCACCTTTCATGCCCCTGACAATATGGGAGGTATAAAGATTTTTTAAATTAATAGTAGCCTGGGGAATGGGTAAACAAATTGTGGTATATGTTCATGATGGAATATTACTCTGTTATAAGAAATGATGAGCTCAATGCTTTTAGAAAAGCAGAGAGACTACCACAAAATAATGAAGAGCAAAATAAACAAAACCAGAGAACGTTATATAGCAGTAGTGTTTTAAGAACTTTGAACAACCAAGTATTCTATTATAAATACTCAAATTAACTTCAATGATCCTATGAAAATTAATGCTGTTTGAATCTAGAAAGGAATATTGCTGTGGTGTAAGAAATGATGAACTAGTTGATTTAGAAAAATATGGAAATACTTGGACTTAAAAAGGAAGATGCTATCCACCTTCAGAAAAATAGATAGGAAGTAAGCATAGTATGGTGTTACATATGTGTGTATGAATGTGTGTGTGTGTGTGTGTGTGTGTGTGTGTGTGTGTGTGTGTGTGTTAGCCACACTTAATTGTACCCTTCTTTTAGGGCAAGGGGGGATAAAATTAAAACATACATAGCAAAGAACAAAAGAAAACCCACAAAGAAGTAAAGTAGAGCAGCTCTGAAAACAATGTGTAATATTATATAAGTTTTCTTGAAATGGAAATTTATTGTTTTATATTGAATCCTCTCTTATGGTCCGCTGTATACGTGGTTTTTTTTTTTTTTTCTTTCCTTTTCTCATTATGTATTTAAGTGCAAAATAACTCACACACACACACAAAAAAAGAATTAATAGAAGCCAGTTTACAAAGGAGTGTAGAAAATTGTCCTGCCATACTATGGAGCTGGCAATCAAGCTAAGTGTAAGACTTTTGTCAAAATGGGAACACACACTTTCATTTCCTTGCAATGGAGAATAACTGGCAATGTTTGTGTATATCCAGAGAGGGCATAGGGTGGGGTGGGGGAGACTGGAAAGGAAGAAGGGAAATAATACAGTTCTGGGACCTCAGCCAGGATACAAACAATATGCAAATAGTTCCACAACAACACAGTCAAGATTCCCAGAGAAAGTAATTTCCATGACTATAGATATCTAAGGGTCATGGTAGGTCACTAGCCAAATGTATAACATAGGTCTTAGTAATATGTTGACTACTACCAATCAGTAGAAGAGAGATTCACTGAAACTTAAAAAAACTTGCTGGTAGAGTCAGATCTATTGGACAACTTGAACTGAATATCCAGGAGACATTTTAAACTCAACATGTCTAAATCTGAACTCATCTTTCTCCTTAAGCCCTCCCACCTCCCTACCTTCCCTATTATTGTAAAAGGCATCCCCATTCTCCCAGTTCCTCAGGCTCACAACCTAGCTCATCCTGGATTCCTCATTTTCATAATCCCCAGCCCCCAAATACAAGCTTTCACCAAGGATTGCCAATTTCACTTTTGTAATATGTCTTGAATAGATTCCCTTCTCTCCTCACACTGCCACTACTCTGGTGTGCTGCTCTGGTTAAAAGAACAAGTTTAATGACTGAATGAAAGTCAATCTCAAGGTAATAGACAAAGATTTTTGAATGATTTAAAGTAGAGAAAAGGAGTAGCTAAATGGTATAGTAAATAGAGCACTGGCCTTAAGTCAGGAGGGCCTGAGTTCTAATCTGACCTCAAACACTCTGGCCTCAAACACTTCCTAGCTGTGTGACTCTGGGCAAGTCATTTAACCCCAAATGCCTCAGCAAAAAAAAAAAAAAAAAAGTAGAGAAAAATGATTAAAAGAATTTTAAAAGATAGAAAAGTTCATAGAATTATCAAATGATCAACTCTTTTGAAATTGAAGCAAACATAAATTTGCTCAGATCACACAAAGCACAAGTAGGATCAGAATTATTTTACCTAAAAAGAGGCTGAACTACAATTTTACTTCAAGTACATGAAAGATTTTTACGAGGGAGATCACTTTGCTGATGAGAGAATAAAGGGAAACAGAATAGTTGAACAAATTGTGGAATATGATAGGATTATTATTGCCCCTAAGGAACTACAAGTATGAGAAATTCAGGAATCTGGGGAAACTCTTCAGATATAGTTCAGTAAGCAGTACCAGGAAGACAATATAGTGACTGCAATAATGCAAATGAAGAGAATAAAACAAACATAAAAGCTTAGTACTTTTACATGTTATTTTTACTGGGTTTTTTATTTTATACCACATTTGTCTCCTTCCATACCCAGCGAGCCATGCCTTAAAACAAAGATTAAAAGAGGGAAAAAAAAAAAAAACAACCTAGCAAAACTAACCAACACACCTGTGGCTGACAGCATATAGCATGCTCCACACCCATAGTTTTCCATGATTGAAACAAAAGGAACTCTCCTAGGGTTAAGTTTGGTCATTATAATTATGTAGCAATCAGTTTCTTTTTTTGTTCTTTACATTGTTAAAGTCATTCTGCATGTTCTCCTGGGACAATGGAACATAAATGGAAAGAATGATAACAAAACAATAAAAAATTAATGCTGTGAAATCACAATGATGAAGTTTGACCCCCTAAAAAAGAGATTAGAAGATACCTCCCCATCAACTTTGCAGAGACAGGGAATTATGGGTGCAGAACACTGCACAGAATATCAGACTTCTTCCATGGAGTGGTTAGTTTTGCTGTTATTTTTAAAAACATTTTTGGCAGTAAGACATGGGTTAGGACAGATCACAGGAAATATAGATGATGTAAAAATAGTTATGGACAAATATAATTCTCTCTCAGTCATAATTGCAAAGGTATCATCTAATCTTGTTATCTACTAATTTTTTTTTATGTCATGATGTTTTAGATTCATGGAATGTACCTCTTTTGAAGATATGGTGTAAACTTAATTTCTGCCAAATCACTTTCCAGCAATTCTTATCAAACAGTTGCTCTTCCCCAGGTTATGTTTTTAGGTTTATTATACTGTGTTACCAAGTTCAGTAACTTAGTTTGTTCTACTTATCTACTCTTCTATTTTTTTTAACCAATACAATAATAATCATTAAAACTATTACTAAACAATTGTAATAACCAGTCTTGGAACAAAAATGAGGAAGCATGTCCTTCTATTTGGTAGAGATGCCAGGGACTGTGGATATGGAATGTAATATCCTCTGTCAATGTATTCATTGGTCTTGCTTAATTGCTTTTCTTTTTTTTAAGAGAGGGTTGATTCGAGAGAATGCATTATCTGGAAATGGCTGGTATAAAATCAAAGAAAGAACAAGAAGAAACAGGGCTAACATTCAACAGAGGGGAAGACTTCTCTACACATAAACATTTATAAAAGGTCTTCTGTGTGTCAAGCACTGTAATTGTTATGCACAGACAAAATAGAGAGGAATCTACTTCCCAAGTTAAGTTTAAAGAACAGGATAAAGCTATAGCTAATGTCTAGAAAGACTACTTGAGAAAGTAAAAAGAACACAAGAACACTCTCCTAATATTGATGAAATGGACAAATGGCCCTCCTTTCTGCCTTGGGCCAGCAGAAGAAAGTTTGCTCGGCTAGATTGGGGGACTTCTTTTGCATTTCAAAGGGCCAGCTCAACAATGCCCTAAAGGGTATCTGTTCCGGGAGGGTGGTACCCCGAAACCCTCTATCTATGTTAAAACATCTGCCCAGGTGGGATTCTCCTCTTATCCTGTAAAACCCCCATCTTCCTGTTGTAAAATGCAAATCACAGATTAAAATGTAACAAAATGTTACAAAATGTTTATAAGGCGGTCTTTAGTTCTATGAGGCTTGGAATTTGATTAGAACTCCAGAACTCCATCCCGAGCTTGGTACCAAATAAATTCTAAATTTTCCTCATTGAGGCTGTCTTGAATTTTATTGCCTGGGCTACTTCATTGAAAGGATCTTTTATGATGAAAGGCATTAAGAGTTTACCATCTATGTTAATGAATGGAATATCTTTCATTGACTAAATCATGGGTTCTTTAAGTACCAGTCTGGATATTGCTCCTAGAGTTATATAATTTCTGTATAACTGAGAAGTGAAAAACTCAATAGACCTCAGATTTAAGAAATTTGAGAAATGGGGCAGTACTTGACAATACTGGTCTCATGGCATGTGATCAATCATACTGTATCCAGTATCTGTATCAAATTATCTCATTCCAGGCCTTTATCATTTCGCGGCTTTCTTACCTTCATTTTCTCTCCAATTGTTCTGCTGCATAAGTTCTTCAACTTGTTTAAGTTGTCTGCCCGAAATCTGCCTAGGAATGAAAGATTCAGGATTAAATCAAGCTGAAAAAATGAAGAGACTTCAAACTGGTCCAAACACTCTAAAACTGGCAAAGCAGGCGATGATTTGCATTGGGAGAGGGGGTTTCTTCATAGGGAGCTTCATAGAGCAGTGAAGTCAAATTCCACAGACCCCTCCCAAAAAAATAAAAAATTATTATAGGGATTTCTCTTTGACTCTTTTTCCTAACTTCTCCTCCTACCAGTTCACCAAGTATCCTAATCTCCCTAGATCTCTAATAAATTCAAACTTTTCTTCTTCTACTGTCACATCCCAGCATAAGTCCTCATTATCAACATGTAGATCACTTTAACAGGCTCTTGGCTCACCTCTCAACCATCGTTCATACTCTTAGATTTATCCTCCTTTATGAAGATTATATTACTGCGAGGAAAGCATTTTGTACATATTAACAGGCTAGAAGAGAAATGTGAGTTACTACTACTATCACAGGAAAGAGGGCTACTGAGGACTTTGGGGATCATGCAGGCCAATTCTCCCCTGTTAGAGTCCAAGCTGTGACACTTACCAGCTACCAGACACTGAGCCAATCTTTATGTGTTTCAGTTTCCTAATGTGTTAAAACAAGAATAATACTTACACTAATTTATTTCACAGCAATGTGTTTTATAAACCTAAAACATATGAATTATTAAAAATATAATTTAAATGAGATCTCTTCACATAAAGATGGATTAATATTCAGTGAAAAATAATACTGATTGTTAGATACAATTAATTTCATTTTACACATAAGATTTGGGAGAAAAACATCCTATATATTTTTTGTTTTATTTATTTGTTCACTAGAAATGTTGAAGTTGTTTTTTAAATTTCCATTTTGCATACGGGAAAACTAAAGCAGTGGCCAAGGTATAGACAAATTTAGGGGCCATTCTTATTCAAGAACTTGGTCCTGACTCTTGTTCAGACCCAGCTTTATTTTTCTCTAAACATAAAGTAGTTGAATCCTGTCATCTTTTATGAGTAAAGATTAGCAAGGAAGCAAACCTCTAACATAACACAGAACTTCAAGAAAGTATATAGGACATCACTCTCTAAAAAGTTTATATGGGAAACCACATGAACTACCACTATTGAAGAGAATTAGCATAAAACCCAGGCTAAAAAGAAACCAAGAAAATCAATTTCTCAAGACCTTTAAAGTGACAAACCCTAGTTTCAGGGCATTTGCAGCAGCATCTCAAGGAACCCTGCTCCCAGCTGGTTGCCAGTGTATTGCATCAGACGAAATGAATCACAAGAACTGCAGCAGCATCCTGCCAAATAGTGATCCACTTCAGTCCAGGATGGATGCCCTGCCTTGCCCCAGTGTTCCTTAGACATCTGCAATTAGAGAGCGATTTGACTTCTACCTCCATTTTTGCCAAAAAAAAAAATCATTTCCAACAAGCTTCTACCCTCCTCTGTACCAACAAGAGGTCACGGAAGTAAATCTAGAGCTGACCCTCCTTAACTCTCCCATATCTACTGCTGCAAGAAGAACTTTGCGTCCCTTCAAAGACAAGGTCCTGAGTCTTTGGGTATTCCAGTCCTACCCGCCCATTCCTTCCTAGCTACATGACTGATCCCAAGATGGATGAAACTACTCCTGGACCCACCAGCTGGTAAAGCGGCTATCAGCTTTATACGTATTTGGTGGGGAAAAAAAAAAAAATTAGGAGCCCAGCACATGGCTAGACTTTAATCGTTTATCTGCTCCGGCAAAAAGGAGGAGGGGGCTTCTGAGCTAAGGTAGCTCCCGGGATCCCCTCCCACCTTGGCTCCCTATCTCGCAGGAAGGCTGACAGCACGCTCTCCACACGCATGCGCCAAGCGAGTGCCCGCGACCCCGGCCGGCTGCTGCTGGGCGGGGGCCCAAAGGAAGGTGGAGGGGTTCCGGGAGGGCTGAGTATGGGCTGGGTAAGGAGGAGGATGAAGGATCCCTTCCCAAATTAACCCGGGCAGGGCGGGACAGGCCGAGGGGAGATCGGGGTCAGGGAGATCTGAAGAAGGGTCTCTCCCGCGCGTGGCCCGTCACCTACATCGTCTCCACTCGCTGTCCGCCCGCACCAGCTGGTCCACGAGCCCCGGGTCCTTGAAGCGCTTCTCTTGGGTTTCCCGGACCAACGCCGGATCTCCGCCTTTATCAACGCGAAACAGATCCAGGTCCAGCACCATCTTCTCTTCCCTTCCGGCCTTACGCTGAGGTTATGGAACTCACCTCTCCCGGCTTCCTCCTACTTGCCAGCTAGCGACGCACTGCGGCTGCGCGAGAGGCGGGGTTTGGGGCAAGCGCGGCCTGGGAGAGGCGACCAGAAAGGTCGGGAACCTAGGGCGCCTCCCTCTGGTCGGCGGGGTAGAATGCAACGGCTGGGCCCAGACAGGGCGGGAGGGGAGGGAAGCTGAGGACCTGGAAGGGAGCGGTTATCTTGGAGTTGTCTGTCTGTCTCTGTCTCTTCCTCTGTCGTTCTCTGTATTTCCGTTTGTCTGTCTCTCATTTTGTTTTGTTTCATATGAACGGAACTTTTATAATGTATTAATATTCTTGGTCTATTTATTCAAAATATTGTAACCGAGAGACTCTCCCCTGTCATGGCTGGCTTCTGGCGCAGGAAATAAGAGAGCGGGTGATGGATGTAGATAGATACCAGTAATCCATACTAATAAGCACCCGGATGGTCCGGGGAAGGAGTCCCTCCTGGTCATGAGTTCAAATCTGGCCTCAGACAATGATCAGTCACTTGACCCTCAGTTCCTCAGACGTCAAATGAGCTGGAAAAGGAAATGGCAAAAGGCTGCTCTTTGCCAAGAAAACCCCAAATGGCGCCACCTTGATTTTAGCACCCATTAAAGATGTTCATATGTGTCCAATTCTTCACGGCCCTTTTAGTCATTTTACTGTAAAATGACTAAAAGGGCCATGAAGAGTAGGGTAAAATGACTTAAAATTCCAGATTTGAATTGTGCCTGGTACACAGAATACAAAGATAAAAATGGAAACTATCTAGCAGCTTACAATCTATCTGGGAGATGGGCTCTTGACAGGGAAGTAAAAAAATAAATACAAAGTGATTTTTTTTTTTTTTTTGTGGGGGAGGCTAATAATTCAGCAAACCAATTTTGGATTTTTTAAATGCCTACTTGCATACGCTCAGGGTTGGTAGAAGGCCTTCAGCATGTTACATCGATCCTCTATGACAAACTTTTGGGAAAACCTGGATGAAATTTGTGCAAGATGGGCAGGTATGGATGGGTTGCTATCTCTCTATATATGTTGAAGGATACTCCTGAATGGATGGGATCACAGATCCCTTTGAGTACATGCTAGGGAGTGTAGGCCGGAGTAAAATAGTCCCTGGGAGCTTATGTTCTAACAAGAGACACAATATGTACATATACGGATAAAAACTACACACAAATCAAATGTAGCAGCTAGGACACTGGGAAAGGCTTGAGCTGTGTGTGTGTGTTTTTTTTAATAGCTTTTTATTTACAAGTTATATGCATGGGTAATTTTATAACATTGCCAATTGCCAAACCTTTTGTTCCAATTTTTCCCCTCTTTCCCTCCCCCCCTCCCCCATGGCAGGTTGACCAATACATGTTAAATATGTTAAAGTATAAGTTAAATACAATATACGTATACATGTCCAAACAGTTATTTTACTGCACAAAAAAGAATTGGACTCTGAAATAGTGTACAATTAACCTGTGAAAGAAATAAAAAATGCAGGCGGACAAAAATAGGGGGATTGGGAATTCTATGTAGTGGTTCATAATCATCTCCCAGAGTTCTTTTGCTGGGTGTACCTGGTTCAGTTCATTACTGCTCTATTGGAACTGATTTGGTTCATCTCATTGTTGAAGATGGCCAAGTCCATCAGAATTAATCATCATATAGTATTATTGTTGAAGTATATAATGATCATGCAAGTCTCTCCAGGCCTTTCTGAAATCATCCTGTTGGTCATTTCTTACAGAACAATAATATTCCATAACATTCATATACCACAATTTACTCAACCATTCTCCAATTGATGGGCATCCATTCATTTTCCAGCTTCTAGCCACTACAAATAGGGCTGCCACAAACATTTTGGCACATACAGGTCCCTTTCCCTTCTTTAGTATCTCTTTGGGATATAATCCCAGTAGTAACACTGCTGGATCAAAGGGTATGCACAGTTTGATAACTTTTTGAGCATAGTTCCAAATTTTGAGCTGAGTTTTAAGAAAAAGTAGGGATTCTGAGAAGCAGAGGAACAAACATTTCAGGCATGGAGGAGTGAATGCAACAATCATATTTCAAAATCAGGTCCACTCTGTGAGAAATGAATGGATATTTATTTTGTTAAATCATTCAATTTGATTGAATAATTCAAAATGAAAATTGAATTGGAGAAATGAAACAAATTAGAAAATTGAAACCCATAAGGATATCAAAGAATAATCAAGGGTAGAAGTTAGTTATCTTCCCCCAAAAGAACATAAGCTCCCTGGGGGCAGTGACTAACTTGTAATTGGAGGTGGTGGCCTGAGATTTGAAAAGAATTTTTGTTCTTTCCCTTAATTCTTCACTATTATCTTCTTCCTAGAATGTAAGCTCCTGGAGATGTAGAGATTCATGTTCTGTAACTTCTGTAACATCCAATTAAAGGGAATCAGGGAGTTGTGCTTTCAGGATTGGAAATAAAATGCTGCCTTTGGAGTTTCAAAGGTGTGTCTACCTTACTTAGGCACCCATTCTTGCAAGAATATAAAATGAATCTTTCCTGCATTCATCAGTGAGTCAGTGGAGTTTTTGATAAGATATTTTGTTTCTTCTAATTCTCTACTCTCCATACTTTTTCATTCCTTCCCTACACCACACCCCTTCCTCTGGCAGAGGAACTTCAATTTGAATGCCCAGATCAATTGTGTTTACTTAAAACCCTGTTCTGTTTCTGACTTTCTTGACTTTTCCATCTCTATCCTTCTCATCATTTTGTTTACTCTCCACCGTTTTTTTTTTTCCTTATGTATGTTGTCTTTTTCCATTAGGATTTATGCTTCTTAAAGTAGAGACTGCCTTTTTTGGTTTTGTATTTCTAGCATTTAGCATAGTTCCCACCACATAAAACTATTGAACGAGATAAAGTGAGATCTTTCAAGACAGTTGTGAAAATCGAGTAAGGCTTCATCTATTTCAAAGTTTGAGTAGGCTATCCCTTCCCTGTTATCCCCTAAAGGCATACTTAAGTCACCTTATCCTCCCTATTTCAGCCAAATATGGGCACCTATGTACTTATTGGTCAAGTTCAATTTCTTGGATAGTTCCCGAGTTTAGAATGTAAGATCCTCAGCCAATAAGGATGAGGGTTAGTGGTTGGAGGGGAATTTGCGTTAGGGATTAAAAGCCTCGACCCTGCCCCCTACAGTGCCTCCTCTCTTCAATTGTCTGCTCAATGGGTGGTGTGATGCCGGAGAAACTGAGGCAGGAGAGAGATTAGAGAGTTTTAATATTTTATTAATGGGAGAGTGAGACTGACTGGACAAGACTCTCATTTGGAATTATCCAGTGCTGACTGGGAGAATCTCAAATCTTTAAGTACCTTTTTGGAGACAAAGAAGAGGAAAGGAGGGAAAGTTTCTATCAGGAAGGGGAAGCCATAAACCCTAAAAAAAAATCCAGAGACTGGATGTCTGAATACAAAGAAGTAAAGATATCATGGGGCATCTTGGAATATTTTAAAGGAATATTGTAAATCCTTGAGGACACAAAAGAGTCAGGAGATCTACTCTCTTGTTTATCTTGCTAATTTATAACTTGAAAGCAAATAATCCTCAGTTTTACTGGGTCAGAGTGGGATTTACAACTAAAGAGATTGAGACAGAACAGTTAAGGAAATTGGGACAAGGGAAACTCGTGCAGGGAAACTGAGTCAGGACAGTTAAAGAGAACTGTGGCATAACAGTGGGATGCCTGTTCTTGAGAACGTATAATAAACTTTGCTTTGCTTCAAGAGATCTATCCAGTTGTTTTATTAATGGTTTCTGACCCACACAGTTTAAATGCTCTTATCTGTCCATCTGTGGGTAAAATTGTTGGTGCTGGAATAAAAATTAGAATCAGAAATTTAGGAATCAATGAGGACTTATTGAATTGCGTTTATCAATCAAGAAGCTCTATCCATAGGGCAGAGACTCCCCAAGGAACAAAAGGACAAATATTATTACATAAAATTCAATTAGAGAGGGGGTAAATTGGATATGAGGTACCTCTTGGTTGGATAGGATTGTTGCTGAAGGTTTGGGGTTAAGATTAGGGATGTATAAATGGAAAAGGCAATTGTTTAGACTGGCTATTTCTAGTAACTTAGCCCTAATAGGACCATTCTGGATACTTGGTGTTTCAACCCTTAGAAAGGTTATTAGCAAGGTTATTATCAGGGACTGCAATATAAATAGGGTTAGTAACAAGAAAAAGGAACTGCAAACAAAATGGAGTTACTTTTCTTGATTATCCTATACATCATATCACTTTCTGTCTCTCTTTTTGTCTCTCCCTATCTTATCTATCATCTATCATCCATCCATCCATCCATCCGGCCATCCTTCTATCCATCTATCTATCTAAACCTATCCATCCATCCATTTAATTAGCTAGCTGATGATGGAATGATGTGTGAGAGTCCAATATGCCTGGACCACAGAGTAGGTAAAGTATTGTGTAGGAAAGCTGTAAAGAAAGGATGGGGTCAGCATGTGAAGAATTTTAAATGCCAAATAAGAGATTATTTTTGATCCTAAAAGCAAAAGGGAGCCAGTGGAGTTCATTCAATAAGTGGGTAACATGGTTAAAACTATATGTTAGGAAAATCACTTTGGTGGCAAGGCAGAGTGACCAATTAGGAAATTATAGCAGATGGTGATGGCCTGAACTATGGTGGGAACTGTGTGAATAGAGAAAAGGTGGCATATGCCAAAGATTAAAACAAAAAGATTTAGCAAATGATGTGATATGTTAAAAAAAAATGAGCCGAGGAAGAAATCAAAGTTGCAAATCTGGGTGACTAAAAGAATAATGATATCTTTTTTTTTTAATAGTATTTTATTTTTTATTTTTTTCCCCAATTATAAAGACAAATTTTAACTTTAATTTAAATTCTTCTAAGTAATTTGATATGGATTATATGTATACAGTCATGTAAAACATATTTCCATATTAGTCATGATGTGAAACCCCCAAGAAAAAAGAAACATACCAAAAAAAGGTGAAAATAGTATTCTTTGATCTGTATTCAGAGTTTATCAGTTCTTTCTCTGGATATGAATAGCATTTTTCATCATGAGTCCTTTGTATTTGTCTTGGGGATCATTGTGATAATGAGAATAGCTAAGTTATTCATAGTTGATCATCATACAATGTTGCTTTTTATTGTACAGTGTTCTCCTGGTTCTGCTCACTTCACTTTGCATCAGTTCATATAAGTCTTTTCAGGTTTTTCTGAAATCTACATGCTCATCATTTCTACTAGCACTTATAACACATTCCTTACAGTATTACATTACATTCATATGCCACAACTTGTTCAGCCATTCTCCAGTTGATGGCTATCCCCTCAATTTCCAATTCTGTACTACATAAAAAGAGCTGATATAAATATTTTTGTAAAAGTAGATCATTTCCCCTTTAAAAAAAATCTCCTTAGATACAGTGGTTATAACTGGATCAAAGAATAAGAACAATTTGCACTTTGGGCATAGTTATAAATTACTCTCTTCTATGGTTAGATCAGTTTACAACTTCACCAACAAAGCATTAGTGTCCCAATTTTCCCATATCCCCTGCAACATTATTTTTTCCTAATCAATTTGAGGTGGTATCTCAGAATTATTTTATTTTATTTTAATTTTTTAAATAACTTTTTATTGATAGAATGCATGCCAGGGTAATTTTTTACAGCATTATCCCTTGCATTCACTTCTGTTCCGATTTTTCCCCTCCCTCCCTCCACCCCTTCCCCCAGATGGCAAGAGTCCTTTACATGTTGAATGGGTTGCAGTATATCCTAGATACAATATATGTGTGCAGAACCGAACAGTTTTCTTTTGCACAGGGAGAATTGAATTCAGAAGGTATAAATAACCCGGGAAGAAAAACAAAAATGCAGTTTATATTCATTTCCCAGTGTTCTTTCTCTGGGTATAGCTGCTTCTGTCCATCTTTGATCAATTAAGGCTCTCTTTATCGAAGAGGTCCACTTCCATCAGAATATATCCTCAGACAGTATCGTTGTTGAGGTATATAATGATCTCCTGGTCTCAGAATTATTTTAATTTGCATTTCTCTAATCAATAATGACTTAAAACATTTTTTATATAACTAAAGATAGCTTTGACTTTATCTAAAAACGGCTTGCTCATATGTTTTGATTATCAATTGGGGAATGACTTGTAGATAAGGAATGGCATCTTTAATGGAAATGGAGTATTTTTGGAAATTAGTTTTGCTTTTGAAATGAATTATTTAAGACATCCAGTCATAATAGGCAATCCTAGAGGAAAATGGAGAGCAATATTGGAATTCTGTAGAGAGATAGAAGCTAGCTACATAGTTCACAGAATCATCTAAGGAGAGATGCAAATCATTCGTGGCTCTCAAGATGGGCCAAACTAAAGGTCCCAGGTCCTTGGTCTTTGGGCAAGGATTGCCTCTGAGTGAATATAAATAGCAATTAATTTTAATTTGGCCAGAAACAGAGGGTCTTCCCCTCCCAGATAATTATTTTTTTTGACCAGGTAAGAAAGACCACTCTTTGACATAGTTCTTTCTTACCTAACCTTAATCACTAAATGTGCCTCCAATAGTCCTAATCAGTTAGGACTGGCCCCTGGACTCAGATGACTGCAAAGAAAGTGAGGTAGGCAACCTTGCACAGCCCTCCCTCTCTCAAATCCAGTTTGTATATTATGGCATCATCTCCCTGATGTCATGGTCCTCTTTGAGAAGGAAAGATAAATATTTGTACCCATGTTGGTCTTCTTTAATGTGGGGTTGGAAGGGACAAAGAAAGGGAGATAACGCAGAACTCAAATGTAACAAAGTACATGTTTTTAAAAAGCATAGAATTGTTCCCCTTGAATGTTTATTTCCCATCATCAGGTCTTTGCATAGACTGTTTCCTATGTCTGAAAAGCATTCCCTCTTCACCTTAGAGAATCTCAAAGCTCAGCTCAAGTATCACCTTCTACAAGAAATCTCTCTTGATTACAGGGTTCATTTGTCCCCACCCACCCAAATATTCTTTTGAATATAATTTCTGTACACATATAGTTTCTTCACAATAGAATGAATGTAAGCTACTTGAGGGCAGGAAATATTTTGATTTTGGTTTTGTACACATAGTGCTTTACACGGTGCCCAACATACAGAGGGCACTTAAATGATTGCTGACAAACTACCACAAAAATTGAATTATGTGTAATTAAAATGAATGAGCTGAGTCCCTAAGAGAGAAAAATGCATCTTTCTCCTTTTGTAGGTGTGAGTGTGGAATGTTTCAAATACTATTTGTGTGTGTGTGTTTGTGTGTATATGTATGTACATACATATACACACATACACATATATATACACATATACATTCATGCACATTACAGTATACATACACATATATACACATTAAATCATATATATAAATATCAAAATATATATCAATGTATCTCATATATCATTTTGATTTATCTATATCATATATAATTTTGATATATATGTACATGTGTATGTGTATGTATATGTGTATATATATAATACACACATACATTAAAAAATACATATAGAGGATGTCTGTGGATTTTTCTCCATTGATCAGGGAAAGTTTAATGAGGAGGGAAGAGTCATTTGTAAATGAATGTGATATAAAAACAAGTCAACAAGCATTTATTAAGCATATACTAAGTGCCAAGAACTAGGCTAAGTGCTTTGGATATAAAGGCAAAACCCTCTGCTTCTCTCCACTCCCCCCCAAAAAAATCCAGTCCAAGCTTTCAAGGATGCTCAGCTCTTAAAGGCGACAATATGCAAACAGCTATGTACAAACAAGTCACATTCAGGATAAATTGGAGATAAAAATGAACGCCCTCATTTTTTACAGTGAAAAATGAAATCCTCTGCTAAAAGAAATGTGAGAAGAGGATGATTTGGTAAACTACCTGGTCTTCTCTGGTCTTTTCTATTTCTTCACCAATTGCCCACTATTAGCCACAAGTAGGTCATAGAGCACTACTCCACCTACAATTCTCAAACTAAGTCTACCAATAACATTAGTTCCACCTACTTACAACCTGTTTGCCCTTCTCTCCACCCAGGCTCTGCCAAAGGGCCCTGAGCCATAGAATCACTTAGCATGTGACTACTTGCAGAGAAGCTTACGAAGGGGGTCTGTCTGGACCTGCCCCCCTCGAATTCAGCTTGCTTAAGGCAGTAGTGTTTAAACTGAATGGCAAGCAAGTGCAGAGAGAAGTAATCCTTGAGTCAGAGACGTGGTAAAGCAGGGAATACAAGATATTCCTGCAACTCCTCCCAAATCATTGGTAGGCTGAATTATAGGGCTTAATAAATTTCTTGGGATGATTCCCCAAGTGATTTGCAACAAAGCCATTATCAAAGTTGTGTCCAATAATTACAGCAGTTAAATCTCAAAACATCTACCATTCCATACTGTGAGATATCTGGACTAGCTAGCCCCTTTAGAATTCAGCTGGCCTAGAGCTGGAGAACTAGATTCAAAATTGTTTTTGACTTTTCAAAAGGCTTTCTCTTAAAGCCTTAGATTTTTTTTTCCAGATCTTTCCTTTTATTTCCAAAAGCTCTCCACTACCTCCCCCAAGTACCAGTATGGTACTTGGTACAGTCTGTGTTTAAGAAATAATCAGTTTATTTCATAGTGTGGTTTTGGGGAAAATAGCTTCCAATTTCAAGTATTATATAAAGTGGGTTGATTCTGGAGAGCAATTTAGAACTATGCTCAAAAAGTTATCAAAGTGTAACTACCCTTTGATCCAGCAGTGTTACTACTGGGCTAATATCTCAATGAGATCTCAAAGAAGGGAAAGGGACCCACATGTGCAAAAATGTTTGTGGCAGCCCTCTTTGTAGTGGCTAGAAACTGGAAACTGAGTGATTGCCCCTCAATTGGAGAATAGCTGAGCAAATTGTGCTACATGAATGTTATGGAATATTATTGTTCTGTAAGAAATGACCAACAGGATGATTTCAGAGAGGTCTGGAGAGATTTACATGTCCTGATGTTTAGTGAAATGAGAAGAACCAGGAGATCATTATACACTTCAACAACAATGATAGATGCTGATCAATTCTGATGGACTCTCTTTAACAATGAAATGATTCAAACCAGTTCCCCAACTGTTCAGTAATGAAGAGAATCAGCTACACCCAGAGAGAGAACTATGGGAAATGAGTGTGGATCACAACATAGCATTTCCACTCTTTCTCTTATTTGCATTTTTGTTTTCCAACTTTCTTTATAGAGCCAATTTTTCTTATGCAGCAAGATAGCTATGTAAATATATTTTATATTTATTTTGTATACATATATTGTATTTAACATGTACTTTAACATTTTTAATATGTATTTGACTACCTACCATCTAGGGAGGGGTGGAGGGAAGGAGGGGAAAAATTGGAACAGGTGGTTTTGAAAAGATCAATGTTGAAAAATTCCCCTGCATATGTTTTGTAAATAAAAAGCTATAATAAAAATCAATTTTGTGATATATCATGCTCATTTTTGTTAAATTTCCCCCCAAAATCGACTTTTTCTTAAAATACATATCCAAAAAAATTAAAGTGGGTTGTTATGGAGTTGCCCTAGACCAATCTGACATAAAGGCAGCCATGTAATGAAGCTGGATAATTGAAAAACCACAAAAATCTTGATTGCTCCTAACATCTCATTTCTTAGTTCCCTTTGCTTGAATCTCTCTTCTCAGCTTATCTAGGTTATCCTTGGCTTATCTTGGATCTAGTGGTATGTAGTAGGATCAGGAGCCATGGTAGGTTTTTTAAATGTATTGATATATTTTGTTTGGACTCGTCATTTCTTACTAACCTTTGCCACCTCCCACTCCCATCCCTGATATTTTCCCTTAAAGTTAAGCAAAGTCATCTAATAGTGATTGCAAGCATTGGCACAACTGTTGTATCCATTCTTACAGAAAGTTAAAATGTTAACAATTAACAGAAAGGTGTTTTAATACCATTCATCTAGTACCAACATTTAACCCATGTAGTTTCTTTCTGGTGTTCTTACTTCTGGCATCTTTATCATGGAACACCACTAGAAGAACATTATTTGTGCTAGAACTTTCAAAATAAAACTCTTTTAAGTTTTCAACTTTGGTAAAGTTCCTGGGGGAGGACAGTGTAGAAAACAGAAAAACAGGAAAACCTGGTTGTCTGAGTAGTTATAATTAATCTGTCATTAGTTTTTTATATACATGCATTCTGTGAGCCATTTCATATTATTTTTATTGCATTTGTGGATGTCCTCCAATCACGCACATCCCATGCTTCCTTACACTTCCATATTTTTGTTCATGCCCTTAAATCTAGAATGGCCACTTATATTTGCCTTGAAATCTAATCTATAGACTTCAAGACTTAGCTCAATTGTCACTTGCTGCATGATGGTTTCTTTCATATTCCTCTCCCTTTCCTCCTAATTTTTTCCTCTGAATTCTCAAAGTACTTTTTACTTTTATGCACTAATATTTTGTGGTTTAGAATATAGCTGCAATAATGTAATTTCAAATTCCTCCCTGCCCCTTCTATTCTTGTTAAGTGAAATTTAATGCTATTCTGTTTGTAGATAACATGGTCCTAGGGAAGGAGCACTGGGCCATAAGACCAGAGTTTTAATTATGGCACCATCACTTTCCAGTTTCCCTATTTTTAACATAAGAGGAGAGGGATATACTAGACTAAAGCTTCTTAAAAACTGTGGGTTACAATGCCCTATTGTGGCAGTGTTGTGTGAATGGGGGAATTGTGAAATTATCAGTAAATGTTTAATTTGTTTACCTGTTTTATATACTTATATGCCCAGGATTGAATAAAAATTTCTCAGGTGAAAAGGGGTCACAAGTGGGAAAAGTTTGTAATAAAGGACCTCTGAGTTCCTTTCCAGGTCTAAATCTATGATTCTATGACTTAGGCCAGTTGCTAGGAACATGATGGGGGCTGAAAGGTTAGGTCTAAAGGACTCTACTGGGATGAAGGAGAACAAGTGAATTTGAGGTATAGAATTGTCCTGAGAGACTTTCTCCAATGCTGGCTGGGTATGACCATCAGTCAGACTCACAAAAGAACTGAACTAGAGCATTTCTTAAAAGATCTGCTTCCACTCTCCTGTAGGGAAAAGGCAATATAGTAGTTGTAATTCAAAAGAGAAACAGGAGATGGCAGTAGGAATTCAGAAAATCAGATCAGCAGCTCAATGGGGAAGCTTTAGGGGTGTTCCAGTTGGACACAGCACTAGGAGAGTAAGTCACCTTCCTCCCTGATGGCAAACAAGAATGTGTTTCTGTGTTTGTTGATGGAAGAGGTTCCTTGCTATTGACCTTTTTAATTTCCTGTTTTTGCTTTCATGTGTCCTTTAGTTTAGTCTGGTAAAAAGCGGCATTCGATAGACCTCATGACCTGGACTTTAGTAGTAGCAGAACCAAAGTATAGCTTACACTTAGGTATGGCTTTTAGTTTTGGGGTTTTTTTGCATATTTGTTTGCAGAGGGCCCAAAGTACATTTTGTAATTATTAGCATAGTTTCTGACTCTCCCATTAGATTGTATTCTATATCTTTCATGTACTATCCTTCAGTAACTTACACACAGAAGTCACTTAATAAGTGTTTCTTGAATGATCAATGTAGACAGCAAGCTAACCTGTTTAAAACTACAGATGAATGTTTAGCTCTTTTTTGCACTCCCCAAGCCCATGTTCAAGGAAAAAAAATCCAAAAGGTACATTTTTATTTCACACACATTACATGCATTACCCATCCCCTAACAAACTACAAATTCTTGGAAAACAGTGTAAAAAGGAAATCCAACCCGTTCTGACAGAATTTTGGTTTCACAAAGCTGAAAAATGTATTACAAAGTCTCTGTTGTATAAATATAGTCAGTCTTTTTTTTTTTAATGTACAGTTTGGCCCAAAAAAAAGTCAAAAAAAAATCTTGGTTGGCATAAGAAATCTCCTGGTCCTTGAATATACATCATAATTTTTATTTGTGCCCCCAGCTAAACATAGGAATTACTTATGACTAATTCCTGTGTCCCAGGACTTGGAGCATCCCAATGAGATTTTAAAAGTTCCCTCAGAGAGCTTGTATAAGATATTATTCTCCTTGACAAAAAACAAAACCAAAACCAGGCTTTCTTAGAAATCATATTGAAAATATTTCTAAAACACAAATGCATATGTCCAAGATCTCTTTAAAAAACTCAAGGAGTAATGGGAAGATGGCTACTAGTGACCCTGATGGTGCTTTAGAGTCCCATGTAGACCCCCTGCCTATATGCTGAGGAAGAGAAATCTTTGAAAAATGCTTTAACCAAATCACTGGAATTCAAGCTTGTTCTGAGGAGGCCAGAATTTGGCTACCCAAAGTGGAAATAAGGAGGGTAAAGGAAGTGTGATTATTCCCTTTGAGGCTGTTTTTAAGAATGGTCTGGGAGCTTTCCATGTCCTTTGAGGCAGGAGGAGGAAAGAAAGTGTCTGGATGATGCAAAAACCAAGCCCTCTAAATAAAGAGGCCTAAGGTTGTAGGAGCAATTGTAAGGGTAGAGCTACTGAGTAAAGTGTGTGTATTTCCTGGGAGAATTTCCCAGCAGAGTCTCAGATCCTAAAGGAGGAAATAACCCTAATAGTGGGCTTGTGTTATCCATTGCTAAATCCTACCCCCCTACCATCAGTGTCACTGAGGTGCTCTAGCGTAGCATGGAGGCTTTAATGAAAGAATTTTGAGGTCATTTGTAGCTAACCCAGTCATTATGAAGAACAGAGACATGACTTTTCAATGATAACCTATTCTGTACAAACAAATTAAATATCAACTGACCGGTAAATAGTGCAAACAGAAAAAGTGGACAACTGGACCACTGGCCAAGGGACAATCATCATCATCTCAAGCAGTAGAGTGAAGGGAGAGTTATTGTCAATGGTGGAATTTTGACTCTTGCTCTGGTTTCTCCAGCCTCTCTTGTTACAGGTTTAGTGAGTAATAGAATAAAACAAAGGGACAAAGTGTGGCTTGCCTGTGCCCTTTGGGGGCCAGAGAAAGATGGCAGAGAGAAGGGAGTTATGGAGATGGAATCCTTCACTATAAATATCAGGGTAGGGAAAATATTTGACCAGATTCTTTAGTGAATTTCTTTATTAACTTTCTTGCTTGGCTCCAATGAGAACATCTCTGTGATAAGAAAGGGAAAAGTACCACCTAGTAAAGGGGAGAAAATCCTTAAAACAAAGCCCCCTGGCTTCTTTTGTGCTTCCTAAGAATATTGCTCCCTTTTATACTTGCCACACTTGTCCTCTCCACTCCAGGTTCAATTGGCCTTTTTAATTCAAAATATCATCAGAAGGAAAGGAGCTCAAGAGAACCCAGCTGACTTGGCACCTAGTTCCCCAAGGGGAAAGTAAGGAAATGCAAGGAGAGCTTGTGATAGTCAGGCATCAGCTCTGTAATTAGCAAGAAAGACCTTTTTTTCATTTTGGATCAATGAGAACCAATGGTGGATAAAGCTACAGTTTGAGAGGCTGGATCATTTTGACAAGCAGAATGTGAGCAAAGGAGCATTGTACAGACAAATGTGGATGTATCTGGCAGGTTTGGGAGTAGGCAGGGTGGGGAAATTTGGGTGTGTATATAAAAAATCTGTAATTTAAACATTTTATGATAAGGCCACATAAAGAATCTTGCAGCTGTAGGTGTGGGAGAGAGCTGGGCAGCCAAGTCACCACGGGCTCACAAAACAATCTGCCTAGGTGAAGAAGCAGGAGGCGGCAGATGTGGGCCCCTCACATATCCATGTCTCCTGAGGATGTCTTCAATGGCACGGAATCAAAACCATCTGGGGTCCTCTGAAAGAGAGACAATGATTGGGGATGGCTGGGATCCTTGGGCCTTCTTTGATACCCAGCAAGGACATGCAGTTGGGGTTGGGGAAGAGAGAGTCACTGAAGAAGGACTAAGGAATAGGAAAACTATAAATAGGTAAATGGAAAAGATAGAAGGGTAAAATTCCTGATTTCAATAGCTACATAAAAATGAGGACTTTTTTGGTCAGTATTTGAGCTTCTTGATTTTTTGTTTTGTTTTTTAGGGACATCTTATTGATCAAACAAATTAGAAACGCCGGTGATAAAAGCTAAAAAGAAAAGTTTTTAAGAGAAAAAAATAAAAGCTTCCTGCCTCATCAGCCTAATTAGAATTTAAGTCTCTCTCTGTCATAATGTTGAATTTTTATAATGTGCTTCCCCACTCCATTTCCTAATTGCCAAGTTCCTTGGGATGGATGGATGATTTTTCCCACCAGAAAATAAACAAAAATAAAAACAAAAAATGAAGAGAGCTACCTAGTGAACAGAATTCAGAAGTTCAGACCTTCCTTTCCTCCTCCACATCTCTAATCCCCCTTCTTTCCCAAATGTTTGCCTCAGTTTTCTCAACTGTAAATGGGGGGAATGAAGTACCCAGGGTGGTTATGAGGATAAAATGAGATAATATTAGCAATGCACTTAGCAGAGTGCCTGGCACATAGTAGGTGTTATATAAATGTTAGTTATCATTATCATTACTGTTATTATTATTATTTACACACATACCACACATGTTTTTAAGTCATTTGGCAGGGGGCAGGAACTAGGGCACTTGTGGAACTGCAGAAGCAGCTCATGCTGGCTATGCCTTCTGTTTGGCCCCATGCCCAGCCATAAAGTAGTGTCTAGTGTTCCCATTTACAAGCATCAAGCTCACCCTCTCACCCACACAAACCCTATCCCTCCCAACTCTGAATAGCTCATACATTGACTGTCAGCTCTAACTCACTGCCTGGGACTTGGCCAGGATGCCTTGAGGGATAGTACCCCCTGCTGGTCAAACAAGGTGTCTTGTCCCCTGCTTTGGATCAAGACCAACTTTTAGTCTGGGGAAACATTAATAACACGATTCCACATTTATAAAGCACTATTTCCAAGAGGCTAGAGCCAGCCTAATTAAAATCAAACCCTCTCTACAATATAATTATATGGTTTTAATATGGGTTGGTTTGTTTACATTTTCAGAAAGAGTTGCTGAGTAGTTTGCCTACAAGAAAAAGATTTATTTAGGGCTAGAAAGGACCTTAGAGATTGAGACCTTGGGGATGCAGAACCATAGGTCACAGAATTGAGTAATTCTGGGCCACTCAATTTCCCAAGAGAGTCAGTCCTTCCTAGGAATGATGCCCTTCTCTGGTACCATGGGCTATATTCCCAGTTCTATTACCTTAGAAGTAAATGACTTGATCTTCCCAAAGAGCGACTTTTTGCTGGTGAATATGAGATCATCTTCTACATCCTCACCCTCCATGATGGCGCAGCTGTCAGCAGCGGGCAGGTCACAGTCCTTAAGGGTGGCATTCATCACCAGCTTGGAATATTTGTATTCCAGTCTATGAAAGAGAAGGACAGGAAAACAAACATACCGTTTAGATTGACAGCGTTTTTGTAAAAGCAAGCTGAGCTGTAGACAGTCATTGCCCTTTCATGGCAGGGGAAGGTGAGTTAGAGAGGGCAAGGTGGAAAATAGGCTGGGTTTAAAAAAAAACCATTGGCTGACTTGTGGAATTTCAAAGCACCTATAACCAAGTACCATGGAAATAAAAATATTCAGGGTAACAGAAAAATGAAAAAATAAACCCATCCCACATTTATTTTTTAAATAAAGATTTTCTAGCAATTCAATGCACTGCTCATGGTGATGGTTGATATCATCACCCTCATTTAAGAGGCATCCAAGAATAGGGTAAGTGGTTAGCAGGGAAGGATTCAGCAACTTTGACTCCTGGGATATGAGATGCTCCCTCCCGCCCCAGCCCCTTGGTTCCATCCCCCTGTATTATCCTCCATCCCAATCACTACCCAAATATCTAGTCATGTACTTTTGGTTCTTTTTCCAGAAGTAACAGGTCATGACAGTGAGAAGAATAGCAGCACAGGTGCCTGCAGAGATGCCCACTTTGAGCCAAAAATCCATAGTCTTGCAGATGGTAACACTCTGGTCAGGCAGGGAAATACCTCCTGTACACAGCTTCGGCTCTCGCCACACATAAGTGGTTCTCTGTTGGGGAGGGAAATGAGGATTTTAGCGTCAAACCTTTATGTTTCCTAGGATTAGTGACTATTCAGCCAGGGGAGCTTACCTGGATCCCAGCCACACAGCTACTGATGATAGCATGGTAGTCAGAGCTGGAGCAGAGGGGGCAAGCTGTTACACTCTCCAGTAAGAAGTGGAAGTTACAGCCATCACAAGTCCCATCTGAGCATTTCCTAGCAGGACAGAGAAAGGAGAATATTTCTTATAAGGAGGGTACATCTAGTAGAAAATGCCTGGGTTCCTCCTTGTCATAGATTCTCTGACTTAGCCCTTTTTTTTTCAGATCTTCCATGTTTCTCCCAAAACTTTGATTCCCATCCCAATTGCTAGCATAGTCTTTGATCCTTAATGCCATTTTAACATCATTGTACACAAAGAACATATATAACAAATGGCTTGTCAATCTTATGGTATCTCCTTTCTTGTTTGTATTGCCCATTGTACCCCTAAGCTCCCTAATCATCAAGATCTCTACCATCAGCAATATTCTCATGTAGCCTCCTCAGCCACTGAGCCCCCCTACCATTTTTATGTTCTATTTAGTTGATTGCTTAAAGTAGGACTTCTTAAACTTTTCCCATTCATGACCCCTTTTCATCCCAAGAATTTTTATGTGACTTCATCTTGAATCTGAGCCAAAGTGTTTCTGGCATTGTTTGGGCATGCACAGTGCAAAAATATGCATTTTGAGTGTTTAGAACTAAGGCTGCAATGAAATTGCATGATACCACAATATGGGAAAGTACTGCCAGAAACACTGCCAGAAACATTATACATTTGATTCTGAATTACTTCTTGGTCATTGCATTCAGAAACCCTTGACTGTTGCCAATTTTTTTTTTTACAATCCCCATATTCCATTAGGAGACTTCACATGGGGTTGCAACCCACAGTTTAAGAAGCTTTGGCTTAGAAGCTTTAGTCATTAAGGGTGAACCTTCAAATCACCATGTGCCTCATTTATGTCCTTTGCTGATGGCATTTTCTGTGCCTTTTACAATGGCTGAGATCCTTAGTTTGTCTCAAGAGTGATTTAAAGAACCAACTAAATATATATAAAAATAGAATGCAGAGACTGGAGCTCATGATAGTCTGCATAGAACAGGAAGAAAAATAGAAAGTAGAAAGTTCTTTGAAGGTGTGAACGATTTTGTTTCTATCTTTCTGTCTTCAATTTCTAGTACTATTTGGTACATAAGAGGCACTTAAATATTTTTTTTTGATTAATTGGCTCCTGAATCTGTTGAGAGTTCAGGGCTCTTTGCATCCCCAAAGACCCATTAAGAGATTCAAGATGCCTTCTCCCTCTCGACCCTTCAGCCATCTCCTAAATAATGGAAAACATAAACAGCTGAGGAAAATAATAAACTGGGTTTCAGTGCTCCCCATCTATTATGCTTACACTGGCAAGGAGAGACTTCCAGAGGCAGGCTTCAGTGGATTGCATCTGACTCGCACAGTGGTTGACCTCCCCGAAGTGCAGGATTGTGTCACCTCATTAGACCTGAAAAGGAATCCAGACCACTTGAGGGAGACCCCAGATAACAACTGGTGCTTCTAAGGAGTCAACCTAAGACCCTCTGTTGGCAGCAAGGATGTTTGGGCTTTGTGACACAGAGATCAAACAAATGTCTGGTATTGGCTTGGTTTATTCATGTCTGAAAGTGGGAGAGGGAGAAAGACTGGGAGTTAGGAGGGAGAGCAGAAGGCTTGATGGTGCAGCAAAGGAGTGGTGATGGCAGAGGCAGAATGGGGCATACATTTTCACACATGACCAATGTGTTCATGGTTTTGTTTAGCTGAACTTATTTGTTACAAGGTTCTGTAGTGGACACAGAGGTGATAGTAATTTAAAAGAAAAAAAATATTTTAAAATCACTAGGATGGAAGTATGTTAAATATGATTGTATGTGTATAAGCTATATTAGATTGCTTACCATCTTGAGAAGGAAAAAAATTGGAAATAAAAATCTTATAAAATATTGAAAAATAAAAATAAAATGTGCCTAAAAGATAAATTCATTAAGGGAACAAAATACAAGAATGTGACTCACTATAAGTATATATTGTTTCATTCTTTGTACTTGTATTCCTTAGTGCCTAGCACAGTGCTTGCACATGGCAGGCATTTAATAAATAATTGTTGATGATTATAAAATTGGTGAATTTTTAGTCATAGAGACTATCTAAGCTCTCCTCCTTGCTTTCAGGACAGGACAGACTCAAGAATAATACCAAATTCCAGAAGATGCTTTGGTCAATGGACCATAACTGTATTTTATGGACAGATGCTTCCCAAGTCATAGTAATTTTATATTGTTGAATGGCCAACCAAGGGAGATGGATGGATGGATGGATGGATGGATGGATGCTAAAGAACTCTTTACTTTACCCAAGAGTAGTTTTTTACAGGTCTCTGAATAGTTTCTCACCTGTAAAAGAAGATCACATCAGGCATCCTTAGAGTTTCGGAGGGAAAAAGTTCCAGCGGGGAGGTGATTCCATCTAGGTTCATATTAGTTGTCACTCCTGCCAAAGCAAAGTCTCTCAATTAATTCTCAGTAGGAATACAAAAACATTCCTCTCAGTCCTGTATCTCACCAGAGGTTTTGTGAATCTATATGTTCTTGGAGACAACTAATGAATGGGGCAAAGCTCAAAAAAAAAAAAAAAAAAAAAAAAAGACCAAAGAAACATGGTGAATTGGGAATTAAATTAGAAATGGAATCTAGAAGTTCAACTGCCCAGTCTTAATCTCTGACCATTGATGCATGTACTCTTTTTCTTCATTCATTTACTCATTCACTCATTCATTCAAGTATTTACTGTCTCTTGTGTGCTTGTCCCCTTAGATCATTACCTTGTTGTGGCAGAGAGGCTTGCATAGTTCACTGAAGGTATGGACTATGATTGTGTAAGGTTACCCAAGAAGGACAGATAATAGTTTCACATCACAGGATTATCCAAGAGAGACAGGACATGCTTTTGAACTGACATGCTAAAGAGGACTTTTGAGAATCCATCAGACAGGAGATCAAATAGGTTAGTACTTAAAGAAATTAATTCAGTTGCTCATGTTTAACATATTTGATTTCTTGCTGTCTAAGGGAGGAGATGTGGGGAAGGAAGGGAAAAAAATTTGGAACACAAGGTTTTGCAATGGTGAATGTTGAAATTATCTGTGTATGTATTATGAAAATGAAAAGTTTTAAGAAAAATAATTTTAAAATTTAATTTAGGCTATTCAATAGAAGGTCAAATACTAAAGCTGAAGCTTAAATACTTTGGCTACAGAATGAAAAGAAAGAAGTTACTGGAGAAAAACCCCATCCTATAGCTGGGAAAATTGAAGGTAAAAGAAAAAGGGGTTGGCAGAGGAGATGGATAGTCTCATGGAAACAAAGATGACAAACTTGGATAGACTTTGAGAGCTAGTGGAGTTGATGGATGGGCCAGCATGCTATGGTCCATGGGGTCACAAAGAGTCAGGCACAGCTCCACAACTGAACAACAGCAAAACTCCTATGTGCTTAGGATCCCTTGGAGACCCACCTTCAAGACCCACTTGAGACCTGGCTGACTGTGTCACTCACCTATAAGTCGATCAGCAAGGCTGACAGGCTGTGAGGAGACCCCTGATTTATAGCCTGTCACCTCGGAGGGGATGATAACCGCCTGGCAGGCATAGGATGTGATGGATTTAGAGAAACCTGATTCCCCCTCTGGGATCCGGATGTCAGTGACATTGTCTGTGCAGGAAGCCATTTTTTTACCCTGGGGAAGCAATGGATCAACAGTTAGGGAAAACCATTAAAGGAGAAGAGGGGATAAACTGGTAAAGGTCCAAGATTTCGGCTTTTCTGTGGCCCAGAATAAGGAATTACTCATTTCATTCTTAATTACAAGGTAGGGAGGAAATGAAGGCCAGATCCCATCTGCCCTGGCTTTTGAGACTGTACACCAGGCATCCTCAAACTTTTGTAAAGAACTATTTTCCATGTGAGATGGTTTGAGGTGACAGTATAGGAGCACTGAGACCTGGTTTCATTTCTCTGCATTTCAAGTCCCAAATTGTCTCCCTCCCTTCTTCCTAACCCTATAGTAGAGAAAGCCAGCATTTGAGATACGGATAGAGATAGATATGTCTATTTATCTCTCTCTCTCTCTGTATATATATATAATATATTACATATATATATATAGAGAGAGAGAGAGAGAGTGTGATTTTCACTAAAAGTGGTCCATCATTGTAGAGAACACACTTTGAGATGACAAAGCAATCCCTTTATTATCTGCTGAGCCAGCAGAGCCAATGACTAAAGAGAATTTTAAAGGAGACAT
Source organism: Antechinus flavipes (assembly GCF_016432865.1). Classification (NCBI taxonomy): domain Eukaryota; kingdom Metazoa; phylum Chordata; class Mammalia; order Dasyuromorphia; family Dasyuridae; genus Antechinus; species Antechinus flavipes. The sequence continues at coordinate 55,308,517 of NC_067401.1, forward strand.
AATCTGTGAGCTTGCTCTCCTCCTCCAGCCCTCCAGGTGGCATCATGGAACCTCCATGGAGACCTTCATGGGATGGGGTGCCCAATTAAGTGGCACAGTGGATGGGGTGCTGGGCTAGAAGTCAAATTCAGCCTCAGATGCTTACTAGATGTGTGATCTGAGCTAGATCACTAATCCTCTGTCTACTTCAGCTTCTTCAACTGTAAAATGGGAATAATAATAGCATCTGCCTCACAGAGTTGTGAGAATCAAATGAGAGAATATTTTTTCAATCATAAAAGTACTTTTAATTTAAACTTAAAGATTGCCAGTTAAAAAAAACAAAGAAAACAAAATAAAAGGAAAACCAAATTCCCTTTAAGAGTATAAAATAATTTTTTTTTTCTACAAGAAGAGAGAAAAATTGGGGAAAAGTTGTGCAAGAAATCCCTGTTTACTTGCTTTTTAAATAAGTTTTTTTTATTTCTCAAAATACTTCAAATAGTTTTCAACATTCACCCTTGCAAAACCTTGTGTTCCAAATTTTATATTTAAAGAAAAATTTAGTACAGTCCCTGGCATGTAGTAGGTACTATATAAATGCTTATTATTCCCTTCCCTTCCCCCAGAAAAAAAATCCCTTCTGTTAAAATGATCTTTCCTTTTCTAGATTCCCAGACAGCATATTTTCTATTCCTCTCTCATGTACTTATTTTATTCTATTTTGCATAATAAAAATATTATGTCTTACATATTATGTCCTTCTACTAAATCCTAAATTCCATGAGAGCAAGGATTATTTCATATTAATTTTTCATATCTTCTCCAGCATCTAGCTCAATGCTTTGCATATCAGAACTTAAATGTTTATTGAATTACATTTTCAAAAATAGTTTAAAAAATGATAATCTCAAGATTTTAATTATTCAAGAAAAAATGTGCTGGATGGAAAAGTTGTTTCCCCACATTTCCTCCTGCCTCTTCTCTGGTCATCAAATTTTTCATCCCTTACCCATCCACATACTCTTCCCACACGTGTGCTTCTCACACATTTTACCTGGTTTCCACAGAGGCTGAGAATAAAGTGGTGGAAATACTTGAGCCCTTTGGAAGTAAAGCTTGGTCCCCCAGACAGAGAAATAGGATTTGCCAAGGCTGAGAAGTCATAGTTGAAGGTTCTGGCTCCATTACTGACAGAGAAAGTGCAATTGTTGAAACACAGCGAATGAATCTGCAGGGAGGAGGTTTAGGAATTCAGTCAGGTGAATTACAGGTTTCCTCATCAACAATATAAATTTCTAAATTCACCTCTCCTCCCCAATCTCATTTCTTAGCTTTCTGTAAAAGAACTAACCACAGTGGCTCTTTTTTTCCTAATCTTATTCCTTGCTCCTATTTTAGGGAAGCCATTCCTCTGTGTGGCTCAATTATGACAATAATTAACATTTATAGAGCATGTTAATGTTTGTAAAGTACTTTACATAAAGTTTCATCTACACATTATTTCATTTTAACCTAGAGGTCATGCTGTATAATAGCATAGCAAAAAGCCCCTCCATGCCTTAGAACATAGTAAAGGTAATTGTCTCTCAAAATCAAAAAATTGATTCCCAAAATTGGACTAGATAAATCGTTATGAAATTATGTGGAATTAGACTGAAATGGAAACTTGGGACACCAGGGCTCCCTCTTTCTCCCCCACTTTTTAAAGAGATGAAAAAAATACATGTTTACTTATTAGGCCCTTGAATAAACCTAATAAATTATAATAATAATGATAAACCTCATAACCTTCTAGGTTTAGATAGATTCTAATTTCTCTTATTTATCCCTAAAGGACAGGACAAGATTCCCTGAAGGTAAGAGGGAAGACTGGGCTCTGGAAAGCAAGAGTATATCATTCATACAGCTAACAAGTCCTGGACCTCCAGTATCCTAGGTATATGCCCAGGAAATATATTTGAGCTCAGGTGCTTCTTAGGATCTCTTTGAATAGATTAAGCAGCAGTCAGCTTGACGGGGAAGTGAATGGGAGAGTAGACTGTGTGACACCTTGTTACTCTGGGTCCCTGGGCCACAGGGCACACAGGCCTGGACCCCGTAGGGCTGGTGAGCTCTCAGGAACGTGTTAGCAGGGCAGGAGTGGCAGGCCCCAGATTCCCGATTAATGTAGTAGCCAGCGGGACAGGAAGTGCAGGAGGAGCCAGAATCGGAAGCCTCCAGGGCACAGAGGCGGCAGTAGGAGGCCACCCCGTCCATGGCATTGGTGACATTGATGGAGTAGAGTTTGGCCACATCATTGGTGTACTTCCGGCCCTGGAACCGAGACAGAAAGGAGAGAGAGAGAAAAGAATCAGTATTTGAGTCCCAAGGAAAGAATCCATAGTTGGCGTCCTTGGGGAATAATATTATATTAAATTACATTGTTGTATTAAATAATAAGCCTAGAAATACAGAGAATTTCTTTCATCATTGTATTCCTCAAACATTCACTACACTACTTTTACATAAAGCATTTCCCAATATTTAAACACTAGACTAGCCCAGATCTAGAACAGACACAGAGATCATCTCTGTGACAAGAGAGGTTGTTAGATTCTGAAACTGGTTTTCTAGGAGGGCTACAGAACCACTTACCTAGGAAAGAGCTAGAAAAAGATCGATCTCTATCTGCCTGGTCTGGGGCATTTATGTCAGATAATCGAATCAGTTATCAGTTAAGAGAAAATCTCCTAAAGTCCTTCTAAATAAACCTAGTGCTCCAAGTATCCTCCACCCTCCCAGGCCACTTGTGAGAGTTCAAATTGTCTTATCCTGAGCAAGGATGGGCCTGGGAGTGAGAGCTGGGAGAAGTGGAAGACTCACAGTTTCATGGGAGGTGGTCCTCTGGAAGGCCCAGGTGAAGCTCATGCTGGAGTTCTTCTCAATGATATACGTGTAGGACTGTTTGCCTTTTGGTCCCTTCCAAGTTTCCACTGGGGTGTTGGTCCTGGAGTTCATTCCCTGAATCCAAAACAGGGAAAGAACTTTTGTACCGAGTCTGAAGCCTTCCTAAGCCTGCCCTGGTCTTCTGCTCTGTCTTCCTCCTGGCAGTGGATGAAGACTCAGAGCATGATGCCCTAATGAGACTCCCAAGTAGTTGGGGAAGACCCTGAGAGCAGCAGGGTGCCTCCTTCTGAGACTCCCCAAGGCACCCGTGTATGGGGCCTTCCCCTCCACCCCACAAGTAGATTCATTAACAGAATAAGTGGATGCAGCCCCAGGAAGTACCTGCCCAGGCCAGGGATGCAACCTACCACCATGAAATAAAGCTCGCAGTTCACGGAACACACGGTCTCAAAGACAAAGGTAATTCTGGCAATCTCTTTATTTTCTGTGTCCGCCATCACGGAATGCGGAGGGCTGTGGGAGCAGAAGCCAGATGTCACTTCCAGGGGGCCGTAAATAGAAATTTAAATATTACGTCGTGGGCCAAAAGGGAGAAGGGGCAGGATGAGGTTCTGGGTGCTTGGGAGAGACCTTCTCTAGTCTTGCTTCTTTAACAAAGAGAAGGGAGCTTAAATCCCATTTCTTCCTGCAAAGTGGAAAATCTTCACCAAGTGTGTCTGACAATTGTGACCTATGCAGAGCCAAGAGAAACTCTGCTGGGGACTATTTGAGGAGGATCTGGCACTTGACCAGAAAGGGAGGAGGAACACCAACAAAAATTCTAAAAATTTAGATAATCCTCCCGTGATAAACTCACGATGGGATTCAAGCAGAGTACAAAGGAAGAACAGGTGAAGTTACGCTGGCAAAGGAAAAGCTGAGTTTGTTGTTGGCTTTGCTTTTCCCCTTAAAAAACATAACAAAGAATTCACCATGACTCTGGAGAAATCCAGAGACAGCTTTGCTTCCCATTCTAGTCCTCCCTCTTGAGTCTGCGGACTCCCTATATCCTCAGGTCCTCTGTTTCTAAACCAGTGGTTCTGTTCGCCATTGGCTGAGAAGAAAGAATTTAACCTGGGTTCACAGGCACCCAAGCCCAGGGAAATCAAAGAATTTTAGTATAGGAAGGAACTAGCATGTTCAGATAAGGAGGCAGACTCAGAAGGATTAAGAGCTTTATCCAAGATTAATGACAAAGACATGAGTAGACTCCTTGCCCCCAACTCTTTATAATTTTATTACAGTCCATTACCACTCTTAGGATACCGTATAATATCCTCCTTAAAAAGGGGAGAAGGAATATTCAAATAATACTTCTTGGTCAATGAGGACAAAAGGATTTTTTTTTAAGTGGGAGGAGGGAGGATAATCGCTCTTCCCAGGGAGACCACATTGCAATACTTTTTCAGAAACATCAAGAGCAAGAATGAGAGCTACAATACTGTGTACTGGGAAGAAAACTGGCCTATGAATTATGAAAGTCTGTGATTGAGTATAAGCTCTGTAACTGAATAAATCAGAGCATTGAGTCTGGAAGCAGGAAACTTCATCTTCCTGAGTTCTAAATCTGCCCTCAGATACTCATGACCTGTGTGACCTGGGCAAGTCACCTCATTCTGTTGGTCTTAGTTTCCTCATCTGTAAAATGAGCTAGAGAAAGAAATGGCAAACCCTCCAATATTTTTACCAAGAAAACCCCAAACGGGTTATGGAATAAGACATGATTGAAGTGACTCAAAAACAACAACTGAGTAGATAAGTCACTCTAGTCTCTTATCCATTCTGGGCCTTAGTTTTTTTTATCCATAAAGTTTTGAACTAAATCTCTAAAGTCCCTTCCAGCTTGAGTGTAGTTTTTTAAGCAGTAAGACAACAGGTGCTACACTTCACTAGGAGGTATTAAGCAGGGTAAATGTAGCTGTCCAGAAATCTTGATTTCATTCAGACTTCAAGCCTGAGAGTCACTTCTTAGAAAAACTTAACCCTTTGTGATTTAGATGTGGCAGCTTCAGCTCCAATCCCTTCTGGGAGTTTACATTCCTCACCTGAATCCTGGTACAATCAGTGTAAGAATCATGAAGTCATTATCTGAGGCTCCAGCAGCTGTATAAATATGGTCTCCGGCCACCTCCCAGCCTGGAAAATCAGGGAGAAGAGGGTGCACTCCTGAGATCCTGATCAGGAGGGTCAATTATGACTGATTCAAAGAATGAGGCAAAATGAGTTTCTAAAATGGGCAGAATCTCTCCATTTCCAGACAAGAGATTCATGAGGTGATCCAGTTACTTTGGTCAAAGACCTTGCAATCATCAGGTTAAAAGGAAGAATTACAAGATTTGGAAAGCAAGAGTCATTTTTAAAGGGGCGTCAAGGACACCAGGGAATACTGCAGAGCCACCCAAATGGGCAGAGGGGCTGAGGCAATCATAGAGGAGAAAAGGGAGGGTCCTTACCTGCCATGCCCTTGTACTCAAAATTGATTCCACTAAGAACCGTAGTTTCCATATTTGTAGGCAAGGTGTTCCACCATTTATATTCAAAACCCAAGGCTGGTTCAGTTCCAGCTGGGCAGCTAACACAGCCTGACAAGAGGTAAAGCACAAAAGTTAATTGATAGAGTTGCAGCCATATTGGTTACTGACAATAATAGCCAGACAGCAAAAAATGGGACAGTGCTAAATTCTGTTCTAAAAAATGCCTAATCCATGGACTCAAAAAATCTAATTTTTATTTGCCATATTTAACAAACTCAAAAATATTGATCTGTAATCAATCTATATCCTATATATATATAGATATCTTATATAGAATATATAGGATATCCTATATCCAGGTATATAGGATGATAAAGACAAAGGTTAAAAAAAATAGACAGAGAAGGGTTAGATACCTTACAAGTTCAGGTTTTCTCCCAAATTGTTCATTCTAAAACTTGATGCATCTTATAGATCAGAGCACCTTCAAGCCCAACACATCAGTTCCTAGTACTGGATGTAATTCATTCCTCAACTCCTTTCTTCCCCATCATTTCTGAACTCTGTTGCGTCTAGTTGGGCTGTCCCCTGCTGGGAAACCTAGTGGCAATTTTTTTGACTCAGGTAGAAGTCCACCTCACACCCAAGTCATTTCCTTCACACCTGTGCCAGTGTCTGTAAGATTTCACTGCTAGAAGAAGGAAGGGGATGGGAGTAGAACTCAAGTCCCTATATTGTTACATCCCCTTGTTGTTAGCGCATTCTTCAGGAGATAGAGGGCTGTGTTCAGTGCTCCAGGTGGGATTATCAGCCTAATCGCTGTAGGGTGAGATGGTAAGGATAGGGCAGTGGGGCAGGGACTCCAGGTCACCTGAGCCATTGGAGAAGGAGCCATAAGGACAGGGCTCACAGGTGCTGGTGTTGGTTTTGAAGAATCCTGGATTACAAGGTGGACAGCGGGTTTTCATTCCAGAGGCTGGAAGTTTCACAGCTCCCTTAAGATCTTCACTGCAAGTTTTTGGCTCTGCCCATTTGTACATGAGCTGTGTCTGATGAAGAAAAAAAAAAAGATCCAAGAATTGCTAGCCATCCATCCTGTAGGATTCATAGTGTATCAAAGGAGTGTAATCATAAACAATTAAATCTGTTGGGAATCAAATCAATGAGCAATGGGAACTACAGGGAAGAGCAAGAGTCAGTTCAGTCACTCATTCATTTATTCATTCATTCATTTACACATCAACCATTTTTAGTGACCTGTATATAAAAGCCATAGAGCTAGGTACAATAAGGATGAGGCAAAGATATTAATATCTATGAACTGTGTTAGAACTACTATGCTGAACTGAATATATACTTGAACAAAGTATATGTAATAAGAATTCATAGTTTCACTAAAATTTTCTTCTTCTTTTCTCCTTTGTATATAGAACTGCTCATATTTGTTAAGCTTTGTCAATTTCATAATAATCAAAAAGAAAATTTAGCATAATATTTTAAAAATAAATTATCTGAACCCACATAGAACTTGGGAAGAAGGGGATATGACAAATATATCTTACTATGCAATAATGATGTGATATTGTCTCCATAATTTTTTATTGAAACAGCTGAATTTTATATATCTATATGTACACATACATACATACATACATAAGCATAATCTTATTTTATAGGCAGAGTTTCTAATATTTTAAATTACTCTATATTTCATAATCTAGATATTATATTCAGGCATAGAGAAGAATGTAAGTAAAGGCCTGGAAAACTTTTAGATTTATAAAAGTTTAGGTTTCCTCTTAAATTTTGCATTTCAAAACCTCATCAGATTTCAGAAAAGCCTGGAAAGACTGACCTGAACTGATGCTTAAGTGAGCAGAATCAAGAGAACATTATATGTTGCAATTATAATAGATTTGGCTCTTTTCAACAATGAAGTGATTCCAGGCAATTCCAATATACTTGTGATGGAAAGTGCCATCCTTCATCTAAAGAGAGAACTATGGAGAATTCATGTGGATCAAAGTATAGTATTTTCACTTTTTGTTGTTTTTTGCTTGTTTTCATTTTTTATTTTCTCCTGTTTTTTTTCCCTTTTGATTTGATTTTTCTTGCATAACATGATGAATATGGAAATATGTTTAGAAGAATTGCATGTTTAACTTATATGGGATTACTTGCTGTTTTGGGGAGAGAGGATGGGGAAAAAAGGAGAAAAAACACAAGGTTTTACAAAGTGAATGTTGAAAACTATTTTTGCATATATTTGGAAAAATAAAATACTATTTAAAAGAACACTCCTCCCAAAACCAACAACACATACAAGTAAGAAGAAAGCCAAAAACAACAAACAAAAACTAAAAACTCAGCTCATTCCAGGGCATTCTCCAGCCCATTAAGTATTAATATTATCTAGTGTGTAATTATCATATAATTTACTAAGATTAAACTCTCTAGACATTATCCCTAACTCTTCTCATTGGATCATTAGCCTCTATTGTCTCAACTAAGGGCAAACCACAGGCTGGAAAAACTTCTGTTAATATCCCTCTATGTTAGCTATGGAACTATTAATAAAATTCATGGAGGGGACAGCCACATGGCACAATGGATAGAGTACTGGCATTGGAATCAGGAGGATCTGAGTTCAAATCTGACCTCAGACATTTACTAGCTGTGTAATTCTAGGCAGATCACTTAACCCTAATAGCCTCAAACTCATCATTGTATTACATTGATAGTTTTTCTATATTTTTTTTAAAAAATTTAGTTTTTCTGATTTTTAACCAGTCTTTCCTAATATAAACCCAACTTGGCCATGGTGAGTAATATTTTAATATATTCTTGTGTTTAATTAGCTCATTTACATTCATCAGGGAAAGTAGGCTATAATTTTCTTTTTTATTATTATCTTAGCCAAAGAGGTAGTGTGAAGAAGTGGACAGAAAGTTGGTTTTAGAGTGAGAAAACATAGGTTCAATTCTTTCTTCCAACACATACTAGTTATATGATCCTGGGCTAGTTCAAACTTAATCTCTTAGTTACCCTGAGTAGGGGTTTCTCATCAGATGTGCCTAATGCCAAAGAAATTTTAGGTCAAATTATACCTCAAGACTAAAAATCCAGAGTTTATTATTAAAGATATAATGAGTATATAGAAAAGGAAGCAGCAATCACAGTCATCATTGGTTCACTAAGAACAGGTCATACAACCTATGTTTTTTAAAACAAGGATTACCAAACTGATAAATCAGGAGAATGTTGATATTATTTAAATTTTAGCAAAACTCTTGATAAACTATGTCATATATTCTCGTGGGGAAAAAAAGGAATACATATAGGTTAGATGATTTCACAATCAGGTTACTTCATTAGATACCCAGACTAAAAGAAGAGTAGTTATTAAGACTCAATGTTAAAGGGAGAAGGTCTCCAGTGAAGAATCCTAGAGATCTGGAATTAGCTCTATTCTGTTACACATTTTATCAATGACTTGAAGAAAAATCACAGATGGTAAGCTCATCAAATTTCCAGATGACACAAAGCTGGCAGAAATAGCTAATAATAGGGGAATGATAAAATTAAAAATAAAATTGAGCATTAGACTAATGTAATAGGATAATAAGGTCTTATACTTAGGTATAAAAAAAAAAAATCCTCAAATTCCTAAGATTGGGGAGTCATTAAGTACAGAGCAATTCTGAAAAAAACCTAAGGATCTAAGTTCAGTGTGACTTTTCAAGCTCAGTGTGGATTACAAAATGTGGCTGCCACAAATGAAAACTTAAGTGTGGGTATTAAGAGGTCCATACCTTCTAAGCACAGGGAGGGATTGGGATCACCTCCACTATACTCTGAGTCAGCTATCTGATGTTCAGTTCTGGACATAAGAGAGATATAAATAAGATGGATAATATCCATCTGTATGTGAATTGTCTTTAGTTCACATCACATCAGAATTGGTTGAAGGAACTGGGAATGTTTGGCTTGGAAAAGGGATGATTTAGGGGGAGAGAAAGCAGTGTTTAAGTATTTTAAGGATTGTCATTTGTCCACCTTCAAAGAAGTCCAGGGACATCATTGAATGATGTCTTGACTTGTGTGAATTGGACTTACGTGAGGCAAATGGCACAAAATCAAAAGCATTATTCTCTCCTCCACAGTCAGACAAGTGCAGTGATCACCTGGGATGTAGTGGATGATCTTGGCATTTTCCCTGCTTGACCAAACTCTATGAGCTCCATATCACTGGCTTCAGCCGCCTTAGGTGTGGCTGTTGGGACAAATTGTTCTCATCTGTCCATCCCCCTGGGGGAAGTCTTCACTTGCTTGGGGTGGACATCTCCCTAACTCACCAATGGGTGTGAAGCCTGTGGGTCACCTTCAACCTGTCTACTGCGATGGTTTTATGAGGGTGTGACAACTGCACATGCTACAGCTTCTTGGAGCCAACTCTTGAGAGTTGGGTGAATCAAGTGGACCCAAAGGTGGATAAGCAGCCCTCACACCAGAAGTATTAGTCCTCCTGAACACTCTAGGGCTCTGTGTCCCAGAGGATGGATTAGGTTTATTCTGTTTGGCTCCAAAAGATCAAACGGGGAGAAATGGAAGCACATTTTAACTTAGGCTTGATGTCAAGGAACATCAGCTTTCTTCTAACAATTCAAATGTCCCAAAATGGAAAGGCAGTGGATTCCCCTACTCTGAGGTCTTCAAGCAGAAGCTAGACTACCACTTGGTGGGTATGTTATAGGATTCTTTAATGCACAGATTGGAGCCTATGAGATTCCTTACAATCCTCAGATTCTGTAACTGTGACTCACATGTGGCTTTTGAAATGGGAGGAGCTTCAGGTAAATCTAAATCTTAAATAAGGGGAAAGTCTTCTTATACCTAAGTACAAAGACCTGGATTCTGCATTCTGCTGTTACAGAGTTATTTGAAGGGTGATGGTCTGATGAGAAGATGTGTATGTTCTGTACAACCTCATTTCCTTCCTTTCTGAGATGAATCCGAACCATAGGGTGAGTTTCTTTTAGGAAGTCTTTAGGATCCTAGAAAAAGGTAGGATTTCTAAGAAGAAAATTGTTTATGTATTACACTAGATCCTTTATGGGTTTTCTATGGGTTGGAATAAGGGCTATCCTCTACCCGATATATTGCATGTCCAATACATGCATTTGCCTTGTAAATATTACCCAATATATGTGGATATGCTGTAGATTTACATGGACTCTCCAAAGGACTCTCATTGTAGAAAATAGATACTAGTCACGATGGAACTATATTCTAAGAGTTCAAGGGGAGGATGACAACACAAGCCAAAGAAAGTAGAAACCATCTTGAAGACTGAATCTAGTCTATGTACTTCTAGGTCTTGAGATGTTAGGCTGTGATAGTATTTAAAAAAATCTGTTCAACAAAGAAATATGTAATAAAAATCAAAGGCAAGAAAAAACATTTATGGCAAATATGCTAGACAAAAATCTGATATCTAAAACATATAAGCAACTGTAATTCCACTCCAGCATGCATAGTCAAAATCTATGAATAATTTTCAATGGGATAAACAAATTGTTGATAATCACTTGGAAAAAATGCTCAATTTTTACAGAAATGAAAAGAGATGCAAATTAGAACAATTAGAGGTATCATCTCACATCTGTCAAATTTGCAAATATAATGAAAAGCAATAATATTCATTGCTACTAGCAGAGGTGTGATTAAACAAGTGAATTCATTCAGTTTTACTAGAATTGTAAGTTTTAGAATCATTTTGGACAACTATTTAGCAGAATGCAACTAAAGCTGAAAAAAATCATAATGCCACCCAGTACTTCTATTGGGAAAGTATAAGAAGAAACAAACAAAAAAGGGGCTGTCAAATATTTCATAGCACTATTTTATTTATATATATATATATATATATACATATATATATATATAATATATATTTTTCTTCCTTACTCTTCCCTCCTGCATCCAGAGGGTGAAGTTCAACCCAGAGTGCAGGCCCATAAATTGAACCAATAGACACGGTCTTCTTCTTCAGTTCCCTCTCTCTTTACCCAGATTCAAAGAGATGGGCATGGAAAATATATGTTTCTAGTCTGTGTCTTTGTCCTTCTTGGTTTCAGGGGCTGGCAGGGATCCTCACCATTCCGTTTGGCTGGAGGTGTGAGCCATGGTCACCTTGGATCCAAGATTGCAGGTGGGATGGTACATATCAGGATAACAGTTAATTAGCCTGGCATGCAGGCCTGAAGAAGTCAGAGACTGTCTGGACACATTAAAAAAAGCTCTCAGGATACCTCCATGTTAGGTGATCTAAGCATACCCAGAGAAGCCTGAGTTATATGCATAATTGAGGGGGGGGATTGTATAATACATATATGGTAATTACAGTATAGAATCCTCCACTAGAGTTTTATTCCAATGTTTTATCCTGCCACAAACTTCAGCACTCTGAACTTACATAACTCTGAGCATGGGCCCAATGATAAACTCTATATGCCTGTTCCATGAGGTTTAGCTTAGATAAGTTAAGAGAAGCTTCTTTTAACACAGAAAATTGAGCATTTTTTGACCTTAACAACTCAGTGAGCAAGGGCATTTTTGGCATAAGGAATGGTATCAACAAAAGCATAGAGATGGGAAAATAGTAATGTTTGGAAGGGTTAGTAACAGTGTAATTTGACTGGATAAGTACAAAAAAGGGATGTAGTATGAAATAAAGTAGAAAGGCACCACCTTGTGGAAGGAAATCCAGGTTAAGGAATGAAGTCTTTATTTAGTAGCCAGTAGGGAGCCACTGAAGGATTTGAGCAGAGACATGTGGCCAGATTGATGCATAAGGAAGTTCAGTCTGGCAGCAAGGTAAAAGACAAATTTGGTATAGGAAAAGACATACTAAGTTAGACATACTTCTTAAAAAACTGCTGCAATAATTCTCCAGGAAAGCAATTATGATGGTCTGTGCAAAAAGTAGAGGAAACAGAAAGGAAGGGATGAATTAGAGAGATCTGACAGAGATAGAATTAACAAGATTTGGTAGAAGACTGGATGAGGAAGGTAAAGGATGAAGTGTCAAAAAGATAATGCTAAGGTTTTGATTAGATAACTGGTGGTGCCATTGACAGAAATATGAAAGTCAGAAGGAGGAATCATTTTGTGGAGAAAAGATAAGTTCTGTTTTGGACATGCTGAATTTGAAGCACTGGTGGGGCTTTGGGACAAAGATGTCTTGTAAACACCTGGATTAGCACAATAAATAGCCCAAAAGTTTTCTTGCTTCTCTTTTCTCCCCACTTCAATCTACTTTTCATACAAGTACCAGGGAAATGTTTCTTATTTTCCATCAGTTGCTCTGGTTTCAACATCATAAACATCCCACTTCCCCCAGAAGAGGCTCATCATCTGGTATCTTATCATCATGAAGACAGATTTGCTACTCAAAACCTTCAGTTACTTCTCCCCTCTCATTGGAAGGTGGAACATAAATTGATTTTCTTTTTCTTATTTATATACTGAGGGCAGCTAGGTGGCACTGGGGGAGAAGGCACAGGACAAGTCCAGAAGACTTATCTTCCAGAGTTCACATATAGCCTTAAAACTTACTAGCTATGTGATTCTGGGAAAGGTACTTAACCCTGTTTGCCTCAGTTCCTCATCTGTAAAATGATCCGAAGAAGGAAAAGGCAAAGTACTCCAATATTTTTACCAAAAAAGTCCCAAATGCAGTCATAAAGAGTTGGACAGGAAAGAGTTGTTTGAAAAACAATAAAGCACTTAGCACAGTCCCTGGTATATGGTAGGTGCTTAATGTTTGTTGGCTACTTTGTAAAGATTTCATCATGTCATTATACCCCCAGATTTTCACCAGTTCCCTATTACTTGCCAAATAGAAACTCTTCTAGCTGGTGTCCAAGGTTCTCTTCCACCTGGCACCCTCCCACTTTTCCAAGCTTGGCAGATTTGTTTCATAGAAGTCCTTTTCACCCAGCTCTATGCTATAGCAAAACTAGACAATCCTTTGTACCTAAATGCTGGATTCTCATACCTCTAGACCGCTGCTCTGGCCATTTCATATACCTAGAATCTAATCCCTCCTTCCTTCTTCATCTTTTAAACCTTAGTTTGAAACCACCATTTCCAAGAAGCTTTCCCTGATCCCTCCACACTGATAATGGCTTTTTCCTATAACTTCACAGAGTAATAGTGTTTTATATACTATTACAAAAATCTTAGGGCAGACTTTTGAGCACCCTGTATTAGGAGGGAGAAATGAAGTGAGAAAGTTGGTTCTAGGAACCATGATGACCTTTACATCATCTTCCCAATCAATCAACAAGTATTTACTAAGCACTTACTATGTGCTAGGTGCTATGGATATATAATTACAAAGAATGAAATAATTCTTCCTTACAATGAACTTACATTCTGATGTTCAATGCCCTATCCCTTCTCCCCCTCCCAAAATTCTCCCTTGTAACAAAAACATATAATTAAGCAAAACAGGGCAACAAATTGGTCTTGTCTGACAAGATGTTTCATGCATGTCACCTGTGATCTCTTTACCAAAAGGAAGAAGGCATGTTTGATTACCAGTCTTCTAAAGTCAAAGTTAGTCTCTCTTATTTAAAAAACTCTGAAATGTTGACTATATAAGCCCCAGAACAGTATCATCCATAAACAGGAGGATATGGAGAGATTCACTGCTTGTAGGAAATCCCTCTTCCAAAACTAACTTTAGTCAAAGTTAGTCAAAATTAACCATACTATCATGATAAAACATTTTTTAAAAGTCACTTGGATAAGGTCATGTTGGGGAAGCTGTGAAGCAGAAAAATCAAAATGTGGTACTGGAGTCAAATATGTCTCTTCAGAATTTCCATGCTCAGTCATAAGACAAATGTAGAGAAAAAAAATTTTATTTCAATTTGAATTGATGATGTCTGTGATTGAAATTGTCTATGATTTTAATCAAATTATACATGTGAAAGTAATGAATGAATAATGTAAATATCTATCAGTTCTATTCATAATACTAAATAAATTATGCATTATCATTTTAGGAGACAAAAATGACAGAAACTCTATGTTAATGATGCTGGTGAATATTGGCTCCCATCCTTAATCACATTACGTTTGCTGTGAAAAGAACCCAGAGTTCTTTTCAAGTTGCCAGGGTCATATTTCATGTACTATTTATTCTACAATGGCACTCCGTCTACAAGAGATGACCTTTCAGGATGTCTCTTTAGAAAAAGAATCTGGAAAAGCAGAAAAATCAGCCTCTGCAGATTGATCAACAGTATCCTAGCATGGAATTAATGAATAGATTCTAACATCTCTTAGGAAAAAGAGATAATTGACTGGGGAAAGGGGATAAATAAGGATTTGCCTTGATTCTATCGTTATACAAGAAAGCCACATGATGGCTTTGACTCATGGAACACCACATTCACAGAATTTGTAGGGGACCCAAAAGATAATGAGGAAACAGGCTGTGGGTACCATTAGGTTGCAGCATGTTATCAGTGATGTGTCCAAGAAGTGACACAAAATATATTATCCCAAAAGATGGGAAAGAGTCAATGTTGCAAGGTTGCAAAAGACAGGCACGCCTCCACTGTGGGCAGTTATGAATTGGTAGAGCCATTCTGGAAAGCAATTTGTTAAGGGTAAACAAGTGACTAATATATCCATATTCTTTCAGCCAGGGATCCCAGTGCTAAGCATATACTCACAAGGAGGTCAAAGACAGAAAAAAGGTCTCATGCATACCAAAATATTCTTAGCAACAATTCATGTAGAAAACGGGACTTAAGTGACTAATACATCCACATTCTTTCATCCAAGGATCCCAATGCTAGATATGTGCTCCAAGGAAGTCAAAGGCAGAATTCTAAAAGGTCCCATGTAAACCAAAATATTCTCAGGAACAATTCATGTAGAAGTGGTACTTAAGCTTTACTCTTGATATAAGAGATTCTATGAAGTGGAGGTGAAGAGGAAATGTATTACAAACATGGAGGGCCCGGATATGAGAGATGATGTTCTGGGAGCAAGACTATAGAGAAGGTTAATATAGACAAATCATAGAATGCAAGAAAGAGGAATAAATAGAGAATGGAAAGGTAAGTTGAGGTCAGCCTCTAAAGGACCAGAGGATGCATATGTTAATCCTCGAAGCAACAGAAAGCCATAGTCTCTTGGATAAGGAGAGAATGTGCAATCCTAAAATTGTACTTTAGGAAATTCACTTTAGCAATTCTGTGGATGATGGACCGGAATAGGGAAAGACTTGAGGCAGGGAAATCAATTAGGAGGGTACTGCAGTAGTCCATGTCAGAGGTGATAAGAAACTGAACCAGAATGGTGGCTCTATGAATAGAGAGAAAGGGGCATATTCCAAAAATTGAAGTGGAGATGAAAATAAGATCTGGCAACTGATTAAGTATATCGAATGAGGGAGCACAAGGAGTTTGTGAACCTGGGATATTAGATGAGTAGTATTTTCTGTGGAAACAGGGAAGTTCCACATGGGAAAAGACTTACTGGGAAATAGGTACCTTTGGGATATCTGGTTTGCATTGTTTAATAGTCAGTTGGTGATGAGGAACTAGAATTCAGGAGAGAAATAAGAGTTGGCTATCTAGATTTGGGAGTCATCTGCATGGAGAAGATAATTGAACCAATGAGAGCTGACAAGGTCACCAAAAAAGAATGGAAAGGAAGGAAAGAGAACCAAGACAGAGGCTTGAAGTATACTTATAGTTAAGAGGGGAAAGGGTTGTATGGTTTGGATGATAATTCAGCAAAGCAGTCACAAGAGCAGAGCAGAACAGTATTCACATCCATTTTTTAAAAACCCATAGGAAGATCCCCACTGCATTGAGCGACTCCCCTATGAAGAGCTCGTAGCAAGACTGGGACAAGAATTTTACAGAATGAGATGGCTTGAGAGGGCTATCATCTGCATTGCTGGAGGGATAACCCATACCAGTGAGCCATTGGAGTATCTGAGTATAGAAAACATGAAAAGATTGAGCAGAACCTGGTTTCCAGGAAGGGCTTGAATTATGAAGAATCTATATGGCATTTTTACAAAGTGGGTTTCTCGAAATTAGGGATTTTTTTTTTGCCTTTCTTCATATCCATTGTACTTAACACAGAACCTGCCACATAGTAAGCACTTGTGGTATTAATCATTTTGGTTAATTTTTTAATTTTGTTGTGACATTGTGTTAATATCTTTTAAGCAGGCTCCTTAATTTTCCAAATCCTGATTCTCTGTATTGGATTTTATAGTCTTGGGTTTTCTGTAGTGGAGAGCAAACAGGAATGGTTCTCAGTGACCAGAGGACCTGGTAGTTCTGACAATACCAAGAGTGGGATAATGGAAGATGTTTACCTGGGGAACAGAAAATTAGGGAGCAAAATTATCTGTAGACAATTTTAAAACAGTAATAAAATCGATTAACAGTCTGTTTTTTATTACCATCATGTGCCAATGATTCTAAGCAATATCAGCAATAAATTACTCTTCCCCTTAAAATCTTTTGCTTTTAAACAATTTCTGCATGATGGCAGTTAGCCCCAAAACACTCAAGACTCTGTTATAAGCCTCCATTTAAGAATAAGTTCCTAAGTGTTCAAACTGTTTTGAGTTCAATTCAGTAAGAGTTTGTTTCCAACACCTGGGGCCCTACATATTTCTGCATTTAAACGGTAGATTCCAAATGAACAGATAGCCTGGTGATTCCTATTTCCATGATCAGAGACTCCCTGTAGTTATTAATTTCTACAGATGTTATTTTTTTGTTCCATTCACACTGTGGCTGTTTTCAAGTTATTCTGTGCTTGCTGCAATATGTATTTTAAAGACAAAGAAAGTAAGCTTGAAATATTTCAATTCTGTCATTCTCTGTGACCACTTAGCATTTGCATTTATGTTTGAAATTTAAAAACAGGGCAAGATTACAAACTGCAAGATGCAGTATTTTTCTCCTGGTAAATACAAATTTTAGTTTACATGTGAAATATATTACTGACTTTAAATAACATCTTTTAAATTGAAATTTATTCTTTTTAAATTAATCATTGTAAAACCATAAAGAGCAGATTGAGAAGCTATAACATTGAATCAGCGATAGAATATAATAGCTAAGTTGTTATCGTTTACAGACATTTTAGTTCTATTATGAGATTTTTTGGAAGCCCCTGCCCAACTTATCCTTATGTTTAAGATTTTTCAGAGTGTAGCTGCCAAGGCACAAATTCAGATTTTCTTGCCTTCTGAAAAGGGGAAAAACCCCTATGGACATGGATGAGTAGGGAAATCTTAAATCACTGCAATATGTACAGATCTACCCATTTAAACTTTGCAAAACACCTTGTATACAGTAGTTCAGCTGGGCCTCCAAGTAGCTCTAGTATACTAAGAACTACAGGTTTATCATCCCCACTTTATAGATGAGGAAATTGATGCTCAGAGATATTACGGGAACTGACCATTTTTACAGAACTTGTAAATGGCAGAGCTGCTATATTCATCCTGAGTCTGCTGGATTCAAAGTCCAGCACTCTTTGTGTGCTCTTTGAAGTTGCTGCTTTGTCTGCAGTAAAAAAAAAGTCGAAGGACTTGGATTCAAATCATCCATCTGCCATTTACTATCAGACTTACACAAAGTGATTCACTTACTCTTTCGGGGCCTCTGTTTATAATATATAATATTATAATATATAAATATAAATATAATAATAAATATATTATATAATCATATATTATATAAATATAAATAAAAAATATAAATAGATGTAATATATCTCCTATACAAGGAGAGAGAACTGCATTAGAGGAATCCTAGGGTAATTTCTAGCTCAAAATCTTTGAACCAGTGATCCTGTAGAACAATCCAAAGTGCAAAGGAAAGATGCTCGTTTTCTTTTGGATAGATTCAGATTTTAGAATGAGCACAGATATGAGTGTGTGCAAATGCACACACACACACACACACACACACACACACACACACTCTTTATACTCCCCAAATCTAAGCAACCCCCACTGAAGCATGTAGGAGGAACCATATCCCTCTGCTAAGTTGAAAAAGCAGCTGATAGAGTCCGAGAGATAGAGAACAAGTTTCATCAAAGGTATTGATGGTAGCAAGAGGAGGCCATGCTCAGTTGCCTGTCAGTCAGGGATTACAGAGACAAGCTAAGCAGATGAAAAAATTAACTCCAAAGAAAATTAAATGACTTTGTTTATCAGGGCAGGATTCAATCAGCAGTGAAAATGATCCAAACCCAAGCAGCCTTTAACCCCAAGATGCGGAAGCCCCAAAGAACCCCCGCTTACTGGGACATCTTGTCATCTCATTTAGCTTTCCTCTCTGTCCTGGGACTTTTCCAGGGACTCTCTTAGGGGACTGTTCAGCATTGCTGCCCTCTCAATGGGTACTTAGGGACACAGGCGGCCTGTGGAGCCTCCCGTCAGGCACACATGAACTTTGCCATCACTGTACCTACCTCTCCATTGGCATCACAGGCTGTGTGTGTGTAGAAATAATCTTTGTCGGTGCAAGCTGGACGCAGCTTGCAAGAGGAGGATCCTTGTTCTACAGACCAAAAGCAGAGGAAAATACCTTAGCTCATGTTAGAAATACAGAAGTCTTTCTCCATTGGCTTCTGAGAGCAAACATTTTACCTGCGCAGGTGCTGCCGAAAACCCTCACCTCTCCACCTCTCACTTCCCTGCTAAGGCCCCAGGCAGGGTCAGATAAATGGGACCTGATTCTCTTACTAGCTGGTCACATAGTAGTGATTATATGGAGTGGAAAGACAGCTGGGCTTGAAATCAGAGGCCTGGACTGGTAGAAGCCCTGTGCAGCTATTAGTTAAGTGATCCTAGGCAAGCCACTTATCAGCCAGGTACTACGTTTTCTCAGCCACAGAATGATGGATATTGCACTCACTGACCTCCAAGTCTCCTTCAACTATAGATGGGGGATCCTTTGAATGGCTCGATCATTGAGCAACATGATGCATGGAGGGGCTGGAGAAGGTACCCAAAATAGGAGAAGAAACCACAGAAGTCTCAAGGTAATGTAGCAGGAGTTTCTTAAACGGAGGTTTGGCATTTAAAGTTCTAGCCTCATATCAGAGGAGCACAGGGTAATGCTAAGTTGGGGGGCGGAGGGGGATACACAGAATCAAGGAATCAGCTTGGCCAGCGGACAGGCTCCAAATGGACTTATTATCCTACTGTATGTTTGCAGGCCTTTCCTCATAAACCAGGGGTCCTCAAACTTTTTAAATAGGGGGCCAGTTCACTGTCCTTCAGACTGTTGGAGGGCCGCACTATAATAAAAACAAAAACTTTGTTTTGTGGGCCTTTAAATAAAGAAACTTCATAGCCCTGGGTGAGAAGATAAACATCCTCAGATGCCGCATCTAGCCTGCGGGTTGTAGTTTGAGGACCCCTGCTCATAAACCCTGCTTGGGCACAGTGCCCTTTTCCTCTTCCATGACTGAAGAAAAGCATGTCCTCTTTATCTGATTGTTTGACTACTAACTCTAGGCTTCCTCTCCTATATACTACACTGAGTCACTGAGTTTCTGTAAAATGATAGGGATAGACGAGAGGGTTTTTAAAGTCTGGTCTAAGGTGATAAGGTCTATCACCACATGCCAGGAATGCCCTCTCTCTCAAAGCAGCAAAAGTGTTCTCTCTTCCATTAGCAAAGCCATTTCCCCCCTTTCCCATGCAGTCTTTCTAAATTAATCAAAAGAGAAGTGATACTCTTCAACCCCATTTGGATCACGCTAAAACTCTTCTGTCTCTCACTTCCACTACCCTTGTATTGCTTTTGATACTTAGCTTGAAATTTGGATATTGCATGCTCACTATTGATCCATATCTGCTTCCAATTTTTAGATCCTAGAAGGCAAAAGACTGTTTTCTTTGTAGCTTTCTTGGTACAGTTCCCCAAACATGGCAACGACATTTAATAAATCTTGGTAATGATGATGAGAATCTTTTGCTATAGCTATGATAGAGGTATATGGGCTTATTCTTGGCAGCAATCATTGAATCCTTGGCTTCCTTCAAATTTCATTTTCTTGAAGGAAAATTTTCCTGGATCTCCCAGCTGCTAATGCCTTTCCTTTTAAGGATGTATCTTTTTCTGATTTATTAATTATTATTGTTGTTGCTGCTTCTGAGGCAATTGGGGTTAAGTGACTTGCCCAGGGTCACACAGTTAAGCAGCATTAAGTGTCTGAGATCAGATTTGAACTCAAGTCTTCCTGACTTCAGGGCTGGTGCTCTATCCACTGTACCTCCTAGCTACCCTTAAGGATGTATCTTTTATCTACCCAATTATGCACATGCTTGCTTTCAGGATTTCATCAACTTTGGAATTCCACCTTCCTCAGCCTTTCTGGACAGGTTAGAGTCATGAATGCCAAGCCTTCATTTAAGGAGCTGAACTCAGAAATCTCATTTCTCACCTTGAGATTTCTGCAATTTCTTCTACTGTGTTGGGTACCTTCCCCATCCTGGCTACCAACCCTTCTCCATCCCCTTTCAAAGGCTTTTCAGCTGTTTTCTATGAGTTGTCTTCCCTCTTTAGATTGTAACCTCCTTCAGGACAGGGGCTGTCTTTTTCATATTTGTATCTCTAGCAATTTACACAGTGCCAGGCACATAGTAGGCATTTAATAAAAAAAATGACTAAGCTTCTCAAGAACAGGAAATATTTCTCCTTTTTCTTTGTGTTCCCAATACTTAGCACAGTGCTTGGAACATATCAAGTGCTTAATAAAGGCTTGTTTGCTGGCTTAGTGCAAAGACAAAATAGCACCGTTTCAGTATCCCCAAACAAGGAGCTGTTTCCCAAATGCTCCCTCTCCCTTTCTATATCACCAAAGGCTATTAGATGTGAGCTCTTCTGAGAACACATTTTGGGGACTTCCCTCAAACAGCAGATTTCCCAGCACTCCAAGGCTCCAGTCTTATTAGCACAGGCAGGGTGGAATTAATGGCAGAAAAGCAGCTGGTGCCTTCTCAGCTCATTAACTAGATTAACAAGCTAGAGGCCCTCTTAAGCAACAAGGCTAATGGATCCAGAGACTCTTGAATTTGGCTGATTTGGTTCAAAAAGGATTGAGGAAGATTTTGAAAACGAACTCTTTCCCAGGACCCTTGAGGATTAGGTTGTAGGTTTTTTTTTCTCTCTCTCTCCTTTTTTTCCTGAGTGCTGAACCAAGCAAACCACCTGGTTACCTGCTGAAAAATAACATCTGCACGACAAGGAGGGCTTCTTGGGCTTGGCAAATATTTGCTCTGTGTGACAGCCTCACTCCTGGCTTCATAGAAATGCTGCAGCTGTTGACTTGTTGATTAGCTGTCTGGTTTAATTAATGATTAACCCAAATATCATGGCACATTCAATTTCCCTGGTCAAGAGGTCTTAGTGAGGCAAACTGAGTGCCACCAATTTTTAAAAAGGAGAGAGACTAGATACGGTGTTTAGTAAGAGAAAAGAGCTTGGCTGGTCCTGGGAAAAACTGAAGAGTTTGTCTTTGGCTAGACAGTACTCTTTCTGAACCAGTTCCTCCTTTTCTCACAGCCCCTGCCTCTTTTAAGATATCTCTAGCTAATCCACCAAGGCAAAACGAAAATGCCAACAAACTTATTAGCTGCAAGATGTGAGTTCTATCTCAGTGGCATTTGCTAGGCACTGATTAATACAAAGGAATGACTATACTAATGACAGAATTTCAGGCATTTCTCAAGAGAATAGTTTGGTAAGATAACATTTTTTTTTGATACAAAGTGATTTGTTCAGTGTCACACAGTTAGTAAGTGTTACTTGTCTGAGGGAATATTTGAATTCGGGTCCTTGTGACTTCAGGGCCAGTGTTCTATCCATTTTGCCTTCTAGCTGTCCCAATTAGATAACATTCTGGCACCTTCTTTCCCCAAATTATAACAAAGATTGACAAAGTTTCTGCCTGTGTGAAGGCCCAGACCAGATCAGCCATTGCTCAGGGATGATGCATCCTTTGGTTTTTTATTCAATCCTGTTACTGATTCAGCATCCTTGACAAAGTAAAATCTCCTATGAGCCTCATTTTAGCTTCCATAAAATGGATGTGTGTGTGTATACACATATATGTGTATGTATGTGTGTGTGTACACACACACACACACACACACACACACATACACACATACACATAAAGGTTAAGGAAATCACCAAGTGTCGAATCTCCCAGTTTATAGTGATCCCTTGCTATTTAAACATCTACTTTGTCCTGGGCACTGAGGATACAAAGATAAAAAATAAAGTTCCTGTTCTCCAGGAGCTTATATTGTACCAATTAATCAACAAGCATTTACTGACAGTCTATCACTTAACAAGCGCTGTGCTAGGTGATGGTTACAAAGACAAAAAGTGAAACATTCCTTACCCTCAAAATGCTTACATTCTATGAGAGATAACATGTATATAGATACAGATTTTTAGAAAGTAAAAATAAAGGGGATACATAGTAATTTCTGAAGGGAGAGCACCCTCACCTGAGGGAATGAAGAAATGTTTTATAAAGAAAGAGGCCATGGACCGACAGAACTCTATTTGATTCAGAGCATTTAGCGATTTCTCAGGCAAAAACAGGAGGAGCAACATAAAAGTTAGAATCAAAAAATTACAGGATCATCGCATATTACAGCCAAAAGTGACTTTAAGGGTCATCTTGTCCCACCTCCTCATTTTATAGTTGAGGAAATAAGCTCAGAAGGGGGCTCATCCATGCCCCAGAATTAAATAGAAGAGCTGAGATTGGATCCAGATCTATTTGTTTCAAGACTAGGATTCTTTCAACTACCTACTGTGTTTCAGTATAGTTCATCACAGCATTCCCTTAATTCTTTAAGGCAGCAAGGGGGCCCAGATGCAGAGGGCTAGATCTGGAGTCAGAAATACCTCTAATCCTGCTTCAGACACCAGCTGTATGAACCCGGGCAAGACATTTAACTTCTGTCTGCCTCAGTTTCCTCAACTGTAAAACAAGGATAGCCACAGAACCTTCCTAGCAGGGATGCTCAAAGAATCAAATGCGATATCTCTAAAGCTGTTAGCTGAGTGCCTGCTACATATATAAATATCTAAATACTTTTTCCCTCCCCCTTTCTCCATTCTGCTTCTTCTGCCCATTATGATGCACTCCAAGCTAAAGTGCTAACCGCATTCTCCATAATCCACACAGATTGAATAGACCCTATTCAAAAGATTTACATTTGAGGGCTAACTTCTCAGTCTGAGCAGAAGAATGGATTCACAAATACTGATTCTCAAACTAACTCACAAACCGCAGTCCCAAGGCTGTAAACTGATTTACATCATCAAAACAAACCCGGGTAATTTTGCCAGAATCTTGTCATTCAAACCATTTCACAACTGGTGGGTTGGAGAGAGGAGCCTGAGACTCAGAACAACAAAGGCTGCCATTGATGGAGGCACAGAAAGAAGCAGTATAGAAATCCAAGTGGAAAAACAGGAATTTAGACATACAGAGAAATCCATTTGTTTGCCAGACCTAAACATTTCTATTCTTGCTTAACATTACACTAAGCTTGCAAGACCTTGGATAATGAATAGGACTTTTCATTTTATCAATAGAGGAAATAAGTAGAGGTCAATTTCCATTCTTGACTGAGCAAACACTCTAATGGGTGATTTGTGAATATGAATTTGTAGGCGAATGTGGTGATATGCTTGACAACTTCAGGGACTACAAATCTTTGCACGGATATTTGCTGGGTCTGAATTTGGCTGTGTAAGGGAGAAAATAAGCAGATCGGGGAAGGGGGGCTTACTCTTCCCATTTCCAAATTGATCAATTGATTTCAGATCTACTCTTAAAGACTGTGGAAAGGGGCAAAGCTAGGTGGCAATGTGGATAGCGCACCAGCTCTGAATTCAGGAGGACCTGAGTTCAAATTTGATTTCAGACACTTAACCCTTCCTAGCTTGTGTGACCCTGGGCAAGTCACTTAACCTCAATTGCCTCAGAAAAAAAAAAAAAAGATTGTGGAGGCCAGATCTGAAGAGCCAAAAAATATTAGGACTCTTTACTCCCCTCTCCGAGGGTTTCTGGTCCTCTGCCACTGTCCTCCCTGCCTCCCCCACTCCCTCTTCATCCTTGAGACCCCATCCTGTTCAGATACTGACTGTAATAGGTGGAACTCATTTTCCTGTTTCCTCCAATGTCTCTCAAATTGAGGGCTAGGGATGGGGAGCTTTTCAGATCATGAAAAAATACCATACCTGATTATCCCACCTTTCCTTTCAAGTATAGAAATTAGATTCTGGTTCTATTTTTGTTTTTAGAGAAGTTTAGTGGGACATAATAGCAACTCTCATAGGGGGAAAAAAAAGCACTTTTCCGTTTAGAAAACTCAACCCCATCTCTTTGGAATTGTAGGAAACTACCAGGATCTGCCTGGAAAGGTCAATTTTGAGAACCACTATTTAAAGCTCTGGCCAACAGAATGGCCACTTCTCTTTCTCCCAAGAAAGAGAAATGTTTCTGTGGCTTTGGTAGTCCCTGCAGTTCCCTTGGTCTTTAGAAACATCACCTGAGTATTTGTCCAAGTCACACTTGTGGCAGGAGGTTTCTCCCTTATTGGAGTAAGAGTTTACTGGGCAAAGCTTGCAGGTAGAGGAGCCCTCCTTGGCAGCGTAGGTTCCAGGTTTGCAGGGGAAACATTCGGAAGTATAGGCAACTCCTGTGGAGAAAGAGTACAGTTTGGGTCCAAATTGGGTCCTGGGCATGAAGCTAGGAAGACATCAACAGGAAGCTTGAAGCTGAACCCCAATTCTTTACCTGTAATGGCGATGTTCCTCACCAGCACAGGCTTACGGACTTTAGACCAGACTGAGAAGGCTGTGGTTCTCCAATACAGAACGTTGTTGCCACGATTTAACTCCACCTGAAGACATGAGAAAAAGGAATCACTCCCCATCTATATGGCTCTTGTCTGTTGACCACTTCTCCTCTGAGCTCCTTAAACAACACACAGCCTCTTCTCCCCTCTCTCCTATCCCTTGTGCCTATCAAACAGTCCATCATTCAACAAGCATTTATTAAACACCTACTATATGCCAAGCACTGGAGACAAAATGACAAAGGGGAAAACTAGTCAACATCCTGAAAGAACTTACATTCTGTCAAGGGAGACCCCCCCCCCACACACACACACATTATATAAACTACTTTCAAACCAGAGACAAAGTAATCTGGAGGGAGAAGTCTCTGAACAGAGAGAGTACAAGCACAGGCATATAACAGACTCATGGAGGGTGGGGTAGAAGAGGGATAAAGGCTGGAGGGGGTCAAGTTGTGAAAAATTCCAAATGTCAATAGAGTTTTGGTTTGATTCTAGGGCTAATGAGTCACAGAATTTATTGAAGAGGAGAATAACATGATCAGAGCTACACTTTAGGAAAATCACACAGAGACAGAGACATAGAGAGAAACATACGCACAGAGATATAAAGAGGCAGAGAGAAAGACACAGACCAGGCCTGGATATTCTAGGACTTGAACCTATGAGGAGATGATAAAGTCACAAGTGAAGAGGGTATAGAGAGAAATGAAGTTCCAGAACAAAGCTTTAGGGGATACCTGCCTAGTATCCTCTCCCTGCCTCCATTTACCCAGGGACTTAAGAGGTGAGAGGAATTATTTAGGTAATATCCATTACTAAAACAAATCCCTTTTTTTTATATAAAAGTAAAAACCTCAGCCCAAATAGAAGCAGCAAGTTGTCCAAAGTCACACCACTAATAAATCTTATTTCCTGCCCAATTCACCTCTCCCAAGTCTCCTATTGTCACCACTGCTCTTGTGACCTCTCCTACTGAGATTCCAGCCATATCCTCCTTTGACACCCCCCCCCCCTTTTTGGTGACTCCCTCAGGGTTACTAACAATGACAATGACTTCTGTTCTCTTATCTCTCCATCATCTGGAAAATCAGCAACTAGAGATGGGAAACTGCCCAATGCTTTGATCAAACCCATATGGATGAGAGATCCCTCCACCCCTTGTGGGGTGATTCCCCCCCCCCAAATCAGGTCCTCCAACACTCCAGTAACTTTTGAATGGCAATACAGACTGGGGAGGAGCCCTGGGGAGGAGGAGAGACTTTTGGTTTTGTTCTTATTTTACTATGCTCAGAGAGAAGGCTGGTACCATACTTACACTGTGGTATTCCCACCCCCTTTCTGTAGTTTTCATCCACCTCGAATCTTCTATGTTAGGTTGACATTGGTCATTCTGAACCTGGGACAGAAGGAAATATGAAATCAGGTCTCAAATTCACAAGGGAATGAGTGAATTCATTTTTTTCCTGAAACCATACTAGCTCACAACTCTGAATGAACTTTTAGGTGGTCTTTTTGACAGAAAAACAGGTTACCAATTTACTTGAGAATAACAGTTCTTATCTGGAGGTGGAAACCAGGAAATCTTTGCTCCTTATAACACTGAGTCTTCAAGATCCCATAGTGATACTTCATAATGAGATGTCATTAAATTTTTTTTAAATCAGTAATTCAATTTACATATGGCTCTGCTTCTCTTTCCACCCACCCCTTCCTCCTCCCTGGTGTGTCTTTCAACTTTGGTATTTTTTCCTAGTTCCTATAGCCTTTGGATTGGCCCTCATAATCCTCTTTAGCTCTGGAAAGCTGGAAAAAGTCCCCATTAACCCTCACTGACTGCATAGCCCTTCCCTAGTGGTTCTTAACAAACAGATTTCAGCCCTTGACAAGCCCAGCACCCCTCTGTCTGAGAGCTTACAAAAAATTCAAAGATGATACCAGTGTCCGGATATAAATATTCAAATGACACAGTGCCTGACTGTTTTAGGTTGACAGCATATATCAGTGTGGCCGTGCATTCATCTGTGTTCGAGGCGATGTAGTCACCCAAGGGAACCCAAGTTGACCTATGTGAAGAAAGAAGCCAAAATCACTGGAGGGAGACTCTCCATACCTATCGGACACTGGGAAGAGAGGTTGGACAAAGTTTTCGGCAGAGACTCTGGGGGATTCCAAAACTGATGACTTAATAGACTTAAAAAGAATTTTAGAAATAGTCCAGAAGCATTTACATGAAGTGATGCATGGTGAAGTGAACAGAACCAGGAGAACTTTGTATATAACAGCGACATTATACAATGAAGATCTGTGAATGCCTTAGGTATTCTCAGTAATCAATGATTCAAGACAATCCCAAAGGACTCCTGAACCACGCTATCTGCTCCAGAGAAAGAACTGATACTATCTGAATACAGCCTGAAGCATGCTATTTTCATTTTCTTTCACTTTTTCCTTTTATTTGGGTCTTCTTGTATGAAAATGTTTTGCATGATTGTATATGTATAACCTTTATCTGATTGCCTAACGTCTCAGGGAGGGATAGAATTTGGAACTTGGAACTAGAAATAAAAATTGGAAGAAAGAAATAGTCTAGAGGTGGACCAACTCCATTATTTTATAAATTGAGGTAATTGAAGCTCAAAAGCTTAACTCTAAAGATAAACTAAATTTGGAAAAAAATATATCATTGCAGGACATTGCAGAGGGCTTACATTCCAAAGGAGACACAACACATACACATATAAATATATATAGAATCAATACAAAATAATTTTTGAGTGGGGAAATAGAGGGAAAGGAGAGAGGGTTGCTAGCAAAAGAGAGCAAATCTGTCAGCTCAGTAGATTAAAATATACAGACTATATATAGCGGTTATACTGTAACTAGGATGGAATTAGAAGAGCCCAATGTCTATCCCAAGGATGGATAGCTCATATTAAAGCAATTCATTTCATTTTTACAAAAGCATGCTTTACTTGACAAAGATTAACACAAGATTTTGAAAAATTAATAAGCTCACCTTAAAAACCTGATGTGATTTCAAACATTCACTTAAATACAATCTCATAGAATAACACAATTTCATAAGGGCACTGCTCTTCTAAGACCTAACTAGCAATTCCTGTGCTCAGGGAAAACATTGTGAATATATCCTCAAATCATCTTTTTAAAAACAAACAGTTGCAAGTGGGTGGAGACTGACACCATGGGGGAGGGAAACAGAATTGGGGAGGAACTTACCTGGGGTACAGATATGAGGTGAAGGCAAGAGGGAAGTGGGACATTTGGCATCTTCAACCAATTGCTTATTCTTGCTTACTAGATACTGGGGGCAATTAAATGGCACAATGGACAGAGTGCCAGCCTTGAAGTCAAAAAGATTTGTTAAAATTCTTACAAGGTGCTAATTGATAGAGACAATAATTATCTAATTTAGCAGGGTACTTAACAGTTCTCTAGTTTACTAATGTACTTAGTACTTATTAGAGTTCCACAAGAGTCACATCTTTAAGAGAGCATATATAAGGAGGAGCCCACTAAGAGACAAGCCCACTCTCGGAGGCGGAGACAAATTCATTCCATCTTCCACCTTTGAGCTGGCTGGAGGCTAAAGCTGAGAGAGGCAAAGGACTAGCGGCAGGAGCTCTTGGAACCAAAGAGAGAGATAGGGCTCTAAGAAAGTTAACTGGGCCCAAGGAAGAAGACAATAGTTGGAAAGAGACAATAAAGGATTTGGACTTTGACAGCTGGCTGCAGTTGAGGGGATTATTACACTGAACTGAAATGAAAGCTGCCTCCAGAAGCCCCCCAAGAAACCTGCTCCCAGAGAACATTCTATTTTAGAGAAGAGAATATTACAAAGATTCATTTTCCTGAGTTCAAATTTGGCCTCAGACAGTTACTAGCTTTGTGACCCTGGGCAAGTCACTTAACTCTGTTTCCTCATCTGTCAAATGAGCTGGAGAAAGAATAACAAACCACTTCAGTATCTTTGCCAAGAAAACCCCAAGTAGGGTCACACAGTCAGGAATGACAGAAACCACTGAACAACACCAACTGGATACTAAGATTTGTTTTTTCCTGCATTTTGTTAAAAAGCACTATTAGTACCTCTAAATTTCAGCACCCTAAGGCAAAGCCCTGGCTACTCCATCCTAATTATAGTATAACTGCTATAGATATATTCTGTATATTTTAATCCATTGAGCTGACAGATTTACTCTCTACTTCCTAGGTGCTAGCAATCCCATCTACTTTCCCTCTATTTCCCCACTCAAAAATTAGCTTGTACTGATTCTGTATATATTTATATGTGTATGTGTTGTCTCTCTCTTTGGAATGTAAGGTCCTTGATGGCAGTGATATTTCACTGCCTTTGTATCCCTAGTACCTAACACTGTATATGGCACACAGTAAATACTTCATAAATCCTTACTACTTGATTTAGAATCACCACTGATCAATGTAGATTAATTAATTGGAAACCTTTAACTGTCATATAGTACAAAGGTTTTTATGCTTTGGAATGGAAAAGCATTTAGGCTTCCTAGGGCATTAAGAGAGAAATGCTCTCAACTCTAGCTAACACAGCACTTATAACTATCCCTGTGCCATTTCTCTCTGACCTCATCGTTAAAAATCTCCAAAGTTCCATTGGAAAGGCATTCCAGTCTCTTACAAATTATGAAGTCACAATGCTCTTCCCATCACATGATCTAAATGCATTTTTTCTGCAATTAAAATTCATGTGCTTTTATTCTGAACTCAGCAGAGAGGAGGCAATTATCCAACACCACTATCAACAGGCATGTTGAGGGGTCCTTGTGGATAATTTGTGCTCAGTGATCTGCTTATGTGATCCTATCATATATATGTACGTATATGTATCTATGTCTGTAAGGAAACTCTGATGCAGACTCCTAGCTGTGGTTCTCATATTTCTTAGCTGTGAGTGAATTACTTAAGTCTTTCTGGGCTGGTATGAGTCCATTCTCTGAGTCTCTCTTCTCAAACACTATTGTTGAGAATAAAGAGCTTTGTAACCTATAAGGTGCTAAAGTTGTTGTTGTTTGTCCTTCATTCTCTAAAAGGGCCATGACATCAGGGAGGTGACGTCATGACATGCAAGTGAATTGGATTTAAGTAAGGGAGGGCTGGGCAAGGTCACCTGCCTCACTTTCCCCTCCAGAGTTCATTGAGGTTCAGTGGCCAGAGATAGATCAGGATAACTGGAGATGGGATGTAAATTACTGGCAATTTTTTCTATTGCTCAAATAACCCCAATCAGCAACTAACTTTGAATCTTTCTTCCTTTCTTTCCCTTCTCCTCTTCTTCTCTCTCCCCCTACCCTTCCTTCCTTCTCCTCCTACTCCTTCCTCCCTGTCTCTGTCTCTCTTTTTCTGTCTCTGGCTCTCAGTTTCTCTCCCTCCCTCCATCTCTTTCTTTTGCATGAACCCTCTTTAGTTTCTCTAAACTTTAAGTTGTAGGACAGAAAATTTGGAAATAACAAACATGGAAAGATTAGCCTGAGATTCTGATCTACTTTCTAGGACCTTAACTGTATTCTCAAATAAAAACCTTAACGTTTCTCTTCCCAATGCCTCCAAGGTTTAGGGAGAAGAACCAAAATATTCAAATTTCACAGGGTATATCCAAAGACCCAGAGCAAATCAGAAGGAAAGACACAAGTAGAATCAAGGGTTCTGGTGTTCAGCCTGGCCCAACCTACTTCTCTAGAAATAGCTCCTTTCCCCTGACTCTAGAATTTGAAAAAAATATATATAACTTTACATATTATATATACACTATATAAACATATATTTCTATATGTTACAGTTATCTTGCCATGTTCCTTAACACTAACAACAACTTTCATCCATCCATCCATTCATTCAACAGGTTTTTATTAAGCACTATTATATACCAGGCTAAGGCTTAGAAATTAAAAAAAAAATGGCAGAAATACTGACCCTCCTCTCAAAGCGCTCAGACAGCATACAGTTATGTACATAGAAGAGATATACAGTGTAATGGAAGGCAATAAGAGAGGAAAGTTATTTGTTGGGAAAGACTTTGTGAAGGAAATTGGGGTACTATGGGAACTTTGAAAGCATTACGTTAAAAGGACAAGGTCAGGAAGGTGTATATTCCAGCCATAGGCAAAGCCTAAGAGAGGGGTGATAGAATGATGGATATGTCGAGTTTGTAAGGAAGGGTGATTTAGGGTGATGTAAAATAAGACTGGAAAAGGTGAACAGAGCCAGATTGTTCAGGATTTTAAATGCCAGACAGAGGATTTTGTGTTTTACCTTAGAAGCAATCCCCTAAAGAGTGTTCCCTCTGCAGTGCTCCTCATTAAATGGAAATCCTTTCAACTCCCCAAAGCTGAGCCCATCATTAACCTAAAAGGCATTGATTTCTCCTGTTCTGAGAAAGACAAAACTTGCCACCTAACACAAGCTATAAATAACCTCCAAGGTTTGATGAATTATTAAATTGATGCCAAAAGTAGGTTACATTTGCAAGTTGTATATAAACAGCCTTGATTTTGTCTGGTCTCAGTGTCCCTGATTGAGAAAAGAAGTTTTCATGGACAAAAGCACTTCCTGGTCCAGGCCTGGATCTACAAAAACAAGGGTCACAAGTGGATTTACTTAATATTGACATACCTCCCATGAGTTCTACAATGGCCTTGGGGAAACTAAGACAAAATCTTGAGAAATGATGTTACACAACATAGAGAGAATCTAGCCATCATGAACCCCAGCTTCATCATGCTGGTGAAGAGAAAGGAGAGATAGCCCAGATTAGTTCAGGGGGTTCCAAAGATTTGGTTCCTCATGGCAGTGAGAAACAATAAAAAGAGAACTGGATCAGGAGTTGGAGGAGCAGGGTTCAAATCCAGACTCTGTCACTAATTACTCCTTCTATACTCCAATTTTCACTTAGCTAATAGGACAAAAAAAAATCCCCATCCTTAAAGTGTGTGAAAGAAATGAATGAAACCAGTGACTGAGACCTGCTGAGCTCCTGGAAGAAAGGCAACTGTAGAAATATAAGAAGTTCTCTTTCCTCCATCCTGCTTCACTGAAATGAGCTCTGAGATAATCTCTGAAATCTATCTGGGGCTGTCTCTAGAGAGCCAAGAATGTCTTTCTGTGCACGGAAGTGAATTGATCATATGGGCTGAGCCTGCATCTTGTTCTGACCAAATTACATACTCCATTAGGACTTAAATAGTGGTTGTCTTAACTCTGTATATTATGTCTCCTCTTTTAGCTTTTTTTGCCACCAGCCTGTCTCAGTTTGCCCCATCCCCTAGAAACCGGTTGTCATGCTAATGCCCACAGAACAGCAAAACGAACACTTGAGATAAGTCAAATTGATCTATTAAATGTCCATTCTGCTTAACACAGACAGACTTAAGGGGGCTTCCAAGGGATGTAACTTAAGAAATTTGAGCAGCCTCCCCCATTTTCCAAATTCAAGATCTGATCCAATGAATCATTTGTATACAAGAATTACTTTAGTTATTTCTCAAAAGAAAATGTTCATTTGTTTTCCTTTTTCATCAATGACATTTTTTCAATGTCAACACAGTTTAACAAAGTATATTGTACAAAGCCTTATATCTTTGTATGCTTTACAATGCCGATGCTTAGTGCCTTGTACATAATAAATGCTAAATAAATATTTGTTGAATGAATGAACATCAAATATATGATAGCAACAGACCAGCATTGCTGTATCTCCTTGGTTTCTTTGCAAAAATCTCTTTAGCTGAGAGATTTTCTAACCTTGAGGCCATAATAGACTTTAGAAACCAGAATTTTTAATTCTGTCCTCCAGAATTCTACTATTTAAGTTTGGTTGAACTCCACTTATTAGTTAATATCAAGCCCCAAGGAAAAAGCCCAAGCCCTTGCATCGCTCACTGTTTTGATGTAGGAGCAATAAGGTAATATGACTGACTTTAGCAAGACCTATCTCTACAAATGTTTTCTCTAATACTTCATTGTGTTATGAAGGTAACCTTAGGTGCTTGAAGGGAATGTCAATGGAGTGGAAGCACATTTGGATTATAGAATCATAGATTTAGAACTGAAAGAGACCTCAGAGCTATCCAGTTTCACCTCATTTTATAAAGGAGGTGATTGAGGCAGACAGAGATTAAGTAGGAATCCTAGTAATAGTAACACTAGCCAACATTTATGTATTGCTATAATTCAAGCATGGTTTCAGATACTAGCTGACACTAGGTTGGGCAAGTCACTTCACCCTGTTTGCCTCAGTTTCCTCTTCTGGAAAATGAGCTGGAAAAGGAAATGACAAGCCACTCCAATATTTTGGCCAAGAAAATCTGAAATGGGTTCATGAACAACCAAACAACAACCACAACAACAGCAACATGTAGTAGTTTAAGGTTTACAAAGTGCTTAAAAAATATCTCCTTTTATCCTCAAAATCCTCCTGGGAGTTGGTACTATTATCATCTTCATTTTATAGAGAAGGTCACCTAGCTAGTAAGTGTCAGAGGCCAGGATTTAGTCTCCTTGACTCCAGATCCAGCATTCTATTCCCTTTGCTCCCAGCTGCCCAGATTAGTATTTCCCTAAGGTCGGATTGATAATAGCTCTTCTTGATCCCAACATTTTTTTCCACTACACCATCCTGCCCCTTCAAGGTCCTATATCAAGCTGGAAAGGCTTTGAGTTGGGGCTTGGTGGTAAACTGGCTTGTCAAGTTTCCAAGCACTAGTTTAGTATAGGTTTAGAAAGACTAATCACCAGATTTGCCACAAGTGACAAATTATGGAACTCAAAGGATTCAAGACAATCTTCCAAGGTACAGAGGGGTTACAAGGTTCAAAGAATGTCAGAATTGCAAGGGACCGTGAAACCATGTAATCTGACCATTACTGAACAAGAATCATCTCTCCAACTTTTGTGACAAGTGATCATCAGTGGATTTCTTCTTGTGATGAAAAGGAATCCCCTACTGCCTCCTGAGGCAAGCCATTCTATTTTTTTAAAACTCCAGTTGCTGGGAAGTTTTTTCTTATGCAGAACCTAAGTTTGCTGCCTCTGCAAATCACACTGGTCATTTCTAGTTCTGTTCTCTGGGGCTAAGCCTAATGGGAACAAATCTAATTCTTCTTCCATAAATATGGCAGCCATTCTCATTAAGATGATGATTATGTCCCATCTGAATCTTCTCCCCTCGGGGCTAAGCATTCCCAATTCTTTCAACTCATCCTTACTATGGCATAACCTCAAAACTCTCATCATCCTGCTTGGCTTCCTCTGGACAATTATTAGCCTATCAATGACATCCCTAAAATAAGTGTCTAAAGCCGAAGCCAGTCTTCCACATGTAGTCTGACTAGGAAACAATACAATCAAACTTTCACGCTTCCCTGTTTCTGGGTATTATGGGTCTCTATACACTATAAGCTTACATTAGCTTTTTTTTTTAGCTGAGCTATTTATTGATTTACATTGGGCACTAAAGCTTCCCAGATCTTTTTTGGATGAATCACATGAAGTCATGCCTCTTTCATATTATATTCGTGAAATTGACTTTTCAAATTCCTCCCTTCCTTCAAGACTCAGTTCAACCCCAACTTTTACATGATAACTTTCCTGATCCCCAAGTCAACTAGTGCTCTCCTTCCCCAACTCCCATATATTTATATTACATTTGTTCTTTATATATTTATTCTGAATATACTTATATGTGTACACATCTACTCTAACAAAATGAAAAAAATTCTTTTGGAGTAGGAATTGCTTCATTTTTTCTCATTTCCCTAGTTCCTAGACCAGTGATAGATACAGAGTAAGAGCTTAATAAATTATCTATTGATGAACACAAATGAAACCATATTTAATTTAAATTTATCAAACTTAATGCAAGGAGAAATTTGGATGAGTGGCAGGATCCATCAAAGTAGTAGAAGTTTGATCCAATATTCAAGGCTGCCATGATTTTTTTTTTTTGGATTCTGATTCTATCATCCAGTAATCTTCCAGTTTGGGTCACCTATTCTATAAGTTTTATAAGCATATCATCTATGCCTTCACTTAAGTTCTTGATAAAAGTTTTAAAAATCCTGGGGCTAAGGACAATTCTCTGAGGAACTTCAGAGACCTTCTTCTAAGTGACATCAAGTCATTAGTGACTCCTCTTTGGGTCAAGTTCTTCAATCAATTCAAAAATCCAATTAACTGTATTATTATCTAACCCACATCTCAGCATGAGAAATTGTCAAATGCTTTCTGCAAATCTACAGACATTTTATCAACAACATTCCCTTGATTTTTAGCAATCTAGTAATCCTGTGAAAAGAGGAAATTGATCAGTTCCAATTGATCAGTGATGAACAGAACCAGCTATACCCAGAAAAAGAACACTGGGAAATGCATATGGACTGTTTGCATTTTTGTTTTTCTTCCCAGGTTATTTTTACCTTTCTAACTTTGATTTTTCTTGTGCAACAAGATAACTGTGTAAATATGTACACATATATTGTATTTAAGATATACTTTAACATGTTTAACATGTATGAGACTACCTGCCATCTAGGGTGTTATGATTCTTACAAGGTACTAAGACAGTGGAATTGATAAAGACAATAATTATCTAATTTAGCATGGTTCAGTATGATTGATCTGATCCTAAAAAGAAATGTTATGGGCCAGAACTTGAAACAAGATACTAAGTGAAATCGAGGAGACAGTGGTTAAATCTAATTTAGCACTGATTTAATCTGCAACAAATGATGGTTTCCTAGTGATGTAATGATTGGACTATACTCAGTGCACAGCATATAAGCAAGAAGCTCTCAGGGCCAGACATAGAAGCCCACCAACCCACTCTCAGAGGCACAGTCAGATTCATTCTAAGTTTCCATGCTAGCTGGAAACACTGGGAGGAAGAGAGGCTAAAGCTGAAGAAACAAAGGACTAGAGGCAGGAGCTCTCAGAACCAAGGAGAGAGATAGGCCTCTAAGAAAGCTAACTGGGCTATTTTGGAGGAGACAATAAAGGATTTGGACTTTAACTCCTGCCTGAATTTGGGGTGATTATACTGAACTGAAAGCAAGGTTGCCTCCAGAAGCCCCCCAAGAAACCTGCTCCTAGAGAACATTATATTTTAAAGAAGAGAACATTACACTAGGGGTGTAGGAAGGAAAGGAAAAGTTGGAACAGAAGTGATTGCAAGGGTCAATGTTGACAAATTACCCATGCATATGTTCTGTCAATAAAAAGCTACAATAGATCAAAGATGAACTAGAGACCATTACTGATCACAAAATAGAAAATTTTGATTACATCAAATTAAAAAGCCTTTGTACAAACAAAACTAACACAAACAAGATTAGAAGGGAAGCAACAAACTGGGAAAACATCTTCACAGTTAAAGGTTCTGATAAAGGCCTCATTTCCAAAATATATAGAGAACTGACTCAAATTTATAAGAAATCAAGCCATTCTCCAATTGATAAATGGTCAAAGGATATGAACAGACAATTTTCAGAGGATGAAATTGAAACTATTACCACTCATATGAAAGAGTGTTCCAAATCACTATTGATCAGAGAAATGCAAATTAAGACAACTCTGAGATACCACTACACACCTGTCAGATTGACTAAGATGACAGGAAAAAATAATGATGAATGTTGGAGGGGATGCAGGAAAACTGGGATACTGATGCATTGTTGGTGGAATTGTGAACGAATCCAACCATTCTGGAGAGCAATCTGGAATTATGCCCAAAAAGTTATCAAACTGTGCATACCCTTTGATCCAGCAGTGTTTCTATTGGGCTTATATCCCAAAGAAATACTAAAGAAGGGAAAGGGATCTGTATGTGCCAAAATGTTTGTGGCAGCTCTGTTTGTAGTAGCTAGAAACTGGAAAATAAATGGATGCCCATCAATTGGAGAATGGCTGGGTAAATTGTGGTATATGAATGTTATGGAATATTATTGTTCTGTAAGAAATGACCAGCAGGATGAATACAGAGAGGACTGGCGAGACTTACATGAACTGATGCTGAGTGAAATGAGCAGAACCAGGAGATCATTATACACTTCGACAACGATACTGTATGAGGATGTATTCTGATGGAAGTGGATTTCTTTGACAAAGAGACCTAACTGAGTTTCAATTGATAAATGACGGACAGAAGCAGCTACACCCAAAGAAAGAACACTGGGAAACGAATGTGAACTATCTGCATTTTCGTTTTTCTTCCCAGGTTATTTTTACCTTCTGAATCCAATTCTCCCTGTGCAACAAGAGAACTGTTCAGTTCTGCAAACATATATTGTATCTAGGATATACTGCGACATATCTAACATATATAGGACTGCTTGCCATCTAGGGGAGGGGGTGGAGGGAGGGAGGGGAAAAATCAGAACAGAAATGAGTGCAAGGGATAATGTTGTAAAAAAAATTACCCTGGCATGGATTCTGTCAATATAAAGTTATTATTAAATAAAATAAAATAAAATATTATTAAAAAATAAATAAAAAATAAAAAGCTACAATAATTAAAAAGAAAAAGAATAGAGGAAATAGATTTGTCTAGCATTACCTTGAGCCAGATGAAATCAGGTTGGCTGCTGTGATCAATATTTAATACTTCCTAGAATTTTAAGGTTAAGTTCAGAGGCCTATAATTTTTAGTCTTTTTTTCTCTCTGGGAAATGGAGAAATTTGCTCTTCTCCAGCCTTTCAAACCCTCCTCCTTCAGCCATCAGGCACTTCTTTCACAACCTTAGCAAGCACTCAGCAAATTAGAATTAGAACTCATCGTTCCCAAATTACTCCAAATAAATGGGAAATGCTTCTTTACAAAGGTGGAGAACTATGGTTGTGGAACACTATATATAATGCCAACCTTTTTCAATATATTGGCTAATTTAGTTGAACTGGATTTTTCACATCTTTTTTGTTCTTTATTATATAGGATTGCTGTCTAGGCAGGAATAGAAAGATATATCTTAAAATGCAGGTGATGTAAAAACAAAAAATATTGATAACAAGTGGCTCTCTCATGGTTCACTGAAAGATTTCAGATTGTGATTTGCATTGATACGGCTCCTATGCACACATCAATGATATAGCTCTTTGAAGTGCTAAAATAAGGCAAAAACTCATGGTATGAGTTAGCCTATCCAAATACAAACCCTAAAAGAAATAAAATTTTTGGTTTTGCATGGGAATTTTTCTTTAAGCCTTTGTCCTCTAACTTTTGGAAAACAATACCCACCTAGTAATAGAAGGAAATGAGGTGGTTATATTAAGGGTGGCAAGTGATTGATTGTGATAGAAAATCTTAGAGAATTGGTCATATTATTGCTCTTACCCATAACCTAATGACTTCTGAGCTTCCTTCTCTTATTCTCTCTTGCCCATCTTTATATCCCTTATTAGAGGCAGCTACCGGCAGCTAGGTAGCACAATGAGTAAAGCGCCAGACCTAGAATCAGGAAGATCTGGATTCAAATATGGCATCAGACACTTACTGTGTGATCCTGAACAAATTATTTAGCCCTGTTTGCCTGCTTCCCTAACTGTCAAACAAGTAGGAGAAAGAAATAACAAACCACTTTGGTATCTTTGCAAAAAAAAAATCCCTAAATAGAGTCATGAAGAATTGATCACTATAAAACAACTGAATAATAGTAACAAAGAGGCAGCTTGTGAGCAGGAGTAGAAGTGCAGTAGATAAGAGTGAGGGGCCAAGAATCAGGAAGATCCGAGTTTAAATATAACTTCAGACACTTGCTAGCTATGTGATTCCAGACAACTCACTCATCTTCTCTGTGGTCACTAGCACCTACCTTCCAAAACAGTTCTGAGGATCAAACAATTTAACATATGTAAAGGACTTTGCAAACCTTAAAATCCTATATAAATACTAGCTGTTACTAATAGTACAGGGCATTGTGCACACTAAGTATTTAAGATTTTATTTTCTGAATTATTATTTATTAGAATGAGTATATGGCTAAGTGAGCAAGCATTTTACTTTGATTCTTAATTAGTTCAAGGTTTGATTTTACCATAGGCCAGTTTTGTGAGCCTGGGTAAATTCTCTCTCTTTTTTTTTTAAATAACTTTTTATTTATAGAACTCATGCCAGGGTAATTTTTTACAGCATTATCCCTTGCATTCACTTCTGTTGTAAATTCTCATTGAACCTTAGTTTCCTCATCCATAAAATAAGACAAATATATATGTATATGTTCTCATGAGGTTCAATTATATTTATATTATTTTGTATTTTTAATTTTACAATATATCCAGTATCCAGGATACAATATATCCAGTGGTTCTCAAACTTTTGTTGTATCTTCATGTTGTTAAAAAAAACTATAGAGGATCTGTTCAAAGAGTTTTTGTTCACATGGGTTATATTTATAGTTATTTACTATATTAGAAATAAAAAATAATTTTGAATTTGTAGACCCTCTGAAAGGGTTTCAGAGATCCCAACAATTTTTTGGACTACACTTTGAGGACCACTGATATATACAAT
Organism: Antechinus flavipes; assembly: GCF_016432865.1. Taxonomy (NCBI): domain Eukaryota; kingdom Metazoa; phylum Chordata; class Mammalia; order Dasyuromorphia; family Dasyuridae; genus Antechinus; species Antechinus flavipes. The sequence goes on from NC_067401.1 coordinate 55,348,415, forward strand.
ACAAAATACATATCAATTAGATATATATTTATATATATATATATATAAAATATATATTTTAGACCTTACAGGCTTATGGGAAGGCTCAAAAGTAATAATTTAAGTGAAATCTCTTCTTAAACTTGCCCGTGCCTGCCCAGCTGGCACTGCAGCCATGTTCCTAGAAAAATGGGGTTGAGCAGTAAGCATGTCCCAGGCAGATGCGACACTTACGAGGTGCAATTTTCAGATGTCTCAGTGAAATCTTCATCAATCTCCAGGTTGTTCGCTAGGGTGGCAAACCCGTGTGGTAACTCATCCCACTCATCGAATCGTATACCTGTGCCTAGAGAATATCGGCCTTTGGCACATGGCTTACACGACTGGTCCTTCATGTCCAGGAATTCTCCAGCCTTGCAGGAAAAGGCTAAAAACCGAAAAGAAGTTGGGTCATTTTAGGATTGTTGCTCAAGGGAGAATTGACGAACTACTGTTCTATAGGTTGGGGAAAATCTTAATGTCCAATAGAAAGGAACAGAATCAGCAGGATGGCACAGGATTCTAGACACTAAGGCCCAATAACTTAAGACCTAAACTTTTCATTCGCTTTCCACCGGGAGCTTGTGGTTTGACTTTAAATAAGGTCACTTTGTTGAGAGAAGCCTTTCTTCTTCTGAAGGCTCTTTAGGGAAGAGCTTCAGACATCCCTAATTTTTATGTAGAACTATTTACATCCCATAGTGCTTTCAAAGGATCATAGCTGGCCATAGAAAAGATTTTCCAGTCCATTTCCTCCACCTCAGAAGGCTGACTAGCTCAAGGACACACAGATAATTAAGTAGCAAAGCCAGAATTCAAACTCATACCTTTTTTGGTGTATACAATAATTAATTTGTTCATGATTTTTTAGCCTGGTTAATATCCCTTTAAAATCAGCCTAAATTTCAGCATCCTTCACAAATACATCTTTTTTTTTTAAACATCTTCAATATTGGGGCAACTAGGTGATGCAGTAGATAAAGCACCAGTCCTGGAAGGAAGAGGAGGATCTGAGTTCAAATACAGCCTTGATACTTAATAGCAAGTTACTTAATTCCAATTTCCCTGAGAAGGAGGCAACATTCTCAGTATCATTCCCAACTCTTAAAAATGTTCTTTATCAGGGTAGCTAGGTGTTCAGTGGATAGAGTACCAGCCCTGAAGTCAAGAGGACCTGAGTTCAAATCTGACCTGAACAAGTCACTTAACCCCAGTTGCCTCAAAAACAAAAAATGTTCTTTATCCTAATTCCCTAACTATCAGTTCTTCCCCCTTTTCCTGTTCTATCAGAAGAGAAAAGAGAAAACAGGTGGCAACCATTTGAAAGGTTGTGATCGTTAAATACAGTTACACAGAAGAGGAGTGTGAGCTTCAGACAAGTCCTCATGTTTCTGAATGCACAATCAAACGCACCCGCCAAATGAGATTTGTATTTCTCTGAATTGACACTCAAAGTACTTTAAAGGTCTGCCTCTGCAGCAATCCATCTTTCCTGGCTTCCTTTCCAAGAATGAAAATGGGCTGCAATCTTCACTAATGAGTGATTATAACTGCCCAGTGAACGGCTAGGCTAAGAATGCATAAACATAAAGGAAACTGAATATGCAAAAGAAGAAAACATCTGAATGTAGCACAGCTGGAATTCTGCATTCTTATTCTCCAAGATCCAAAAAGCTTAGGGGGAAAAACAGCATCCAAGTTTTAAGTCTGCATCACATAAAATGTTTTTCTAAAGAAACTGGGGATGGGAAAAGGGAGAAAAAGAAAAACCAAGTGTTTGGTAAAAGATGTGATTTCCTGAAGACCCATTTCCCCTCCTCCAACTATAGAAAAACAAGACTTAAAGCTGACAGAGCTCTGCCAAATAAGGATACAGCAGAGGTAATATATAAAGTGAGCTCGGAGTGACAGCTGCTTACAGCATTCAGTGCCTTTGACTGGATCAGGGAGGCTGGTACACAGTCCAGGAGTGTGGGGCACGGCGACCCTCCATCTGGAGCCCAGGCTGTCACACGCAGTATACTCGTAATGATACTCAGACTGTAGGGGAGAGAGAAACAACATCATCATACCATGAGGATGGGGCAATCATCCAGAGCACATATGCACACCTGCTGTCCCTTGCCTTCCCTATGTAAAACATGATCTAAAGGAAGAGTCTATCCAAGACTCCCAGCTTCTTAAAATGTGGGTTGTGACCCATACGGGATCCCCTTGTAAATCAATAAATGTTAGATTTGCATCCCTGTTTTATATACCTGGGGTCATATAAAATTTGGGAGGGCAAAAAGGGGTCACAATTGGAAAAAGTTTAAGAAGCCCTGCCCTAGTTGATAGCAAAAAAACCTTTTAGTTAGACTGATCATCAATGGAAGTGACTTGATTTGTTTTTCTTGGCTGTTATCCTGTCATTGAAATGACAAAGCTTTTCACAGAGATGTTTTAGGATCCTTTATTGTTCTTTGAAAATAAAGGGACATGGCCCACAGGATTGAGAGATGAGCTAAAGTAGATCAGAACAAAAGGGGATGAGGTGTGCATTAGCAAGGAGGAAGAGTTTGGATTGTCCCAAACCGAAGAACAGATAGATTCCAACTTCCCAAGAGAAAGGATCTATCCAGACATGGAAAAAAATTAATTAAGTTATGATCAAAGCTGTTGTTCCCTATATCCCCCAAGTTCCTTCCCATCCTGGAAGGCTGTACATTGCTGCCTTGCATTTGATAAGCATTATGCCAGATGATACAGCAAGATTGGGGGACTCCCTTTTCTAATCCTGGACTAGCTGGGTATAAAATCTCTTCACTATTCTTTCGATTTTCTCTTCTATAGAATAAATAGGTAATCAGATAATTGTACCTGACTAAAAATTATCTGCAGAAAGAACTGAATTAGCAATTAACAGCAGAGCATTGTTTCAAATCGGAGAAACACAATAGACTTGCCCTCCAAAATATTTTTAAAACATTAAAAATACAAACAACAGAACTGGCTGCAATATGGCTTTGAAAACTATTTCATCTGTATACTACCACTTACCTAAAATGTTTTGAAACCTAAAAAACCTGAAACACAGATTTCCTCTGTTCTGGCTGTCCATGTAGAAAGAAATGATCCAGTGTCTTAGAGCTGAGAAGAGAGCTTAGAGATCATCTAATCTAATCTCCTCATTTTAAAGATAAAAATATAGGGTCAGAGAGATAAAGAGACTTGTCCAGACTCATAACCACAAGTGTATGACAGAGAACGGTTCCCTGCAACTCAGTTTCTTTATTATAAAATGAAGCTTGGTGGCCAGTGGATAGAGGGCAAGACTTGGAGTCAGAAAGATCCATGTTCAAATCCAGCCTCATACAGTTTCTACTTGTATGACCCTTGATAAGTCACCTGCCCTTTCTTTTCCTCATCAAAAAGTAGGAATAATGATTGTCCTTTCCTGACTAGATTGCTGGGAGTATCTAATGAGTGAATGAATATAAAGCCTTTTGCAAACTTTAAGATGCTAAATGCTAATTGTCATCATCATCATCATCATTATTAAAATGAAGGAACTAAAAATGCCTTTAAGGTCCCTTCTAGTTCCAGATCTATTGATCTTTCATCTTAGGTTTTTGGTTCCTCCCTCCCCATCATTATTTTCTACTTTAAACACATTATAAAGAATCACCCAAAACCACATGAAGTCTAGGAACAAATGAATTTCAGATCTACACTGGGACAGTACACCAAACCAGAACCCAAAACAGCTTTGATCCCTGGAAAGGGAAAAGCAAGCAGGGGTACTGACATATTGTTTCGATTTGAAATAAAGAGCTTCTGATAGCAATTGAAAAACAATAATTTGGAATTTTGTTTTAATGTGCATCAATTTAAAATATTTATTGAGCACTTATTGTGTACCTAACACAAGATGTATTAGGTACACTGAGCAGGGCTCAATTTTCAAATAAACCTGTTAACCAGATCCAAGGAGCATGGTTATTAAAATTTGGAAAATTTCAGAATTTTCTTTTTTCTCCATAACCACTTGCTTCATTCAAGTCTGTATTATAGCTCTATCTAGGAGAGAGTCCTGGGTTAGAGAAAGAAGCCCTGTTTTTGCCCTGATGTTAATCAATATGCAGTAACATTTTGGGCTGGCCACTTGTGAGGATCCCATTTTCCCCATCATCCTCATCTTCCTGTCTCACAAAGAGGTAAGGAGAAGAATGCTAACATATTTGTAAAGCATTGAACCCCTTGGTTTGTGGGGGTTTTTTGTTTTGTTTTGCTGAGGCAATTGGGATTAAGTGACTTGCCCAGGGTCACACAGCTAGGAAGTGTTAAATGTCTGAGATCAAATCTGAACTCTGGTCATCCTGACTTCAGGACTGATGCGCTGTCCACTGCACCACCTAGCTGCCCCAACCCCTTGGTTTGTTTTTTAAAGTGCTGTATAAATTCTAGACCTGATTATCTTAAACAGAAAGTTTCACTATTCAGTAGCTATATAAACTTAAAGAACCACTTATTTTTCTTCACCAAAGCAAAGACTTATCCCTGAGGCAAGTAATTAGGGACACATAGCTGGAGCAGTGGATAAAGCACCAGGTCTGGAATCAGCCTTATCTTCCCGAGTTCAAATCTGACCTCAAGACACTCATTAGCTGTATAAGTCACTTAACCCCTCAGTTTCCTCATTTATAAAATGAGCTTGAGAAGGCAAATGGCAAGCCACTCCAGTATCCTTGCCAAGGAAAACCCCAAATAGGGTAATGAAAAGTCAGATATTACTGAACAACAAAGAAAGTAATGAACAATGATTGAACTGACTTTATTAGTTGCACACAATTGTGGGCATGGAAAAGAATAGCTGGAGCAGTTATTTTATCTGTGCTTTTGGCAAGCCTCTTCTAGAACCATCGTGTAACAAGATAATGCAGTTCTCCCCTCCTCCCTCCTCTCACTGGCATTGTAACAATACCTAGGTGAGGCCCTCAATCTAGGAACATGCCTTTCTAAAGAAGTGAGTGGGTCAGTGTTCTCAGCCAGCCAGGCTCAACCCTACATCCCTCACAAGTGCTGTTAAAAAGCTAATGTGTTCAATAAGAGGGTTTCTCTTCAGTCTGATTGCATTTTCCCCTTGGGGAGATAAATGGAACAATTCCATTTCTTTCTATCTTCTTTCATCTGCTCTCCCCTGGGTCCCACTGTGTGGTGGGAGATTTCCCGGGCAAATGGCAGTTTTAGACCTTAGACAAATTTCCTTTCCAATATGTGCTAATTTATTCGTTGTTATCAGGATAGATTTACAGCAGCTGGGGTGGTTGTCTCTGTTGTCCCTGCTTGTTACGGTTCCAAGTCTGAATTACCCTGAGATAATAATATTAACAACAAAAACTTTAAAGAAGGGCAAATGGCAGATAAAAGAGGGAAGGCAATAGAATTTCTCAGGTGTGTTGATAAATCACCTCTCTTGGAATGTGTGCCTCAGTTTACCTGCGGCCTTCCTTGAATTGTGCTTAGATAGCTCATATAATTTCAAGTAGTCCCGAATGTATAATTAATCAGGGCCAGTTTAGACAACTAACAAAGTACCCTTACATTTCACACCCTTTTCCTAGCTGAAAAGCAATAATGCTGACTATTCTTTTGGGAAAGAATGGAGAGGTTCTAATACACTAGTCTGACACAGTTCAGCTTCTTAATTCCCATAGAAATAGAAAGAAGGGAAGAGATGAAATGCTAAAGTTCTATTCCTCTGGGGCCAAATATGAATTATCTCCCTATTCATGACGCCTACTTTTCATCTCCTGAAGAGAAGAACAACGTCTCTGCCACATGGGAACTTGCTGGAGCTAGCAAAATATGAAAAATCTCCAGGCCACTGAATTCTGTTATTTTAAGAGTCTCAGAGACCTGAGAATAACTATTCCTCTCTGAGTACAGAAGGATTTCAAGGATCTGCACTTTGGGGCCATAGAGGGTCTAAATTTTCTTGAGACAGTTCATCCTAATTGGCTCTACTCCATCCTGAAACATGTGTCCATATGCTATACCATTACATACTGTTGTTGGTGACAAAGATATATATTTTTTGGTACTATGTCCCAAAGCATTTCAAGCTCCACTAATAACAACCAACATTTATATAGAGCTATGTTCCAGAGAGTGTTACGTGCTTTACAATTATTATCTCATTTGATCCTCACTTGAGGGGTAGATACTATTATTATCTCATTTTACACATATGGGAAATGAGGTAAATAGAGATTAATGATTTGCTTAGGGTGACACAGCTAGTAAGTATCTGGGGTAAAATTTCAACTCTGGTCTTTTTAACTTCAGGCCCAATCCTTGTTCTACTATATCACCTAGCTGCCCTCTAAATATATCTTTACCTCTTAAAACATATCCTAAACAACTCATGTTTCCCTCTCCCCCCCAAAAAAAAAATCTTTCATATTCTGAATTTCCCCACTTCCATCAAAACTGCCACCATCCTTTCAGTCCCTAAGTTTTACAACCTCGGCATCATCCTGGCTTTCTCATTCTCTCAAACTCCCATATCCAATCAACTGTCAAATCTTATTGATTCTGTTTTCACTGAGTCTACAATCTGGCCAAAAAACTTTTCTTGCTGTTCCATTTTCCATCTTTGAGCCTTTGCCCTGACTTAACAGACATGCTTGGAATAGTCTCTTTCCTTTCCTTTGCCTCCAAGAGTCCCTCAAGCTTCCTTCAAAACTGAGCTCAAGAACCATCTTTATCCCAAGGTTTTCCAACTGTCCTAGCTGCTAATGTTCCCTACCAATATATTCTATTTACATTGTATGTATTCTGTATCTATTTAGACGTGTACACATTTCCTCCATAAAATGCAAGATCCCTGAAGGGAGGAATTGTTACTAGCATCTAGTACAGATCCTGGAAGAGTAGGAGGCGATTGATCAGTGACCTATAGCATGCACATAATATAACCAGGAGAGACCCGGTGTACAGGCTGACCTCAGAGTTGAGTGACCTGGGCTCTTGAATTGATATACAACAGAGCTGTCATTCATTTGTAGAGTCCTGCTTCTGAACAGCATGTATTCAACATCCCCAAACCCAAGACTGGAGTCAAGTATGGGTTTTCTGTTTTTTCAATATTAATTTTCTGTTGTAAAAGGGAAGATGAAAGCATAGCTGTTAGAAGTTTTCCACTTCTACCATGGACCTAACCATTCCAAACCACTGCTGAGGCAGGAGTAGGGCTGTTGTTATTGTTGTTCAGTTGTTTCAAGAATGTGATTTTTTGTGACCCCATTTGGGGTTTTCTTGGCAAAGATAGGAAACGAAGATAAATAGAGTTAACTGACTTGCCCAGGGTCCTATAGCTAGTAGGTATCTGAGGCCAGATTTGAAGGAGTATGAGTCTTCCTGTCTCTAAGTCTGGCACTCTTATCCACTATGCTTCCTAGCTAGCAAGAAATAGGATTAAAGACCCTAAATAACACTTCACACAAGATGCAATTTATGCATGACTAACCTTTCATCAGTACTTCAAGGAGGCTAGAGCTCATAGGTATGGGTACCCTCTGCAACAGTGCAAAATGCAACCTATCTATGCCGCCTTAGTGTGATTTTTAGTCATCTCTTTCCATAAATCATTTATAGAAAGTATATTCAACATGCTAGAAAATGTTTTCTAGATCTTTTAATATTATGTGGCTACCAAAGCAATATCAACCTGTCTATTCGTTGTCTTTTGCTGTCCTTCCCTGTTCTCCTATATTGTTGCTTCAAAAAATATATTTGATGTGGTTTATTATCTAAGATGATGCTAGTTAACAGGCCACAGTTTCTCCATTACTCTTTTAGTTACCTAAAATATTGATTCTTTGGAGATTGTGGTGTTCCATGGTTGATATAACAACATCATAAGACCATTAGTAGTCAAAATATCAATTTTAACAATTTCAATCATTGAAAACCTTGCAAAACTTCCCAATTGCAGTCACCGAACTACCCAGTTTTAATTCACTATTTCCAACATCTGTTCAATGTATGCATACTGAGGGATTGCCCATTTAAATGCTGATCAAAGGCAAGGTAGAAAGAGGGGAATTTATGGGAGGGTTGAGGGAGGAGAAAAAGGATATTGCAGATTTTGAAAAGTTGTTATAATAAATGAGATAGTAAATCAATTTTGTTGTATTTGTAGTGATGTCCAACTTTTTGAGACCTCATTTGGGATCTTCCTTGGCAAAGATACTGGAGTGGTTTGCCATTTCCTACTTCAGTTTATTTTACAGATGAGACACTGAGGCAGAGTGAAATGACTTGCCCAGGGTCACACAACTAGTAAGTATCTGAAGCCAGATTTGAATTCAGGAAATGAGTCTTCCTCTCTCCAGGCCTGGTTCTCTAATCATTGTGCCATCTAGACACCCAGTTTTGGGAGTGAAGATTCCCCATTGTCAATGGATTTCTTAAGGAGTCACAAAAGGGAGAAGAAATATGGGATGATAGCTAGCATAGATGAATGAATCAAATAAGGATTTTTGAGGATGGGCATGTTTATGAACAGTAAGATTATCCAGTAGACAGGGAATAATTGACAAATAGTGGAAGCATGGAGTAGAGGAGAACATTGCCCTAGATAGAAGAAAAGAGCACAAAAAATACAGAATCCCTAACAGTAAATGTCACCTTCACAATTTTGCACAGAGATGACTCCAACTCCTTCTCCCAAACTTAGAAAAATTACAAAAAAAAATGCAGATTATATCCTAAATGTCCTGTGTCTAAATTCTCTTATTGAATCTGATTGCAGGCTTATATTTGACAATTTTATTTTCACTTCCCACAAAGGACCAAATGTATTTTTATTATGAAAGCTGTGTTGAGCCCGCAAAACACAACCCTCAGCTTTGTACAACTTTTAAAACTTATTCAGAAGTCTTATTCATCAATCTTTTCCTGAAATACAGATACCATCATCATCCAAAAATTTTCTGATATTCTTTTTTTTTTTTTTTTTTACTATTTTGACTTGTTGGAGCAACTAAATTTGATATGTTTGAAGTATTTTCCTCAAGAATTAACTCATCTTGAAAAGTGGAACCAACATCTGGTCTCCTGTATACTTTGTGGAAGTATTTTTCACCCAAAGTTTCTGATTTTCAATAAGCAAGCAATTCTCTTAGAAAGTAAAATAGAGAATCTAATATATACAGACCTCATCTCTTACAGAAAAAAACAGGGTAGTGCCTTTGATCAAGTTCTGCACCTGTCAAAGGATTGTACAAGTTGTTGTGAGTTCCTTTAGATGTTCCTAGCACCTGTCAAACTTGTGCTTTTTATTCTTTTTTCCAAGGAAATTAAAATCAACTTTGGTGGGGTTGAAATTTCTTCACAGGATTCCTGCAGGGCCTTCAGAATAAAACTATCCCTTCAGAAAGACGTCAACATTTTGTGGCATGTCAACAGTCTGGGTCCTGAGAATGCTCTTCATCTCATTGCAGCTGGGCTTTAAAGAGACATCAAGGAATTGTTCTTATACCTTCCTTTCTTTTTTCTAGATAAATTATCTGGTTCCTAGGGAATCCATTTAAAAGGCAAAACAAGGCTTTCTTGACATTCAGGTCACACTATAACCACCTAACCAAAACTGTTTCTGGAACCATACTTAACGGTTTCGAAACAAAGCATCACTAGGACTATGAATGAGTCCCCACGAATCACTACTTCTAGATTATCTGAAAGTAACTACTGGCCTGCAGAACTGGAGAAGATGGACAGCATGGAACTGGATGACTGTTTTTTGCAGATCACGAGAAACAAAGGCAGACAAGGAATGTGATAAGAAGCAGCAAAGAGAAGGTGTCAGGGAGCAGCTAAGTCTGCTTCAGACTAGTTTATCAGGTAGTATAATACTTGGAAATGGATTTGCAATCCACTTGTGTGAATAGTTGATCAATTTTTTAAGTGGCTTTAGGGTTTGTTGAAGAGACTTTGCTTTGAATGATTTCAGAGAGGCCTGGAGAGACTTACATGAACTGATGCTAAGTGAAATGAGTAGAACCAGGAGATCATTGTATACAGCAACAAGATTATGCGATGATCAATTTTGACAGACATGGTTCTTTTCAACAGTGATGTGATTCGGGCCAGTTCCAATGGTCTTGTGATGTAGAGAAGTGATGTAGGGGACTGAGTGTGGATCACAACATAGTATTTTCACTTTTTTGTTGTTTGCTTTCATTTTGTCTTTCTCATTTTTTTACTTTTTGATCTGATTTTTTGTGCAGCATGATAATTGTGAAAATATGTATAGAAGAATTGCACATGTTTAATATATATTGGATTACTTGTCATCTAAGGGGGGAGAAGGAAGGGGAAAAAATTGGAACGCAAGATTTTACAAGGATAAGGATGAATAATGAAAATTATCTCTGCATATGTTTTGAAAATAAAAAGTTCTTAACCAAAAAAAAAAAAAAAAAGGAAAGAAAAACAAAACAAAACAAAACAAGAGGCTCTGCTTTGTTCTATACTCTGATGCAATTGGTACCCATCGTATACAAATAGCATCTGAAGGATCTAAACATTATGGACCAGCTAGGTGGCACGGAGAATAAAGCACTTGATCTGAGTTAGAACACCTGAATTCAAGTCCAGTCCTGCACATTTATTAGCTGTATAATCATGGATAAGTTTGCCTCAGATTCTTCAGTTGTGAAGTGGAGATAATAATAGCACCTATCTCCTAGATTTGCTGGGAAGATCAAAGGAGATAGTTTTTGTACAGTGCTTGGTATATAGTAGGTATTTAATAAATGTTTGTTCTCTCTCCCTAAAAATAATCCCTATAGTAGTAGTCGGATTCTCTGCTGGACATCCATCCTCCTTGATGTTGGTAAATTCACTTCTGGAGAGCCTACAATGCTTGTTTAGATGGCTAAGCTTGTTACTACTCTCTCTGCTGTTCATGGATAATAGTTTTGAGTTGAAAAGGATTCTATGATCCATTTCAGTAAGTGCTTATGTGCTTTTTGTAATCAGAAAAAAAGACTTGCTAAGGACAGCCAGTGTTAGGGGTAGGATTTGAACACAAGAACTCTGACTCTATGTTCTCTTTCACTGTACTGTGACACCTTCTTCTATCCTGTGTGTTTTAAACACATGCAAGGGAGGCACCTTGCTGATCGCTATTGTTCAATTGTGTTTGACTCTTCACAACCCCATTTAGGGATTTCTTGTCAAATATACTGGAGAAATTTTCATTCCCTTCTCCAGCTCATTTTACAGATAAGGAAACTGAGACAGAGTTAAATGACTTGCCCAAGATCACACAACTAATAAGGGGCTGAAGCCACATTTAAACTTAGAAAGATGAATGTCCTGATTCTAGACCCTCCACCAAAAAACAGCATTGTTCGCAGCTTGTTGGAGGAAAGCCTTTAAGGCAGCATTTTGCTCTACCAATTCAAATGCTTTTTAAATAGTAAGCTAACAACAAACATGGTATATCTTCTGCCCCGAAGCCATGGTCTGCATTTGCAAAAACCTGCCTTTTCCCTTCTTATATTAATACTAAAAATGCTGTGTGTGTGTGTGTGTGTGTGTGTGTGTGTGTGTGTGTATGTGTACATGAATAGATGCATGCTTGTATTTGTGGGTAAGGATTGAGAGAGGCAATCTAATCCTCCGTCCTAATCCATTTACTGAAATTACAGTATTGAGGATTAGATAACAATGATGATGATAAATTGGGATTATACTCCTTTCAAAGTGGCTGCTTAATTCTCATGTACATAAAATCTTGCAAGCTTTACACCTTAACTGATCTATTCTCAGATTATGAAGAGGAATAAATAAAAACTGAACCTATCCTATCTCACTAAAGGGTTCTCCCCCTTTCTTTATGGAGGGCCAGAGAGGGTGAAAGAGGTGTGAAATTTTTCCATCAGCTTGATGTGATTATAGGACTAGCTGAGGAATTATGCTTATCTTTATTCCTTATCCAAACCTGGATCCAAAACTAGAAAGAATTTAATGAGAAGCTCTATCATGTATAACTACAAATGGCTTACTGTGTTACCACTATGATGTCCATCAGTTGGGGAATGGCTAAATAAGTTATGGTATATGAATGTGATGGAATATTTCTATTTTGTAAGAAAAGATGAACAGGCTGATGTCAGAAAAGCCTGTAAAGACTTACATGAACTGATGCTAAGTAAAGTGAATAGAACCAAGAGAACATTGTACACAGCAACAAGATTATAATCAATTGTGCTGGACTTGGCTCCTTTCAACAATGAGGTGATCCAAGATAATTCTAATATATTTGGGATGGAAAGAACATCCAGAGAGAGAATTATGGAGACTGAATGTGCCTCAAAGCATAATATTTTCATATATATACATATATATATATATATATTTTTTATTTACAAAATATATACATGGGTAATTTTTCAGCATTGACAGTTGCAAAACCTTCTGTTCCAACTTTTCCCTTCCTTTCTCCCACCTCCTCCCCCAGATGGCAGGTAAACCAATATATGTTAAATATAACATGTTATATTTAATATAATATGCTAAAATATATGTTAAATACAATATATTTATACATGTCCATACAGTTATTTTGCTGCACATGAAGAATCAGACTTTGAAATAAGGTAAAATTAACCTGAGAAGGAAATCAAAAATGCAAGCATATAAAAACAGAGGGGTTAGAAATGCTATGTAGTAGTTTATACTCATTTTCCAGAGATCTTTTGCTGGGTATAGCTGGTTCAATTCATTATTGAATGAATGGAACTGATTTGGTTCATCTCATTGTTGGAGAGGGCCATGTCCATCAGAATTGATCATCATATAGTATTGTTGTTGAAGTATATAATGATCTCCTGGTCCTGCTCATTCCACTCATGTAAGTCTCTCCAGGCCTTTCTGAAATGATCCTGATGGTCATTTCTTATAGAACAATAATATTCCATAACATTCATATACCATAATTTATTCAGCCATTCTCCAATTGAGGGACATCCACTCATTTTCCAGTTTCTGGCCACTACAAACAGGGCTGCCACAAACATTTTGGCACATACAGGTCCCTTTCCCTTCTTTAAGAATTCTTTGGGATATAAGCCCAGTAGTAACACTGCTGGATCAAAGGGTAAAAGTATAATATTTTCACCTTTTTGTCATTGTCGTTCTTTGCTTATTTTCCCCCTTTTGATTTGATTTTTCTTGCTCAGCATAACAAATATGGAAATATGTTTAGAAGAATTGTACATGTTGAACTTATATTGGATTGTTTGCTGTCTAGTGAAGGGGGGAGGATAGAGAAAGAAAAATTTGGAACACAAGGTTTTGCAAAGGTGTTGAAAACTATTTTTGCATGCAGTTGGAAAAAATAAAGATATGAAAACATGTTACCATTACTAGGCATTTTGACAGAAGATAAAATTAATGAACTAATAAATGTAATATCCTAGATATCAGAAAGAAGTAGCATTTTTGTCAATGAGCACATCCCTAGGACCCTGAAATCATACCCCACATGTATAAGCCACTATCCCTCTCTACTTATATAACCAAGAGACCTTGAAGGGAGCAAGAGCAGTCTGAATCCTCCCTGGAAATTGTGTAGCAATATGGCTTTGAGGAAGCTTTCCAGTCTGAGATGAGTGTCTCAAATGTCCTTCCCTGATGATTTTTACAAAAGAAAAGCAAGATCTGAAGAGGCAGTTATTTCTGATAGTAGAAAAGAGAGTCAACTAGAAAGGAAGGACACAGCTTATACGAGGAAATCACTCTTTGTCTTTTCTTTTGTGCCTCTTTCAGAGTGACAGGTAGGTGATAAAGAGAGGATTTACACACACACACACACACACACACACACACACACACACACCTCACCCATCGCTGATAAAAGAATTTTTCAATACAGAAATTCACTCAGTAGGAGATGTTGTGCCTCACAGAGAAGAGACTAATAATCCAGTGAAAAGTTGGATTTAGCTGCAGACCCATGAAGGTCAATGGGGTGACCTGTCCAGCAGAGATGCTGCATCCAAGAGAAGTAATGAGAGAACACCGTAAGAAAGAACACTACCAAAAGTGTGAGTTGCTTTGGTCATGTAGTTTCCTACATAGAAGCCTTTTGACCGGTACACTATATGTGTATGTCCTCTCTTCAACTCTGAGGTTGTGGATATTCATACTACAGTAGACCCCAAAATTAGGGAGGGAATGTAGAGATATCATGCCATTTCAGTCTTTGCTTTGAGCTAATTGTGTCAAATGGCTTTTAAAGGTAAATGCACCAGGATCGAGGACCCACAGAACACTAAGAACCTAGATTAATTGTTCCTTAGGGAACTCTACCTTTGAGTTAGGGAGTAACCCTGGGAGTAATTAATAGCTTATTCTGTAGAGCTGAGAAAGTAGCATAATATGGTAGTAGTTAGTTATTGATATTTTCTCACTTTTTTCCTTACACAAGGTACATTAAAATCTTTTGGTTTTATATCATCTTTTTCCCATTGTTTTCATCCCCCTCTTTAGATAGCCATCCCATATAACAAAATATAAAGAAAAAACATTCTGTAAAACTAAGCAATGTATTAGTGATATATATACATAGTATCATTGTGTTATAAGAAATGATGAATGGAATAGTTTCAGAAAAATCTGGAAAAACTAGTATGAATAATACAAAGTTAGCAGAATCAGAAAAAAACATAAATAATATTGTAATGTAACTTTGAAAGCCTTGAAACCGTTCTTAGTAATACAATGATCTAAGACAATTCTGAAGGATCTATGATGAAAAAATGCTATCCAACCTCATAGAAAGAACTGATGGAAGTCTAAATGAATGCAGATCAAAGCATACTTTTTTAAACTTTCTTATTTTTTCTTGTTTTTTTGGGGGGTCTCTTTTTCTTCATAACATGACTAATATGGAGATATGTCTTACATAACTTCATAGGTATAAGCCATATGAGATTGCTTAGCTTTTTGAAGGGGGAGAGGGAGGAAGAGAAAGAGAAAAGGATAGAATTTGGAATTCAAGATTTTAAAAGATAAATGTTAAAAGTTGTTTTAATATGTAATTGAGAAAAAAGTTGAATCTTTTCAAAAGAAAAAAGAACTAGAAAACTCTAATCAACACAATGACCAAAACAGTTCCAAAGGACCGGTGATGAAACATGCTAATCATTTCCAAATAGAGAGCTGATATACTCAGTAGGCACATGCATCTTTCTTTTCTCTTCTTAACATACTAACAGGGGAATTTGTTTTGTGTGGCTATACATATTTGTGATGGATTTTGTAATGTAATGGTTTTGTAAAGGGAGGAAAGAGAAAATTCAAAACTGAAAAAAAAATATTGAATTAAAAAAATATTTATCATATACAACCATGACCCCCATTTCTTTTTCTTTTTCTTTTTTTTTGAGAGTTCATGAGTTTATTATATATATATATATATGTATATATATATATAGTAAAGCTTTTTATTTTCAAAACATATGCATTGACAATTGTCCAACATTAACCCTTGCAAAACCTTATATTCCAATTATTCCCCTCTTCCCCCCACTCCCTCCCCTAGATAACCAGTAATCCAATATATGTTAAGCATGGTAAAATATCTGTTAAATCCAATATATGCATACGTATTTATACAATTATCTTGTTACACAAGAAAAATCAAATCAAAAAGGAAAAAATGATAAAGAAAATAAATTGCAAGCAAACAACAACAAAAAGAGTGAAAATGCTATGTTGTGATCCACACTCAGTTCCCATAGTCCTCTCTCTAGGTGTAGATGGCTCTTTTCATCACAAGATCATTGAAAATGATGGCCCCCATTTCTAAAAAAAAAAGAAGCAAATCTTTTTTTTCCAATAGTAATAATATCCAAGATTTATTTTCAGGGATTAAGGATGCTCTTTTCTATCAGATATCTTAACAATCTATCCTTCAATTCCATCAAAATTGCATTGTCTTGAACACATACCTCTCCCATGTGTTAGTCTTAGGTATTATAGCTTAGTCCAGATATTCTTTCCATCTTTATTTTCTTTATTATCATTTCTATTTCCCCATACAATATTGGGGACTATGGTGTTGATTCCAAATACCACAACTCCACCACATTTGGTGGAGAACATTATTTGCTATAATAGATAATTTTCTTCTATTTTGTTGTTCATCCAACTTAACCCTTAATTGCTCTCTCTTTTTACAAATATAGTTTTTCTTCCATTTCTTGCTGGTTTCTGAGATACTTTTCA
This sequence comes from Antechinus flavipes, assembly GCF_016432865.1. Taxonomy (NCBI): domain Eukaryota; kingdom Metazoa; phylum Chordata; class Mammalia; order Dasyuromorphia; family Dasyuridae; genus Antechinus; species Antechinus flavipes. The sequence continues at coordinate 55,364,720 of NC_067401.1, forward strand.
GTAGTTACCACCCTTTTCCTTGTAAGATTTTATAAAAGTGTTTATGTTTATGGATTTGGCCTCCATTATATTCTCTCTCCACTTCACAATAAGATCACCTTTTATCTAACTAAGATGATTTCCAGGTTCCTTTGGCCTCCTGATTGTGGCAAAATTAGTTTTCATTGGTAAGACTTCCTTTGGGAAAGGTGATAGTCTGTGTTGATGTCTGCTCTTTTAATGATTTCATATTTTTCAGCATGAATAATTTGTTTAAATAATTTGGGTCATAGGTATTTTATTTATCAATTCTTATACTTGTATCTCAGGAACAATCAATTTCATAGATTACAGGATAGATATGACTAGACAGCAGTCCCTGCATTAAAAACAACATCAACAACAATAACAAAAACAATCTGAAGATTTTTGTGAATTGTTTGCTAAATATATCCTTAGTATAATATGGCATTCACAAAAGCTAAAGTACTTGGACCTTTCTGTTATATGCCCAGGGGCAGTCCCCATTTCAAATATTGCATTCAGTTCTGGGCACCATATTTAGGATTAGGATGGATTAGTTGAGATACTTATCTAGAAGAAGAGAAGACTTGAGGAGCAAAAACTAATCTCCTATTGAACATTTCAAAATGGACATCCCATGGACATCTCAATTACATCATATCCAAAATGGAATGACTCCCTATTTTTCTCCCCAAACCTACCCATCTTTCAAGTTTCTCTTTTACTGTGGAGGATCAAAGATGGGTGAGCAGCCCTGAACAGCCCTCACACCAGAGGAGATAGTTTCTTGAAACACCTATACATCCTGTTTATTGACTGACTGATTAATTCAAGCAAAAATTAGATCAGCATTTTATTGGAAATGTTGTAGAAGGGATTTTTTTTTCAGATCAGGGTGGCACCATATGGGCAATTCTGCAACTCTCGGTTTCTGTGACCGTGTCAAGTCTTGTACAAATTCCCATTCTCACAACAAGAAGGGGATCAGCATGACCCAGGTCTCTAGTGTTTGCCTTGGCAAGATCTGAGCCTGAGGTAACAAGCTAGTTCTTAAGCAAACCCGGATTCAGATTAGTGCCAGAGGACAGCAGCAGGAATGTTTCAGCAGCTTGCAATTCTGCAGCCCTGTCTCCTTCTCCCTATGTATTTTCTCTCTTTGGCACCTCAGATGGACCAAAATTCCCAAATGGGGCTGAAAAACAAGTCGAGAAAATGTTGAAATAGATGTGTATGAGGTCAGGGAAATGTAACTGAAGTTTAACTTTGTGCTTCATACACAAGCATACAATAAATATTTAATCACAGATTCACGACGCAGTTGTAAATCATTCTTTTCTTGGCAAAAACAGATATTAAACCTAGTCTCTATTATTAATCTCTTCGGTTTTAGACAAAATGAATTTTGCCTTTTTTTTTTGCCCCATCCTTTCATTTCATAGATAAAGAAACTGAGTCCAGAGATCCTAAGTGTGACTAATATTATACAAGAAGCAGTCTTCATTGAAACCAGGGTTTCCTTGACTCTCAACTCCGTGCTTTTTCTACTGTTCTCTCAAATCCCACACAAAAGATCGCATGACTTCTAGACCATTCCCCAAATTCAGAACCAGTTATTAAGAAAGAAGAAAAATATAGAGATCATTTTCTTCAAGATGTTCACTATGTATGCTTGGAGAACAGGTGGGATGATATAAAATCAGATAAATCATTCTAAGAATAGGATTCTTAAGTCTCAATCTGTACCAAACTGGTCTTCAAATCTGATTCTGATTCTTTTCACTTTTGTGTCAACAAGACAAGTTGACAAGCATTTATTAAATGCCAATGTGTGAAGTACTAGGAATACAAATTCAAGCAAAAAAAAAGGGACTTTTTGAGAGAGCTTACATTCTAATTAAGAAAAGCAATACATAAAAGGGAGCTGAGATGAAGGATTGGTGCAGAACAGAGAGTAGGTAACCTAATGGGGACATAGCAAAATCTAACGTCAGAAGCTGCTCCGGGAGGAAAGGGAAAGTTGGCTGATCAAGGCATTTGCTCAAAATAGAGGAGGAAATCACCAAGGGAAGGACGGGAGCTTCAGTATCAGAAAGATCTACTAAGGTGAGAAATCAGCTGAAATGTGTGAAAAGTTTAAGACAACCAGAAGCAGAGTGTGGATACAAGTGAAAGAAATGTCTTTACCCTTGGAACTCAAGCTTGGTCTTTAGAAATTGAAGACTTGGCCATGGGGGCAGTGGATAGAGCGCCAGCCCTGAAGTCAGGAGGACTTGAGATGAAATCTGACTTCAGACACTTAACACTTCCTAGTTGTGTGACCCTGGGCAAGTTACTTAACCCACATTGCCTCAACCCAAATAAATAAAAGTCAGAAAGCTCTTCGTGTAAACTATGTCTCTGACACTTACTGAATATGTGACCATGGGCAAATTACTCAAACCTTAGTTTCTTAATCTTTAGAATACTTCACCAGATTGTAAGCATCAAATGAGATAACTTAGGTAAACAGCTATATAAATGTCCTCCTTACAGTATCCCAGACCCTCCTAGCCAAGCTTAGAGTTTTCTTTCATCCAAACTTACTCTATGTCCCATTCCCTCACACCTAGCTGTCCTACTGAAAGAAAAATGAATCAGTCAATCTTTATGGTGTTAAAGAATTGATAACTGGCTTAATGTTATTTATCTCCTGGCATTTACCCTTTAAAAAGGAGCTTCCAAAGATAAAAAAAACTTAAAATATTGACCCTCCAGTGATAGAATTTCAAACACTGTGTCAAGCTAAATAATACAGGATGTCCCCAAAATCTTAAAGCTTAAAACTGTAATAAGACTAGATCAGGATATCCTGTAGATGCCTTTTGACCACCCTTTAAAATCACACTGTGCAGGTAATCATCTATTCAGTTTATGAGTAGGACCACCACGAGAAAATATAGATAAAAGAAACCCCTCAACACACAACTGTTACTTAGAAACAGCTTACAGAAAAGCTAAGACTCCTTTTATATGAAGCAAAGGGAACTCTGGTAAGTTTCTAACAGTCTCTCTGGGAGACATTTTCACTCTGGGAAAAAAAAAAAAATTCAATAGCCCCAAAGAGGGAAGATGAAGAGTTCATTGTTCATATAATCAAAATAGCAATTTTATTTTCTTGTTTGGTAGGTCTTGACCCAAGAAGGGCAGATGCCTTTGTTGTTTAGCCAACCCTCCCTGTGGTCAATAATATTTAATGTGAGCCTGCTGAATACAAAGCCTATAGATGCAGTCCCGATGTCTGGAAAGATCACAGTCTAATGAAGAAGGGAGAAGAAAAAGAGAAAATTACCTGAAAAGCAAGTTCATGCTCAGCACTCTAGGAACCTATTGTACTTACTGCCATGCTGAGACAATGATTGCTGGAGTGAGTGCTTTGAAACCCGTGGGGTTAAGGTAGTTGGGTTTCCCAGAGTTAGATTTGGTTTTGTTTTGGGTTTTTTGGCTAAAAAAAGTACTAATTAATAAAGAAGTCACATGACTAAGGAGATGTTCCAGGCAGTGCCTCCTATGCCTTCATACATGAGAACAAAGGAAAGGGAAGAACTGATAACATTTCTGATGTTGTCAAAAAGATTACAAAAATCCTATCTTTCTTTGCTCCCAGTTGCTTGTGTTTACCTCCTGTCCTACCCTCACCCTCCTCTCTGATCAGATTTCTCCTCATCCATATGGAACAACATCTGTCTTTTATCCCATTCTCCTTCCCACAATTCTCCAAAGCTAATCCCTTTAGGGGAAAAGCTGAGAACTGACATTTATAGATACCCACAAAGAAGTAGGCTCATCAAGCACATCTGATTTTTCAGGCTACTTTGCAGATATCCCTAGGATTGAGTTAGCTCTGTTACCAAGAAACCAAATGCTGTTTAATATTTTCATCCCCCTTATAGGTGAAGGTTCACCTTCAGGACACAAGCCTGCAAATAAGGCAGGGTTCTACCAAACCAAAAATGCTCAAATTCTTTCTGAGATCAATATGATCTATTTTTTTAAACTTACCCTAAGCCTTTAATCATATTTGTCAGGACTAAACCAACTTCATCCAAGCCCGGTTCAAAACTCCCAAGGACACAGCTAGCTTGTAATACAATATGTAAATAGAGCCCTGAAATTAAAGGTTAATAGTTGGGGCTTCAGGAGCACTTTTTCTGACCAGAGCAATGGGGAGGGAGCAGGCAACAACGCAATCCCTTGTGTGATTAAATTGATTTTCCCCCAAAAATAGAAGTGCTTTCCTTGGCACTATATGTGTGCTGCTCTGAGACTGCCCTTCACTCTTGGACAAAGATTAGCTGAGCTACTCTCACCATATTCTGTCTCAAGTAAATTATCAGAGCAGAAGTTTGACTTAACTATCTTTTCTTTCATGCTCTAGAAGAATTTCTTGGGAAGTAAACTTTAGTAGCAGCAAACTAGTAATACAGAACGGCCAAGTTGGAGATCTTTTTTTTTTTTTTAACCAAATCAGATTTCTATATGTTTCACAATAAGCTAAAGGGGGGAAAAAACTCATCAGGAGGACTTGAAACATCATCATGAATGTGGATACCCTTTGGCCAGGCAATACCCCCACTAGTTCTTCACCCCAAAGAGATCGAAGGAAAAGGACCTACATTGTACACAAATATTTATAGCAACTCTTTTTGTGGTAATGAAAAAAATGAGGGGATGCTCATTAATTGGGAAATGGATGAACAAATTGTGTGTATAATTGTAATGGAATATTATTGAGCTATAAGATATGATGAGGAGGATGATTTCAGAAAAACTTGGAGAGACTTATAGGAGCTGATGCAAAATGAAATGAGCAGAACCAGATCATCGTACATAGTAATAGCAATTTTGTAAAGATGATCAATTGTGAAAGACAGCTACTCTGATTAATATAATGATACAAGACAAAACGACTCATGATGAAAAATGCTATCCACTTCCAGAAAGAACTGATGAATTCTCAGTGCAAATTTAAGTATGATTTTTTTCAATTTATTTTTCTTGATTTTTTTGCAATATAGCTAATAATGAAATATATTTTGCATGATGTCACATGGGTAATTGTTATCATATCGCTTGCCTTCTCAATGGGTGAAGAAGGGACTGGATGAAAGAGAATATGGAACTCAAAATTTTAAAAAAGCTTATTAAAAATTTAAAAAAATAAGAAAAAGAAACATAATCCCATATTTCTAAATTAAACTGAAATTTGTTAAAAGACAATCTCAGGGCTTTCATCTTTCTGTACCAGGAAAATGTAAAGAGCCATTTGGAGACTTCTGATGTCTCCCCACTCCGTCATCCTTCATACTTTTACTAGATTCATCCTCCTTAAGCATCAGCAGAACCTGTTCAGATGTCTCCAAAGGTTCCCAAACTTCTTGATTAGGATCAAATTCCAATTCTTCAATCTGCTTTTCAAATCCCTTCAAAATCTGGCCCCACTTCTGTTGACCACTTGACCATTTTACTACTATTCTCCTTACTCAAAATACTACAATAAGTCATGACAGTTTCTTGATATTACCAAGAGATAACACTATATTGTTTTGTTCCTAAAAACAATACTGAGAATCATATCTTTTTTTGTACATTCATTCATTTAACAAGCAGAAATTTATTTCCCTTCTTTAATCAATTTCCTTCACAATCCTTTTCTAACTTGGAACCTTGGATTTTCCTCCAGCTTGGGATATACCCTTTCTTATCTTTAATGCAAATCCAAATCTAATTTATCTTTAAGAGCTCCTTCCAAGTCTTCCACTAAATTTCTACACTAGTGAGCACACACTGACCTTTCCCTAGTCTGAACTACTCTCATAATGATTCCAAACATGTGGGCAATTTATATCATACTTTCTTACATTTCTCTCAAAATATTTTGTGTGTATATCTTATTTTTCCAATCAGAAGCAGACAAAATAATGACTCTATGTTTATTTTTTTTTCTATCATCATCTACCACAATTCAATAAAAATGCCCTGAATTGATTTGAACAATTTGAAAATAATCTGAAATGATCAACAAATGATAGTCTTACTCCTGATCTTGTGGTGACAAGACATGATTATCTCTCACTTATTGTCAGCAGATGTATTCTCTCCATTTTTTTTTTGTCTGAACTTGTGATGCGATTGGTGAAGAGCTTCTAAGAAGGAAACTCTCTCCCCAAGAGATGGCAATTAGCGACTAATCAACAATTTAATAGTCCTAGGGAACTTGAAGACTAACTTGCCCAGAAAGTGTTAAGAGATATAATTTGAAGCCAAGTTTTCCTTATTCTTGAGCCAGCTCTCAAACTATTTCTTTCCCTCATGGTCAATATTGGGAAGCAAATCCTTTGGAAAAGGGACCAGCCAAACCCACCAACTGTCAATCCACTGCCCATCCATAGGGTAGACAATCCCACTTAGCTGAAACTGCAAGGCACTTTGAGGGAGAGATAAAAAGCAGCAACGAACCAGACAAGACAAGCCACTACTATAAAAACCAACTTCACCCCAAGATTCTGAGCCCGAGAACTTGGGAATGGCAATGACTCCCAATCTAGTGTCCTTAGTCAACATCCTGGGGAGCAGCTCCTGTGGGGATGCAACCTGGCAACTGTTCTTGTAGTCACGACTGCTAAAGACGCAGAGAAGAAAGTTCTTGTCTTTGAAACCTTTGATTCTGTCAGATAGTTCAACTTCAGAAACTGATGATTTTATCAGAGGAAATGACATCAGAGAAAAGGCAATCTGCTTTGCTGCTTTCTCCTAAGAACCGTGGAATCTTTTCCATGGGACTTGCAGCTGAAACCATCTGTTTATGTAGCCTCCTCAGACTGGGAGCTCCTTGAGAGCAGGGATTGTCTGACATTTTTGTTTCTCTCCCCAATTCTTGCCTCAGAGCTCTGCTCACAGTAAAATTCTTAATAAATTATTCATTCATTCATTCAATCACTGTGCCATTCACCAGACCCCTCATTTTCTAGATAATTCTATTAATAGTGTAACCAGTGGGAATTTATTGCATAATCTCTTTTTTTGCCTCAGGCTCCCATTCAGGATTTCCTCAAAAAACCCTGGAATTTGGCTCCGATTCAGATCATCATCATAAAAGAAAAAGGGCCCTTAGCTATCGAGCAATCAATCACTCAAGTTAACAAGCCATCACACATGCACAGTCCAACAGGAAAAGCAAACAACTCTCATCTATGCCCACAAACAGACAATATGACTCTCCTTTTCTTCCTTGTCCTATAGTACTAAGGTAACAGTGCAATCCTGCTGTTGAAGTCTCCACACCAAGGAAACACTGAGAGTTTCCAGAGAGTTACCCGAAACGGTAGCCCATCTGGTGAGCCCCACCTTATGGCGGACGTACCCGCGTCATCACCCATGTGTTTAATGCCAAAGAAACTGAGACAACACAGAGATTAGTTTATAATCTTTTAATTGTGGAGATTTAGGCTAGCTGACCAGGATGGGACTCATGTCCAAAAATCATTCCAGCCCTGAGCGACTGAAGCAGGGACCTTTTATAGCTAACTAGGGTTTGCCACCAGAATAACTTGAATATAATCTTACAGGGAAACCAAAAGCAGATTGAGGCTTATGGATGAGCAGACAAGCCATAATTCCAGGAAAGGATCATAACTTAATCCTGACAGAATAGGGGTCAAGATAAGAAGGTTGAGGGCAGGAGACAGTGAGGTGAGAGAAAATACTCAGAGGGGGTATTATCCTAGCAAGGATGGAGAGATAATGCACCTGGAGGTTATGATACAATGGAATGTAAAGTAACCAGAGCTTTAAGGGTTTTCCTGACTCAATTCTCCCAGTCCTAATAGTAAGGGGAAAGGGGAAGAGGGTTATAATAATTTTATTCAGGGCATAACGTGGAAATTGCCAGATGTCAACTTCTGGGAGATAAGAGGAAAACTTGCCTAAATATGAACATTCTGCATCAGCTTACCTTGTGAATGGAAGCAGATTTATTTTTCCCATTGGCCCAAACTGTCTGCATCTGTAAAACTGCTTGACTGAGCCCAATAGGGCTCTTGCTGCATTCCCATCATTCACACCAGGGGGATTAGGGGGAACAGCCTCAAGATCACTTCCTTTTCTTCCTCCATTTGGACCATGGAACACCTAGAAATGGCCCTGGATTTGGCCTTTTTCATCTGTCCTTTTTAGACTTAGATGCAGAGTCTCCAATCTGGAAGTGTGAGTCACATTCAGACTGGGAGTTGCAGCCAAGGGAGCAGGGAAGTCCCCAGGAGCAACGGTCTCTGATACTAGCCCTGTGGTACTTTGGAAGGGAAGTTGGCAGGATTAATGGAACTGAGTTAAGCTGTGATTCTGATCCTTCTATCCCTTCCCAGAAGACTGAGATGATACAGGAGGAGAAGCAGATTATATACTCAAAATGCCTTTTCTGGCTGGTTTGGATGTATCTAAGACTCCCTCTGACTTTTGTCTATTGTCTTGTGATCTTTCAACCGTTCCTAACATGCTGCTCCATTAAAACAGGCTGACAACAGTGATGGATTGAGGAAGTAAAAAAGAAGGTTGAGGTGAACCAAGGCAAAGCTTAAGGACAAAACATAAAGGTAAACTGGGGGGCAGTTTTTGCCCAGGCAGATTATGGAAGTTTGGGGTCAAGACAAAGCAGTGGGTCTGGACTTAGAAGATCCAGGTCATGAAAGTAGCCAGGACCACAAGAACACAAATCAAGGCAGCAGTGAAACTGAGGTAACAATCTGCCTCGGATTGGAAGTTCTTTATAATCTTCCTGAAGTAAGTAGCAGGGACCAATAACCGACTTCCACAATATTAGGGATTTTTGCAACTGTGATAAATTCAGCTGAGGGAGGAGGGAAGGGAATTGCAGAGGAAAGAGTAGGTGTATAAATGAAAAACCACTCAAGCTCACTGTACAGCAGAGGGTGTCACAATAGGAATCCAAATAACCTGCTATTGAATTTCCCCCATTAAAGACTGTTAAAAGAATACTGGGTCCTAAATAAAAATCCTTAGCTACTTAAGCAACCTATGTGCCAGTTTCAGACAGGTTATATGTACAAACATGTGCGAATATATATGTATATATGTTTATATATATGCTTACATATAAAAATGTGTCCATATATATACTAATATGTACTATTAGCTACATATATATATGTACATTAATAGCTAACATTTATATGAAGCTTATTATATGTCAGACACTGGGCTAAGTACTTTCCAATTATTATGTACTATATATACTAATAGCTAACATTTATATAGAGCTTATTATATACCAGACACTAGCCTTCCAGAGTGTATATACCTGGGATGTATACACCTGGGAGGCTACAGTCTTAATGGCAGCAATCCACCCTCCTGACAAGGAAGGTTCCTGATAATGCTACTAGGGCTTTTCAGATGACATTAATCTTGGAGAAATGTTCTTTTCAAACTAAGAAACTGATAAATTAAGCTACATTTGGGGGATTTTGAAAACACTCTTTAGATTTGTTTTACAAAAGGAAGGAAGAGGGTTCCATGGGCAACTAGAATCTCAATGTAGTGTGAGCTTAATTGGACACAGAGCATAGGGCAAGTTGGAGAGACTCTGATGCCTACCTGGGCTCTTTGTCCAAAATGTCATTGGTGGGCCATGAATTGATTTGTAGACATTGGAAAAGAGTTTTAAATTTTTCCTTACTTTGCTAACTTTCCAGGGAAGTCCTTTCTCTAGGACAGGAAAAAAATAAGAGTAGCAAAAATTCTGATGCAAAGTCATGCTTTTAAACCCCACGGATTTTGATCCATTCCCTCCAAGTGTGAAATTCATTTCAAGAAATGTACTTAGTTCTAGTTATTCCCTAGTAAATACTTGTACACACACACACTCCCTTTACCATATACATACAAATTCCATCTGGCAAGCTCCTGGCTATTGTTTAAATATTCCCAGCTATAATCCAAAGGCTTTAAGACCAGGGGACAAATAAGGAAGTAAAGTTTGCCTTAGGCATGTCTTTTAAGTATAACTTTGAAATCTGGTAGCTTTGGAGTCTAGCTAAGATCTCCTTTCATTTCAACAGTGAGTAGGAAGTCCCAATGTCTATAAAGAAGAAAGTGAATTTTTATTCTGTTAAGACAATTTTTTTTTTTTTTGCTTTTTCCTTCTTCCCATCTCAATGTCTTCTAAATGAATAATACCCTCCTACTCCCATTCAGCCCTTGTCAATGGTGTAACTTTACATCCCAAGCAAAAAAGTTAGAAAAAAATTTCTCAGGAAAAAATCTATTATTTTTTTTAATTGCTCATGCCCTTATGTTTTACTGTTTCCCTTCCTATCCAAAGTCTCATCCTTCCGGATCCAGATGAGATCCTACCTTTCACAAAGCCATGTCTGACCACTGAAACCTATAGTCCAAACTCCCAGTATGCTAATATGCTATCACATTCATTTAGCACTAACTTTTTAATTAACCTTTATGTGGGCATTTCTTCCCTCCTTATCCACATTTTAAACACTTTGTGGGCACAGATCGTGTTTTATTCTTCTGTGCATCCTCACAATGCCTTGCTTAGTCCACAGTAGACAGACAATAAATAGTTCACAGATGTCTATAAAATCTTAGAGTAGCAGTTTCAATTGATCAATGATGGACAGAAGCAGCTACACCCAAAGAAAGAACACTGGGAAATGAATGTAAACTATTTGCATTTTTTGTTTTTCCTCCCGGGTTATTTATACCTTCTGAATCCAATTCTCCCTGTGCAACAAGAGAACTGTTCTGTTCTGCACACACATATTGTATCTAGAATATACTGTAACATATTTAACATATATAGGACTGCTTGCCATCTAGGGGAGGGGATGGAGGGAGGGAGGGGAAAAATCAGAACAGAAGTGAGTGCAAGGGATAATGTTGTAAAAAATTTACCCTGGCATGGATTCTGTCAATAAAAAGTTATTATAAAAAAAAAAAGAAAAATATCCATGCATATGTTTTGAAAATAAAAAGCTTTCAAAAAAAATCTTAGAGTAGGATGATTATCTAATTTCCTATCTCAATTCAAAAGCACCCTCTTTCAGTTTTCAGCTTTACTGACAAATATTTGTTTCTACTTTTTAATGATTTAGGTTTTTCTAAAATATAGTCACATCCCAATAATTTCCCTCGCTTGTAAGAAAGGGAAACAATTAAGCAAACACCCCAACCCATCATCCATTTATGCCTATGCAGTTTTTCCTAGATGCTCATTATTTATCAGCTATTTGACAAAAATATTATCTAGGATCCTCCTTGACACATTTTCATGGGTTACTTTGTAGTACTTATGCATTTCATGCTTCAATTGTCTCATCCACACATCAAAACATGCCTTATCAACAAAACTATACGATGACCAATTCTGATGGACATGGCTCTCTTCAACAATGAATTGATTCAGACCAGTTCCAATTGTTCAGTGACGAAGAGAGCCATCTACACCCAGAGAAAGAACTGTGGGAACAGAGTATGGAATACAACATAGTATTTCCACTCTTTCTATTGTTTGCTTGCATTTGTGTTTTCCTTCTCAGGAATGTATGGGATTACCTGCCGTCTAGGGGAAGGGGTGGAGGGAAGGAGGGGAAAATTTGGAACAGAAGGTTTTGTAAGGGTCAGTGTTGAAAAATTACCCATCAATATGCTTTGTAAATAAAAAGCTATAATGATTTTTAAAAAAAACATGCCTTATATGTCAAAATCAGATGAGAGTCCTTAAAAGACACAGTAGAGATAACTTTTTTTTAGCAACCTGCTGATAATATAAATTGAGCAATAAGACAAGAAAACCTATGTTCACCAATGGTGTTGGCTGTGGTCAAGGAGAATTTCCAGTGCAGTCTGAATGAAAGATGGATTTCTCTAGATAGCAGATTCTCCTCTACATGTTCTCCGTTCATGGATAACATTGTGCAGACAGCATCCAACTCCAGAACATGGCAGAGTCTCCTAAATGATAGCCATAATCATGCAAAAGAGTTCAGTCTAACTGTATCCACTGGGCAAACAAGTGGGTAAGGATGCCTTCTGTCTACACAAAATACTCAATTGGACCCAAATCCATAAAACTGCTCAAGACACATATATTTGATAGATGCTATAAATGGAAAGGAGCAAGGTCCCCAATAGAAAAAGGTCAGTGAACTGAAATGCATTGGCGAAAGGCTATTTTTAGACTTTTTAAGTGTCTTCCTTGAACAAAGACCTTTATTTTTCATGGTAGTATTCTTCCATGTATTCTTCCAAAATTCTATCTTGCCTTAAAGTATTGAATATTACTGTTTTTCAAGAATTAATGCTTGACCATGACCTAGGCATAAAGAACGAGATTATAAATAAATTAGAGGAACATAGGATAGTTTATCTCTCAGACTTGTGGAGGAGAAAGAAATTTGTGACCAAAGATGAACTAGAGACCATTACTGATCACAAAATAGAAAATTTTGATTATATCAAATTAAAAAGCCTTTGTACAAACAGAACGAATGCAAACAAGATTAGTAGGGAAGCAACAAACTGGGAAAACATCTTTACAATTAAAGGTTCTGATAAAGGCCTCATTTCCAAAATATATAGAGAACTGACTCAAATTTATAAAAAATCAAGCCATTCTCCAATTGATAAATGGTCAAAGGATATGAACAGACAATTTTCAGATGATGAAATTGAAACTATTACCACTCACATGAAAGAGTGTTCCAAATCACTATTGATCAGAGAAATGCAAATTAAGACAACTCTGAGATATCACTACACACCTGTCAGATTGGCTAAGATGACAGGAAAAAATAATGATGAATGTTGGAGGGGATGCGGGAAAACGGGGACACTGATGCATTGTTGGTGGAGTTGTGAACGAATCCAACCATTCTGGAGAGCAATCTGGAATTATGCCCAAAAAGTTATCAAACTGTGCATACCCTTTGATCCAGCAGTGTTTCTATTGGGCTTATACCCCAAAGAAATACTAAAGAAGGGAAAGGGACCTGTATGTGCCAAAATGTTTGTAGCAGCCCTGTTTGTAGTGGCTAGAAACTGGAAAATGAATGGATGCCCATCAATTGGAGAATGGCTGGGTAAATTGTGGTATATGAATGTTATGGAATATTATTACTCTATAAGGAATGACCAGCAGGATGAATACAGAGAGGCTTGGAGAGACCTGCATGGACTGATGCTAGTGAGATGAGCAGAACCAGGAGATCATTATACACTTCGACAACGATATTGTATGAGGATGTATTCTGATGGAAGTGGATTTCTATGACAAAGAGACCTAACTGAGTTTCAATGGATAAATGATGGACAGAAACAGCTACACCCAAAGAAGGAATACTGGGAAACGAATGTGAACTATTTGCATTTTTGATTTTCTTCCCGAGTTATTTTTACCTTCTGAATCCAATTCTCCCTGTGCAGCGGGAGAACTGTTCGGTTCTGCAAATATGTATTGTATCTAGGATATACTGCAACATATTTAACATATATAGGAGTGCTTGCCATCTTGGGGGGTGGGGGTGGAGGGAGGGAGGGGAAAAATCAGAACAGAAATGAGTGCAAGGGATAATGTTGTAAAAAATTGCCCTGGTATGGATTCTGTCAATACAAAGTTATTATTAAATAAAATAAAATTTAAATAAAAAAAAAGAATTAATGCTTGATTTACCCAAGAGGTGATCGAAAAAAATGTTATGCATAAATAAGCTACAGCATATTTCCTACTGCATACAAGAAGTTCAATAAAAGACATCACATTTACTACTGGAAAAAGAGGAGGGCCAGTCATGTATGAAGAGCAAATGATAGTTATCTTCTGATGGCTCATGAATGGCTTGTGTGCTCTACTGGCATCCCAAAATATCAAGCATCCTAGTGGAATTTTTCACAGCAAGGCAATTTCACCCAGGCAAGGTGTACTGATTGTGGGGATGGAGGGGAGGGCTTATAGCTAGATATGGACTAGAATTGCATAGGATGATAAAATGTGGATAGGTTACTATCTGTATCTGTGGAAGGGGTACTCACATCACTGAGATCATTGGTTGGTTGTCAGTCATTCTCAGAGAGGATCAAAATGACATCACATATTAGAGTTGAGTTGCAGTCAACCACAGTCCAACTGTTGACCAGCCCAATACAAGCTCAGAATGCTCTGCCACAGGTTGGACACAATAGTCCCTATGAACATTTGGGGTGGACTCTCTAACTTTGTTCACCTTGCATTTCTTCTGAGCTAATTCAATTATGTTTTACTTACAGAGCACAGCCCCTTCTCCAGGTACACCATGCTAGGCAGTCCTGTGGCAGTGTCTCCTATGTCACACAATCAATTCTAAAGTTTTTTTTTTGTCTTAAAAGCTTTTTAATTTTCAAAACATTTGCACGGATAATTTTTCAACATTGACCCTTGTATAGCCTTATGTTTCAGATTTTCCCCTCCTTCCTCCCACCCCTTCCCCTAGATGGCAAGCAATCTAATATATGTTATACATGTTAAAATATATGTTAAATCCAGTATGTGTAAACATATTTATACAATTTTCTTGTTGCACAAGAAAAATCAGATCAAAAAGGAAAAAAAGAATAAGAAAACAAAATGCAAGTGAACAACACCAAAAAGAGTGAGAATGTTATGTTGTGATTCCCATTCAGTTCCCACAGTCCTCTCTCTGGGTGTAAATGGCTCTCTTCATCACAAGATCATTGGAACTGGCATCAGCCATCCCATTGTTGGAAAGAATCTCGTTCTTAAAAGAAACCTTAAGAGTGTCCTTATATGGCTTTTTCTGATCTGATGAGTTCTCCATCAAATAATCTTTTTGGCAAGCGTATGTTTAGCATCCAGACAATGTGGCTAGCCTCATGGAGTTTTGCTCTCTGCAGCAGATTTAGAACGCTTGACAGTTTAGTCTGAGAAAGGACCTCAGTGTCTGACATCTTCTCCTGCCAGGTGCTCTTCAGAATCTTCCTGAGACAATTCAAACGGGTCACAGGACGTGTTCAGGGAAGAGTAGTCCTTCTAGGGTGAGGGCTACTGGGGCCTTTACAGGACTGCTTTCCACCGTTGGTGCCTAACTGACCCACCTAACTCTCACCTGTGACTCCAAGAAGCTACAGCATTTACAGGAGCCACACCTTGGTAAACCATTTCAGCACACAGGTTAAACACAGAGTAACCAAGGTGTCTCAAATCCTATGACAAGTTAGCGGGGTAGATTATCTACTTCAAGCATGTAAAGACTTCCTCAGGTAGAATGGGCGGATGAGAACAATTTGTTTCAATGGCCATGAAGGGAAGGAAACAAGTATTATGGAGCACTTAAGAGTTTGATTAGATATTAAGTCTGATTAATTGAGATCATAGATCCATGATCAATCAGGAGAGTAATCGCTTTCTGCCCCAAGCTTATCTAGGGTAGCAGGTGAAACACAAGACCTCTTAGCGACAGAAAAGGAAAAAGCAGAATCACAAAAACCATATTTTAGTTGATAAACAATATTTTTTGCCAAAAAAAACTGGGAGATTTAGTAGACCCTAAAGTCAATGCTTTAACAAGGTGACCCAGAATGCTAATGCTAGTCTTTTTAGAAATGGCTACACATTAGACACATTTTAAGAGAAGCATATTGTTGAAAATTAGAAAGGTGCTAACCCTCCTGTTTTCTGCTCTGAATAGACCACACAAAGAGCAATGTGTTAGGAGTTCTGACTACAATATTTTTAAAAAGGACAGAGTACATACAAAAGAAAGTGATCTGTCAATCAACCAACAAGCACTAACATACCTACTACATGCTAGGTGCTGTGGGTATAAAGACAAAAACCAAAATTATCCCTACCCTCAAAGGTTTGAGGGAAATAACATGTAAACTTAAATTCTATATATAACATGTGTATACATATTATTGAGTGATGGAGGACAGAATCAGTAGTTCAGGAAAAGTCTTACATAGTAGGAGGGAACACTGGAGCTTTGAAAAAAGCTGTGAATTATGAGGTAGAAAGAGAAGGGAGGGAGCATTCCAGGAGTGGAGGACGAGCCTGTAGAAAGGCATAGAGATAGGAGATGAATAGTCATGTTTGAAATATGCTTAATAGACTAGTTTGGCTGAAAGGTAGTATATTTTTTTTTCAAGCAAAAAAACCTCCATAAGGTTATATGGAGAATTCTTGACCAGCTAAAGGTGGGGTTAGATAAACTAAAAAACTCTTCCTTTCAAGCCTAAAATTCTGTGATTCTGAATAAGGAGGGAAGGCCTGATCTTTCCTCTTCTTGCCTAAGCTAATGATCTCTTGATAATCTACTGCTTAAGAAAACATGATTTTTTGGGGAGAACGCTGACTGGGCCATCACTCAAGATGCCAGAGCTCTTTGTCAGTTTTTACTAACTGTAAAATGAATTAGATTGCTCTAGGGTAATATCAGCAAGCTGCTTTGAAAGCCACAAAAAGACATTATAACACTGAACACAATATTTTTGCTGCCTTAATCTTTATAATCAAGATGAGAAATTTATTTAAAGGAAGCATTTGGGGCAACAGACTGTACCTGAATTCATTTCCTATCAATAAACCAACAGGAGACTAAGTCATAAAAGCATAATATTCAACTGGGTGGATGTTCATTTTCAAATTAGCAAAAAAGGTTGGGACTTGAAGATCTCTCTCAGAAATGGTCTGGTTTCCTCATAGAAAAAACTGGAAACAACCATAATAAAGGTAAAATAGAGGCTTTAAAAGCTTTTGCTACATTTGGAGGCAGATTCCAAAGGCCAACAGGAAGTGCCTACCTATGCCACCTTGCTTGATAAATGTTATCACCTTTTCTAAAAATGCAAAACTAAGCTTAACTGGCAGTTACCACTTTTTTACAATGGGAAATTATATTATTGTACGCTAAAGGGAGGGAAAGGGTGAAAGTAGAGAAGAGAGAGTAATTAATTTTGAGCCTTTCTCCAAATTTGTTTCTCCTGTAGGACAGAAAATCATGGCATCAATTCAATTCTGTTGAACTAAGCAAATGTTTATTAATCCTTTAATGTATGCAATACCCTCCTCTAGATACAGAGGATAAAAATATGAAATCCAAACCCAGTTCCCTTATGGGATGATTTCCTAAGAGTGATAAGACATCTAAATAACTATGATAAAAGATCTAAGTTGCAAAAGAAAAACTCTAATAAAAATTATTGCAGGTGAAAGAATAAAAACAACCCCTCTTTTGTCTACCCCCACTAAGGAAGAAAGAGACACAAAAGGACCATGCTTGAGGAGCTATGAGAAGAAACTCTCTTTTCTGAGGTAATAAAGAATGCTGTAGCAGAAAGGCACCCACTATGGCTATTACTTGAAAGGATGGATAAGAGACCTGCTCAGTTTGATCAATACCCCAATCAAGAGTCCAGAGGGTGGACTTTTGTCAGAAGAGCATATTTCCCATAGAGTGGGAAGGCTAAGCTTAGTCTCTTGCCAAGAATATTCAGGAAGCTCCTCTCATTTGTTTCCAGGAAACCCAGATGCTTCCTAGGGACTGAGGTTCAGGGAGATGGACTCTTTTTGGGAGGAGTAATTTATACCGGTGATCTGTGAAACTTATAGAATGCTTAATTATATCTGAGAGGAGTAAGGGGTTGGAAGATATATTGAAAAACACAGCAGAATATTTATATTGGATCCTGAAAGTGAGCCCACTGGAGTTAAATGAATAGGGCTGCGGAGTATGTGACAGTCAGACCTGCCCTTTAGGAAGATCACTTTGGCAGGTGGGTGAAGGATGGAGCGGAGCGAAGAGAGCCCCAGCAAGCTACTGCAATAGTCCAGGTGTGAGGTAATAAAGGTGATCAGAGTGGCAGCTGTTTGAGTAGAAAGAAAGGATGTATATAAGAAATATGGTGAAAGCAGAACAGCAGCAGATTGGGTTTATGGAGTGAGGGAGGGAAGAGATGAAGATGAGGATGAGGTTGCAAGCTTGAGTGACTGGGAGGATAGTAGTTCCCTCAAAAGTAATAGGGAAATTCAGAAGAAGGGATGGTTTAATTCTGTTTTGGACATTTTGACTTTGAGAGGTCTTAAAGATATCCAATTCAAAAAGTCTAATAAGAAGCTGCTTTTTGTTTTGATTTGGGTTTTTGATTCTGCCTCTTTTTTTGGAAGAAAACCTATTTCCACATCAGTCATGTTGTAAAAGAAGAATCAGAACAAAAAGCAGAACATGAGAAAGAAAAAGCAACAAAAACTGAAAATAGTATGCTTAAATCTGCATTCAGACTCCATAATTCTTTCTTTGGATATGGATAGAATTTTCCATCCCAAGTCTTTTAGAACTGTCTTAGATCATTGTATTGCTAAGAAGATCTGCCTCTTTTTATTTTTTTGTAATTTTTAAAAATTTATTTTACATTTAAATACAAGCAAGAAAAAAAAAGAAACTATCATGAACATAGCAGCACAAGATTCAGTATAAAACAATACATTTCCATATCAAGAAAACCTATATAATAAATACTAATACACATTGTTTTCAAAGTTCCACAGCTTTTCTTTGTTTGCTTGTAGATTTTCTTTTGCCCTCCATTGTCCACTTTTAACTTTGTATTTTCCCTTCCCTCCCCATTCTCCACACCCCTAAAGAGGGCTACAATTAAGATATATACACATAAATATCTACAAACACATATACACCCATACACGTTATATTGTACTATGTTTATAAGCCCAAGTCTTTCTAAATCAATCAACTCGTCACATCCTATACCATAGCAATATTCCAACCCAATCACTTTTTATCTAAGGGATTATCTATCTATGAAATATTTCTCCCCCAGTTTTCTGCATTCTTACTATTCTTGCCTACATAGCTTTTATTTATACAAGAAAATTCCATTATAATCAAAATTATCCAATTTACATTTCAACAATGCTCTTATCTTATAATATAGTTTAAAAAGGCCTGATACCTTTTCTCACTGGATTGTTTAACGTGCCTGACCTTTTGTTAGGTAAGTAAGTTTTAATTAATTTAATTTAGTTCAAAGTAATTTAATTGAGGTGGCATTAAGTAAATATTATTAGTTATGTAAAATTGTTATTTTTTTATTCTATAGTTAGCCTGGAGGTGTTTGCACTTTACTCTCTGCCCTAGGAGAGAGATGATATTTCCAGGGATCTCCTCAGCTTATTTTAGGACAATTGCTTTACCCTAACTTTTGTTTGTTTTCACTTTACCATATTTCCTCTGAGGTGATGTTCTGTCTGTTTTTGTAAAGGACATTTGGAAAGTCTAAAGTTTTCTTACTTTTTCTGCCATCTTCCCAGAATTCTCTTCTCCAATAAAAAGTTGATGATGCAAGATAAGAGATATTTTTGAGAGATGTTAGGACTAGATAAGTAGATAGGAGAATTATCTTCATAAAAATGAGAAGTAAAACCATGTAGTTAATGAAATGAACAAGTAGGACAGTATAGGCACAAACCCACAATTAGTGGGCATGATCTGGATAAGGAACCAGCAAAAGAGACTGAGGGGTTGTCAGAAAGGTAGGAGGAGAACCTGGAAAGAGTAAATTTATGGCAATCTAGAGAGGAGGAAGGATTCAGAAGAAAAGAGTGATCAAATGTCAAAGGCTGAAGAGAGATTAGAGGGAAAAGTCATTAGATCTGGTAAGTAAAAGATCATGGATAACATGAGAGGAGTTTCTGTTGAATGATGGCATTAACGAGAAGCCAGAAGATTTAAAGGACAGTGAGAGAAAAAGAGTAGAGGGAGGCAGTATAAACACCTTTCTCAAGGAAGTGAGTCATGAAAGGTAGTCAGATCAAAGGGTGGTCAGATAAATTGATTTTTTTTTTAAGGCTGGAGGAAATATATAGGATCCTTAAAAGCAAGGTCCATATTTGCCTTTTTTTTTTTTTTTTTGGTATACTCATCACTTAGCACACTGTCTAAAACATAGTAGATATCTAATAAATATTTATTGATCCACTCACTGATTGATCTGTAGTACCTTTGCAAGGGCTAAGTAACCCTATTACCAACATAGGGGAAATCCCTAGATAAGGGCCATATCAACAATTTGTTTTAGAGCTTTTTTTAGGAGTTTTTTCCAGATTTGGGCTAAGGTCAAAGAGAGACTCTGACCTCTCTGAGTTCAATCCCCTGAATCAAATTTGGCCCAAGGAAGCCAAAAAGCTGTGGGGGAATGCTGGGTCATGCAGAACACAAGGAAGAAGATAAAGAGACTTCCAGAAGAGAAGGTAAATCACATTACACAGCTTCTTAGAGAAATGTCATTTCCATTTTCAAACAGCTCATCAAACAACTATGCTTGAAAGCTCTTTTGATTCAGAAACGTATGTATGTATGTGTTTACACACATATATACACATACACACACACACACACAAATATATATATATACACACACACACACAATAACTTGTCATTTGGGGGTAGAGAGAATGCCCTCTACCAATAGAGATCAGCAACTGCTCTGAAAATTATAGACTTAGAGCACTGCATTCCACCAGAATTTCCTCATCTGAAAAATAGTGATAATAGCACCTCCCGCCCAAGATTGTAGTGAGGATCAACTAAAATAATGTGTTAAATGTTTGGGAAATCTCAAAGTGCCACATCTCATTTTAGCAATATATATATATATATGTCCAGTCTCGCCATAAAATATTTTTTCTGACTTGTAAATCCTCCACTAAAGTCCTTATCCAAGATCTCATTGTACCTGGAAGATGGCCCTGGGTTCTCCAAGGCTCTGCCAGTGGAGAGCAAGCTGACAACCAAACTTAAAAGGCTTTGAATATAGATCCAGAAACAGATTTTTATGTTTTCTAAGGAGCAGCTTAGCCTTTCCAAAGAGCTCATTCATCGCCAGGTTGGCCACAGCGGGATTGCATTTTTGGACACAGAAACTCTCTAAGACTTATCTACCAAGTCATGGATGGGTTTCAGTGTGGCTCAGTGGAGTTAGGACCCAAAATGGGCAAGCCACAGATCCATGAGCTATGAAAGTAAATACTGGTCAAGGTAATAATACTAACAGTCTAGTCAAATAAGTTCATTGAGGATAGGAAAGATTTTATTTTTGTCTTTGTTAACACAGTACCTTGCACATTGGTGCCTAAGAATTGTTTGTTTAATTGAGGTGGCTATCAGAAATAAAGAAATTTCCAAATTGTTAAGATCTTTAGGCTAAAATGTCTCTTCTAAATTTATATAAACCAAAGCTTCTTAAACTGTGGGTCACAACCGCATATAGGGTCATATGATGGAATGTAAGATTGCAAGAAATTTGATAACAGTTAAAGGTACCAAATATTCTGCCAAAATTATTTCTTTAAGTAAATATAAACAAGCATATCCATCTCATTGGCATGCAAATTTGCTTTCATCTTTAATGAATGGCAAAATTATATGTATATATATAATATAAAACTGTTTTAAAACAAATTTCTTTATATTTATTATCAGTAAATGTTTGATTTGTATACCTATTTTATATATCTATGTAACCCAGATAAAAAGGTCTTGGGTGAAAAGAGTGGCAGTGGAAAGTTTAAGAAATCCTGATCTAAACCATCTTGCCTTCAAACCATCAAAGAACTGAGAGACTTGAGAAGCCACTTACACTCTAATCTAAGAAATGTAAAGCAAAAGCAGTTTATATGACTAGCCCAGGCCACTAAGTTAGAGAGCATTCCAGGGGAAATATGAACCTGGGCTCTCTATAATGCCACAATCAATGCTCTTTCCATTGCTGCATCCCATAGATATTCATCTGATTTTTTCAAAATTTCCAGGTAAATAATTTTTATTTTCTTCCTCCAAATTCCTTTTAGTTTTTCACAGGCTTTCTCTTTTGCTAAAATTGCTGTCAAATAATGACAGTAAGGTCTCAGGAAAAAAAAAAAATGACAATCCTTCTGTAAGTCAGGATTTTGATCTAAGCTTCAGAAAGAAATTTGGGGAAATGTCCCCATGATGACTCAGTCTTAATGTTAATACTTAAAAGTTTACAAGGCACTTTCTTCACACAACCCTGGAGGGAAATGGTACAATGATCAATATACCCATCTTACACAAGAGGAAATGAAGGTCACAAGCATCAGAGTCAAAATGTGGATCCAATTCTCCAGACTCTTAACTTGAGCAGTCTCCAGTGTAAAAGTTTAATGCTGTAGAGTTTCTGGTTTTACAAATCAAAGGATCTTTGGCCAGTCAATCAACAAACTTTTTTTTTTTAATTTAGAAGGTGAATTTGTTCACTTACTATGTGCCAGGCACTGGGGATAAAAAAAAGGGAGTGAGAGGAAGTCCCTGCCCTCAGGAGGCAAAAATTCAAAACAGTGGAGAACTGGTGGTGACTTTTGAAAGATGTTTGACAAAGGATTATAGTTAGATTTAGAGCTAGAAGAGACTCTAAAGGATATGAATCCAATCCCCTCATTTTTCCGATGAAGAAACTGAGGCACAAAGATTCTCATTTCTATCTTATTAAGAGGAAGGGCGAGGGAAGGAAAAAGCATTTACAGAGCACCTACTATGGGCCTACTGTGTGCAGGGCATTGTGTTAGGGGCTTTGCCAACATTATCTCATTTGATCCTCACAATGACCCTGCTGCTACTGTCCCCATTTTGGACTTTTTTATTACTTTTTTATTACTAATTATACTTCTAAAAGACTTTCAAGATTTAGATGTTAGTAACACAGAATTGATTGCTCTTTCTGTCTCTATTCCCTTCAATTCATTATTTTTATTTACTCTTTGAATGTATTTTCTGTTTATGTAGTGGAAACTGAGGCAAACAGAGGTTAAAGTCCAGCCTAGGATTCTCCAGCTGGTAAGTGTCTTGAGGCCAGATTTGAATCGAAAGGACAAGAACAGCTCCTATTAGTCTCAGAAAATGGGCTATCCCAAGATGAATCATTTAGTTTGGAGCTGCCCCACTGACACCTTTTAGGAGATGGCTTTCAGTGACTGGGTCGGCCCAAGATCAACTGATCAGCCTGGACTCAACAAGATGAACTCTTACCATAGTAGTCAGACATCTTTTGATGGCCATAAAAGGAGTCTTCATAAAGGAATCTGGATGGGTTTTTAAAATCTTTTTCCTTCTTCCTTTCTTCCAGAAAGAAGTAGCATTAAAAAATATTATCAAGGATGAACATAACTGATTAAGAAGGAGAACCAGTCATGTATGGAGAAAGAAAGACAACAACAAAAGGCATTCCAAGCACCATCTTGGCTTCTTGATATATTAAAAGAACCAGATGAAAGCTGTCAAGGATGTGGGGGCACATCTTTTCTGCAGGATTTTATGGGGAGATGTGGATAGAAATCCCACAGAATGAAGATACATGGAGAAGTTGTGATAGGCAATAATAGAAATATTATCCACACTGATAAAACTATGGGCCTATTAAATTATCAACATATAATACTTATCCCCCAGGTGGAATGTGATAATCAAAGTGCTTAAGATCCTTTAGGAATTTGAAATTCAAAGGGTCTGTAGTACACAGATAGCTTCCAGCTAATCTACTTAGTTCTCCCCAGATATGCTCAAACTTGTTCACATTTAGCACCACCTTCATTTACTTCTAGTCATGTCTACTCGCTCTAGTTATTCTCTATCTCACAAGGCTAAGAGATCATAAACAGAAAATACATTCAAAGAGTAAATAAAAATAATGAATTGAAGGGAACAGAGAGAGAGAGAGCAATTAATTCTGTGTTATTAACATCTAAATCTTGAAAGTCTTTTAGAAGTATAATAATAAAAAAGTATAATTAGTTAGAAATATAAGTTTAATCTTATTTGTTATTTCAAGTTAACATATTTTATATATGATCTAGTATATATTTATATTCTTTATATTTGTAGTATATTTATGTTTATTATATTATATATCACTATAATATTATTGATAAAATATAACAAGTTAATATTTAAATAATAACAATATGTATTCAAGAGTAAGGAGAGAGAGATGTCTAGGGATAGACATATTCTTTTTATAACTACAATCCTCAAATGAAACTTCATGTATGAGTTCACAGCATGGAGAGATTGTGAGCACAAGAGGGATTTATTATAGGATCATAGATTTGGAGTTAGGAGGCATTTTCAAGATCATTTGGTACAATCTCTGAATTTACATTGGAGGAAAACAGGGTCCACATAATTTCTTTCCCATAAGGAGCCAGAATTTGAACCCAGCTTCCCTGAGTCCAAATCCAATTCTTTCCATTGCACCATGCATTTGAAAAGCATTAGGGGAAGTCTGTTAAAGGATGAGCCCCAAAGTTGGTGACATACAAGGCAGAGACTTCTGAATGTCTTTAATTCTTTATAGTGGTTGTATCAGGTTGTAGTCAACCATAAGGAGTCACCACCACGACCACTACCATCATCATCACCCCCATTGTTATCATCCTCACTATCAACATCACATCATCATCACCACCATCAATATCATACCATAATCACTCCCACCACCACCATCATCATTATCACCTCATCAGTACCATAATCATCACTGCCATCAGGTGCATTATCATTATCAACCCAAGGAACAGAATCCTTTTACTTATCCCCAAAGGTGCAATAAAGCAGAAGGCCAGTGAAATCCAAGGGGTTTAATGTCTTCATTTTTTCCTAACCTTCCTTCTTTCTAAAACTGTGTCCTAGCTAAACCCTTCCCAAAAGATAACTAATTCTCTTCTCTCTGCTCTTTAGGATTATAAATTTAGGGCTGGAAAGCTCATTCAATGACATCTAATCCAACTCCCTCATATTGCAAATGATGAAATGGAGCCCACAGAAAATAAGAGTCGAGGACTGGGTCTCACACAGTTAAGTTGCAGAATGGGGGCTTGAACCCACATCCTGGAGTAGGTCCGGTGCTCTATGACACTATACTTCCTCAAATACTCATGTTTTAGTGTTCACTGGTTTTATTCCACATAATTGAGCTCAAATTAGTCAGTTTCTTAAGAACAAATTGGTTAATTTCATTATACTTTTGAAGCTTAGCTTCACTCCAATCTGGGAGTAACCTCTTCTTATGTTTTTAATTGCACTCGATATTGGAAATGGCATCTCAATTAGCCTTAAAGCTTATTACATTCGTTTTGCTTTTATTTTGCACCAGCACTGAAAATCACATTTAGGAAGTCACGTTCCTATCTCTGCCTGTTAAAAATTAGATTCTTTTAGACCTTTGCAAATTAGAAAGCCTCTTTGTTTTCTTGCAGAGATAAAACACTTGTCAAATTTGCAGATGAAGTGAAGCTGATGTGAAGGTATTGCTGAAGCCAGAGATGACAGAATTAGAATCAAAAAAGTTCTAAAGCCAAGAAGATGAAATTTGATAGGAAGATACACTTAAGATCTGAAAAATCAGGTGCACAATAAATAGGCATTCATAGGAAAAATAGCTAGCTTTAGCAGCCTTCAAGATCAGCATGAGTTCATAGGATAATATAATAATGAGCAATAATAAAAGCCACTTCAGTCTTCCTTGATCAAAACATAGGTTTCAGAAAGATGATTTCGGTGTATTCTACCCTATTCTCTGAAGTACTTCCTATACTATATGAAACAGAAGTGAGGAGTTGAGAATGTATGTGTTCTGGGCTCTTTTGGAGGATCATCTGTGTTCTGATTTCGCATTATGATTTGAGATGAGATTGGATTCTGTGCACTTAGGATGACAGGGATCATTCCAAAAGCATATGCTCTCATATGCAATGGGGAAAAACTGGAACCTTTCCCAGTAAGATTTGGAGTGAAGCAAGGTTGCCCACTATCACCATTATTATTTAATATCGTATTAGAAACACTAGCCTCGGCAATAAGAGTTGAGAAAGATATTAAAGGAATTAAGAGTAGGCAATGAGGAAACCAAACTATATCACTCTTTGCAGATGATATGATGATATACCTAGAGAACCCCAGAGATTCTACTAAAAAGCTATTAGAAATAATTCATAATTTTAGCAAAGTAGCTGGCCACAAAATAAATCCCCATAAATCCTCAGCATTTTTATACATCACCAACAAAACCCAACAGCAAGAGATACAAAGAGAAATTCCATTCAGAATAAATGTTGATACCATAAAATATTTGGGGATCTATCTACCAAAGGAAAGTCAGGAATTATATGAGCAAAATTATAAAAAAGTCTCCACACAAATAAAGTCAGACTTAAATAATTGGAAAAATATTAAGTGCTCTTGGATCGGCCGAGCAAACATAATAAAGATGACAATACTCCCTAAATTAATCTATTTATTTAGTGCTATACCAATCAGACTTCCAAGAAAATATTTTAATATCTAGAAAAAATAACAACAAAATTCATATGGAACAATAAAAAGTCGAGAATCTCAAGGGAATTAATGAAAAAAAAATCAAATGAAGGTGGCCTAGCTGTACCTGATCTAAAATTATATTATAAAGCAGCAGTCACCAAAACCATTTGGTATTGGCTAAGAAATAGATTAGTGGATCAGTGGAAAAGGTTAGGTTCACAAGACAGAATAGTCAACTATAGCAATCTAGTGTTTGACAAACCCAAAGACCCTAACTTCTGGGATAAGAATTCATTATTTGATAAAAACTGCTGGGATAATTGGAAATTAGTATGGCAGAAATTAGGCATGGACCCACACTTAACACCATATACCAAGATAAGATCAAAATGGGTCCATGACCTAGGCATAAAGAACGAGATTATAAATAAATTAGAGGAACATAGGATAGTTTATCTCTCAGACTTGTGGAGGAGAAAGAAATTTGTGACCAAAGATGAACTAGAGACCATTACTGATCACAAAATAGAAAATTTTGATTACATCAAATTAAAAAGCCTTTGTATAAACAAAACTAATGCAAACAAGATTAGAAGGGAAGCAACAAATTGGGAAAACATCTTCACAGTTAAAGGTTCTGATAAAGGCCTCATTTCCAAAATATATAGAGAACTGACTCAAATTTATAAGAAATCAAGCCATTCTCCAATTGATAAATGGTCAAAGGATATGAACAGACAATTTTCAGAGGATGAAATTGAAACTATTACCACTCATATGAAAGTGTTCCAAATCATTATTGATCAGAGAAATGCAAATTAAGACAACTCTGAGATACCACTACACACCTGTCAGATTGGCTAAGATGACAGGAAAAAATAATGATGAATGTTGGAGGGGATGCGGGAAAACTGGGACACTAATGCATTGTTGGTGGAGTTGTGAACGAATCCAACCATTCTGGAGAGCAATCTGGAATTATGCCCAAAAAGTTATCAAATTGTGCATACCCTTTGATCCAGCAGTGTTTCTATTGGGCTTATATCCCAAAGAAATACTGAAGAAGGGAAAGGGACCTGTATGTGCCAAAATGTTTGTAGCAGCCCTGTTTGTAGTGGCTAAAAACTGGAAAATGAAAGGATGTCCATCAATTGGAGAATGGCTGGGTAAATTGTGGTATATGAATGTTATGGAATATTATTGTTCTGTAAGAAATGACCAGCAGGATGAATACAGAGAGGACTGGCGAGACTTACATGAACTGATGCTAAGTAAAATGAGCAGAACCAGGAGATCATTATACACTTCGACAACGATATTGTATGAGGACATATTTTGATGGAAGTGGAGTTCTTTGACAAAGAGACCTAACTGAGTTTCAATTGATAAATGACAGACAGAAGCAGCTACATCCAAAGAAAGAACACTGGGAAACGAATGTGAACTATCTGCATTTTTGTTTTTCTTCCCGGGTTATTTATACCTTCTGAATCCAATTCTCCCTGTGCAACAAGAGAACTGTTCGGTTCTGCAAACATATATTGTATCTAGGATATACTGCAACATATCTAACATATATAGGACTGCTTGCCATCTAGGGGAGGGGAGGAGGGAGGGAGGGGAAAAATCAGAACAAAAACGAGTGCAAGGGATAATTTTGTAAAAAAATTACCCTAACATGGATTCTGTCAATATAAAGTAATTATTAAATAAAAAAAAATTTTTAAAAGCATATGTTCACTCTAATTCCAATGACAAAGACATTCTGGTCCCTTGATAAAGGGCATGCACAACCAAAGCCTCCTGGTCAATTTTTTTTTTCCTTTTTGCTGAGGCAATTGGGGTTAAGAGACTTGCCCAGGGTCCCACAGTTAGGATGGGTTAAGTGTCTGAGGCCAGATTTGAACTCAAGTCCTCCTGATTTCAGAGCTGATGCCCTCTCCATTGCACAATCTAGCTGCCCCAGTGGTCAATTTCTTAATCTCTGTGATGTAGTGGTTAGGATTCTTGAATCAAAGATAATTGTAATTTGAGAAAGTATGGGATCCCATTTGGGTCTCCTCCTCACTAACAAATCTATGGCAGCTACATGCACATGGCAACAAGTATATATGTGCTTGCCTGGGACCAGTTCTTTTTTTAAATAGTATTTTCTTTTTCCAGATACATGCAAATATAGTTTTCAATATTCACCTTGCAAAATCTTGAGTTCCAAAAGTTTCTCCTTCTCTCCTTCCCTCCCCCACCCCTAAACAGCAAGCAGTTTGATATCGGTTAAACATGTACAGTTCTTCTAAACATATTTCCATATTTGTCATGCTATACAAAAGTGCAAAAAAAACTCAGATCAAAAGAGAAAAAACACAAGAAAAAGAAAAAAAAACAAACAACAACAAAAAAGGTGAAAATACTATGCTTTGATCCACATTCAGTCTCTACAATTCTCTCTCTGGAAGTAGATAGTACTTTCCGTCACCAATCTATTGGAAATGCCTTGAATTACCTCATTTTTGAAAAAAGCCAAGTCCATCACAGTTGATCATCACATAATCTTCTTGTTGCAATGTACAATGTTCTCCTAGGTTTACTTGCTTCACTCAGCATCAGTACATGTAAGTCTTTCCAGGCTTTTCTGAAATCAGGTTGCTCATCATTTTTACAGAACAATAATATTCTATTACATTCATATACCATAACTTTTCCAGCCCTTCTCCAACTGACGGGCATCCACTCAATTTACAATTCCTTGCCCCTACAAAAAGGGCTGTTACAAACATTTTTGCACGTGTGAAAGACGCTGCTGGATCAAAGGGCACACACATTTTCATAGTCCTGTGGGCATAATTCCAAATTGCTCTCCAGAATGGTTGGATCAGTTCTCCATCAATAATGCTGGGATCAATTCTTAAGTCATCGTCTGCCTTAAGACAGGCAGCTGGTGACTTGAATGTGTTTCTCATCCTGAGCATAGGTGATCCAACAGTAATCCTAAGATGGATGTTTTCCACCTTGATGATTACCTCATGAACTCATCTGAATGTCTACTGAAATATCCAGATGTTGGAAGCTGGTGTTGCTTCTAGGAATTGTAAAGAAAAATGGCCATAAAAAGGAGAATGAGATATGGAAGCCTAGATGGTTAAAGACCATAAATGAATTGTTCAAAAAAAAAAAGCAGCTTCAACATAAAAATGAAATTTCTGTTTAGCAGTCTCATAAGTCTTCAGGAGATCATCTCTCATAAAAATGTAATAGGAGTTATGGCTTATTGTTTTGTGTTTTAAGGATCTGTCATTTCATGCTTATGAAGCTTTTTTATTTTAGGCATTTCTTTTGTGATAGAGGGAACAGCTGATTCTCTATCCTCTGCATATTAAGAAACTTTTCTAGAAGGAACTGTTAATTCCTTTTGGGAAAGACTATAGACATCAGTGATACCTAACATTTGTTTGGGCTGCTAGGTGGTATGACAGAATGGAGTTGAGAACTCAGAAGTTCAAATACAGCCTCAGACATTTACTAGCTGTGTAACTACTAGGCAAGTCACTTAATTAACTCTACCTAAGTTTTTTATCTGTAAAATGACTTGGAGAAGGGAAATGGCAAACCGCTCTAGTATCTTTGCCAAGAAAACCCCCAAAACAATATGTTTAGAAATTTTCACCTAAAATAACTCCAAATGGTAGCATAAAAAACCAGTGAGAAAAAAAAATCTAAATCCCCTCTTTTGAGAGTCCCTTCCTCCCCCACAATTAAACCTCATACAGACTTCTGGGCAAACATATTTCTTTTTCTGTTTGATTTTGGTCAAGCAAAGGGGTTAAGTGGTTACACAGGCAAGGGGTATCAGGGGTCCTCAAACTACGACCGCGGTCAGATGCAGCAGCTGAGGACGTTTATCCCCCTCACCCAGGGCTATGAAGTTTATTTAAAGGCCCACAAAACAAAGTTTTTGTTTTTACTATAGTCCGGCCCTCCAACAATCTGAGGGACAGTGAACTAGCCCCCTATTTAAAGAGTTTGAGGACCCCTGTAAGTGGTCATACAGCTAGGGTCAAGTATCTTAGGTCAGATTTGAACACAGGACCTCCTGACTTGAGCCAGTGCTCTATCCACTGCTCCACTAGCTGCCCCCATCCATGTTCCTTTTAAAAAGTATACTGACAAACTAGATTGTGTCCAGAAGACAAAGACCATGATGACAAAAGGATTCCAAACCATAATAAACAAGGAGCAGTTCCTGAGGATATTTAGCTTTGAGAAGGTTTAAGGGGAACACACTATCTGGCTTGTCATGTAAAAAAGGAATAAAATTTATTCTGCTTGTCCCCCCAAGAGGAAAAAGTAGGAACAATGGCAGAAATTATAAATAGGTAGATTTTTCCTTTAGATAAGAAAAAATTATCTAATAATTAGAGCCATTAAGCAGAATAAACTGCTTTGGAAGGCAGTGAATTCCCTAACGGTAAAGATCTTTAATCAGAGACTAGTGACCCCTGGTTGGGGCTGCCATAGATAGGATTCATGCTTTGGGGAAGGCCGCAGCTACAAGGACTTCTGGGATCCCTTCCAATGCCACAATTCTATGATTCAATCTGTGATTCTGGGTTTAGTAACACAAGACAATCCAAAGATGATGGAAACCCTTTGAAAAAAGCAATGACAACCTCAAAATAGGTTACAGACTCTGGTTTCCACATGGGGTTTTTTAAAATGGAATACCCAGGAATGATGAAAAGGATTTTTCTTTTTAAAAGCTTTTCATCGTCTGCCAGATGGCCATAATCATCTGTTTCTATTTCTCTAGGACACAGGAGCACAGCTCTGGGAGGAAACGTGACAAATTGGGCGTTTTTCATCACCTGAGAGACAAGAGTCCTGAATGAGAAAGATGCCTGAGCCTACCTATGTACTTCTCAGACAACTATGGTGGCTACAACCTGTCAGGTCTGCTCCTCTTTGTCCCAGAAGCTGCTTGATAGACAAGATTTAGGATTTAATGTATCATTTACTCCCATGTGGGTAAGCCCCTGGAGATGGTACTGCCTTCTTCTTGGTGGCCATCACATCACCTGCCTGAAGGGCAGGTAGAATTGGTCAGAGTAGCAGAGAGAACTTCAGTTTCTCCAACAGTCCCCTCACATCACTTCAGGTATTTCTGGTTTCCAGATCCAAGAATCCAATCCCATTGCAGGCTGCTGAAGAAAAAGCCTCTGGGAAGAAGCCACATGAGAGAAGCTAGCCTTCTTTCTAGGTCTTCCTTCTTCTTCTTCTAGAAGAAAGCCATCTCCATCAAGTCCTTATACCCAGGTTCCTACGCTGGAGACTTGGAAAAACTTCTCCTTGAGTGCTATTGAGAACATCCAGTGGGATAGTTCCTTTACTCTATATTGTTTGGTTTGTATTCTCCTGCGTCCACTTACTCTGATTTCTGTTTTGCTGTGATTTGGATAAATGAGTTTTCTTTTTGATTTTTACTAGGTATGTTCATTGTGGATCTAGTATTTGGTGAGAAGGGAGTCATGCCTCGGATATAAAGTGTGGGGGCCCTCCTTTCCCTAATACTAAATGGCCATTAAAAGGTAGCTTGAACTTGAAAATAATACCTATTAGACAAACACTATCTACCAGAGCAGAGATAAAATTCTAGCCTGGTACCCCTTCTTTGAGGAGGGCAAAATAGCCAGATTTCTGGCTCTACCAACTTCTTGGTTCTTCCCACTCCTCTGGATCCACTTCCTAGAGAGGAATTAAAATCCCTTGGCTAAAGGTAGGCAGGGGAAGAAGAAGCAAGAGATATATATTCTGTGTCCTTTCCAGCCGCAAAGACACCTTATATGTGGCAAAGAATCCTTGCCACAAAAGATCCACAGGACTAGAGCCAAAGGGGACCTAATAGATCATTTAGTCTCACCCTTTTCACTTCACAAAGGTAGGAGTCTCCTTTCCAAGGCTATGATGCAACATGCAAATAACAGGGACTCCAGAGCATGGATTCAAAAGAGCCAAAAAGACAATTCACTACAAAGTCCACAATCTATGGGCCCTAAAAGCAATGGACCGTGTGTTAATCACGCCATTTGATGTCAATACGTAGTAATGTCCCACCCTTGTTATTTGTCTTCTCTATTCTGACCAACTGAAGAGACAAAATAGGGTGGGAGTGGAGGACAGTGCAATCTTTGCATCAAACTTAATAGCCTGAGAAAGTCCTGGGACACAGGTTTGTGTCCTCCTTGAATCACAGTAGTTTAAAGTCAATAGCTCCTTGGCATTGAAGCTGGACAAGCATGACTCTGGCCTCTCAAAAATTTGGAAAATAACTGAGGATTCTGGAAAGATGGCAGAGAAGGGCATAAAGCCTTTGGCTCTCCAAATTTCATCCACAAAAAAAAAGAAAGAATATCGCTTCAGACTAGCAGAAATAAACAAAGGATAAAGCAGCTGTTTTCCTGAGACAGTTTGAGAAGACCCCAGGAAAGATCCAACCTCCAGAGAGAAATTCAATCTGAGTGAAGTACAAAGACCCCTAAGGTGACTGCATTTTCCTCAAAGAAGCCCTGGAGGCAGCTGGGCAAAGAGACACCTCCAGCCTTAGAAACTTTCATTCTGCAGACAATATGAGGGTCTGATGGCTGAGGAAAAGAAAATTGAAGATCTATTGCAGGACATAGGACACAGCTGTGCTGAACAGATGCCTCTCTGGCTGTGGCGGCAGGGAAAAGGAGTTACCACACACCTGGTGAGTGCAGTAGCAAGGGGAGGGGACCCTGTTAGCACTTACAGGGGAGCAAAGTCCCTGGTTTTTTAGTTCCGGGACAGGAAGGACAACTATCTACCAGAGGGACTGCAGGGAGTAAGATGTTTGTGGAACAGTAAAGTTGGGGGCCCTAGCCATGGCTGAGGAGTGGAGAGCCCAAGGAGTTAAGAAGGCAAAGCAGAAATAGAAAGAATCCACCAATCATGGAAGAGATGTGAGGAGGAAAACTTACAAGAATACCATAGTCAAGTTTCAAACCTCCCAAGTTAAGGATAAAATATTGGAAAGAACAAGAAAAAAACAATTTGAATATCATGGAGTTACAATAAAGATTACACAAAACCTGACAAGCTAGTACATTGAAAGACAGGTGGTCTTGGAATACTATATTTCATAGAGCTAGGGTTACAACCTGGAGTAACTTATGCAGCAAAATTAAGTATAATCCTAAATAAAAAAAAATCAACATTTAATGAATTGAAAGACTAAGGTTTTTGTGATAAAACCCATAGGACTTAAGGGAAATTTTGTCATGTAATATACAGGAGAAATATAAGGTAAACATTAAAGACCAAATACAAGAAACTCAATAAGGTCAAATCATTTACTTCTCCTATGTAAAATTATTATTGGGTTCTTTTATGACTGTAATTTGTATTCAGGTAGTTTGAAAGAAAGTCTTGGACTAAGCTGAGTATGATGGGGTGTTTCACAAACAAAACAAAACTGTGTGGGGAGAGATAAAAAGGAATAATTATCTCAAACAAGTGAATCATAAAAGAAAAACTGATACAGAAGAAGCTAAGGGAGGAGGGCACTTAGTCCTAGAACATTACTCTCATCAGGAATGGATTAAAGAGGGGAAAATATATGTGTGTATGTATATATATGTATACAGACACAAATGTACAGAGGTGTTGGACACTAGGAAATCACAGGAGTAAAGAGAGATAGGATAAGTGGGACGAGAAGAATAAGGAGGAAAAATAGGAAGGAGAAAAAAATACAAGTAATCATAGCTTAGAATGTGAAGGGGACAAAATTACCTATAAAATAGAAATGGATAGATTAGAAATTTGAATTCAACAATATGTTGCTTTCAGGAAACATAAAAATGAGAGATACAGAGATAAGGGGCAGGAGTAAAATTTATTTTAAAAAAAAGCACGGATACTAATCATGATCTCAGACAAAGTTAAAGTTAAAATATATTTAATCAAAAGTAAAAAATAGAGAAACTATTATGTGTCAGCAATATAGCTTTAGACCATTTAAAGTAACTAAACAATATAAAATACTCAAGTGTATATCTGCCAAAATAGACATAGGAACTATATAAACATAAACATAAAACATAAAAACACCATAAACAGTATTCCAACCCGGTCAGATCTTATCTAAAAGATTGTCTATAAAAGTATCCCCTCCCATTTCAATTTTCTGCATTCCTTCTATTTTTGTCTACATAGGTTTTATTTATATAAAAATTTTTAAAGTAATTGAAATTATCCTTCTTATACTTATCAATGTTCTCTGTTGTAAACTATCTTAATATAAGTTTAATTTTTCCTGGTTTCTTTGAAGTAGACCTTATACTCTTTCAGATGAACTTTGTTATTATTTTTTCTAACTCAGTGAAATAATTTTTAGAAATTTAATTAGGATGGCATCGAATAAATAGATTCATTAAGTAAAATTGTCATTTTAAAATTATATTGACATATTTAACATGGATTGGTCAACCTGCCATCTGGGGGAGGGGGTGGGAGGAAGGAGGGGAAAAGTTGGAACAAAAGGTTTGGCAATTGTCAATGCTGTAAAATTACCCATGTATATAACTTGTAAATAAAAAGCTATAATAATAAAAATTATATTGACTTTACTCACTCACGAACAATAAGTATTACTTCAAGTATTTATATCTGAGTTTATTTGTATAAAAAGTTTTGGTTTTATGTTTTATGTTTATGTTCATATAGTTCCTGTGTCTATGATGAGATGGTTAATTTAGGAAAATATGAAAAAATTTGGACCTATGAAGGAAAATGCTATCCAACTTCAGAGAAACTGATGACATGTAGGAAAAAAAACCATAGAATAGTCTTACATACATGTGTATAAGTTTATAGATATCTTTATATATGTGTATATGTAAATAGAGAAAAAGAAAACAGAAAGAGAGAAAGAGACAGAGACAGAGAGAAAGATCTCCCCTTTAATTGTAGCCGCTTTGCGCAGGGGAAAGAGAAGGGAACAGAGACACAGCACAGAACAAAAGAAAAGCAACAAGGAAACAAAGAGACATTGGGAAGCTTTGAAAATAATATGTAGTATTTATTATATAGGTGTTCTTGAAATGAAAATTTATTGTTTTCTTTTGAATGCTCTCCTATGCTCTGCTGTGTAGATGGCAATATTTTTTCTCATTTTATATTTAAGCTTAAAATTTTGAAATATTATAAAAAATAAAGAAAATAACAGATAATTTCTCTAGTCCTTAAGGTTTTGTTTTAGTCTCTGAAATATTCCATCTAAGTGGTGATCAATGGGTAAAGAAATCCTGGGTTCCATCCTAAAGTTTCAGCAGCAAGCCTTTAGTTTATGTGCCCTGCCTTAAATAATAATTACTCACATTTATATGGGGATTTCAGGTTTGCTAAGATCTTTTCTAAGAATAACTCTATCAAGTAGGTAGCATAGGTATTATTAGCTCCATTTTTCACATGAGGCAACCAAGATTTAGGTAACTCAAGCTATTTTATCAGTCAACTCATATTTGAGTCAAAATTTGAACCCAGCTCTCTGACTCCAAAATCAGTGCACATTCAACCCCACATTGTTTTTCAATCAATAAACATCATTAAGCATCTACCATGTACCAAGCTCTATGCTAAGCACTTTTGAGAGATTTTATTACTAGACCTCTGTGAGCCTAGGATAATAACATCATTACTGTTAAGAGAGTTTCAGATGAAAACCAGTCACCTGATCAATGAGATCATGTTAGCATTTAGGAAAAAGCAAAAGCCCATGCCCTCTATTGTAAGATTGGGGATGGGTTAATAAGTCCTATAGAAAGATGATAAGTTTGCCTCATTGGAAAATTTCCTTTTTAAAAGGAAAACATCTCACATCCCATATCAGAATAAGGTCAAAATGGGTACATGATTGGGGCATAAAGGTTGATACCATTAACAAATTAGGAGAGCAAGGGAAAATCTACCTATTAGATTTTTGAAGAAGGGAGGAATTTATGATCAAAGAATAACTAGAGAACATAAAGAAATGCGAAATGGACAACTTTAATTACATTAAATTTTAAAAATTTTGCACAAACAAAACCAACAGAAACAAGATTTAAAGGGAAATACAAAGCTGGGAAAAAATCTTTACAGCCATTGTTTCTGATAAAGGTCTCATTTCTAAAATATATAAAGAACAGTGTCAAATTTATAACAATACAAGTCAATTCCCAATTGATAAATTGATCAAAGGATATGAACAATTTTCAGATGATGAAATTAAAACCATCTATGGTCATACCAAAAAATGATCTAAATCACTACTGATTAGAGAAATGCAAATTAAAATTCTGAGGTACCGCCTCACACTTCTCTGATTGACTAAAATAACAGGAAAGATAATTATAAATGTTGGAGGGGATGTGGGAAAACTGGGACACTAATACATTGTTGGTGGAGTTGTGAAATGATCTAACCATTCTAAAGAGCAATCTGGAACTATGCTGGAAAACTGTGCATACCCTTTGACCCAGCAGTGCCATTACTAGGTCTATATCACAAGGAAATCATAAAGAAGGGAAAAAACCCACACGTGCAAAATGTTTGTAACAGCTCTTTTTGTGATAGCAAAGAACTGGAAAATGAATAGATGCCCATCAATTGGGGAACAGCTGAATAAGTTGTGGTATATGAAGATAATTGAATATTATTGTTCTATAAAAATGATAAACAAGCTGATTTTAAAAAGGTTTAAAAAGATTTACATGAACTGATGCTGAGTGAAGCAAACAGAACCACAATAACAGCAAGAATATAGGATGATCAACTATGAAAGACTTGGTTCTCCTCAGTGGTTCAATGATCCAAAGCAATCCCAATAGATTTTGGACAGGAAAAGCCATCTGTATTCAGAAAAAGAACTATGGAGCTAGAATGTAAATTAACACATGTTATGTTCATTTCTTTTTTTCTGTTTTTTTCCTCTCCCATGGTTTTTCCCTTTTGCTCTGATTTTTCTCTCCCAAAATGATTCAAAAAAACAAATGTATATTAAAAACAAAGTGGGAAAAATAAAATAAGAATATAAGACAGACAGACAAAAAAAATATATACAAGGATCAGGACAGAGAAGATCATTTAATCTGTGTCCAACATGGAATGTCAGTGAGCAGCTCTGAGTACAAAATTTAAAACTGCCAATATTCCAAAAGGCCTAATACCAGGACTCAATATTTCTTGGAAGTTGGTTCTTCAAATGTCCAGAGATTTGGATTCTACTAATTCTTCCAAATTTTAAGAAGGGAAAAGAATAATATAAAATTTGACTGTGATTAAACTGTTATGGGAGCAGCTAGATAATGGATAGAACAGTAGGCTTAGAAACAGAAGGATCCTGAATTTGAATCTGGCCTCAGACATTTACTAGCTATGTGACTCTGGGCATGTAACTTAACCCCTTGCCTCAGTTCATCTGTAAAATGGGGACACACTGGAGAAGGAAAGGTCAAACCATTCCAATATCTTTGCCAAGAAAACCTTATGGACAAAGTCACATAGAGTTGGATACAACTGAACAACAATAAACTGTGATTAGCTTAAAAATATATATTAAATTAATAATTAAATAGATATAATTAATGGCAATTAAGTTATTCTTAATAGTTACTAAAATAAAAATCTAACCCAAACAGATCTAAGCATCAGGATGTTTCCCAGATGATTAGCGTGGCTATTTCTACTCTCCATCCATTCTGTCAAGCTCCCCTGCCTTCATAATGTTCTAAATCCTTCTACCCTTTTATCATTCATCACCTACCTACCTAGCTCACGCAGTGTGCTAATAGCTAGAAGAAACTGTAATCTCAGAGGGTCAACATTGCCCAGAAACTCTAAGCTTTTGCCCAATTGTAGGAATTGTCCACCCTTCTGAGTGTACAAGCAGTCTAGTCCAAGTTAATCACACTGTTTTAATAACAAAGGACACTCTCTGCAAGGTATGTGACTTTTGCTAAGTCTTTAGCAAAGTTCCTAGAACTTTGGAAAAACAAGATTAGTTAGGAATTGAGATGGGACTGTTTTAGAGTTAAAATGAACCCATTAGAATTAATTTGTTATTTGTGTGGCTCCAGTGTTAGGATATGGTACAAATTGCACAAGGTGTCATCATACCTTGAAGCAGGGGAGACTAGTCCCAAGATCATATCATTCTTTAGTTCCTTCCACCCCCATTAAATAAAGTAAAACAGTTTTATAGATTGGTTTGTCATTGTTCAGTGATATCCTACTCTTCTTGATTTAGTGGATCATACAGCACGCCAGGCCCTTCAACCTAAGGAGTTCAGCTTCCAACGTTATCTCTTTTAATACTATTCATGGGGTTTACTTGACAAAGATACTGGAGTGGTTTGCCATTCCTTCTCCAATGGATCACCTTTTTTCAGAACTCTCCATTATGACCTGTCCGTTTTGAGTGATTTGCCCAACTTTGCTCATAGTTTCATTAAACCACACAAGATCCTCCACCATGATAAGGTAGTGATCTGGGAGATACCTGAATAGTAATTTATCTTTCCTTCCTTCCTTCTTATTGATTGGCCACCAACAGATCCTAGGCCAAGATCCATTTGATCGTTCTTTGGTCTGATCAACTCTAATTGAATATAAATAGCAATCATTTCTGCTTTGACCAAAAACTCTGAGGATCTTTCTCTCCCAGACTTATTTTAGATTTTTTTTTTTGGGGGGGGGGAACTAGGTGAAATTTCTATCTAGCCTTAATCACTAAAATGATGTTGAAGACTTTAGCTTAAGAAGGCCAAGGTTTCCCATTCCATCCAAAGCCACCTCCAATCATCCTAATCTCTATCTGGCCACTGGACCCAGATGGCTCTGGAGGAAAAAATGAGGCAGGTCACCTTGCCCAGCCCTCCCTCACTTCAATCCAATTCCCTTGCATGTCATGGCGTCACCTCCCTGATGTCATGGTCCTCTTCAAGAAGGACAGACAAATAACAACAACAACCCTTCTTTCTATAGATAGAGCAGGATCCACAAAAAGGCACTAGAATTTATATAAGGCCTAGAAGTTGCCAAAGCAGGGAAATAGTCCACCAAGACATGTCAGTTTTCCCAGGTAGTATAAAAGTAGAATCTATAGAGAGAATTTAAAGCTGAAAAGCTTGTTTACATACATGTGTTTAAGTACCCTATTACAAAGCTCCTCCTTATAACTTTCTAACATCTGGTAATGGCTATATAATGTGAATGGTGCTGTTAATTCTCCTACTTTCTCAGCCTTCAGAGTCCTGATTGTGAAATGATTCCTCCTTTGCCTGTTACACATAATCGTCCTCCAAATCCTACTGATTATTTAAATCAGAACTTTCAGTCTTACTTCTTTCATTCCAATTGAAGCCCTTGCTATCATACTTTCAGATTCATAAGATAGTTTCATCAAAGGCTCGCCATCTTCCAGTCTCCCTGCTCCAATTTCTGTTCACTACAACCAGATTAATAGTCTCACAGCATCACCTTGGTCACTTCACTCTTATATTCAAAAAACCTTCAATGGTTTCCCCAGTTAAATGAAATTCAAATTACATTCAGACTTTCCCAATATGGCTCCAAACAACTTGTATAATAATTCCATTTTATATATATATATATACTTCAATCAAACCAGACCACACAAATGTTTCCTATATTAGAACTGATTTTTTTCTCTCCTGTAAGGCTTTTGCCTCCTATAGTTTATCTACATTTTAGCAAAGCCATTCATACAATGATTCATATAATTCTTATGGAGGGGCATAAGCTAGACAATAAGACAATAAAAAGGATTTGTAACTGATTAAACTATTGAACTCAAAAGGCAGTTGATAACATTTTTGTCCACTTAAGAGGTTTGGGGGCTTTTTTTGTTGTTTTTTGCTGAGGCAATTGGGGTTAAGTGATTTGCCCAAGGTCACACAACTAGGAAGTGTTTAGTGTCTGAGCTCAAATTTGAACTCAGGTCCTCCTGAATTCAGGGCTGGTGCTCTATCCATTGTACCACCTAGCTTCCCCATA
Organism: Antechinus flavipes; assembly: GCF_016432865.1. Classification (NCBI taxonomy): domain Eukaryota; kingdom Metazoa; phylum Chordata; class Mammalia; order Dasyuromorphia; family Dasyuridae; genus Antechinus; species Antechinus flavipes. The sequence goes on from NC_067401.1 coordinate 55,405,198, forward strand.
CTTAAAGAGGTCTTTAGTGGGGTGCCCTAAGGATTTATGTTTGGTCGTTGAGTATTTTAAGTTGGAAAAAGCAAAAACAAAAACCACAGATAGCATGTTAATCAAAGCTGGAAGAGATAGCTAACACAATGGAAGATAAAGTCAAGACTGAAAAAGATCTTTATAGGTTTTAATCCTGGGCCCAAATCAGTAAAATGAAATTTGATATGGATAAAATCTAAATTTGATTTCCAAACAAACAAACACAAACAAACAAAAAACTGCATAAGTACATGGTAAGGGAGAATTGGCTAGATAATAGTTAATTTGAAAGAGATCTGGAGGTTTTGGTAGACCACAAGTTCAATATGAGTCAACAATGCAATATGGAAGCCCCAAAAGTTAATGCAATCATGGGTCACCCTGAAAGTTAATCACTTCCAAGAATGTCAGGAGCTATTAATCCTGCTTTATTCTGCTCTGGACAGAGTACATCTAGAATACTGTGTTTGAGTCTCAGCACCACCTTTTAGGAAAGATGCTGATAAACTATAGAGCACATCCAGTGGAGGGCAATCGCCATGAGGAATAACTTTCAGTTCATGTATATGAGGATTGACTGAAGGAAATGCTGAGGGCTGGGAATGGTTTCTTGGAGAAGTGGGAGCTCTGCTGACACTTGAAGGAGTGACTACTACATAGCAGATGTTCAAATATTTGTTGAGGAAAGGAATGAATAATGACAAAAGATGATTGTTTCATAAGAATAGAAAGTAAGCCAGCTATAGTGACTGTTGGCCATTTGGTATTTTAAAATTTTTGTTCTTTTTCTTTAATTAAACAGAGATTTACCCTGAAACAAATATGCATATTTTTAAACATTAATATTCTTCAAGTGATGCTATCTGATTGCAAATCATAGAAGTTAAAGTGTCCCAAAGGTCAAAATTGCAGATAACCCAAATGGCAATGGAGAGGTACATGGTGGGCATATAAATAATGATTAAAAAGTTGCAAATAAGAAATGGGTCAAAGACATCTTTCCAAGAGATGTAATAGGAAAATAAGGCCATTCTTGTATTAAAAAATAAAGGATAACAATTAGGCAGCCTAAATTGGGTACTATAATCCATGGAATATTAAAAGACCTTGAGGAAAGTGGCTAGAATGTTGGGTGGGCTCCCCATGGAGGATTTATTAGAGGACATTGACAAGAGTCAGCCAGGATAAGGTATGGAAAGGTTGCAGTCTGCACTACTGAAGAGAGTATTAGGTCAATAATTCCATTGACATATGCAAGTTCTAAGGAAATACTAATTATAACTTGGGACTAGTGAGTGTTCTTCAGGTCCAGAATTTAGCTAAAATTCAGTTTCCCATATTAGAAATCATTTTTTCACCTAGATGTTTCTCTGCTTCAGTCAATCTAGGAGGTATCTCTGAAAAGAACTGGGGAAGCCATACATCTGACATCCATATAGCTCCTGGTTTCTGATCAAAGATCAAGTTCAGATCAAAGACAATTTTTCTGTTACTATATTCTTTAACAGAGATATGCTGCTAGCACAAGAAATATCTCATCAGGAATCATTCAGCACTGAGCCAGCACTAGCATGGGAGTCATAAAATGATTAATTTAAAACAAACATTCAAACAGACCCCATCAAGCCTCAACCCACTTTAGAGAGTGAAGAACTCATACTCATCCTGCCACCTCTGCCCCAACTAATCAAGTAATCCACTATTTCTTCTGTCTTATTAGATCCCAGGGGATTGCTCTGGCTCTCAGGAACCAAGGAAACATCACCAGCAATTGTCAGAAGGGTTAGAAGCAGTTAGAATGCTACTAAAAAGGACCTGCCTCATTCAATGATGTCAAGGCACAAATGCAAATGCATATAGGGTGTTTCCAGCATTGTGTAAACGCTGCTTGTTATTAAATGCTATTATTTTGCTTGGGCCTGTAGCCTTGGCCAGAAAACATCTCCCAGCATAAAATATCTTGGGCTGGATTCTCTAGTATGGGTTTATCATAAGGCCAAACCAAGATCTTAAAACTGAACTAGTCCAACCAAGCAAGAGGTGAATTTCCCCTCTCTAAGATTATGTTATGGGTATGGTTTAGAAATCCAGAGTTCTTCAGGATCTCGTTCAAACCCCCCAAATCAAGACTATCAATGAGGTGAATTTCCTGGAGGTGGATCTTGGAGTCTTGTGTGATTTGCTGGTCATTGTTTGGAGAAGGTGTGTGCAAACAATGCTGTGCTTGCTGCCAGCTCCAGTAGCCTGTCTCACAAGTTCACAGGGCTAGACTGTGGTTTAAGACAATATAGAGGAAATAAAATAGATGGCTTCAAGAATATGAGGAGGAGGGAGAGAGGGAAAATCTATACTCATATAGTAAATTCATATAGCAAAAGATTCTCTCTATTTTATTGTGTTTATAAAACTGAGGATACTTGTTTAGACAGTACTAATATAATGGTAAAAGTTTGAGTTCTCAAATATTAATTTTCTCCCCACATCAAGATAAAATCATGTTATTAAACATTTCTCATTTTCTCCTAGTTTACAAAAATTTTCATGGGAATTGTTAATTCAGTGATAGAACTCTTGAACTTTCCAAGTTTGATTTCCAGCCAAAAATAAACTTGTCTGGATTGGCTGGCTAACTCAGCACACAGTGCTACCAAGATTAAAATTGGGTATCTGATCTCTATGGGCTAAGAAACTTATTCATTTTTGCAGTCACCGAACAGTCTATTAATGATTAGCTACCTTTAAGACATATGCTATACATCTCCATAGAGTATAATAGCTGACTAAAATCCATGATCAATATTAGAAAAGCAATCCTATATTCTATAGCATATTGATGATGTGTTAGTAGTATTATCTATAAAATTAGTCAGTCAATATTTTTAAGTACTTACTATGTGCCTAACACTGACGCTGTGCTAGGTAAGTGCTGAGGATACAAAGGGAGGCAAAAACATGGTCCCTTCTTTCAAGGGGAAAGATAATGGGGAAGATAATATACATAAATATATATATATATATATATATATATAATAAAATACAAATAACTCAGCACATATTAAATGCATACAAAATGGATGTAAAATAATCTCAGAGAAAGTGTTAATCTAGGGAGAAGACAGAAAAAAGATGCAATTTGAGTACTGACTGAAGCTAGAGGGAACTAAGCAGAAGTGAGGGGAAAGAGCATGAGGGATAGATAGGGCAAAAGCACAGGGACAGGAGATAAGGATGTTTTATAAGAGGAACAGCAAACAGAGCAGAATGGGCAGATTGTGGAAATGGTAGAGGTGAATAAAATATAAAATGACTTGGAAAGGTAGGAAAGAGCCAGGTTATCATGAGTTCTAATGCCAACCAGAGTAATTTACATTGGATCCTAAAGATAAGTAAATATGTGAAGAGGATATTTATTTCTTTAAAAATTCATTTCAATTCTTCATGGCCTAGCCAATAATTACCTTACAATCTATCAAGAGATGGAATGAGATCCCAAGCGCCCTGTTTTTGTCTATCCAAAAATCACTAGCAAATAAACAAAAACATGTCATAAATGCTATGCCAAATTTGAGACTTGCAGTTATTTTTGCAATTGGGGACCTGATCTGTTTGGAAATAGTTAACATTGCACAGAAATTACAGAGCAACATCTACTGTATTTCCTCTAATATTGTATGTACTCTATTACTAACTGTGCCATATGGTTAGGAAAAGTTATTCCCAGGAGAACCAAAATCACCCTGTCATTTCACTATTGTGGGAACTCAAGAAGTTTTGCTACTCACACACCATTTACTATTCCTATTTTTAAAGTATTTCAAGAATTAATTGATCAAGAGGCACTCACTAAATTGTAAATCATGCTACCAACATTTCAGAAATATCTGGAAAATCCAACTTTGAGACAAGTTCAGAAATCCAGAAAAGCTGTAAGTACTGACTGAGAAAGAACATACTGGAAGAACTCAAGAGAACTACCTGGAAGGAGATAGGATCCTGTTCAGATACAAAGCAAAGCACATTTCTCCCTTTAAAAGTTAGAGAGAAAATAATCTGGTCTATTTTCTAGCCCGAAAAGTTACTGCATTTAATCCTGGAGGAAGAGTGATTTGGGGGGGGGGGGAGAAGGGGGTTCTCCTGGCTTTCCTTTCCCATCCCTCCACCCCAATTATTCCCATAAAAATATAAACTAGTTCACTCTGCCTTTTTCTTTCCACTTTCCTAACTCCACTCTCCTATCACTTCAGCCCTCTTCTTTCTGAGGTTTCATCATGTTTTTAGTCCTTTGTTTTGAACCACTCTGATTATTTTTCCCTACTTTCTAGATGGACATTTCCTGCTTCCATTCTCTCCTGCTCCGTGAACCAGGCTCCTCTATTCCTGAGCAACTGACGAGGGGAGATTGGACACTCCAAAGGGTGAAGATGTTCTATTTCATTAAGACCTCTAGGGCTTTGACATTTCTATGACGCCACTGTCTGTCCCACCTTCCCTCCCTCCCCACAGGAGCTCAAACTCTTTGGGCCTCTGAAACTAGCTGGTGCTTCGATCCCAAGAAGTCTCGACCTGACTTCCTCTCTGGTTAAGGGGAGGGGGATAGGGGATACATTTGGGAGGGAGCGATGGTACCTCTTTGCAGGCGTGGAGCTCGGTTCCCTGAGCCACCTGGAAAGCAGCCCCAGCCCAGAGTAACAGCAGCAGCAGCAGTAGGAATACAGCAGGAGGCCTCTCAGTTCTCTCCCTGTCTCTGGCAGAAGGATGGAGGCTGCTCCCAGCTCTAGCCATAGCGCTGCTAGGAGAGAGAGCAGCCTCAGGTGCTGCTGCCGCCACCGCTTCTGCTGGCAGAAGGAAGCAGAACCGGGAGGGAGGCACAAGGAGGGAGGATGCAAGGGGTTGGGCTCGCCTCAGTCACCTCCCTGCAGCTAGCCCAGGGCCGCCCATCCTCCTCCTCCCACCTTCCCCTTCTCCTCCTTCTACTGCCGTCGCCTTGGCAACCGCCTCCTCCTCCCTTCCGCGCGAGTGGGGAAGGGACCACGCGCAGTGCCTTTGCCGCTCACCTGCCTGTCGCCATGGCAGCAGCAGCCGCCGAAGCTACCACCCAGGCAAGCGAGCCGCGTGGGAGGACGCGCGCTAAAGGGCTGCAAACGGCTTAACAGACAAGGAAACTGCGCGTGTAAATGGAGCTTGAGGCATTAAAAAAATTCTACTGGTTCATGGTCCAAGTGCATCAGTTTTTTTTTTTTTTTGTTTTGTTTTTGGGGGGGGAGGTGTTTAAATGCGGCTCCCTGCGTAAAGTATTTCTCTATTTTAGGGAATGCTTCTCAAAGTCTGCTTTCCTTCACTCCAAAGACACTCTCCCATTTATTAGAAAGTATACCTGTTAACTAATGCTAAATCAGACTTGTCTTATCTGGTCTACCAGAGTTGTATTTGCTAAGGAAGAGAAAAAAAGAAGTAAATGGTGTAGTGGATGGAGAGCCGACCTTGGCGTCAAGAAGACCAGGACTGAAATCTAGTCTGTGACACATATGGCTTTGTGTCTGTCTCTCCTGCTCCAGACAGCTCTACGACTAGGATTTACAGCTGTGCTGATCAGTCTTAGTAGTTTCCCATCCCAATAATAAGTAACATTTATATATGGTTTACATAATTATCCCATTTGTGAAATCACAGGTCCAGTTCCAGTGACTCCTCTACTGACAAAATACAGGACACTTTTCCAGTGCGAATAAACACCTCTGTCTGCACTTAGGGTGGCAATCAAGAGACCTTGGGGGAGAGACAGGAGGCAGCATGTGCCAGGCTGGTCAAACCACCACAAGCACCTAGACCACTATTTTCTCTCCGATTTTGATGGAGACAGCCCAGGTCTCTGAATTCAATACTTGGGAATGGTCAATGTTGCCAGCTCAGTGCCTAGAGCCATCAACCTGCCACACGACCCTTATGTGGGTGCTATAAGAAAAAAAAATTCTTGTCTCCAAAGTCTCTGGCAATGATTCAAAATTAGAAACCTATGATTTTATCAGTGGAAATTATATTTTAAAAGGGACATTATTATCTGCTTTGCTGATAAACTCTTAAGAAACCTTTCATATATGTTGCCTTCTCTGTGAGAATGTTAGTTCCTTGAGGGCAGAGACTGAGTTTCGAATGTTTTATTCATTTATTCATCTGAACTGTGGCTTGGATGTTCACTATCTAGCCCTAAGCAAGTCATTTAACCTGTCTGAGTATTAGTACCCCAGGACCATTTGGGGATAAAAATAAGTGGATGAGCCACATCCAGTACTGTTGAGGAAAGTGCTTTGCTAATCTCACAACGCTAAAGAAACACAAATAATAATGTCGAATTCCCCAACAGTTTTGCCAAGGGCAGAAATATCATTTTCCTACCACATGGGGAAAGTAATTTTCCACACTATCTTTCATGACTTTTTTCCTAAATCAGAAATTTCAAGACGTGTATTGTCTTTCTTCATGTAAGTTCTCTCGGAGACTCCTGGAAACTGTGGGTTACCTTTGCAACATTGTTCCCCAACCTAGCAACATGAATAAAGCGTCCCGCCTAGAATTAGGAAGATCTGAGTTCAAACTTTACCCCAGACACTTATTAGCTGTGATCCTCCAAATTACTTAACCCTGTTTGCCTTAGTTTCCTCGCCTGTAAAATTAGCTAGAGAATGAAACGGCAAACCACTCCAGTGTCGTCGCCAAGAAAATCCCAAATAGGGTCACGAAGAGTTGATCACGACTGAAAGACGACTAAATAACATAACTTAACCCACCTGCCAACTTGTAAGACCATTCCTGCGCTCTACCTGGTCTCACTTAGATGAGTTCGAATCCCATCGCTAGGGGCGTCCGTAGTCATAGAGGAGGCGGGGCGTCGCCTAGCAACCTGCTCCTGGGATTCCAAACAAGAGGCACCGAGATCTCCACACGCCGTGTGGCTGGTCCTGAGCTTCTGGGCGGAGTTCGCTTCTCACTATGCCTCCTACTCGAGACCCCATTCAAAGCCCTAAGTTCGAGAATGAAGAAACCTACGTGGGCAAAAGGGACTGCCAGGTATATCTCCAGGAGTCTGGGCGAGTGCAGAGAGACTTGTGAGCGAAAGAACACAAGATTTCGAATGCGAAGACAAGAGTAGGGCTCTTGCTCAGACAATTGAACAGGTGTATCACCCCAGGAAAGCCATAAATTCCTCCACCTGCTGGGCCAAGCTTTCCAGGAAGCTTATTTATAAATAAATGTTCCCCACGGTTATTCTGGGAAGAAATTATCAAGGTCTTTGTCTTTGGAGATCCATGAGTTTATAGGGTGTCCTGGAAATGCGATCCTGGTAACAATAGGTCTTCGAGGTATCCCAAAGTGAGCAAGATTCACTTTAAAGTAATGAACTTTAAACTAGCTCTGTTTCCCTAAGGCTTTCCTAGCTCCGTATTCAGAGTGAATAGTGGTATCCCTTGAAAAGTAGCGCTCCAAAATAGGGTAAAAAAGCCATACGTGTGTTTTCAATACCACCTTTTAACCCTTCCAAACTCTTGGGTTTTTAAAATGTTATAGCAACAACAAATATTTGTCAAGGTTCTTAATTGTTCATAAGGCTTTGCAAAGATTTTTCTTTGGCTTTTTCTCATGAACCCTGGTATGTTAAATATTTGTGTGCTTCTTTTTCCCTTCTCCATCAGATCCTAAGACACTTGAGAACAGTGTCTGTCTTGGCATTCTCAATCCTAGAACAATGTTTCAAATAGAGTAGCCAATTTGAATTGCAAGTAAGAACCAACTATGTGCAAGGTACTATTGGGGAATTTAAATAGTTTTTTTAATGCGATTTGGCATCTTGAAGTGGGAAGTATAAGAGAAATTAGAGTAATTGCTATTTAAAGCCAAAAAAAAAAAAACCCTTTATTCTCTGTCTACTAATATTTGTAGAGAACACAGCTCACAATCAGAAACTTTTGTTCTAGAGAGGTAAAGGACTGGCATCGACATAACTGCATGACCATATGGTATACTTAATTTTATTTTAATGTGATCATATTAGCTTCAATAAGATAATGGTGTTTTTGCCTGTAGTTAGAGTACTAATTATGTTTTGCTGTTTCCATAAGTTTTTTTTCCTTTTATATCTCATTATTTTTATTATCCTTGTCATCTCTATTTCATCACTCTGGTTAACCAGCTCTATCATTTAAAATTTCTCCTTCCTTTGCCTCTGTGACAAATTATCCAGTTTCTGTATGAATTTATTCCTTCCTATCTTTGCTTTTCTTCAATTTTCCTCTCTTTGAGGAAGCTCAACATCTCTAACTTAAAACTCACCTTACTGCCAAATAAGTATCTCCTCTAAATTTCCCTATTTCATTGAATTATAACATCATTCTGCTGGTTATCAAGACTTGAAACATTCATAGGTCACAATTCTAGTGACAACTGTCATCCTTTATCTAACTTTAGAGTTGCTGTTTCTTGATAACAGAGGAACAAGTGGAGAGTTTTTGTAAAAACCACCAGGACATGACTCTCTGATGGCTGTGATTTGTGTCTTGCAGAAAGCCCCCTACACCAGCCCAAGCCATATTGTCCAGCAGCAGGATCCATGGAACCGACTCCATTCAACTACCACTATTGCCAGTATCAGGAGGGATGTATATTTCTATGACCCAGAGGTACTGAGAACTAAGAATCCATTTTATTTTTTCCGACTTGAAACAGTTTAGAGCAATTTTTAAAGAAATACAGTCCTTGTATCCATAATTTCAAAATCTTGTATCCTTGTATCCATAATTTAAAAATCTACCAAAAAAGTTATCCAGACTTCCCTGTCCCACCCCTATCCCATTCTCAGGTCTCTGGAAAAAGAATCTCCAAGAGTAAATTCTGGTCTGGCTCTGTTTCACTTTCACTTTGAACAAGTCATTCTCTGTGGGGCTCCCCATTTTCCACTGCCTGAAATGCAAGAGGATGCTAACTATGGGATGAATTAATATTGATCTCACATAATACAAATCAATTATAAAATTGACTTCTAAGATTATTAGAAAGGAAAATAGGGATTAGGCTCATTTAAATTAGAAAATCAAACTTGGTAATACACAAGGGATTACTGTGTCAAGCAAGAAGTGCCCCTAATTCAGGATGTCCCAAAAGTCTTAGTGCAGTTTTAAACAGACCTCAGTGCAAGAGCTTTTAAGCGATTAAAGCTTTAGACAGCACTGAAACTTTTAGGACACTCTGTATAAGGACTTGCTGCTGGATCTCAAACCAAGCAAAATCTCTACTAAGTTCTTTGGGGTAGGGGGAGGAACAGAGCTTGGCAAGAGCAAAAGGCCTATAAATGACTATCCTGCTGACTTCTACTCCAGATCCCTTTGGATGACTTGGATTTCCGAATAACATCCTTGTACAATCACCATACTGGATTGTTTCAGGACAAGGCACAGGTGTTAGTCCATCAGGAGACTGTCAATGATACTCATGGGTAAGTGGATTAAAGCAGTCAGTACCTTAAGAGTTTGATAAATTCTAGAGAAGTTACCTAAAGCCCAAATCACCAGGATCATATTAAATATCATAAAGAGAATTTGAACCTTGAACATTTTGACTCTGAAGTCTATATTCCTATTCACTAGGTCACATTGTTTCTGCAATAGGATCACAAAAAGTAAATTGTTAGCTTAAAAAAATTAATATTCTTATTTGTATATATACACATTTTGCATCTTTGTGTACATATATGTGTCTACATACATATCTGATAAAACAACTTTTCATGTTTTCAGTCATTATCTAAATAGAAATTCTTCTGTACCCTCTGTTGCTAGATATCCCTACATACCAGTCCAATCCAGCTGCTCAACAAAAATACTCTTTGAATCAATTCCAATTTCCAGTTTATCTGCATCAGTTGGGACACATAAGCTCAATATTCAGAGGATTAGAAATAATTTTTTTCTAGTTTTGAATTGACCTAATTTGAATAATGATAATCTTTTTTATACAGACCTTTTACATTTTAAAGCACTGTTCTCTTAACAACCACCCTCTAAAAGGTAGTACATGTAGTATTATTACCATTTTAAAAGGGAACTGAGACTGAGATTTTAAGCAACTAACCTAAAGTCAATGGGAAAAATTATTTTTAAAAATGTTTAATCTGCAATTTAAACACACACTTTTTTAGAATTACTATATAAGGACTAGGAACTGAAGATACAGAAACAGAATTGAAACTGTCCAACACTCATAATAAGAGTCTGAGTAGCTTAGATACTGCTTCAAAGAGATCTTAAAAGCAGAGGGAAATGTGGAGGTATTAATTCTGTCAGAACTAGAATATGAATTCAGGTCTCCTCACACCAAGGCCAAAGGTTCATTCTACCACATTAAGACTCTTTTTAGTTTTTCCACTAAAAAAAAAAAAAATTAAGATCTAGATCCACAGGATTTGAATCCTGGTCTTCTTAACTCCTAAATTCTGCTTTATCCATCATAACTCGCTTTCTAGGCCACTTGTTATAGGAACCCAAGCAAGTCAAAGGTTCATAGATTTGGAGAGGGAAAGGAACTGAGAGATCAATGAATCCCATGCACTCATTTTATACCTGGGAAAATCAGGGCCTTGAGAAGGTAGATTATTGTCCACGATCTCAATTGGTAGTGTCTTTGATAGCATTGAAAACCAGGTTTTCTGACTCCAAAGTCACTGCTCTTTCCACTATTCTACCCTACTTCTTAGTTCCTCACATTCCTCATCTGGGCAGGATAAAAATCCTTGCATTATTTGATAGGAGAGAATATGTATGCATAAATGATTCATAACCATTAAGGTGCTATATAAATATGATTTTTAATCACAATTTAAGGTGACTTTGAAGTTTAAAAAAAAAAAATCCACATGAACCCTGACTTTCTGGGAAGCTTTTCTTATAGGTCTGCTTTGGAATTCTGCTGTATTTGACTATTATCTGGTTTCTTTCCCTGGTTTGTTCCAGAGTCGTCAAACTACAGTACCCAGATGAGATTCTGCCTCCTTGTCCCCTACCTCCCATCACTACGCGAGCAATGATGAGACACTGGGTCAGTCCCAAAAAGGAGTCAATCCACAGTGTCCAAGGGACCATAGGTGAGGCTGGCTACCTGGAGAGTGGGAATGGAGGATGTTTGTCTTTTTAAAAGGCACACAAGCCATATGCTTTCCCTCTTAAAATCAGTGGAGACATTTAGGAAGTTAGGTAGTGGCTGGGGGGTGCCACCTTCTGGGGAAAATCAGCATATGGGTGGCTTAATCTAGTGCAAATGGCTACACAGATAATTAACCTTAAAATCAGTTCTCAGCAGCAATGGGCAATGTATGAGAACTGAAGAAGCCAGCAGGCACTATTTTCATAGCAAGGGCAAGTTTTTGTTCTTCTGCAAACCACTGCTATACCTTTATTGAATCATGAAGTAGGAGTCTACTTCAGCAATGCATTGAGATCTCTGGGGTGCCAGGGAACATGACAGCTTCCTAACTCTTGTATTTCTTTTCTCCACAGTGGCCCCTCACACTGCAGCCACCAATGGCGGCTACTCTCGCAAGAACGATGGTGGCTTCTTCTCTACCTAGTCTTACTATTGCCCACATGAATAACTTAAGCAACCCTTTCTCACATCCATTAAATAAATTTATAATTAAATGAAACTTTTGAAGGTATATGGTGTTTCTCAGGGACAGGGAGGAAGCTTACCATCAGAATACTTGCAAAATGTAGAGAACTTTCCCCAGAGTCAAAAACAAACAAACTGAGTATTGAAAAAGATGAAAAGATTTTTTAAAATTCATGGATTTCAAATGGAAAAATAAGGGTTTGGGTAGGAGCAATTTGTAACTTAGGAGCAGGTTAAGTGGCACAGTGGATGGAGTACTGGGCCTGAAGTCAGGAAGCCTCACCTTCCTGGGTTCAAATCAAGCCTCAGACACTTACTGTGTGACCTTGAATAAATCACTTAACCCTCTTTGCCTTGGTTTTTTTTTCTCTTCTGTAAAATGAACTAGAGGAAAAAATGGCAAAAATTCCCAGGATCTTTGCCAAGAGCACTCCAAATGGGATCATGAAGTCAGAAATGACTAAACAAGAAGCAGTTTGTTAGTTCTTTTGTGCCTCTAGACACCCAATCTCTTGATTCTCAAACATAAGCTCCAGGAATATGCAATATTTTCCCCTTATATGTGTTACTGGTGTTTTCTTTAGAGGCCTGAGGATGCATTCTTTGTACAATTCTTAGTCTTCCAATTAGGATTTCAAGTCCAAGATTCTGGGCTCTGCGTCTTTACTTTCTCTTACCACAATTTCCTTAAAGAAACGTTTCCCTTAGGGACCTGTATGTGCTAAAATGTTTATGGCAGCCCTGTTTGTAGTGGCTAGAAACTGGAAATTGAGTGGATGCCCATCAATTGGAGAATGGCTGGGTAAATTGTGGTATATGAATGTTACGGAATATTATTGTTCTGTAAGAAATGACCAGCAGAATGAATACAGAGAGGCTTGGAGAAATTTACATGAACTGATGCTAAGTGATATGAGCAGAACCAGGAGATCATTTTACACTTCGACAATGATATTGTATGAGGATGTATTCTGATGGAAGTGGATTTCTTTGACAAAGACTCCATTTCAATTGATAAATGATGGACAGAAGCAGCTACACCCAAAGAGAAAACACTGGGAAATGAATGTGAACTATTTGCATTTTTGTTTTTCTTTCCGAGTTGTTTTTACCTTCTGAATGCAATTCTCCCTGTGCAACAAGAGAACTGCTCGGTTCTGCACACATATATTGTATCTAGGATATACTGCAACATATTTAACATCTATAGGACTGCTTGCCATCTGGGGGAGGAGGTGGAGGGAGGGAGGGGAAAAATCCGAACAGAAGCGAGTGCAAGGGATAATGTTGTAAAAAACATTACCCTGGCATGGATTCTGTCAATATAAAGTTATTATAAAATTAAATTAAATTTAAAAAAAAGTTTCCCTTGCATGTGGTCTATGTAATATGAAATCCTAAGACTAATAACTTGTAAAGAAGCAACATTCTTAAATATATAACATTATCCAGTGTTTGTACAGACATCTCTTGTATCATTTTGCTATTCGAATAATTGAAAGAAAACCTAGTCGACTACCATTAATGAATCAGAGAAGGGAATCTGTGGTGTAGTATACTTACATAATAAGAGACTGGCGAATGAATAGACACAGCTCAGTATAAGGCATAGAAAATTAAATCAGCTCATCCTTTTGTCATTCAGTTGTATCAATTACTTGGGGATCCAGTGAGGAAAGGATAGTTCCTGAGCTGTTGAGTTAGTGGTCTAATCTAATCAGAACATTCAAACAGCAAAGAGATTCGATTTACTGTAAAATCCAGAACTAGGAAAGTTTTGGTTTCTGGACATCAGAGCAGCTAGCAATTTCATCCTGGCAGTTGGCTTTTTTTTTTTTACCAAGACAGTAACCACAGGGAAACTGAATTTATATTATGTCTGTGTTTCTGGCTCAGAAATGGTAAGGAATTTGACTTAATGGTTAGGACAAACTATGTAAAGACAAAGAGTGAAAGTGTGAAATTGAAAGGCAGAAAACAGATAAAGTGAAAGAAGAGTTCAAAGGGACAGATGGAAATGGAAATGGAGCAAGATTGGGTATTGTTATTGTGAACCCATGGTGGTTCAGTTTGAAAATCATTTAAGTATTGGTGTTTCTTAAGGTTTAGCTTAGATGCTATTTCCATCCTCTTTCATTGAAGAACACCATTTCCAGGAGTTCATGTTTACCACCTGTATTCACGTGATCCCTAAATCTTTTATCATTACCGTTACCATCTATAATATTCTTCTCTAAAATGTAATCTCTTGTTGAGGTTTCCTTGGGGTCTCTGGGCTCAGCCTTTGTTTCAGTTCAGTAATCACAAGTGCAGTCAGGGATTAAAGTCCAAATCCTTTATTGTCTCCTTCAAAGTCTTGTCTCCTTTACATGGGGCTCAGCTAGTTTTTCTGGAGGACTGTCTCTCTCCTTGGTTCCAAGAGCTGCTGCTTCCGCCTGCCTTCTCTGGCTTCTGAATCTCCCCGACTTCCAAAGGTTTGTGCTTCAGCTTCCAGCCACAACAAAGGTGAAAGATGGAATGAATCTGTCTCAGTCTCCTAGACACAAAGCTTCTAGTGTGCTTGTCCTTTCTGGCCCTGAGAGCTTCTAGTTTATATGCTATACACTGAGTATATACCAATCATTATATCACTAGGAAACCATTATTTGTTGTAGGATTAAATCAATGCTAAACTAGATTTAACCATTGTCTCAATTCCACTTAGTACCTTGTTTCAAGTTCTGGCACATAACATCTCCTTGTAAGATCAGATCAATCATACTGAACCATGCTAAAGTAGATAACTATTGTCTCTATCAATTCCACTGACTTAGCACTTTGTTTCAAGTTCTGGCCCATAACAACCATCACCAATTCCCATCTACCCACCCAACTTCTTTCCATCAGTGATGCTTTTCCAGCTGGACTACTGGTCATCTGTCTAGGCAACCGAACTTGAACATATCTAAAACTGAATTTGTAATCTCATCCTTCACACCCAAACTCTAGCTGATTTCTGTTAGTCACCTAGGTATAAAACCCTAGAGCCACTATTGATCCATCTCTATCCTTATTCTCCAAGGTCAAATTGGATCATTTCTATCGGTGAAAATTTCTTTCATACCTAATTTTCCATTTCCACTGAAGTTATCTAATTCAAACATTTATATTCTCTCGCTTATAACAGTTTCCAATTTGGATTTCCTGCCTCCAATGTCTCCTCCTTAATTCCCTGAATAATCTTCATTATGCCTTATTATGCCAGTCCTTTGCTTTAGAAACCTTTATTGGCTCTTCACTGCCTCTCTAATAAAACGAATTTCTAACTCTGATATTTGAGGTTTTCCATAATCTACTTTAAACTTATTTCAATATTGTTCCTCTTAACTCCTCGTGTTAAGCCAATTAAACTAATCTCTCTTTTTCGGCCCTTATTCATATTTTGTCCTTCCCCATCTCTATGTCTTTATTTACTACCTCCTCCTTAGAGCTTCACACTGAGACTTATTTTTCTAGAGCCAAATGAGATGCTACTATTCTGTGAAGTCTTGCTCCTCAATGAAAGCCATCTTTCTCTAAAATTCCTCTATGGACCTTGCCTGCATTATTCCTTTGCAACTTCCTCTCCCCTTCATTTATTTGTGTACTTTACATTCCATTAGACTGCAAATTCCTGGTAAAGCAGTTATATTTTAGATCATTTAAAATAACTAGACAGTATAAAATACCTAAGAGTATACCAATTAAAATAGACACAGGAACTATACAAATATAAATATAAAACACTTTTTATACAAATAAAGTTGGAACTAAATAATTGTAGTAATTGTTCATAAGTAAGTAAAACCAATATAATATTTTACCTGTTTACATAATGCCATCTCAATTAAATTACTAAAAAAATTATCTAAGTTAGAAAAAACTTTAAAGTTCATTTAGAAGACTAAAAAGTCAGGAACTTCAAAGAAACAGGAGGGGGGAGATATGAAGGAAACATTAAAAAAGTAGATTTAGTAGTATCTTATCATCTTATAAGGTAAGAACATTGTTGAAATATAAAATGGATTTTATTCTAAATTAAAATTTTCTTGTATAAAACCTATGCAGCCAATAGAAGGAATGCAGAAAAATGGAAGAAAAAACTTCCATAGATAATCTCTCCAATAGAATGTGATTGGGTTGGAAATACTACTGTAGTCTAAGAAATGAGATGGTTGATTTAGAAAAATATGGAAAAACTTGGACTTAGAAGATGCTACCCATCTGCAAAGAAATAGGTAACTGAAATTAAGCATAGTATAGTCTTATATATATGTGTATATTTGCATATGCATGTATGTATACATATACATATATATATATGCATGTGTATTATAGATTTATTTACATATACATGTGTAGCTTTACATAAATATATAAATTATATCTTCTATATTTAATATATTAAACTATATACATATATGTAAATAGAATCCTAATTGTATCTGCCTGGGATGGGGAAGGGAAGAATGGGGGGAGAGGGAGGAGGAAGTCCATAGCAGAGAACAAAAGAAAACTTACAAGGAAGCAAAGTGGGCAGCTTTGAAAACAATATGTAGTATTTATTATATATGTTTTCTTGAAATGGAAACATATTGCTTTGTATTTAATCCCCTCTTAAGTTCTGCTATGTATATAGCAATTTTTTTGTGTGTATTTGTTAAATTTAAAAACAAGAACAGTCACATTTCCCTCGCTCATGCATTTGCACTGACTTTTTCCCATGTTCAGAATGTTCACTTTTAGCTTTCAAGACTCAATTTAAATTCCACTTTAAGCTTTTCCGTTTACCAGCTCTCCACAGAACCTTCTAAGATTTCCTTTCACTACTCTGTTTTTAAGCATTTACATATTATTATTCCCATCAGAAAAAGAGGTACTTGAAAGCAGGAAGAATGCTGCTTATGTGGTACGAGTAAATCCAAAATAAATGCTTGCTGACTTGACAAAAGTCCTTCAAATTCTGGTTCTACACTACCTTTTTCGAATTAATAAACTTTAATCTCTTAGCTGCTAGTGTCTCACCTTCTTCCTTCCTTCATATACATATATATATATCAGAATATATGCACATGATTTGTAGACTGTATATTATATGTATATATACACATGACACAAGTTTATTTGTTTCCTCCATATAATCTAAGCTTCCCATCTGATACTTTCCTATTTGTCTTGTATCCCCCGTACCTGGCACACTATAATGGACAAGAAATGGCTTTTTGATCATCAGTTCATTGTTACTGAAGGCTATCATAAAAGCACCTGTCCAAAAACCAAGGCTCTTAAGAAATCTCACGGTCGAAATTTAGACCAGACCCTTCATTTTACCGCGAGGAAATGGAAGCCCCCAGAGGAAATGGGGGACTTGTTTAGGATTAAATAACCAATTGCCAATGCTAGTGCTCCAACTGCATCAAGCACTTCTACGACCAATTAAATTATGTGGATGTATTACTATTGGGCACAGAACAGTCGCCACTATAGGAATCCTCATTGGCGGAGCTGGCTAGAAGCCGGGACAGGAGGCGCGGAGGCCCTCCTTAGGAGGGCCCCACAGACGCTCAAGGGCTCCCGACAGCAGGAAGTGCTCGGAGAGGGCTGCCGGCGCCTGACAGCAGGGGGATTGGCGGGGGGGCTCGCTCAGATCAGAATCGCCTCGATACTCAAGGGCAGGGGCTAGCCCCGCCTCGTCTATCTGATCAACTCATCACTTCTGAGCGCCCGGCCGGGCCGACCCCCGGAAGGGTCGGCTCGGGAAGCCCGGGAGCGGCCGCCGCCTGTTCGCATGGGCCTCGCCGCACAGCGCCTTGGCCCGGGTGGGCCGGGGCTTCGCGGGAGGAGAGCTTCTCATCTCGGGCCGGGCCGGCGAGGCGGGAGCGCGACCCGATCAAATAAGATCAGAGTGTAGGGGGGGAAAGAGTCAGGAAGGGGTCGGTTCGGCACGCGGGCACGCACTCGTCTTGCACACTCACACTCGGGACTTACACGCACACCCACGCGGCTTGCATGCGTCCTAACACGCTAAACTCAGACACTTCACGCACATCAAACACCCCGCGTGCTTAAACCTTACCGCTACCAAGACCGACATCCCGCCTATAAAGCCTAACTTCTTCCGGAAGCGCCTTTTATAGATTTTTTCCTTTTCCGCCCCGCCCCCGTCTCGAGGGATTATGGGAGTAACCATAGAGCTGTCGCCGGATGGAGCGCCTTCTATCCGTCGGCAAGCGCTGCCCCCTGGCGTTGAAACAGGGGAACCAATAGGGCTGTTAACCGATTACAGAACCTAGTTCCCTATAGAAAACTTCCAAGTTCCGGGGAAAGTGGAAAATAATGAATTCGTTATAAATGTTTTGAAATTAAATAACGCATAGCGGTACAAAAAAAAAAAAAAAAAAGGTACAATCTTTACAAAGAGTTCGCTTCCCAATAATACGGAGAGAAGAGGTGTTTTTGACAGGAATTGTGATTTGGGGGTAGGAAACTCCTGGCATGGAAAATGCCCTCCACCATACATACGCTCAGGCGCCGGCAGTCCCCGAAAGGTTTAGTGAGTTGTCTGCGGGATATGTAGCTAGTTGGCTTCCGAACCTGAGCCCGGAACGTCCTTCCTCCAAAGCTTGTCCTCCATCCTTGCGACTTCTCTGTGAGACGGGTACTGCAGGAACATTGTGCCATTTCACAGATGAGGAGCCTGAACGCAGGGAAGAGATGTCCTGCCCAGGGTCATACAAGCAGGAAACGTCGAGGTCTTTGAGGCTCCCGTCTTTCCTGACTTTATTTCGCTAACGTGCACGAGCGGCGTAATTCTTCCCGAGTCCATCGCTACAATTCATCTTTTTTCTGGCTATCTTTTCCATATTTGGAGAGGAATTTACTAACTTAGATTATAACTTCCCATGTTCCTTTTTATACGCCCAGAGTTTTAAAGAGAAAAAGTATTCAGGTGTGTTTGCTGACTTTGATGGAGTCCCTGCCGCAGCCTTCAGATGTTTTTTCCCTCTACTAAATTCTTCTCCTTTAATAATTGTGACAATTCAGAAAAAGCCAAGCATCAGATCTGAGACAGTTACTTCGGTCCTGCTTTGAAAATGTATATTTTTTATGAACTGATACAAAATACGCAAGCAAAAAATAAAAGGAAAACACAATGACAACGTAAATGGAAACAATTGAAACCGAATGACTCAAAATTATAAGAACTAAGCTTCACTCCAAAGAGCAAAAAGAAACATTCCCTCCACTCCTTTTTTTGAGGAGGTGGGTAGCCGTGAATGGCATACTACACCAGGCTTTCCATATATGGTGGTGAGTTTTGTGAACTTTATTTTCTTTGTCACAGGAATGGTTTGACAAGAGGGAAACTACCTATTAGGCATTGTAAACACAAAAGGTATCAATAAAAATAAGCTTGTTAAAGATACATGCCTATATACTCCTATCTTTTTCTAGCAGAAGTAACGGACTGTGGTGGTGAGACATTATGTACAATCCCAGATTTTTTCAGTGTTTCTTAATTTTGAACATTGTTTTCTTCTCTTATTATAAGGGACAAAAAGCATCATGGCTTCAGAACCAGGAAAGCCTGGGCTTAAGTCCTATCTCTGACAAATACTGACTATGCAAATTATTTAACCTCTTATTCAATTTATTTATTCTTATTCAAATGATTTAACCTCTCAAAATTTAGGCAACTGTTTAAAACCTTAAGTTGTAGAAAAAATACCTATCAGCACTGTTAAAGGGATTTTCCTCACCTAGGAATTCCTTTATACAGGAATGAAATTACAGAAAGACTCCCTATCTCCTTTTATAAGGTATGACTCTCTGGGAAGGGGAGAGATGCATGGAAAATGTAGGTGATGTAAAAACACAAAATACTTAGAGAAGTTTTTTTTTTTTTTTTTAGATGCTGTTTCCATTGGTCAATTTCATTTATGAAGTGTGGATAATACTAGCATTATCTGCCATGATAGGCTTGTTAGGAAAAGGCTTTGCAAACCTTAATATGTGTATTGTTATTATTAATTAGTGGCATCCTTAGCTAAAAGTATAGCATCAGTTCCCTGCCCTCAAAGAAAGAAGGCAAATAAATTTTATTAAAAGGAAAAAAAAATGAAAGTGCTTTTTAAATGCTTTATCCAAACACAAGATTTTGCAAGGGTGAATGCTGAAAATTATCTGTGCATGTGTTTTGAAAATAAAAAGCTTTACTAATGAAGGTGGCCTAGTTGTACCAGATATAAAACTATATTATAAAGCAGCAGTCATCAAAATCATTTGGATACTAGCTATGAAATAGAGAAGTTAATCAGTGGAATAGGTTTGGTTCATAGAACAAAATAGTCAATTACTATAGCAATCTAGTATTTGACAAACCCAAAGGTCCCAACTTTTAGGATAAGAATTCACTATTTGACAAAAACTGCTGGGAAAATTAGAAACTAGCATAGCAGAAAGTAGGCATAGACCAACACCTAACACCATATGTCAAGATAAGGTCTAAATGGGTTCATGATCTCTAGACATAATGATATTATAATCAAATTAGAAGAACATAGGATAGTTTACCTTCGATTTGTGGAGGAGGAAGAAATTTGTGACCAAAGAAGAACTAGAGATCATTATTGATCACAAAACAGATAATTTTGATTATATTAAGTTAAAAAGTTTTTATACAACCAAAACTAATACAGATAAGATTAGAAGAGAAGCATTAAACTGGGAAAACATTTTTACATCCAAAGGATCTAATAAAGGCTTCATTTCTAAAATAGATAGAGAAATGACTCAAATTTATAATAGTTCAAGCTATTCTCCAATTGATAAATGGTCAAAGGAAATGAATAGACAATTTTCAGATGAAGAAATTGAAACTATTTGTAGCCATATGATAAGATGCTCCAAATCACTATTGATCAGAGAAATGCAAATTAAGACAACTCTGAGATACCACTACACAACTGTCAGATCGGAACTATGCTCAAAAAGTTATCAAATTGTGCATATCCTTTGATCCAGCAGTGTTACTACTGGGCTTATATCCCAAAGAGATCTTAAAGAAGGGAAAGGGACCTGTATGTGCCAAAATGTTTGTGGCAGCCCTGTTTGTAGTGGCTAGAAACTGGAAATTGAATGGATGCCCATCAATTGGAGAATGGTTGAGTAAATTGTGGTATATGAATGTTATGGAATATTATTGTTCTGTAAGAAATGACCAGCAGAATGAATACAGAGAGACTTGGAGAGACTTACATGAATTGATGCTAAGTGAAATGAGCAGAACCAGGAGATCATTTTACACTTCAACAACGATATTGTATGAGGATGTATTCTGATGGAAGTGGATTTCTTTGACAAAGAGACCTAACTCAGTTTCAATTGATAAATGATGGACAGAAGCAGCTACATCCAAAGAAAGAACACTGGGAAACGAATGTGAACTATCTGCATTTTTGTTTTTCTTTCCGAGTTGTTTTTACCTTCTGAATCCAATTCTCCCTGTGCAACAAGAGAACTGTTCGGTTCTGCAAACATATATTGTATCTAGGATATACTGCAACATATCCAACATATAAAGGACTGCTTGCCATCTAGGGGAGGGAGTGGAGGGAGGGAAGGGAAAAATCGGAACAGAAGTGAGTGCAAGGGATAATGCTGTAAAAAATTACCCTGGCATGGGTTCTGTCAATAAAAAGTTATTATAAATTAAAATAAAAATAAAAAAAAAGAAATGAGCAGAACCAGATCATTATACCCTGCAACAGCAAGACTATACGACATAAGCATAAATGCCTTATCCAAGTTCACAAAGCTAAAGTCAGGACTAATCTCTGACAAGATGTACATAAAATATAAAATTTATAGGGTTTCTACTTTCTACTCTCATCATCCTACTGCTCCCTGTCTAATCCAAGCTTCCCAACACTGAAACATTTCCTTTCACCATTCAAATATGCCTGTGGCCTTATGAAAGGCTTTGCTAGGTGACTGGCTAGCTAATAGAATAAAGTGACTGTTCTCATGGTATCATAATTTAAAAACAAAGTTTTATAGATGACTTTTATCGTTATATCAGAGTCATTTCTGGTTATCCCCTTTCCCCCTGTCCCAACCTCCCAAGCATGGAGGTTCTCTTCTAGCAAAGAAAAACAGTTAAAGAAAAGCAATTGATAGATGGGATAGTGTTTGACAGGGCGTATACAGTATTCTGCATCTGAGATCTTTCATCGTTCTACATCCAGACTCTCTGCTTAGAGAAAGAAGGCATGTTTTCTTATCTATTCTTCTGGGACCAGGAAGATGAGTGCTCCTGACTCCTGACCTAGCACCACCTGATAAACCAGTTCTAAGGGGAGATAATAAGGTACCATACAAAAAGTACTGAATTTGGGAGTCAGGAGACCTGGGGCATGTGTAACTCTAGCTTTGTGGTTATGGCAGCATATAATTTACTCAGCTCTAATAAGGGTGTTAGTATGTCCATTGCCCATCTCTCAGGGTTCTAGTGAGGAAAGTTCTTTGTAAACCATAAAGGGCAATTTAAATATCTTGGTCAGGCTCCCAGAGGCCTCCAAACCACCAAACCACCAAACCACCAGACTCTGCTTGTGCTTGCCAGGAAGCGGAGTACCAAGGCTCCAAGCCAGATTAACTCTCACCTCCTGCCTGGGCTCCTGATAAGCACACACCACCTCTTGCTCCTTTCTGCCTCAAGGTAGGCTTCCAGAGACAGAATTCCACATGTCATGAGGATGTGCTGAGATCTTGAGGGATCATACTGAATTTTCAATTACCTGGCTTCACCATGAGCTCTCCCTATACCAATAACACTGAATCTCCAGCTTGTGATGAGCAAAACCCGAAACCCAGCTCTCCCTTACCTTGTTCCCACCCACATCAACTTTATACCCTCCCTGCATATCTTACTCCAGATCTGCCCACCCCTCCCTCCATAGTGCCTCCTGGAACTCCTGCTCCATAATTAACTCATTCCCTTTCATTTTTAATTTCTTCTTGTTCCTTCCATCTTCTGGTTCTGACACCTGGCTTCATCCAGATAATGAATCCCTGGTTATCCTCTTCAGTACTGGCCATACTATCTCTCATCCACCCCTCCTAACTCTCCAGACACACACACACACACACACACACACACACACACACACACACACACACACACACACACCCCTGGATGTCAAGCTGGAGTATTCCTTACTTTTTCAGATTCTCTCTCTTCCATCATCATTCAGCAACCTTTCCTCCTTTGAGGTTCACATTTTCTAAATTCACCACTTAAATCTCCTGCCCTTCACAATTCCCTCCCTCCTTCCTCACTGAGCTTGGTCCCTCACTAGTGGCTCATCATCTCCTTCTCAACTCCTGCCTTCCTCCTAGGACACTTCAACATATATACTGATGTTGCTTCAAATATCCTAACTTTCCAATTCCTCAAGCAGTTATTCAGCTCCCACGATCTACTTAATATCTCAGCTATACACAGGAGTGGTCATACTCTTGATTTTGCCATTACCCGCAAATGTTCTGCTTTTGTGTTCAAGAACTCCTAAATTTTTCTATTGGATCATAATTTTTTTTCATTACATTTCTCCCCATGGCTTATGATTTCTAAACTTATTTGTCCTCCAATTTCTCCATTTTTCAATACTTTTCCAGGTTATCACCCTGGCCATTCTTTCAGTTTCCAACTCTTGGTGAGACAGTTCAACTCCACACTATTTTCTATTTTGGCATCCCTTGTCCTTCTGTCTTTTCACCAATCACATCTTTCCTAATCCCACCCCTAGACTGCCCACCTCCTTCACTGCTACTTACAGGATACTGAGAGGCCATTGCCTCACTTAAATCCAATTCACTTGCAAATCAAGACATCAGCCTTCTGATGTCATTGGTCCTTTTTGGAGAACAAAAACATCAGGAAACGGGGATAATAGAGTCCACTACAAATATATGCTGCCTAATCCCAATGGTTCCTCCTTACAGCTAGGCAATCTTGCTCCTTTTTATAAAGGTCCTCATCCCACTCACAACAATGGTTATTTCAAACCTTTTCTTTCTCCAAGCCCGATTGCCCTCATCTTAGCTAAGGATCTCATACTTCACTGAAAAAATTAAGTCTATTCACTAAGAAATGCTTCCTTTTCCTCCCTTTTTTTTCAATGATGATCTATATCACCCACTACCTTCTCCTTTGTTCTGGTTCTGGTCTTTGATGAAGTAGTAGTTCTCTGAGTTCTCTGAGCCAGAACCGCTCTATAAGAACTTTTAAAGCGCATCCTTTACCATTCTATCCAGCAGATTTGCTTTTTGAATCACCATCTTTACCTCTAATTTAAAAAAATCTCTCCCCTTTTTCCTGGTTTCTTCCTTGTTGCCTATAAAAATGTTCATCACATCTTTAAAAAATATTTATCTGGTCCTACCAAACCTGTTTGCTAGAGCCAGGTGGTGTAATGAATATTGTTGAACCTGGACTCAAGATGACCCAAATTCTGTCTCTCACATTTATTTGTGGGATCTTGGGCAAGCCACTTACCCATTCTTAGACTGTTTCTTTAAATGTAAAAGAAGAATAATAAAAGTACCTAATTCATAAGATTGTTATCAAGACCAAATGGGAGAACATTCTATAAAGAGCTTTGCAAACTTAAAGCTAGCTATTATCATATATAAGTAAAATATATTAATACATAAATTATAAACATGTATATAATACATATGTTTATTTATATATGTATGTGTCTATACACATCCACATAAAAATACCATTATCATTCTGCAGGTGATCCCCAAAGCTATATGTTTAGGCTTACTCTTTCCTGTGAGCTCCAGCCCTGCATCACTAGCTGACTGACTGGACTTTATTTTTTGCAGGTAAACATGGTTTGCCCAGGATCACACTGCTAGTAAGTGTTAAATGTCATAGATTTCAACTCAGGTCCTCCTGACGCCAGGGCTGGTACCATCTAGTTGCCCGTTAGACATTCTGAACTGGACATTCTGTAGTCATCTCAAACTCAAGATGCCCAAAGCATCAACCAGTATCCTCTCCATTACTAGTAAAGGCAACACAGTTCTTTCAGGCACCCACATCTGAACTTTATAAAACATTCTTGCCTCCTCTCAATTCAAATTTCCAATCAGTTGCTGAAACCTGCCTTTTCTTTCCCCTTTGTATCTCTCATCAATTTCTCATGTTCTCCCCTCACACAGGCACAGGTCTCATCATCTCTTGCCTAAATTATTGTCTAATATAATTTATCTTTCCGCCTCAAGTCTCTTCCTGCTTTACTCCGGCCTCCACACAGCTACCAGGGACCTTTGATCCCAGATCATGTCACTTCTCCCCCCATACACATACTTAGGAAACTAGTGGCTCATTATTACTCCAAGATCAATTATATCCTCTTCTATTTAGCCTTTAAAGTTCTTAGTGATTTGGCCATTCCTAATTTTCTAGTCTTTCTACAAATTATTTCCCTTCACCAACTCTCCACTTACCAGTCCTCTGTTCCATCTGGTTATCCTCTGTAGCCAGAACACTCTCCCTCCTATTTAGCCTCTTAGAATCTTTGACTCCATCCAAAAATCAGGCCACCTAGTGCAAGAAGCCTGTCCTGATCTTTCACCTGCTACTGCTTTTCCTTCTGAGGATACCTTCTAATTACATTCCTAACCATGTATGTGTGGTCTATCTCCCAGCTTCCTAAAACTATAGTTCACAACCCCATATGGAGTCTCAATCTTTGGGAGCCATGTGAGTCATGAAATTGATTTATCAGCGTTTGATTTGTATATCTATTTCATAAACCTATATACCCAGCACCATGTAAAAATTTGGGGGGCAAAATGGGTCCTAAGTGGAAAAAGTTTAAACCTTTTTAAGTTCTTTGATGATAAAAAGGTTTTGCTTTTATTTCCAATGCTTAACATAGTGTCTGGTATTAATGATTAACAAAATTCTTGTTGATTATCAACAAGATTTGTTGATTTGTGTCCGTTATTGAGTCATTTTTCAGTCTTTTGACTTATGACCCCATTTGGGATTTTCTTAAGCAAAGTTGTTTGTCATTTCCATCTCCAGCTCATTTTACAAATGAGGAAACTGAGGCAAACAGGGTTAAGTGACTTATCCAAGGAAACACATCTAGTAAATGTCTGAGGCTGGATTTGAACTCAGGAAGAGCTCTGGCACTCTATCCAATGAATTCCCTAGCTGCCCCTCTCAAATACCATTTATAGGAAAGCTGTTACATTTTCCCCCACAAGGAGTATTTTTGGGGAAACTTCAAAAACAGGTCACTACATCATCAGATATTATTACCCTTTTTAGTAGTATCCAACTAATATTTATGAAGCCAGGCACTGGGCCAATTGGTAGACATAGAAAGACAAAAACAGCTCTTCCCTTCACAGAGCTTATATTCTTCGGAGTAAAATATATACAAAGTAAATACAAAAGTATTTCTGAAGTTGAAGAACACTGAGTAGGTATGTGAATGATCCAGATTCTGGAAAAGGGTTTTGACTTGGGGTTTAAATGAAGCTAGAGACCCAAGAGACAGAGGTAAGAAGAGAGCTTTCCACACCCAGGTAAAAACATACAGAAGTCAAACTAGGGAAACAATAGGCCAATTTAACAGAAATGTAGAATACACAAGGGGGAGTAACTTGAGCTAAGTCTGGAAAGATAACTAGAGCTGAAGGACTTCAGTGTAAAGGACTGAAATGCCAAATAGAAGTATTAGGTTTTTATCTTGAATAGAGAGCCAGGGCGTGCTATATAGTCAGATCTAGGCTTCAGGACTAAGGAGCACTCAAAAGATGATATTGAAGCAGACAAAATCTGCTTAAGACAAATGGAAATAGACAAAGGCTATAGGGAAAGAGATTTTATTTCCAAGAATTTGTACAGACAATGGTAAGTAAAAAAATTGTTTAACTTTAAAAAAGGAGCTGCCCTCCTCAATCCACCTGACATAAAGGGGAGGGGTTTGTGATCATCCTAGTTTTTATACTAGATGTCAACATCAGATATCCCAACATTGACATCTCCTTTCTTCCCTAAGCCACTAATTCACCACTGCCCAAAGGAATGGCTTTCTGGTGTTTTTGTTTGTGATTTTGTGTGGTAGAACATGTTAGCTAAGCTGATAAACTCACTCGGTTATGGAATTCTTGGTTCTCTACTTACATAATGAATTGTGAAGCTATGAAAAACACAATTAAGCATTTTCTTCGAGTAATTATGTTTATCTAGTACATTTTTGGTTCATTTTGGTAAGAAAAACATTTCAGAATAAAACTCCTCAAAAGTTCATGCTGATCAACTTAAGAAGCTATATAGATTGGTTTGGACAAACTGCTGTGAGAAACGAGACTAGTTTAATCTATGAAGCTGCTTTAAGCACCAACCTCAGAGATGTTAGTCCTAGTGGAAAAGAAAATACATTAAAGCTACTGAACTCAGTATGTGCAAAATGTGCTGAACCTGGGTCTCTAATGAGCCATCCCAAGCTCACTTCCATCAGGTGGATCTCATTCCTCCCTTTCATATCAGTCACTTAAAAGAGGCCTTTTTCCTTGTCAAAGGTCCCATCAATCCCAAGCGAACACAGAATCATCCGCTCATATTCTTCCCATAGATCAAGCCCAATAGATGGCTGTTCTGGTTGGATCTTACGATGACTTTCTACTGCTGCTGGGGGCTCTAAAGCCAATAGACTTATTTTGCTGAAACCCTACTTTCCAGCAGCTTTTCCTGGTTTGGAAGAAACAGGTATAAAAGACATCTCACCACTCTCCCCGTGGCAAGCACAGACAAAAAACTTTCCTTCTGAGAGATTTAGGAAAAGTAGAACCACTTTTTTTTTTTTTTTTTAACCTAAACAGATAATTAACAGACTCAAATCTACACTTGTTGTTCAAGGTAATTTAATGTGTTCAGCCCTTGTTATAAGAATATTTTTGATGCAGAAGCCCTGGCCTTATCAAGCCCAATGATACCACTATAGATCAAAGAAGAGATGTGGAAATGTCAACAATTTTTTAAAATGTGGAATTCTCCAAACAGGCTTGGGCATCCATTCTTTCTGGAAAACTCCCCTGATCTCAAACTCATTTCAGAAGCATTTAACTTGTCTATGTCTAGACATTATGAAACAATATGTGGATGAAGACCATCCAAATGGCAGCATACTGCCTCCTCCCCAGACTCAACTCTTCTTTTTTTCCCCCTCCCAGACCAGTTTTCAAGAAAAGTATATGTGGGATCACAAGAGGTAGCCAGACAAAAGTAGAAGTAATTGAGAACTGTCATAACAACCTAGTCTTTTCAAACAATGAGTATGGATCTTATTATATTTTGGCTAGAAATGCCAATCTTTCTAATATCTAACAACAAATGTTTGTAATATGATAAGTTCCCCCCTCCCAACTGCAAATAAATTGTAAAGTTCTTTCCTTTAAAGTTCCCCCGCCCCCAAATGGCTATATTTCAAACTTCTTTAATGATTGTATTCAAACTTAGGAAATTTGAAAAATCTACCAAGGCTTAAGGAAAACAACAGTTTACTAATTCTCCATATGCCATTTAATCTGCATTCCTGACTACCAGCTCTTTCTCTTCTCTAGGATGTATCTACTTTCTGGCCAGACCCCAAACAGATATGCCCTTCCCCAACCTTAGCCATTCCCCAAGATTGTCTTGGCAAAACTCCCACATATTCAGTACCCAGCTAGTTGGTCTGCTCTCTTTGTGCACAGAAGGCAATGTCTCTCTGTTATACCCCCAAGATGGATATAAAAAAGAGAACTTTCTAAAGCCAAACTCTTCCTTGGCATTGCATAACTCCCATTTATCCAATTTGCCTAATGCAGATTAAACAGGGGAAAAAGTGAGACTTGAAAAATACTCTCTCCCAAGAAATTATGGCCCAGTCTACTCTTCCTACTCTTCTCAGGCTTACTCAATTTTAAGAGATCCTGAAAAACTGCTGAGGAACAAAATACATGACAGGACTCTTCAGCAAGAGGTATGTAATGTTATCACCAAGAGGTGTGCTATATAGCTGAACACCATAGACTCTTTGCAGCGGATTAATTTATAAACAGATCAGAGGAAGGTAGAGAAATTGGCTTTCTGGAATCTCCCCAAGCGGTGATCCCGAGGAGCTTTTTCTAGGCCTGGCAGGGGCAGAGGATACAGCATCATCCTGGGGGTGGCTTGCTGATCTCAGTCCAGCTCTTCTACAGGGGGCATAAGTCCCTGAGAGGCCTCTTGCCCCAGGCCCCTTGATTGGCAGTTGGCGGTTTGGACTTCTTAGAGTTCATTTTATAAACAAAACGTAAAATGCCATCACAATGCAGGCAATTGCCACAGCAGCATGCAGTCTGGTTCCAATCACAGCAGCTGTGGGGGAGAAAAAAAGCAAAGAACAAAATGACCCCCTGTCTTTCAAACAATTTTTCACTTTCTGATGAACACTTTTGAAACCCCAAGTGTGATAATCAAAAAAAGTTTCAGGTTTTCTGGTCCTGAGCACCATGAGTTGTGTCTGCCATAATCTGCCTCTAATATAGATGTATCAATCCCTTCTTTCTATTTAGCACCTCTTCCTTGCCCCTTTTCTAGAATCCTCCATTTCTGACTTCTCCAGGTTAAAAAGGGGAATGGAGAGTAGTGCAGGGAAGGAAGGAAAGAAAGAAACAAGAAACTTCAAGCCCAGGCAGACCAACCCCAACCTAGGAGTGACAAGAGTTTGGCTTAATATGGGTGTAGCCACTCTCCAAGGCAGATAAGTCTCTCCCTCCTTCGGCCTCCAGTGACTTGAAAGTCATTGCATTTGAGTCCTATTAGCCTCTCTCAGGAATCTAAGAGACAGTTGTATGTTTGTCTCTGTGAATGAGAACATAAGTATCCCTTTCCCTAAAACCTTCTTTCATCTTCCTTGTCAACAGTGGTTCTTTGGTACTTCAAGGAAGACCACAAGCCTAATCTTATGCCAATGAAAACACACCAATAAAAGATCTATAACTTTTATTCTTGCTAGTCAAGCCTCCTCTTCTGTGAATGTCACTGGGCAGCCACAATGAAGTAGGATGGACACTAGACCACAGTTTAGAAAGCTTCCTCAAGGTCATGAGAAGCCAGGAAAAGAATCCTAATGTCCCAACTCAGACTTAGGATACTGGACCTGGAGTCAAGAAAACCCCAGTTCAAATCCAGCCTCAAACACTTTAGCTCTGTGACCCTTGTATATTGCTTAAGTCTTTTGTCTCAGTTTCTTCATCTGTAAAGTAGGGATAACAACAGCACCTAATTTATAGTTTTGTTATGAAGAAGAAATGAGATAATAATTGTAAAGCACTTAGACACATAATGCTAGGTAGATGTTAGCTATTATATTTGTTGTCACTGTTGTTAGCTATCATGGTGGTAATCACTTATAGAGCTTGTCTTCCAGATAAAGGAACCAAAAATGAGGTAAAAAAGTCAAAGAACAATGAAAGTCAAAACCTAAGAGGGAGGAAAACTCCAGGTTATCTTGCTTAGAATTGGAAATTTTAAAGTTGGCTTAAATCCTTTTAGTAGGATTACACCCTTCCCAACAAACTCAAAATTTTTGTCAAGATATTTTTAAAATGTATATGTTGCATCTTTTTCAGAGAATTCAAAGCACTAAAATAAATCCTTGAGTTCCTAATTACTCCTATTTTTAATGCTCATTTCTATTCTAAATGTCAGAAAAAGAATTTCCCCCAGTTCTAGATTCTTAAAACTTCTTTTCACTGCCAAAATATTCTGAAAACTTGAACCTCATCTCATATAAACCTTCCCATCTCTTGCAAATTCCTCAATGCTACTATAAAAATCTTCTCTTCCTATTCCAGCATAATCTCACCTTTGTAGAACACACCCCAGACTCCCTTTTTTTCTGAGAGCAGCCAGGTCCTGAGGCGAGGCACCTTCTTGAAGTAGGCACAGGTGCAAACAAACAGCAAACCAAACACCAGGATCCCATCCAAGGAATATACTGTGAAAGGAAAAGAAACAAAACTTGGCTTATCACTTATTGGTAGAAAAGTCAGTATCTGAGCTAAGACTGATGATGCTCCTTTAGAGGGCTGGGAGTGAACAGAATAGTGAACAGTATAAACTGGCTAGGCCATCTTTTAATAACAGAAAGCAATTTTCTGGTATTAGCAACATTGCCTCAATTAAATTTCAACAAATATTTGTTGAAAGAAAGAGCATGAAATAGATCCCCAATACTCTCGAAAGCTTCTTAAAGAGCACCTTCTTTAAATCAACTATAAAATTTTTTTCCCACCCTATACTTGCCACAGGTTATACTTGCTAGATAAAACAATGGGTATCAATTACTAATTTCACAAACATTTATTAAGCAACTACCGTGTGTCAGACATATGCTAGAGATATAAAATAAAAATGGAATAGGTCTAGAGTTTTTCCCAAAGAACTTACATGTTTGGGGGGAGGGAATGAAAGGGAAGGGGAAAGAGAAGTAAAATATATGTAAATACAAAATATATACAAAGTAATTAAAAATTGATTTTCAGGGAAAAAACACTGGCAATGAAGATTAGGAGAAGCCTCAGGTGACACCTGAGCTGAGTCTTGAAGAAGAAAGAAGCAAGTATTCTGAGAGAAGGAGATGAAGAAGTGCAGCAACTCCTAGAAGGCCCAGAGGCAGGAAGCAGAATGTGTTGTATATAGATCAATAGGAACACTACTTTAGCCAGACAGACTCAAGAATTCTGAAGTTAGACCACCTGAGAGGACTACCTAGAGAGCACCTCTCTTACAATGCCACCCAAATGATAGTATTGAAAACTTGCCAACAAGTGAGATATAAACAGATATACACACCCATCTTTTCAAATCTTTAATAAATAATGCACTTGAGATTTAAATGTGAAACAACTTGTTACTTTTACTACCTGAAATCTAAGTAACATTTAACAAAATAGTGCCCCATCCCCAGTTTAAAAAAAAAAACAAACAAACAACAACAACCACCATCAGTTCTTCTGAAATCAGGCTTCCATGCATAACAGATGACAAGAGACTGACAAGGCATGAGATATTTTTAACATATTCTTGTTATAATACACCCATTTAAAAAAAAAAACTATACAAAGGAGAGGGAAGTTTACAACTAAATACATCAGATTTGGCTCTGTTGGGATGATGGGTTGGAGAAGATGGAAAAGTTCAACAAACTTATAGGGGCCAGAGTTCATATATTTATCATTACTGGCCCATAAGTAGATAGCAACTGTGAATATTCTCTTATTAGACAGAATACAGAACAACATCTAACAATAAAAATCTCCAATTTCTTAAAGAAAAAAAGAATGTAGAGTCTTTAGCAAACCATAAATAGAATGACAAATAAGGAATCTGATCTTGAGCTCTATATTTTGTACCCTTACAACTTGAAATTTCCTTCCGGCAGGGTGGTGCCGAGGAAAAGATGCTAGATCAGCAGCCAAGGAACCTTGGTCCAAATCCAACCTAACTAACCTCTCTGACAACCAATAACTAACCTCTCTCTGAGTCTGTTTCCTCACCAGTAAAATAAGGAGTTTGGACTAAATAATTCTAGTACTTTCTTTCAGTTCTAAATCTAAATGAGCTTGCCTATATCTCAGATTTCCTACCCATAAAACCAAATTTTAGTCCTAAGGAAAATTTTAAATCAGTTGGATGCAACAGTAAATACAATCCTGATATCCTCCACCCCTCATACAAAAGTTTTTAGGCCTTCATTTAAACTACTGTCTACCCTGGCCACCTCACAAAAGATTGCCTTCAAAGGGCATGGAACCTCTGTTCTAGACCTAGTTGTGTCTGACTCTATGTGATACCATTTGGGATTTTCTTGACAGAGATATTGGAGTGGCTTGCCAGTTTCCTTTCCCTCTCTGATTTTATAGATATGGAAATTGAGTCAAAGAGGGTTAAGTGATTTGTCCAAGATCACATAGCTTGTATGTATTTGAGACCAGATTTGAACTCTTTCTGATGCCAGACCCAGTGCTTTAACCATTCCACCCTGCTAATCAGAAAAGGAACATATAAAGATTTTTAGCTTACTAAGATCATGACCATAATGCTTCTGGGGCAGATCCTACCCTCCCAGCTCAAGGAAATAAAAAGATAATAAGTATGGTAATTATCAGGTTACTTAGAAAAAAGGCATAAGGTTACCCTCCTCTCCATTTCCTCATATGGAATTCAATCTGTAGTTTCTGAAGCCAGAAATATTTCCTTGGACACAGTTTGTTACAGTTCTGCTTACCAGACTGATTCGTATGATAATAATGACATGTTTATGGAGCACTTTAAGGTGTACAGAGTACCTTCTTCACAACAACTGGTAGATCGACCTCTACAATATATCCAGAGTGTCTGGATATGATCAATTGGGTCAGAATAGTTACTTGCATTAATTTAACAAATTTATAAGCATCAATACCACAACTAATAGCCTACGATTCGGTACCAAAGGATCTGGACACGATCCGACTCCGATCCTTCATGTTAGTAACAGTTCCCCCGGACACGGTTTGCAAACCACTTTACATAATTTTATTTTCTTTTCCCAATGCCCAGAGCAGGCAGACGCTATCGCCATAGTCATTTTACACAAGAAAAAAGAGCTCATTAACTTGTTCGGGATCCCACGGCGGATGAAGAGACTTCTGATTCAGATTTCCCGACTCCGAGCCTCCCTCCCGCTCAGTCCAACTGACGAGTCACTTCTGAGCCTCAGTTTCACCTTCTGCACGAGTCTGACTCCTTTCCAACCCTAAATCCCTAGGCGCTAAACTTGTGGAGGCTCCGCTCGCAGGACGCCGACACAGGAGCCCCCTCCCCCAGCCCGGGACAGTGAGGGGGAGCCGACTGGCAAGCTCAGGCCGCCTCCCCCACCCCCCGTGACCGGTCCTGTCCGGCCACCAGCGGGTTCGGACCGTGTCTCTGGCCTTCCAGGGGCGGAGAGCGGTCCCCCGGGAGGAGGCTCCCCAAGTTTTGGGACCAGGAGGGGGGCGGGGAGAGCGGCCACGTCAGTTCGGGCCCCGCCCGCCTCCCCTCCTCTTCGGCCTGCCACGTCTCCCCTCCCCCCCTCCCCGCGCCAGGCGCCGTCTCACCGTTCGTCATGACTGCTGGGCCCAGCCGGGCCAGGGCCGGAGACCTCGGGGCTCCGGAGGCGGGCGGCTGCCGCTGTGGCGGAGACCGGCTCCCGCTTGACACTTCCCAATCTGAGCCGGGGTGACTGGCAGGGGAAGAACAACGCAGGCGCAGGAGGAGAGCGGAGAGCGCCGAACCGCGGCCAGGCACTGCCAAGTGAGCGCCGAGCGTACGTAAGGCGCGGGGCGGCGGGGAGGCGGAGGCGGTAGTCATGGCAACAGGTTTCAACGCTGGGGGCTGGACTCTCATAAAAGGCGAGGCTCCGGGCGCGTGCTAGGTAATCCTGGGCGCGCGACCATTGAACTTTGCACGTACCTCTGCGGGTATTAACACACGTACGCGGAAAGCGAAAAGATGAGTTGGTGGGCTTTGTGTATGCTTGCTGCCCAGTTGCATAACCCTGACTCATTCTTATTTCTAATAGAAATTGGATCTAGCAGCCTGAGTTCGTTCGTTCACTATTAGTATCAATAAATGATAGCTCTAATTTCCCTTTCATGAAAACACTTTTTGATTGATTGATAGGGAGCATTAATAAATATTTGCTGAACGATTACATGAAAAATCAAGATAGTAAGTTTAAGTCTCAGGTGCATCATTAACTATTGACTTTTCTGGATTACAATTTCCTCATGTAAAATGAGGATTAATAATACTTCTCTTACCTATATCTTGTTGTTACAAAAAATTTACAAAGTGCTTTTATGTAAAATATTTCCTTATGACAACCCTGTGATATAGGTACATAGTCATTCAAAAAGGTCTGTCAGTTTCAGTCTTTCATCTTGGCTTAGTACTCTGGGAAAAACTTGGAGTCTGGTGAAGGGAATAAAGCTTATGACCTTAGGAGTTCAAAAAGACCAGTGGTCCCATGGCATTCTATCATTTGTTTGCAGCCAATGCAGCACATTCATGCCCTGAGAAATAAAGACAATAGAGCGAATCTCAATATTCCATCTTTCCAGAGTCTGGGTTTTTTAGAAAAGTGTAGCACCATTTGCCATGGGATGATGGAGTAATTTCTGAGAGTGACTTTGGGGAACAGCCCAAGGTAACTAAGATGCAAGTTCATCTGGCAGTCATTTAGTATCTAGATATGAACTTGGTGGGACTAATGCTGTATAGCAACTGAGCTAAATTTTGAACTTAATCCCCAATCTCAGAGATCAAGGTCGTATGAGTCAATATGCCCTGATGTGTTGGGAAAATATTTGTATATTTAAATTTTGCTATGTCTTTGAAGTAAATATCCCTTTGTAAAAGCTAATCTGATTTCAGTGGTTAAATGAAACTCATGGTACTAGTCACTAGACCCTTAATAATGGGAGGAAAACACATCTAGTAGTACTTGAGTTGATGGCAGATAAAAAAAAAAAATACACATAAACCCCTTGAGAGTACCAGAGAACTCCAAGGGCGAGATATAGCAAACTTGACCCTAAAAGAATGAAGTCAGAGAAAACCATATTATATACACATCAAAGAATAGAGAAAAAGATTCATGCCCAAACACAAGGACAGTAAAAACAAAACAAAAATTTTTTACCCTTAATAAATCTCATCTCTCCTGGGAATCCTTATAGTAGTTCTGATTCTGAATGCTATCCTAGGTTTGAGCATCCCCAATGTGGGAAAAGAACGTGGGATTTCCAAATGAAGCAACTCATCCTCTAATGAGATTTATTTTTTCTAGAAACTTGTATAGTTACTGTAGATTTGTAGCACTCTCCTGGAATTAATCTCCAAATTAGGAAAGAATTTTGTATCACCAAAGAGTATAGTCCTGTCCCTTAGACCTCCACAATCTGGACAACTCACAGTACTAGTAAAGCCTTGGCAAGGTCTGTATTTGCCCCTCTACATGGAGGCTCTGTGTTGCACTGCTCCAGCTTTCCTTCTTATCCTTATGTTTCTCTTTTCCAAACCTACCTTACCCAGATCTACTTCGTTGCCTTCTGAACTTCTTTGTGCCATGCATGTGCCCTTTCTGCTCCTACCCATTCACACTCTTTCCAGCTCTATGGATAATGATCAAGTCAACAGTACCATTCCTAGATAGGATATACTAACTAATGAGTTGCCCTATGGCTCCACTTACCATCCTTGTCCTGTGTCTTCCCAAATTTTCCTCTCTAGTCACT
The DNA here is from genome assembly GCF_016432865.1 of Antechinus flavipes. Taxonomy (NCBI): domain Eukaryota; kingdom Metazoa; phylum Chordata; class Mammalia; order Dasyuromorphia; family Dasyuridae; genus Antechinus; species Antechinus flavipes. The sequence continues at coordinate 55,441,270 of NC_067401.1, forward strand.
ATTTGTGACTTCCTTATTTGTTATCTTCTATTCAGATGTAAGTTCTTTGAAAACAGGAACAAGGCAGACATCTAACTAATACATATTTTTTCTTTTAATCCTTTATTTTGTAATCTGAGCTGACTTCTTGTTTGTTCATGGAGTGCCATCTGCTGGCCACAACCTATTTGCTTTTCCATTGATATTTGTGCAGAAAGATTCTTGAGAGAAATACTGTATACAGGATTGAGTAAATGTGAGACAGACTTTTTACATTGACAAGCCAAAGTTCCAGGATGTTATGAAATGTTAGTGATTGTATTTTATAGACTCTTTGGTCAGAAAAGCTTTCATCAGAGAGAGAAAAATGTGTGTGTATGTATATGTGTATGCATGTGAATGGGCATGTATATGTATGTGTATGTGTTACTGATTGGGAGAGAGAATCTGCTAACGAAGACAAGATGGAATGGAATGCACAATTATGCACGTAGAAAGAGGTTGGCGAGGCAAAGAGAAGAATTGCATCTTCATATGAAATAGAGGCAAAGGTGAGGATGAAGGGAAGATATTTCGGGAATGTGAGAAGATAAGGGAAAATTTAGGGATTTTGATGAATTACCTCAATTTTTTCAGTGAAGTATAAAGACAGGTTCTCAGCAGAGAGAGTGAGGGAAAGGAGTACTATGAGAAGTTTAAGGGAGGATGAAAAGGCTTGGAAAAGTCACTTTGTTAGGGGCAGAGTAAATTAATTAGCAAGGTACAAAAGGATTGCCTTGCCACAGTAAGAGTCCAATTCTAAACTATGTAATATAAATATGTAATGGATCCAATCAGCACAGTTGTGGTTTTTGGAGACTATTGTTTTATTCCCCACATACACACTTAGTAGTTTTTTATTTTTTCCAATTACATATAAATATACTTTTCAACATCACTTTTATAAGATCCCGAGGTCCCAATTTTCTACTTTCCCTTTTTCCTTTCCTCTCCCCGCAACAGCAAGCAATCTGATATTGATTATATATGTACAATCATATTTCTACATTAGTCATTGTTGTGAAAGAAGAATCAGAACAAAAGGGAAAAACCACAACAAAGAAAAACAATAAAAGTGAAAATAGTATGCTTTGATCTGTATTCATACTTCATAATTTTTTTTCTGGATGTAAATAGCATTTTTTAATTGTCTTGGATCATTGGATTTCTGAGAAGAATTAAGTCTATCATAGTTGATCATCCCACAATGTTGCTGTTACTATGTACAATGTTTTCCTGGTTCTGTTCACTTTACTCAGCAACAATTCATGTAAGTGTTTCCAAGTTTTTCTGAAAAATGTCTATGTGGTGTTCTTCCCTTCTTTAAAATAATGGTTCTCTCTGGGAGAAAGTTTTCTCGGAGAGGTTTTCTGGAGGCAGCCTTAGTTGCAGTTGAAAGTAATAATCACCTCAAAACGCAGCCAGGTGATAAAATGCAAATATTTATTTTCTCCTTCCAAAATATCCCGGTTACTTTTTATTAGAGGCCTATCTTTTGCTTGGTTCCAAGAGCTCCCTCCGAATGTCTCCAAATCCAAAGGTTTGTCCTTCAGCCTCCAGCCAGCCAGGTGGAAAATGGAAGGAGTCTCTTGCCTCCTTCACTTGGGGATCGGCTAGCTTTCTGGCGAGCCTTTCAGACTAGCTTGGTCTCAGTGGGGGAAGTGCAGGAGCCCAGCTACCACAGTGGTGTGAGATGAAGTGAATCTGGTTGCACCTCCGAGAGAGGGCTTCTCCTGAATTGACTTGACACTCCCCTCTCAAGTCTTTTCAGTTGAACTCTCCGAGAGAGCCTCTGTCTGTTTCTTATATATGATCTCCTCTGAGAGAGAGTGGGATTATGGGTTTCTCCCAGAGAGAGCTCTCTGGCCCTGAGAGCTTCAAAGGAGGTGTGAATTCGGATATCTCATACTAAATCCTGAAATTTCCCAAATGTGTGAACTCCAATGAGTAAAGGTGTAAACACAAGGATTGTTTCTCAGTTCCACTTAGTACCTTGTTTCTTCTGGCCCATAACATCTTCTTGTAGGGTCAGATCAATAATACTGAACCATGCTAAATTGGGTAATTATTGTCTCTATCAACTCTAATGACTTAACAGTTTATAAAGATTCCAACATGCCTACTCATCATTTCTTATAATACACTAGTATTACATTAATTCATATACAACAACATATTTAGCTATTTCCTAATTGATAGGCATCTCTTTAATTTCCAATTCCAATAAAAAGACAACCAGCACAATTTCATGATTTTTTTCCAGATTCATTTAATAGCATGTGTATAGGAGAATAATCCAAAGCTGAGGCTCTGCTTTTGTTGTTGTTCAGTTATTTCATTCATGTCTGAGTCTTCATGATCACAACTGGGATTTTCTTGGCAAAGATACTAGAATGCTTTGCCATTTCCTTTTCCAACTCATTTTATAGATGAAGTACTGAGGCAAAGGAAGTTAAGTGGCTTGCTCAGGGTCACACAACTAGTAAGTATCTGAGATCAGATTTGAACCCAGGAAAATGAGTCTTCCTGATTTCAATGCTGGTACTCGATCCACTTTATCACACAGCTGCCCAAGCTCTATAAGGTAAGAAAATAGGTATAACAAAGGGGCAAAGTAGAGGACAAGATAGTATTCAACTGATTCGCCAAAGGGTTATTAAGATGGGAATGGGAGGAGATGTAGCTAGTGCAGAGGTAATCACTTAGAAAATTGGTGAGTTGAGGGATTGGAGGTTGGAAAGAGAACAGAAATAAAGAGTTAAAGAGATGAAAAGGTAGGATTGCAACAGATTATGATCAAATAATGATACTTCAGAGTTGATGAACATGGAAGTGGACCGCTTGTAGATAATGGCAAAATCAAGGATATGACTATCTCTTGCACTCAACTGAGATGGAGCAACATTGTATAAAAGAATCTCATTAACATGGTTATTCTCTCCAGGGTACCACAACAAACAAATGACAACCTATCTGTGCCTTCTTATCCATTCTAGTTTGGCTTGGATGTGATCCTTGTCCAGGATTTCCCAGAAGTCTCCCATAAAGAATCCATTCAATGTACTAGTAGTGTAAGTACTAAATCTTTTAGTACTCAGTGGAAACCAGTGAAACATTTGGACTGTTCATCCATTCTCCTTCATCCTTTATTCCAGTTTCATGATTGGTCCATGGATGATGTTCTTTATATTACTTTTTACTTTTAAGTCATTACTGGTAACAAATATGCTAGAATCTACTTATATCGACCTTGCTTATCTTTTTTCCCTTAGAGTCACCTGTAACTTTGTCTCTTCAGAGATTATGATCATATTCTGTTATTTGAAACTATATAGCATTACCAGGAGAATGCTGGTAACAGTGCTGGTAAAATATTGTGTATGTATGTATGTGTGTATGCTAAGTAATTTTGTATATATATGTGTGTGTAGTAAGTAATTTGAAATCATCAAAAGTACTTTGTCAATTTGCAATTGTGAATGTATTCCTTCTTAATTATTGGTCCAGTTCATTATCTATTGATATTATGGGCCATCCATCCAACTCTATATGTCACAGTGACAATGTGACAATAGTTTCCCCTACTAACTCTGCTGTCCCCTTCCACCATCATCCAGGGGAGCAATTCCTACAGAAAATTCCGATATCACTTCCCACATCACCACCACTAATGCCAACCAACTGCCACTGACAGAACAGTAACGACAGGATTAGCTGAACAATGTATTTTGAAGAAAACAAGAAGCAATATATTCCAGGCTGGTCAGCACACCATTACTACTAGTACCTCAGCTACTATCATCTGTCAGATTACAGTGGAGACAGCATCTTAAAGAAGGGAGCCATTCTTCCGACCATTACCACTATCAACCACCAAACAACCACTACTGATTCAGAAGTAAGTTCTAAGAGCCCCTGCAATAGCACCTCCCTCCACTTCCACCTCTACCCACAATCAACCCTGCTCACAATTGGACTGCCATGGCCATTGTCTAGGAAAGCAATACTTGTAGAGATGAAACTTGTCATGTGTCTCTGCAAATGCTCCAGACACAGCTATTGAAGAACTGGAAAACAATGTTTTTGCCAATACAATGGTTCACTATCAGAAACAAAGATCATTTGATCAGTGGAAATAGCATTAAAGACATGTTACCATTTGTTGATCACTACACCTTAAATGCCACTGGGACTTTCTAACTGACTTGTAGCTAAAACTATCCATATGTGTAGTTTCCTTTATTAGGATGTAAATTTTATGAGAAAAGAGACTTATTTTTCTGTTTGTATCCCCAGTGCTCAATTGTGCTTAGAACATAGTAAGTTCTTAATGCTTTTTCATTCATTCACTCATTTAGTTTTTGCCATAAAAATTTTTAGGTCAATCTCTTTTGAGCAGTTATGGATCTCACTGGAAAGATTCAGCAAAATTTGAATCTTGATGATACATTTGCACTGTCATTTGCAAATAGAAGTATCTGGAAGACTTTGCCATCTAGAAAGAAATTTTTCTATTTGGATCTTTTCAGGATCCAATATACAAAATACTGTATACAATATACAATATTCAATATAAAATATACAATATATTTTTGTACAATATACAATTATTATACAATAATCATGGTGATCATTTTTGTTTAAATAATAATTAGTTCAAATAGCTACATGAAGACATTAGCTTTTAAACTTTCTAAAAGTAATTCATACATGTTTGTCAGGCAGATACATGTGTATATATATATACATATATATATAATGTGTTCATATATGTATATATACATACATACAAACATATGACATGCTTTTTGGGGAGTCTAGATAAATGATTTCATCTCACTGAAGAAACTCTTTCAGAGTAGATAAACAGTTCTTCTTCAATTTATAGTCTTAAAAAATAGCCTGGGACATAGAGAGGTGATATAGTCAATATGTCAGGGGAATTTGAATTCAGGTCATCCTGAATTCTAGGCCAGCATTTCTCCATTATATTGTACTGCCTCTCATAAATAGTAAAAAAAAAAAAAAAAAAAAAGAACATATTTATGTTATAATAGTTATATATCTTCTTATGGTAAAAAGTTATATATCTTTTTAAAGGACCAGAAGACTAGAATTAAGATACATAAGAAGTAGGCAGCGAGGTGACAAAGTACTAAGTGTCTTGGGTCTAAAATCAGAAAGACTCATCTTGCTAAGTTCAAATCTGGCCTCAGAAACTTAAGAGCTATGTAAACCTAAGCAAATCATTTTACCCTGCTTGCCTCAGTAAAATCTGTAAAATGAGCTGGAGAAGAAAATGGTAAATAACTCCAGTATCTTTGCCAAAAAAAAAAAAAAAAGACAAAAAAGACAAAAAGCAAAAGCCTAGAGTCACAAAGACTTGGAGACAACGAAAGAGGTAAAAGACACATAAAAACACATATAGAAACAGAAAATTAGGAACATAAGTGGAAGCTTTAACTTTCAGAGAGATAATGATAATAGATAGCATTTATATAGTGCTTTAAAGTTTGCAAACTATTTCATATATTTTATCTCATTTTATCCTCACAACAACCTTGGGAAGTAGATGCTATTTTACAGACAAGGAAACTGAGGTAAGAGAAGGCGAGTGAGTTTCAGTGTCATACAACTTAAGTATTTGAGGTAGGCTCCAAACTCAGGTTTTCCTGACTCTATATCTTGTATTCTATGCACTATACCACCTACCTTCCTCAAGTGCTTACAGAAAAATAGGACAAAGTGATAAAGAATTTCCCTAGTTTCATATTGGATGTTGAAGCCCTCTATAATTATTCTCCAAGTCAGATTAAAAAAAAAAAATTCAGCCCCAAATTGCCTTTCACAATACAGCTCATAACAAGTCTTAACATTTTTTTTTCAAGCTGCAGAAAACAGCAGTGATTGGCACTCACTACTTTCCAATGGTAGCCTGAAAGTGATTTTGCTCTCCTCAAAATTCTCCAGGTACTTCTAACACTCTTATTTGCATTTGCCAGTTTCAGTTATCTGTGTTAGTTTCCCTTTTTATTGTTACTCATCCTTCCCTTTTGAAAAGGAACAATGGCTTCTGGGGTTGATGTCTTGACTTGGATTTAAGTGAAGCAGAGTTGCCCAAAGTGCAACTTCCAGAATCATTGAAGACAATTGCAAGACAAAAGTCAAGTGATCGGTAATAGCTTGAGATGCAATGGATGATCTTGCCATCTCCTACGTCTGACCAAGCTCTAAGTGCTCCAAAGCCCCAGCATCAAACACTTTCGTGACTTTTGGAACAAATGTTTCTCATCTGCCTATTATCCTCCACAAGGGCAGCTTCTTGGAGTCACAGGTGAGAGGTGAAACAAAGATGGACAAGCAGCTCTGAAAAAGACTGGCAAGGAAGTGCTATCAGGCTGTAATCCAAGTCCAAAGGTCTTTCCACTATCCAAAGATGTCCTGGAGGTCATTTCCCACTTTGTGTGTGTAGACAGGTGACTTCCAGGAATGTGTTCTAGAGACTTTCTCTCTAGAATTCCTGCTGCAAGTGTCAACCTCTGAAATATATGTAGAAACTCTTTATATTTGCCCCCGGCCACCTAGCTTCCACTTTTCGTTTAGCTTAATCAACTAAAGACTGAGTAATTTTTTCACGTCATTGGAAGCGGAGTCACTCACCGAGACCCCGCCCCATTCGCCTCTGACGAATCAGAGACCCCGGGAAATATGCGCCTGCGCGTCGAGACATTCTTCCTGCTTCCGCGTGAACTCTCCTCCGACTAGCGAGGTGCGGCTGCACTTGAAGTGGGGCGTGGTAGGAAGTGAGGAAGCGGAAGTAGTGAAGCGGAAGTTTGGGACTGGCGCCCAGAGCCAGAGCCGACTCTTTGACGGTTGGAGACGGGGACAGGATGGCTGATGAGGAGGAGGATCCTACTGTGAGTGAGCCGCCCTGCCATCCCCGGCCTCCCTTCCTCATTTCCTCTCTTTCCCTTAGAAGCGAGCAGCGGCTCTTGGCCACTTAGGGCTGGAAGTGTGTGTGGGAGGGGGCGTCCTGAGACCCAAATCAGGAATCCCCAGGCACTTGCGGTCTCTTCCCCAGTATTCCTCCCTCCGTCCTCTGTGCATCCTATTTTGTTTGGGGAGAGAAGGGAGGTTGGAAGGTGACTAAAAACGGGGAAGAAGGGCCGAACCTGGAAATGCATCGACAATCAGGGATGTTGCAAAAGATTGCCCCCAGACTTAACCCTCGGTAGCCTAAAGACCGGACACTCACTGACGTCTAAAAAGCACTAATTTTGGAGTCTAAGGGCACGGTTCCGCTACTGTCATTTTGGGCAAGTCTCTTTTAACTCCTATGGACTGAATATCCTCTACATGTTAGGGGAAACGATACTTAGACCACTTCAGAGCTCGGCTTAAATAGCCATCTCCTGCTAGTGTTTTGTATTTTGTGTTTATATTTTGAACTTTTTTTTTTTATGTATACATACGCTATTTAGCCTCCATAGTACCTAAATTGTTTGAGGGTAGAAATTATTTCATTTTTACTTTCATATCCCCAGTATCAGGTACAGTGCTTACCACATGCCCTATATAACAAATGTTTGTTGTGATAACTTTCTGACAGCATCATTGTGAAGAAAAACTTAATATTAAAAGCCTTGTAAACGCATTATTTAGAAATGATACTAAATGTTTTTTCTGGCTCTAAATTTGTGGAAATCAGTAAAATTCAGTTCTGAACTGCGTTTCCCTGGTCTTGAAAGATTCACTTAACATATTAAGATCCCAGTTTCATCCTTTACAAAATGAGATATTGAAAGAGATGATTTTTGAAGACTGACCTAATTGTAAAATTGCATGGAATTTATCTAGTTGACAGAAGATGGTATTTAGACTAGAAAGAATATCATAATTCTGATCACAGTATTTCAAGAGGGACATCAACAAATAGGAATTCATTTTCAGGGGTCCTCAAACTATGGCCCGCGGGCCAGATGCAGCAGCTGAGGACGATTATCCCCCTCACCCAGGGCTATGAGGTTTCTTTATTTAAAGGCCCACAAAACACAGTTTTTGTTTTTACTATAGTCCGGCCCTCCAACAGTCTGAGGGACAGTTCTCTGTCACCCTATTTAAAAAGTTTGAAGACCCTTAGATTCTAGGTGAAAGAGAATGAGAGATTTGGAAAGTTGGTATGAAATTACAGAAAGGCATTTAGATATCATCTGTGACCCTTATTTTAGGGATGAAAGAAAGGCTTGCTTAAGATCACACAGTAAATGGCAGAGTCAGGATTCAAACATGAATTTTCTGAGCATTTGATATTTGACCAATTGTTTAGATCTCACTTTATTTGTGTGGAAAGTGTTTTGTAGTTTTGCTCCTGACTTTCCCTTGGCAGATAGATTCCAAATATTTTATACTATCGACAGTTATTTTAAATGGAATTTCCCTTTGTATCTCTTGCTGTTGCATTCTGTTAGTGATGTATAAAAATGCTGATGATTTTTTTATGTGGATTTATTTTGTTTCCTGAAACTTTACTAAAGTTGTGGATTATTTCTGATAGTTTTTTAGTTGATTCTAGAGGGTTCTCTAAGTATACCATCATATCATCTGCAAAGAGTGATAATTTGGTTTCCTAATTATCCACTCTAATTCCTTTAATCTCTTTTTCAACTCAGTAATACTTATATGTTTTAGCTATTTGTATAGCACTGTATGTAAATTTTTTCCTTATTATAAAATACTTCCAACTATTAACAGAAAAATGAGTAGCCTTATTACATTCTGATCTTCCTTTCACTCAGTGTTCAGGTAGCAGCTAGATAAACTATTTGATCACCTAATTAAAGTAACTTTTAGTTCTAACATTTTAGGGTTCTATATTGTAGAGATTTTTGTATGGACACAGAAATAGTTTTTTGCATTGATGACCTTTTAGGTATTTTCCAGTTTAGTTGATTTTTGAAAATTAAGTCTTTATTAAATACTAACAAGTCTACTTTATCTCAATTCTTTTAAATTCTTCTAGTTTGAGGAAGATAATGAAGATGCAGGAGGTGGAGCAGATGGTGGACAGGGTAAAAGGAAAAGACTTTTCTCAAAAGAATGTAAGTATTGTATTTGGGAGTATTTGGTTATCAATGTCATGTATTGAAGATGAACATATATAGATATTCCCTAAATTAAAAATGGGTTGTGCTTTAAAAGTTAATGTGTTTGTTGCTAGGAACAAAAACATCTGTCATTAGAAGTTACACTATAAATCGTGCTTTATATGTCTAAAGTCATCCATAAAAGCCTATTTGATCTGTGATGTACTCCACTAATATCTTGTTGTGACGCTACATTATTATATGGAGGTTATCCTCACTTTTATATTCTCAATAGTAGTTTGTTTTTCCCATTACATGTAAAGATAGTTTTCCACATTTTTGTAAGATTTTGAGTTCCAAATTTTTTCTCCTTCGCCAATATAGTTAGCAATCTGATATAGGTTATGCTTGTTCATTTTAAACATTTCCATATATGTCATGTTATGAAAGAAAAATCAGAAGAAAAGGGAAAAAAAACATGAGAAAGAAAAAGCAACAACAACCAAAAAAGTGAAAATGACATATTTGATCCATATTCAGAATCCATAGTATTTGTTCTGGATTCAGATGGCATTTTCTATCCCAAATGTATTGGGATAATTGGATCACTGTGTGGCTGAAGTGATCGTAGTTGATCATCACATAACCTTGCTGTTACTGTGTACAGTGTTTTGGTTGTTGTGCTCATTTCACTAAGTATCAGTTCATATTGTCTTTCCAGGCTTTTCTGAAATCAGCCTGTTCATCATTTCTTTTATAACAGTAAAATTCCATCACAATTATATACTATAACTTATTCAGCCATTACCCAGTTGACGGGCATCTCCTCAATTTCAGATTCCTAGCTATTATAAAAAGAATTGTTACAAAATTTTTGCATGTGTGGGTCCTTTTCCCTCTTTTTTTTTTTTTTTATGATCTCTAGGGTACAGACTCAGTAGTAACACTGCTTGGGTATAATTCCAAATTGCTTCCCAGAATGGCTGGATCAGTGGTGATCCTCACTTCTTCCACTTGCAGTGGACTGTAAGTTCTGGTAGGTTCTAGAAAGCTACAAAAACTTTGTATGCTGCCATAGTAGTTCTCAACTGTATTTTTAATTGTAGAAGGTTTAAAATTTACCCTCAACAAAATCATGAATTGTCTTGCCTATAATGTACCTCAATGATGGCAACATAACTGTCATTAAAAATAATACTTTTATGAGAAAACATTTAGAATTTGAACTTTGGGTGAGAAAGAAATAAGGGGCAGCAGCAAGATCTGTGCTCATGTCAGCAGTGAAGAAATAAAAATATCTTGGGGTTCCCCTGTGTTTGCCTGTATAGTATTTAAAACCAATTATACAGAAACTAAAAAAAAAATATATATATCTTCATGTTATTTAAAAACAGGTTAGACATTGTTCTATCTCACTATGGATGACAAACCACAAAATGTAAATGGAGACAATCTTAAAATTCTTCTTCAGTATATCAGTGTCTGACTAATCAATGTGACTAATCACTACTCCCTCCAAAGGTGAATATTTAAGCCTATCCATACATCATTGTATGTAACACTTGTCCATATCCTTCACTAAAGTTTCTTCAAGGAGAATACCTCTTTGATTTGGACTCTTGACACTTGCAAACATTTTGGGTGAGCATATGTCTCTCCTCACTTAACATTTATAATCAAAGGTTTGTCAAACAAAGTTATCTTTTTATATCTTTTGAATAAATTTGTTCAATTTTGACATATATGGGAGATACTTTTAGGGGGAAAATCTTTTAGAGATGCATTTTGCTCTTCTGAATCAGATGTTTTTTAATACTTAACAGACAAGCACAGAGGGATCTTTTATTCTCTATGTCAGAGGTATCAGAATTGCTGCCCTTCCCAAGTTCCAGCCCAATTAAAATCTAATAGGGAAATGTTTAACAAAATGGATAAAAATACAACATAATGTAGATAATGTTCATTTGTGATTTCTAAATTAATATGCCTGTAGGGAATTAAATTTGATATCACTACACTTACCAGTTTTTGATTGGAAAGATATGATCCGCAAAGCCTGTTCCTTAATCATATCTTTATTAAACATCTCCTTGATATTCATGTAGACTATTCTTAAAGATTATGTAGAAATGGGCAAGGAGATATTTAGTTAAGTAATTAAGGGTATTTTCTTTATATCCTTTTTTTGGTTACAGTAAGTTGCAAGGGTTTTTCCAAGGGTTTGATGATAGCTTTTTAACTTTAAGAAAATTTAAGAACTGATCTCTTGTCATTCTCTGAATTGGCATAGACCTTTGTACTTATTTGATGGAGTCTAACTGCTTCCCCTTGTTTGTTTGTTTGTTTGTTTGTTTTGGGGGGGGGGGGTTGCTGCTGTTTCTATTACTTTGTTTTAGAAATTTTTGCAGAATTAATTTTGTCTTTCTATTTGTTGACCTTCCAGTTCTATCCACAGATTTTTTTCAAGATGATCTGGCCAAACCATACATGTTTTTCTCCTTACTATTTCTCACTGTTTTATGAGACAGTTTTGCTCATAATTTTCTTACCATCTTCTGTGGAATCTTAAAATAAGTTTATATCTGATACTACCAATCTGCTTCCACTACATCTTTTTTTTCCTGGTTTTTCTGAAATCCCTGACCTTTTGTTCTTCCAACTTTTTAATTTTTTTCTATCTCAGCAAAATAACTTTTTAGTAATTTAATTGGGGTAGCATTGATTAAATAGATTAGTTGGGTAAAATTGTCATTTTAAAAAATTATATTGGTTTTACCTATCCATGAACAGTAAATATTATTTCAGTTATTTAAATCTAACTTTATTTATATAAAAAGTTGTTTATGTTTATGTTCATGTAGTTCCTGTATCTGCTTTGGCAGGTATACTCTCAAGTATTTTATACTCTAGTTATTTTGAACAGTTTAAAACTAGTATAGTTTCTCTATTTTTCTCTTTTGATTAAATCTATTTTATGTGAAGTATGGGCTAGCTCCCTGGAGGGCTTCAGGGTCAGCCAGAGTCAGGATAAATCAAAGTCCTTGGTCTTTAGGAGAAGAAATGAAAGAGGCAGGCAAGCAGATTCCTGAATTCGGGAGTCCAGAATCACCAGCTTCTTGCCTCCTTGTCCTGCTGCCAAGTGACTCGGACCTGTGTCCTCCCCTCCCCCTTCCAATCCTTGCCTCTGATTATCTTAAATCAAACATTCAGCAAGCACCAACAGTGAGAAGAGCCATTTATCCAAATATATGCTAATAGAGTCATTGTCTCACATCGAATAGATAATTAGCCTTAAGTGCTTGGTTTTCTGATTCAAGCAGATTTTTTTGTAGTTTCAGCCCTCTACAATTTTAGTTTTAACTTTGTCTGGGATCATGATTACTATCCCTGCTTCTTTCTTTCTTTCTTTTTTTAAAACTTCTGACCTTTATTTTATCTTTGTGCGTGCCTCTCATTTGTATAGTGGTTTCAGAAAGCAATATGCTATTGAATTCAAATTTTTAATTTTTCTATCAATTTGCATTTTATGGACAAATATATCCCATTCACATTTTAAGCTATAATTACTTGTTATGTATTTTCCTTCTTTCTATGTTTTTCTCATTATCCTTCTCACCCTATTCCTATCCCTACTCATTTCTCTGCTTTACATCTATCCTATATCTCTATCTTCCTATATCTTAACCTACTCATCTTCCATGAGTCCCTGCCTATTCTTACCCTCCATATCCCTTTATTCTCTTATTCCTTTCTGTATGTAGAAGAATTTTTGTACTTTTATATACATACACACTTGCGTGCGCGCACACACAAACACCCTCTTTAACCCATTCCTGATGAGTGTAAAGTTACAGCATTATCCACTCTGTCTCCTATTAGCTTCTTTTGCATCAGTTTTTTCCTTTTATGCCTCATTTGTATGAGATAATTGCTCCTTTTTTATATCTTTTAATCACAATCTTAAGAGTACTGATAATACTTTCACATGTAAGAAGTAAAAAATTTAAACTCATTGAGTTATAATTGGCCTTTAATGTTTACCTTATATTTCTCCAGGATATTTTATGTCGAATTTTTCCTCAAGTTCTGCTGTTTTTGTCACATATACCTGAAAGTCTTTCAGTTCATTCAGTATCCATTTTTTCATTCAGGATTATAGTTAACTTTGATAGGTAAGTTATCCTTGATTGTAACCACAGCTCTTTTGCTCTGCAAAATACAGTACTAGTATTCCAAGACTATAGTATTTCAGGCCTTTAATATAGGAGCTGCTAGGTCTTGTGTAATACTTACTCTGTAGCTCCATGATATTAACAAATTATTTTTCTTGTTGCTTCCAATATTTTTGTCCTTAACTCATGATTTTTGAAACTTGGCTATGTTATTCTTATATGTTTTCCTCCTGGAATCTTTTTCAGATGGTGATCAGTGGATTTTTTTTTTTCCTATTTCTGCTTTGCCTTCTTATTCTAAAACTTCAGAGTAATTTTCCTTGTAACATTGTATCAAGATTCTTTTTTTTTTAAATTATTGTAATTTTCAGGTAGTTTGACCATTCTTCTATTATTTTTCCTCAGTCTGTTCTCCGGATCAGTTGTTTTTCTGTTGAGTTATTTCAGATTCTTTTTTTTTTTTTTCATTCTTTTGATTTTGTTTTATTATTTCTTGGTATCTTAGAATGTCATTGGCTTCCTCTTGCCCAATTCTAATTTTCAAATAATTATTTTCTTCCTTAAGTTTTTGATTCTCTATTTCAAGTTTTCTTTTCTTGATTTTCTTGGATTGTTCTTATTTTTTTTCTAATTTTTCCTCGCTCTCTCTATTTTGATTTTTAAAGTCCTTTAATAACTCCTTGCACTTGGGCCATTTGACATTTCTCATTGAAAAAGGAGTAGCTTTTTTTTTTTTTTTTTTTTTTTTGCTCCCTTATTTTCCTCTGAATATGAATCCAGATGTTCTCTATCCCATTAGCAGCTATATCTATAGTTGGGGTCTTTCTTCTTTGATTACTCATTTTTATTTTCATTTTTTAAAGTTTTGTTTTTAGCAGCTATTATTGTAATCAAGTTATAATCCCATGGAGAAGGATGCCCCACATCTCAAGTCCTTATTATATTATAGTCTGAGGTCTATCTTGAGGCTAAACTTTAGACTCTGCTCTCCATTCCTAAGCCATATAACTATGGTTTTGAAACCACTATCTGGCAAATGATCTTGCTCCCTTCTAGTCAGCAGCAAACTGTAGCTTCTTCTCTGCCTCAGAACTGAAACCAGGGACTCTGTTCTCCTGCAAGTGCCCACAGCCAGTAGGGTTTCCATTCCTTTCTACTGAATTCACTATCGCCTTCTCCCCTGAAGCCACAGTCTGGGATGTGATGGTCAGCATAGCTCTGCTTGGCATCAGTGGAAGATCCTTCAGCCTATTATTCAGCCATCATACCCCCATAGTGAGGCTGCCTCTTAACCATTTGCCCTTAGGAATAATTTTTTGTTGTTTCTACAGTCAGCTTTGAGGTGTTTATACTTCACTGGACAACCTCTGCCCCTGAAGTTCTGGTCTTTCCTGGGGGTCTTCTTAAGTTGTCTTTGAACAACTGCTTAACCCTAGTTTTTGTTTATTTCGACTATGCTGTATTCTCTATGAGGTGATATTCTGTCTTTTTTTATGGAGAAAATTTGGAGAACCAAAAGTTTTTTAATTTACTCCTCCATCTTCCTAGAATTCTCTCCTGACCATACTCATTCCTTACTCTTGAATTATTTTCCAGTTTTTTCATTATCTTCTCCTATGCCTATATTCATTTTGAAGGTGCACACCTATAAATTAATCTAATTTGCAATGCATGGTTTTTCTTTATTGTGGTAAAGAATTCATAGCTAAATCTACTATTGAAAATCCTTTCCCTGCTTAGCCAGGTTAGTCCTTGGAAAATAAGCATTCTTTTTTCTGGGACCATATTTGTAGCCCCTTTTCAATACAGTAAAAGTTTATTAAATCTTGTGTTTTGCTTAACCTTTGAGGACTTGGGAGCAACTTCCTTATCACAAGGAGACATCAGAGTAGGACTTTGTAGAAGAAGTTAAAATATATTTTAGAAAAACTGGTCTTGTTTTATTGAGAGAAAGTACCATGATACAGTGGAAACTACTGGACTTGAATCCCAGCTCTGCTACTTTCTTAGGCAAGTCACTTACCTTCTCTTGGTCTCAGTTTCCTCATCTGTAAACTGAGGATTGAACTAAATGGTTTTGAAGGTCTATTCCAATTATACATTCTATGGGGTTGTAAATACCTGGTATGGAATGTGGAACGTAGTTTGAAGAATGCCTACATATTGTAGTAAATGGCTGTATGTATTCAAATTTATTAATACTTTATTCTTTCACAGTAAGGTGTATGATGTATGGCTTTGGTGATGACCAAAATCCTTATACAGAATCAGTGGATATTCTAGAAGATCTTGTCATAGAATTCATCACTGAAATGGTAAGATAATTTTAAAAGTTGAGTAGCTAATTATTTGAAAAATGATCTTATATGGGGCTAAAACTCTCCTTAAAATAGAAGTTTTTGAAGGGCTACTGTTGTAAGTCATTATATAGCATTAAAGAAAGAAGTAAAAGGAAGTTTTCTTTTAAGTTCGAGAATGTATGTAGCCAAACAATAAATATGAGCTAAAAGCTCTTCTTACTTTGAGCACCTTAAGTTACTCTTCTTTGAATTAGCCATCTTGAAACATCTGGTATTCGACCCTTTTTAGTGACCTTTCCTTATTCCTGGATTCCCTTGTCAGTTTTGTTGACGTCTGTGTGCCCCTTTTCAGAGTCATATTTTTAAATAATTGAAGGAAATAGTACATTTTAATTAAAGGTTAGTGAAAATAAAAATGCAAATTCATAGACTCCTTGAAGTTTCTCCATAAATCTCTTTGAGAGTTTCTGGACTCCAGATTTAGATTCTCTATTCCATTGGTTGATCAGAGATAGTGTGACAAAATTTTAAAAGTGAAGAGTAGAGGGCTCAAAACTTATTTTTTGACACTTACTATATGACACTGGGCAAGTCACTTAATTTATTTATGCCCCAGTTTTCTCATCTATACAGTGGGCATAATGCTATTAGTGTTATCTGCCTCACAGTATGCTGTGAAGAGAGTGCTTTATAAATATGAGAGGAGTTTTATTTATAAATTAGATAGTTTTAACACTTTACATTTTTGTTGAGTTTTAAAGTCTGTAGAGCAATTTCATATACATTATCTCATTTTATTCACGCAGCTTATTTACACAGACTATATAAATAATATATGTATACAAGTATTAATAGTACATGACATATAGTTCTTTAAAGTTTTCAAAATACTTTGTTTCTTGTCTTATTTGAACCTCATAAAAAACTTTGTAGATACTACAAATATCATTCCCATTTTACAGATGAGGAAACAGGTTTGGGTTAAGTGGCTTAGCCATGGTTATAATATGGTTATATTACCACTTTGTCAGAAATAGGTTTTGAACCTAGATTTCTCCTTGAAGTGACATCTAGAACTCTTCTATACCATGAATGTTAAGAAAGACTTCATTCAGAAAGCAAAGGGTTTTAAAAATAGTCTATACAGAAGTGGTCCATTTCCTCTTTAAGTGATTGGAGAAAAACGGAAAAGCCGTGCTTGTTTGAAAATCATTCTGTGTTTTTTCATTAGTTCAGTAACTAAAGAGACATAAAATACTAAATCTACTCCTTTTGTCTCTTTAGAAATTAGAAACTCTATTCTCTTCCCCTCCCCACCAAAAAAAGGGAAGAAAGAAAAGATCAGGAACCTGCAATAAATGGGGGGCAGGGAATGGAGAATGAAAAACATAAAATAGAATTTAGGAAGGAAGAAAAAAACAGTTTATTTGGAAAGAACAAATAAAATGACAATAAAAAAAAATTGATGCTGAACCGTCCCCAAATAGACAGCTTTTTCTCATATCCACTTATATTTTGGATTGACAGTGCTAGTCTGATGTCTTTCAGATTTTATCCTTACAATCTGGGAAATGACTATGGTTTAAATTTTTTAAATTAACTTTTTTAGAAGCAAGTTGTTCTGCCTGATTATGGGGAAAAATTGATAGAAAAGGTGAAATAACTTAAGAAAAAAATTTTCCATTAATTGAACTCATCATGTTTCTTCGTATCTTCATGATAGACTCACAAAGCAATGTCTATTGGACGACAAGGTCGAGTGCAAGTTGAAGATATTGTCTTTTTGATTCGAAAGGACCCAAGGAAGTTTGCCAGAGTTAAAGACTTGCTTACTATGAACGAAGAACTGAAACGGGCTAGAAAAGCATTTGATGAAGCAAACTATGGATCCTGACATCTTTTATGTTCTCCAAAGTTGCACTGTCTTCTAGAACAAATGTGTGTGTACTAGAACTGTGTATTTTTCACCTTGCCAAAAAATGAAAGGTCCTGAAATAATTTAAGTACTTCTTACAATTACCTTATTGTCTACATGCAATTGACCCTATAAATGAAGAATGGAGCACTTCATTGCTGCCTTTACTTTGACTTCGTGGATTCTAAAAGTGGTATTTAGGTATTAAATTGCCTGTCTTTCTTTTTGATACTTGAAATTGCTCATTGATTTTAATGACAGCATGGAAGAAGCTAAAATCCTCTGAAAACCATGCAAATCATCCTATTTTTCTGAGGTGATAAAGATAATTTAAACTAATTAGTATTTATGTTTTGGTCTCCTTTTTGCTACTGAATTTTATAACAGTTTGATATGTGAAATCTAAATATTAATCCTTTTGGTTTTGCAATTCATAAAACAGATTTTTTGATTACTTTCAATCTCTCAGACAGATAATGGTTTTATGGGTTGCAACAGGAAACTGTTTTCCATGCTCTGTTTTGGGGTATATTTATAAAGTATTCTTGGTTCTCTTAAAGGAAAAGAGGGAAAGTTCTAGATTTTTTGCTTACAGATTAGATTCTTTTGCATAAGATTAGATTTCTTAAAAGAAATAATTTGTTTTTATTTCTTTCATTGGATAGCAAAAGTAATTTTTCTTTGTGAAAGTTCCTTTTCCCTTTCAGAATTCCATGTGAAAACTTAAGGTAATTTGAGAGCTTTTTTTGGTTCTTATTAAAAATCTTTTGAGCCTACTAGATTCATTGTTTGAGTTTCCTCTACAGAAAGGATTTAAATTCTAAGACATTTAAAGGAGTTCAAATGCAGACACTCTAAATTTTAGTAAAAATGGCTGTATTTTAAATTTTGTTTTAAGAACTTTGTTCATTGTGGTAATATCTGCCAGCACCTACACATGTGACTTTAGGTATTGCTATTATAGCTCAGGATATGGAAGTTTTGTGTGTATTTAACCATAATGTATTAAATTATTATTGTTTATACTATTATTAATTTAATATTAGAATTGAAAAAAGTTAGGGAATCATTGAAAAATTCTTTTTTTATGTAAAACTATACTTTTTGGTGTTGGTTGTGAACAACCTATTAATCAATATTTGGGAAATTCTGCTATCTTGATTTTTTTTAATATTAAAAATAAAACCATCAATGAAAATTAAGCAAGTTAATGGTTGAAATCCAAAGTATGATGTTTGATGTTTCTGTGTTGTTTGTACATTCCTGTGGATGTATTATATCTTATTCTTTAAGAAGTTTCTTTTTTTCTAGCCCATTGCTATATTACTGATCACTATAATGGCTTACATTTATATAGCATTTTATAGTTACGAAACAGATATCTCATTATAGTCTCCAACAGTTCCTTTGTTACGAAGAAGACTGAAAATTAGGCCAAGAGATTTGGCTGAGGTCATGTGATAATACAGCCACAAAACTGGGATTAGAACCCTGGTTGTCTGATGACTCCTGATTCAATTCTATTTCCGTTCCCAATCATTTTTTCAATTGATTACCCCTCAAATAAGGATTTTGCTCATTATAGTGTTTATGCCTCTTGTGGAGATATAAATGTTAACTACTGTGACCAATGTAAATAATTATGTTTTCCACAGGTTTCTGCATGCACTTTAAGGTTAGGACTCTAAGCAAATAGATGATACTTAGTAAATCCTAAATGCTGTGGTATTTGCCTTCTTTCTCATCAGGAATGATTCTGGGCACCTAAGAGGTTGAAGCAAGTGTACTAGAGTAGGTCATATTTAATAAGTCCTTACAGTTTACAAAGGTGCTTTCCTTTACAACAGACTTTCTAAATTAGGTAGTAAAGTGTTTTTCCCTGCTTTGTAAGTGAGAAAATTGAGACCAGATTACACTGTTTAATATCAGAACCAGGCTTTTTGATTTCCAAGTCCAGAATATTCACACCACCATATAACATATAGATTGTGAGTCCCTTAAGGGCAGGAACTATTTCATTTTTGTCTTTGTATTCCTATGACTGGCTCATAGAAGGTGCTTAATAAATGCTTATGAATAGCCTCTGATGTAGTGATTTTCCTGGGCACATGTGGGGCAGTAGTATGTATCATTTTACATGTATAAAGGATGATGTGTGCTGAGTCTTAATTATCCTTTAAAAATACTACTTTGGGGTGTGAGTTTGCTCTTCAGCTACTCTTCTAAATTATCTTGAAGAACACTAGATAATATAAGCCACTGAAAAACTACTAGTATTTGAGCTGCTTATCAGCTTCTTAACAAGTTTGATAATGGAAGGATGAGGTGGTTCATTTTTAATCTTAGAAGGTTCAGATTTTATATCTTATAGGAACTATAACATTTCTTAGGCAGTTTTTAAACAAAAATTACTTTTTGTAGTAATTTTCAGAATGCCTTTATGTGAGGTAGAAAGCATAAGTATTGTGTGTCCCCATTTTATAGAAGAAGAGACAGAATAAATGACTTGTCTACTAGGGATATGTGAAAGAATTAGGACTTTTTAAAAATTCAAGTCCACAACTATATCACACCTCCATATACCAACCTACTTTAAAATAAGCTTTGACATATAAAAAAATGTTTGATGACTTTTTTTTTTTTTTTGCATCATAGCTATTTCTGGATATGATCCCATCTAACCCCAGAATTCAATCCTAAAACAATCCTAAAACAAGCAAAGCAAACCCCAAAATTTTAATAATACAAAGCACTGCTCATTTATTTATTAGCACATTCATTGGAAAAGATAAGCAAGGCAGTGCAAAAGTCTAATATCCAGATTATTGCTCTTCTTGTTCAAGATAAATCCCCATTCAAATAGCAATTGTATTTTAAATTAGGATTACTTATTGAAAAATAATATACCAATACTGCCAATTTTATGGGTATAGTTTGAGATTTAATTATATAACTATATTAGAATTTATCATTTACAAATGTCCCTTTGCACAGTTAAGTTTTAAAATCTAATACTAATCTTTAAATTATTTCCCAGTTTTCATGATTAATTCTAAGATTGCATCTTTATCCTATACAAAAAAGTTGAAGTGATACTGAAAGCTTAAAACAGACCACATACTGACTTCTATTGTCTTACACAATACAATTAACTTTTTAAACTTAGAAACTTTTGATTGAAAGAAATTATGGATTTCGGTGCAGAGTATCCCCAGGGCCTAGAAGATGAAATTCATGAGAAGTATTGTAAGCAGCATCTCAGAGCTTCCAAAAACTTTACAATATCTTTATATCTTTAAGAACCATAAGCACTAATTAATTTCTGGAAAAGCCTGGTAGTAATGATCATTGAAGTTCAACTCGAATAGAAATGGGATCACTAAACTATAAAAACCCTGCAAGTTGCATATTGACCATGTTTTAATTATTCCATTATTAAATATTTCCCAATTATATTTTAATCTGGATTGTACTGCACTCAGAAATGTTACTCCACATGTAGCCTTTGGACTTTGACTTTTCTGCTTAAATGATCATGCCATTTCAATAAATTTATTTCTTTACTACTATTTTATTTTAAAGCAGTTTCTAAAAGCTATCTCCTCAGCGTCTCCAGAATTCAGAAGTAGTGTACAAGTAAATGTCTGGTTTCTCTATTTCAAAGGACATCGGAAATGATGAATGGAATTAATCAGCTTGAATAACAAATTGTATTGTACCATGCTTAAATATAATTAGCCTGGGATAGTGGGCTTGGCATTGGAAGACAATTTACAACTTTTTCTTATATGTAAGTATATTATTTGTCTTGACTATATGAGAGGTATTTTCATTTGTGTCCAACTCTTTATGACCCCATTTAGAGTTTTCTTGTCAAGATACTAGTTTGCCATTTCCTTCTCCAGTTCATTTTATAAATGAGGAAACGGAAGCAAATAAGGTTAAGTGACTTGCCGTGGGTCACATAGCTAATGAATGTCTGAGACAAGAACGTGAGTCTTCTTGTCTCCATACTCAGCACTCTATCCACTGTTCCACCTTGCTGGCCTAGGTGGAAAATACTTTTAAATCATAATGTTCCATGCAAATGTGAACTATTAGAAATAATTTTAAAAAATCTATCACTTTTCTCTCCCACTATGTACAGGAAAAAATAAAAATATCCTCTCACTACATGACAACCTGATCAAAAATCTTGTAACGTGTAACTTAACTAAATTTCACATAAGGCTCATATTTGCAGAATTTCAAAGTTAAATTTTCTTCTGAATTCTGCAGTGACTGACTTGTGTGTTTTTCTTAGTGCCTGGAATTTGTATTTATTACAGTTACATGGAAAATAATCTGAAATTGTCTTTCAATCCTAAATAAGTTCTTTTGTAGAAAAGTAACAGAAAGCTTTTCTTCTCATTGCACATAATTTAGGAGAAAATAACTTTTTCATTAGGAAAGGCTACCTAGAAACTGGCAGCTACCAGTATTGAATACGAGTAGTTGAGCAGTTTTGAGCTGGAAGGGACCTCAGAGCTCTTGCTTCTTATGTTGACACTAATCTCTGTCTCTTATCTCTCTCTCTCTCTCTCACATATCTTATCATCTTTCCTAAAACACCCATCTAGATTGGTGGGGCTTATAAAGTTGTAACCACTTTATTACATTATTCATTGTCTTTCATTTTTTACATTTTACATTGATTCATGTCTTTCAATATCATGTGAAAGTTTTTATCAATATCTTATTTTGTACATCAACTTCATTTCCAAATATTTCCTTTCTTCTTTCCTTACAGAGAGGTATGTCCTGAAAAAAAGTGATTTGTAAATTAACCAATACATTAACTAAATCTGAAAGTATATGGAATGTCCTGCTTCCAATTTCCCTGCCTTTGCAAAGAAGGAAGAGATTCAGTTTTTTCATCAAACTTCCCCTCTGAAATAATATATAAAAATCATAGTACTAAGTTTAAATTCTTATTGGTTAAGGATTTAAATCATTAAGTAATGACTGCACAATATTAGCATTTTAATACCTGTATCTTCAAATTTTGTAATTTTTGAAGATCCAAGGCCCATATCCTTTAAGTGACTCATCTTTTGAATGACTTGTTTACATAGTGACAATTAGTAGAAAGACAAGCTGATATAATCTTAGTAAAAGTGGGCTGATATGGAAGAAAAAGTGAGATCATCAGTTTAATTGAGATATCTTGCAAAAATCTGATATTGCACTAGGAAACCAATATTTTGTCAAGATATTTAGAAGTGTCTGTGGTGACTATCAGCCAGGTAACTTGTACTATTTTTTAATCTGTCATGAAGTATAATAGTCCCACAATTCCTTCTGGTTAGACATTTAGCACACAATCCCTGCTTTATTCATTCAATGAGTTTTATCAACAAATATTTGTGTCAAGCAATATACAGTAGAGATTTTAACAATGGACTAACATAGACATTGCTTTTTAAGAGTTTACAATTTGGTAGATGAGGTACATACACAAATAACTAGAATAAAAAACAATATGTGATAAGGCTTCCTTCATCTCTAATTATCTGTTCAAAACATCATATATTATCCGAATTAAAATATAGCAATGTAATAACTGTCTATTTTTTTTCTGGGCAATATTAAGATATTAACTATAGCTACTCATTGAGAATCTATGTTGTTTAGAAGAATAGCACATATTTAACCTATAGTGGATTTCTTGCTAATCTGGGAAGGGAGGGAGAAAAAATTGAACACAAGATTTTGCAAAGGTGAATGTTTAAAACTATCTTTGCATATATTTGGAAAAATAAAAAGCTATTACATAAAAAATGGGGAAAAAAAGAAGAATCTATGTAAATAGACTGCTTCCTGGTGAAGTATACAGATAGAAGGTTGGGATATATGCCACCTCTGGGTCCAGTCCAAAACTAGTACCACCTCAAAATTTTGAGAGTTTATGGATGTCTAATACAGTAGCTAATAAGCCCCTATTGACATTTATCAGTATGCTTCTATTTTATGCAAGTATCTATATATCTAGAGATATAAAATTTCCCCTTACTACCATTTTGGCTGCATCTCACAAATTTTGGTATGTTGTCTTATTATTGTCATTCTCTTGGATGAAATTATTGTGTCTATGATTTGCTGTTTCATCATTCATTCTTTAAGATGAAATGATTTAGTTTCCAATTACTTTTTGGTCTATTTTCCCCTGGCCTTTTATTGAATGTAATGTTTATGGCATTGTGATCTGAAAAAAATGCATTTACTATTTCTGCCTTTCTGCATTTGATTTTGAGGTCTTTCTGTCCTAATATATGGTTAATTTTTGTGTAGGTTCCATGAACTACCGAGAAGAAAATGTATTCCTTTTTGTCTCCATTTAATTTTCTCCAAAGATTTAGCTACTGTAGCTCAGTTCCAATTGATCAATGATGGACAGAATCAGATACATCCAGAGAAGGAACACTGGGAAATGAGTGTAAACTGTTTGCATTTTTGTTTTTCTTCTCAGGTTATTTTTACCTTCTGAATCCAATTCTTCCTGTGCAACAAGAGAACTGTTAGGTTCTACACACATATATTGTATCTAGGATATACTATAACATATTTAATATGTATAAGAATGCCTGCCATTTAGGGGAGGGGGTGGAGGGAGGGAAGGGAAAAGTTGGAACAGGAGTGCAAGGGATAATGTAAAAAATTACCCAGGCATATGTACTGTCAATAAAAAGTTATTAAAAAATAAAAAAAAAATAGGATCAATGGGAGGGGAAGTGTGTGTGTGTGTGTGTGTGTGTGTGTGTGTGTGAGAGAGAGAGAGAGAGAGAGAGAAAGCGAGAGAGAGAGAGAGAGAGAGAGAGAGAGAGAGAGAAAGAGAGACAGACAGACACAGACACAGACACAGACACAGAGACACAGAGAGAGAAAAGACAAGACAGCTTCTATGTTCAACTTTGCTCACTCCCTTAATGCTCTCTGGTACAGGCACAAGGCTTCGCCTTCTCAAGGCATTCAAGAGCATAGAGCTCTCCCCACTTGACTGCCTCACTGCTAAATCTTCACTATTTAAAGTCCCTTGGTTTATTTGTTTAGCTAGCCAATCACACTGCTTTAGACAAAACTAAGGGAGAATTTGTGCCTATCAAAGGGATCCCAAGGAAAAAAACAGTGTTGTACATCATTTTTTAGAATCTAACCATGTCTATTGAATGATTGATTGAGGTGAAAGTGTCGAATCCCTTACACTAGGTAACTTACCTTTCTCTAGATTAAAGTATTCCCTCTGTGAATATTTTTAACATAGGAGTGTATAGGTGTTTAAGTAAAACTAGCACCTCTGGGGTGAGGGCTTGCCAGTCCTTTTCAGAACTGCTTATCTATCTACCTTTGGTGTCTACCAAAACTCAACTCTCACCTGTGGTTCCACAAAGCTGTAGCATGAGAAGTAGTCGCATGCTGATTAACAGGCTCCTTGACAGGCTAAACACGTGCTTCAATTGATGAGCCTCAAACCCATCAGTGAGTTAGGGAGATGTCTATCCTAAGCACAAAGACTCTCAGAAGATTGGGTGGATGAGAACAATTTGTTCTAATGACCACAAAGTCAGTTGCACCAGCAGATGTGGGGTGCTTAGAACTTAGACACAGCATCCCAATCCATCACCAGTTATCCTTACTTCGCCTTGCCACTGAACTTTGATAACTCTGGAAGTAATCAATCCAATTCATCCACAGAGTCAAGAGATCATGTTTGTTATATCATTGGTCCTCTTTAAAAATGAAGGAGTAACAACAATTTTAATACATTATGTTCTTCTGCTTGTAATTTCTCAATAATGCTGCTTCTAGGGAATAGAGTTGGAGTACTTTCTTTCCTGACTTAGAATTGATAAAATATAATAAATATAACATGGTTGTCTCTGACCCCACTATCTAAGGATTAGGCCTGTTGGATTCACACTTCATACTGCCCTTCTTAGATACACTGAGAGAAATGGGGGATTCTATTTTCTCTTTCATCAACAGGGGTCCCTACCATCAGTGTTCTTTTTAACCAATTATCATTGGGTAGCTTTTACAAAGGGATATTTAATTTACAGATATAAGAACAAAAATACAAACCTTTCCCCCAACATTGTGCTACATTTCCCCTTTTATCACTTCAGACTCTAGATGTTCACAGTTCAGCTTATTTCCTTCATAGTATTTGTCCATCAAATTTGTGTCCAGCTAGGCTGGAATCCTGGACCTTTGTTCCTCAGGACATTGATAGTGAGCTGGCTGCTTCCTAGACTCTCAGGTTTCCATTGTTCAAAAGAAAAAAAAAAGAAAAGTTAGAGGATCCAGGCCTATTTCTTGGCACCCATATAGCTTGAGGCTTAAGGGAAGGGACCTATAGCTCTAGTACTTCCCCTTACAGTATGACTCTCTCACCGCTGTTAACAAGGCTACTGTGCTCTCTCAAATACAAATACAGCTAAAGCTGTGGCTACTGCTGACGCAGGCCCTTTTAAAGATGTCAGCAGGTCTAGTGACATAGCTAGACTCTTAACCATGTATTAGGCCAAATGGAATTAGTTCCAAAAAGTCCACATGTGCTTCAATCATTTACAAGTCTTCTAAAAGCAGCTTCTTAGCATTCTCCATATGGATGATTCTATTTTAGCAATCTAATGAGATATTTTGAGAAATGATTATTTTTATATTAATTATCAGTTATGGAATTGGGATTTAGGTTTTCCCTTTCTATTATTTCCTTATTTAGGGATCTCGGCTTTTGTAGATGGTCATTGTCAGTTTCTGAGGGATATTGCTAATAGAAGAGATTGCCCAAATAAGAGTACATGCTTCTTGTTCCTGGGCAGAACACCACTCAACTAAAAGACTTTATTTCTGTTTAAAGTGTAAACAAAATCCAGTTTAGGGGAGTTTTTGCCTCCAGGAAACAAGTCCCATGTCTTTGGACACCTCTATTAGAATTTAGGATGACACAGTTTACTAAGGAAAAAAATATCCAGCGGTTTGGATAGACAGATTCTTTTTCCAGATTGCTGGAGGTAGCTGAGTCCCAAGATCAAGTCACATTCTGAGGAGCAGCTGAAGACTTTTAGTTCACCTCCTCATTCATATGTATCTACCCCCCTCACTAATTATTCATCAATCAGGGTTGTTTTTCATTTGTCAAGGAGCTTGACAAGGGTATTTAAGTATTCAGGGATCTTTATAGTTTTGTCTTTGGTTCCTGAAAAAGACCACCAACTATCAATCTATTGTATTTGCTAGCCTACTGATTATTAATTACCCAGAAACTCCATCTATTATGCCACAGATCTCTTTTATTGTCCTGACTCAGTTTCCCTAAATTGTCCTGGCTCTGTTTCCCTTATTGTTCTGCCTCAATTTATAATTGTTCTGCTCAATTCTGCAAAACCAACCCTCCCTCTTAATCAGAATATTTGGTAAAATCAAGATCTTATATTTTAGAATATCAGAAACAGTCTTATCAAGATGCCCCTCCCCATCTCTGGGGTTCCTCCCTCCATTATGTCATCTCATCTCGGGTGACTTACCCCACCCTGTCAGCATCTAGTTCCTGCTCTCAGCACCTTGAATCTGCCCCTACCTCAGTCTACCTCCTGAGTCTGAGCCATGTGTATATATGTCATTGAGAACTCACATTGTTTGCTGGATTCTTAGAGAAGATAGTCTCATTCAGTCCTGGGACCAAACCATGGATCCATTTGGTCCCAGTAAATCTCTCCCTTTCAAATAAAATATTAAATACTCTCTAATCTCTATCTTGCTTCAGTTTCTTTAGCATTACACATCTCTTGGGCTTTTCATCCAAAACAATATGCACATGCTCCCGATTCCTATGGCATGAGACAATAAACCCTATTATATAAGAAAAAGTAAATGTTCAGAGTTTAATTATGTGGAATAATTGATGTCTTCCCTGGAAAAGGATTAAAGTTGCTGACGCCTGTACTAGATCTTAATTCATGCTTTCTTCCTTTCCTGAAGTGACCTGATTTTTTCTTATTTAGTATTGTTTTAAATATTTCTTCTTGTAAAGTTCCTTCTGGCTTATTTTGTGGTTGTGAATTACTTTTAATTTGTAAGATTAAGCTTAAGTTATTCAAGTTTGTTCACAACTCGGTACTAAAATAGACTGTTAAGTGTCTACTTCAGGGAAAAAAATCAACTCACAAGTAATATTAGTTATATAGATGATGATAATGTCATAATTATTACATTATAATATACATTATTAATTACATTATAATATTACATTACAATATTATACAATATAGTATTATGATATAATGTTTAGCAAAATATTTTGGAGATATCCTGTTTCCCAAAGCTAAGGCCCAGCAAACAGGCTATGTTCTGAGTTTGGCATAACAATAATTCTTTGCACTCAGGATGATATTACCCTCTGGCAAAGTGTATTGCTTGGACCAGCACCAAGTGGTCACTGAGGGATTTATTTAGCTCCTCCTATTTTCCAGGGCCATCCATCACTCTGCACTTCTGTTCCTATCACAGAATTCTCATTCTGTATCTCATAGGGTGGCCATGACTCCCAAAACTTGAGACATACTGTTCCCTTGGGTTGAAAGAACACCTGTGTTGTCTCAAGAAATGCTAATCATGAGAACTATCCTAAAATCTAAGAACAATTGTGTTATGAGCCAATCCCTTTTATGTATATAAGTAGTCCCACAACCAGCAGTGTTAATCCCTCTTTCTTAAAGGGGGAGGCTTCTATTTGTAGGGGTTGTTTTCCTCCTTGAAATTAATTAAACTTCTGCTTGTGTCCTGACTCCTTTTCCTAGCTTGCTTTGTTTCAGCTTCAGCCATCCATGGATTAACCCAGCTTACATATTATATACATATTATATAGCAATATAATATTATATAATAGTTACTGAGATAATATTAGCAAACACACATAGATTTTATTATTTACAATGAAATTACTAAATTAATAACTGTATTGTTTCTTTTGCACCTCCCCATGCATATAGTACAATATTTTGAATAATATAGCAGCTACTATGTACCAGGCACTGTGTTAAGGTCTGGGGATACAAAGAAAGACTTATGTAAGATAGTACCTCTTCTCCAGGAGCTCACAATCTAATAGGAGAAGATAACACATAAAAAGAAGATGAGAAGAGGAAAAAGTTAGAGCTGATGTTAGTCCTTTGAAAACTGTAAAACCCATTAAAAGAGTAAAGTACTATTATCATAATATTCATGACCAGTGCAAGCAAGACACAATTTATGAACTGAGTGGGAGTCTAAGTGGAGTTAAGTTATAATAGTAATATTATCAGCATAATGGTAGCATTATGAAGGCGTGTGTAGGATACAATTATAATTTCTTTTTAATTGCTTAAACAATGTCATGAGCCTTTTAGCAAGGGGGTGTTTACCAAATAAAAAAATCTGTATATTAGTGATATTTGGAGCTATTTTTAGGGAGGGGTTCATTGAGAAAAGCAATGCTTCTTCTTTGGGCCAAAATACAACTATTTATGTGTAACCTTTTTGAATCTGAAAATGCTACATAAGCATGAACTATTATTGGTTCAGTGTGTCTGGGATCTTATCCATATGGGTGTTATATCCATCAGTGGAGACTATTTTCCAGGCTTTCTCATTCTTTTTGACCTTTGTAAATGTCCTAGTCCTTTCTAGCTTTATATCAGACTGGAAAGATTGATATATTTATGGCAACACATTTTGTGGTGGCCAAAAATTAGAAACAAAATGGATGTTCATCAATTGGGCAACAATGGAACAAATTATGTTATATAAAGGCAATAGGATTTTATTGCACCACATGGTAAATATGACAGATTTCACAAAAATATGAAAAGACATATAATAATAATAAATATTTCCTGGACAAGAGAGATTTTTTTCACTTTTCAATTTGTAAACCTTTTCCTAGCACAGTGCCTGCACATAATGGGACAGTAGGGACTAGACCTGTGATTTTTTTGTATAGAGATTTCTTTATGTGAGTACTCCCTCTATCAGCAGGTACCTTATCTATTATTCATTATAGTTTTTGTTGTTGTTGTTTTATTCATTATAGTTTTAAAGAATTGTCTAGAGAAGAATTTGTCCAGGGTAACATAGAATGTATCAGGAGCAGGTATGTGCTAGTCATCTCAAATGACACCCAAGGGTTGATTATTAAATTTTCAATGAGAACATTTATATCTCAGAAATCAGCAAACACTACAAATATTGATTTATTGTACTGATTGTATTGTATTGTTGATAGTCTAGACT
This sequence comes from Antechinus flavipes, assembly GCF_016432865.1. Lineage (NCBI taxonomy): Eukaryota > Metazoa > Chordata > Mammalia > Dasyuromorphia > Dasyuridae > Antechinus > Antechinus flavipes. The sequence continues at coordinate 55,471,067 of NC_067401.1, forward strand.
TGAGATGGAGGAAATGTTAATAATGCAGGTTAAACTTAAAAATATTTTTTAAGAAAAGCTGGTTGATAAATATTGACCAGTTCACTATTGACAGGGCAAGCTTTGAACACAGGTCTTTCTTCCTGGCTCTTTCTGGTGCATAAAAAACTATTGGATAAGTGATCGGTATACAAACTCGTGAAACCTTTATGGGACACCCAGACAATCAATACGTGAGCTGGACTTCATAGGATGGGCAGAAGAGACAGCCTGTGGAACATCCACCCCCCAGCCTGGGAGAAGTTCAAATTGCATATTGCCCCCAAAGAAGCAAGTGACTTCACTACTTAAGGCTTCCCACATAATGACACTCTAGGGCATCCCCGGGGTCAGGAGAATGGGAGGGCTGAGAGTCTCTTTCCCCTCCCCCTCCTCCCAATCTCCTTCTTCTCCCTAGACTTCTCCTCCCAGCTCCACCCTTCTCCCCCCGCCCCTCCCTTCTCCCCCTCCTCCCTCTCCCCCGCCCCTCCCTTCTTCTCCCGTCTCCTTCTCTTCTCCCTAGCAGGATTCCAGTCTCTGCCTTCGGCTCAGGCAGAGGCCTGGCCGCCCGGATTGGCGGGGTCCTGACGAGGCTCAAGGGGGCGCCGTGATTGGCTGGAGTTCTTTGGCTCGAGCCCCACTTGACAACTGCAGTCAGGGAGAGGCTGTGCGGGAGCCGCCGCCGCGGGGCCGGGGGAGGGACCGCCTGCCTGCCTGCCTGACCAAACGACTGAGGCACTGACGGACAGACCTCTGTCGCCAGCAATCCTTAGCAGTGCCCTCGGGCCTGGCTTTCTCCTCTGTCGCATCTCTGGCTTCCCGCCGGAGCCCCCAGGTGAGTGACCCCTGGGGAGGGAAGAAGGTAGACGAGGCGGGGGCGGGGCCGAGCCGGGCCGAGCGTCCGCATCTGGTTCCCTTGGTCACCACCTGTCAGAGGGCCCGGTGCCTGGGGCGGGATGGGGTGGGGGGGGACGCCTGGGAGCCTCCCAGTGCGGGGGAGGGGGATTGGGGAGGGCGTGGGCCTCCCCCCCATCGCACCTGGACCTAGGTGCCCTCCAGCAAGGGTCGGGGCGGGGATCACGCTAAACCGGAGGTTGGACCGAGGAGCGTATGCTTCCCCTTGATTTTCCTGCCACGGCCCCCCAGCATCACCCAGAGATGATGCGCCCTGCCGGGTGGTGTCACGGCTCTGAGTGGCCCTGGAGCGCTTCGACTCTGCGCCTCTTATGTAAGGGGGGGGCGTGGTATTGTTGGCCACAGGGTTGTGGGAGGGGGCACTGCGTGGAAAGGAAGGTCGCGGGTGCGAGTGGGGAGAGTTGGGGGAGAGCTGCTCCCAGCATTCGGAAAAGGCTGGAACGGGAGGGGCCGGGCCCTGCCCAAAGAGGGCTGCCAGCACGGACTCCCTCTTCCTCGGTTTTATTTGGGGGGTGGATTAATTTGACCAAATGATTCTCCTTAACCTCCCAAACGAAGCAATACTAATCTGTCATCCTGACTGAAGGAGTTTTCTGAGCAACTTGGTTCCCCTTCCTGCATGAAAGGAGTCTTTGTTCCATCCCGATTCGTAGATTATGATCCTAACACTTATGTACCCTCTTTCCCTTCCTTTGTTGTGATTTAATAGAATGTTTCATAATGTTGATAGCAGGAAAGTGAATCTCTGGGTTTTTAATTTATTACAAATGTTTTTTCATTGCAAAGGATTTTCATTGCTATTACATTTTTTTTTTTTTGTCTCTAGTGTCACGTGTAAGTAGCGACTCGCTTCCCCCCCCCCCCCCCCCTTAAACTAGAAAGGAGAATAAACAAATAGGGTTCTCTGTTAAAATCATGTACTCGTCACTTTTGGAAATTATAGTGATAAATAATTTTATTTAGGGAAAGTAGTTTAATTTTAAGGTGATGTGAAACTATTGTGTTCTATTATATTTAAGTGACTCCAGTAATTTTATATTTGCTTTTTTTTAGAGATGTTAAATTAGTCACAGTCACTCTATCCTTTTATTCTTTTTTGCTTCCAAATAAAGACAGTAAAAAAGGGATTTAAACAAATGACATAAGCTAAAAGAAGAAGGAATCATTCATATTCTTGTTGTGTGACAACTATTTAAACCTTGCCTTCCTTATTCTGTCTGTAAAATAAGGCTTTTCAGCTACCTACCAAATGCACAGGATATCAATATTTTAATACAAGGTATGACTCCATTTGAGAGTCTTTAAAAAAATGCTAACATGCTGAGAATTCGTGTCTAGATCACCAGTTCTAGTGCATTGTAAGATCACCTGAGTTGAAATCTTATTCTGCTGTTTACTGGACCTTACTTAAGTGCATTTCTTTATAAATGAGGAAAATACCTATTATTTTAGTCACAGGAATATTAGTTAAATGATACTTGTGACATGTTGAAAACAAAGTGCTGTCAACTCATAATTGTCCACACTAATAGAGGGGAACATTGGCAGGGATAATTAATGCATAATTCACTCTTTTGGTTGGGATCAAGGACATGTTACTCACATGGTAGAAACTATTAGGGAATTAAGAGACTTGTTGGCAGTGCAGAATTGTATCCCAGAACAAGCTTGGACATGCTAGAGTTTGGTAATAGGGAATCTTAATGTGAGGTGTTTACCACCTGGCAGAGGTCTTTGATTTCCTAATGTTACATGGTCATTCTCAGTAACTCCGTCAAGATTGCTTCCTTACTATATGGCCTCAATTTACCTGCAGGCATATGACATCAGGGATAAGCTTCCAAGAATTTAAATTTGTCTGTTGGGTTCTCTGATAATCTTGGGTGGAATCTCTCTACTAACTTCAAATGATCTCTCAATTGTCAAATTTGGTGGCCTTTTCTGAACTCTGGTATTTGACACTTTAACCACTCTCTTCTCTAGACTTTTTTTTTTTTTTTTTTTGACACTGTTCTCTCTTTTTTTTCCTCCTACCTATCTGACTGTTTATTTTCAGTCTGTTGTACTGGATCATCATTCATATCATTCTCTTACCTATGGGTATTTTTAAGACTCTGCCCCAGACCTCTTCTCTCTAGTCCCTCTTAGTGACATTATCAGCTTCCATTTGCAAATGTCTCCCAGATCTTTATATCCAGTCCTTGTTGCTTTATTGAGTTCTGGTATTATATCACCAGCTGCTCTTCAAACTGAATTCATACTGTTGGCATCTTAAACTTATTGTGAATAAAGTGGAAATCATCTGTCCATATGTATATGGACATATATGTATGTCTATAATATACTCCTCTTCAGGAGTTTTTTGTTGTTGTGGTTAAAGATACTACCATTCTTATAATCACCCACATTTGAAACCTTGGTGTCATCCTCTATTCTGTCCTCTCTTTCATGATATCATGTATCCAGTAGATTGCCCAATCTTTTTGCTTCTATATATAACTCAGTATCTCTTCCTCTCTTTCCATTCACATAGCCACTTTAGTTTATGCCCTTATCACTTCTTCCCTCAGTATTACTGCAATCACCTCCTAATTGGTTTTCTTTTCTTTTCTTTTTGCTGAGGCAATTGGGGTTAAATGACTTGCCCAGGGTTGTTCACACAGCTGGGAAGTGTTAAGTATCTGAGACTAGATTTGAACTCAGGTCCTCCTGACTTCAGGACTCTACATTACAAATTACAAATGCTTATGGTAGGCATGCTTGATATGCTGTAGAAGTTTTGTTTCAAATTCTTATAAATTTGTTTTAAATATTTTGTATTTTATTACATTAAATATGTACCTATGAAAGCTCTATGCACTGCACTACCTAGCTGTCCTGCTTCTAATTGGTTTTCTTGTATTAAGAATCTCCTCACTCCAATCTGTTTGGCACACAAAGAACATTGTGATTTTCCTAAAGCACAGATTTTGATCATGCCACTCTCCTATTTAAACTTTTCTTATTTCCTCTGGGATCAAAAAGAAAGTCTTCTCTTTGGTATTTAATGATCTTCACAACCTGTAATCATCTTATTTTTTTCAATATTATCACATATGACTCCCCTTCTGCGATTGTTTCTTACACATCATACTCCATCTCCCTTCTCTATGTCTTTACCTCTTGCCTAGAAAGTATTCCCTCTTCATCTGTTAAGAATTCCTAGTTTTCTCAGACACTTAACACTTCCTAGTTGTGTGATCCTGGACAAGTCACTTAACCCTAATTGCCTCAGCAAAAAAAAAAAAAAATAGAAAAGCTAGTTTCCCTTAAAGTTCAACTCACATTATACATGAAGCCTTTCCTAAAATCACAGCTGCTATTTTCTGCTCTTCCTCCAAATTACCTTGTATTTATTTAGTAAATGCACACACATAGATTCACATCTATTTTGTTTCGATAGAATGTAAACTCCTTAGAGACTTAACATCTATTTGACTGTTTCCTTTGTATCTTCAATACCAGATATAGTAAGTGCTTAATAATTGTTTGTTGATTGATTTTTTTAAAAAAGTCTTCCATAAGTGTCTTTTTTCTATAATCTTCTCATGTAGTTTAAAACTTTTTAATATCTTGGACTATGTGAAATAAGTGGCTCGTCACCTTAGTGAAGGAAAACAAGTTTCATTGTATTTTATGCCAGAACTTGGTATTTAGTTTTGTATCAGTGAAAGGTTATAGATAGATTTTATTTGATTTGGGATTAAAAAAACAATTTGGATAATAAGTGGGTATTTCCTAACTCTTTTCATTTGAGGAAAATGAAAGATTTTATTTAAAATTGCTACTATCAGAAAATGCATGCTTTATTTATTTAAAAACAATATTTTCCCATGGACAAATTTAATTGTTACCGACAGGGACTCTATTTTGTGACACTTGTTGACATGATGAAAAAGAAAATGGAATTTTGAGGAAAATGTTCACCTACTAAAAATAAGTTTTCTGAATATGACATTACAAATGCTTATGGTAGACATGCTTGATATGCTGTAGAAGTTTTGTTTCAAATTCTTATAAATTTGTTTTAAATATTTTGTATTTTATTACATTAAATATGTACCTTTGAAAATAACATTGGATAGGGTTTTTATTTCCCTATTTTAAATAAACTAAGATTTTAAAATAATGTTGTGAAAATATTTCACTGAATAACTTATAAAGCATCTTTTTTTTTTTTTAATGGATTTGTGAATTTTCATTGGTGTAGAAACTATCCTCTACCAATGCACATCAGCATCTATTAAGCAGTTTGGAGATTTAGAAAATTATGTGTAGCACTGAGAGATAAAGTGACTTATTAAGGGTCATTGTTAAGGAAGTTTGTGTAAGAAATTGAATTTGTACCCAGAACTTTCTGATTTCAGGACTGTTTGTCTATCTGTCATTTCTCAGTATGATCTTAAACAGTAGCAATAACTTAATAAAAATATAGGAATTTATAGCATTTTTATTTAGCTCAATTCTGATCAAAATCACACCTGGAATGTTATATTCCATTTTGGTTGCCCCAGTCTAAGAGTGATATTGACAGTTAAAGTCTGCCTATGAGATGGTGAAGGCATCATAGAGTGTTGACATTATTGTTGAGTTGTGTCTGGCTCTTCCTGACCCCATTCAGAATTTTCTTGACAAAAACACTGGAGTAGGTTTGCCATTTCTTTCTCCAGCTTATTTTATGGATGGGGAAACAAGGCAAACAAGGTTAAATGACTTGCCCAGGATCTCACAGCTAGTGAGTGTCTGAGGCTGAATTTGAACTCAGGTCTTCCTAACTCTAGATCCAGTGTTCTGTCTACTGAGCCATCTTCACAATTTTCATTCAGTTGTTTTCAGTCACGTCTGACTTTTTGACCCCTTTTGGCATTTTCTTGGCAGAAATACTCTAGGGTTTTGCTGTTTCCTTCTAGCACATTTTACAGATGAAAAAACTGAGACAAACAGGAGTAAGTGACTTATTCAGGATAAGATAACTAGTAAGTGTCTGAAGTCAGATTTGAACTGAGGGCTTTTCCTAACGATTAAATTTGTCCAGTGATAGAATGGGCTTTGTCCATAAGAAGTGAGCTCCTTGTCATCATTGAAAGTCTCCAAGGTTTCTAGGGAACCATTTGTCAGAGATGCTGTAGAATCCATTACACTTTGGAAAGCTGGACTATAAAGGCTTTTCTAACTACAATTTATAATGAACTTGTATGTATACATATAATATACATGTGTTCATGTAATTAGTAAACATGAAATTAGCATATGTCTTTGTCTACATTATCTATTTACAGAAATATGTAGATAGATTGTACTGTTTGCTAATAGTAAATTCTAGAATAAAAAACTTAATGGAGGCAGCTAAGTGGCTCAATGGATCCAGTGTTGGCCTGCAGTCAGGAAGACTGGAGTTCAAATCCTGCCTCAGATACTCACTAGCTTTGTGACCCTTAGCAGGTCACTTAGCCTTGGTTGCCTTATTCTGGTGGACATAGAAATAGAAAACTGTTTTGGTACCTTTGCCAAGAAAACCCCCATAGAGGGGTCACAAAAAATCAGCATGGTATGGATGAATAACAACAAAAAAACCATTATGGCTAATTTCACAATATCTACTCCAAGGAGTAGTGTACGTAGTTAGTTGGCTTCTGAATCTGGAAAACTTGAGCTCAGTCAAGTACTATATCTTCCATATATTGGCAGGACCCGAGGCAAGTCACTTTCTGTGCCCCAGTAAGTCTAGTTTAGCAGGTGTAGCTGCATGATTGCATTGGTAGAATTCACTATTCCTTTTCACAGGCTGGAAAGTGGAGGCATTGAATATAGACAGCTTTTTCCTAGGAATATGACTGTGAAAAAAAGGAGAGATATTGGATATTATGCTTGGGAGGGTAGAAAGGTAAATGAAGATTTTTTTTTTTTTTAAGCTAGGAAAGAGGTAATAGATACTGAAAGGTTGAAGATGAAAGAGAGGGAAGAGATGAACTCTAGGAAAAAGTTTAACTTTTTTTTGTGTCGCAGACCTCTTTGGTAATTGGGCAAAGCCTATGAATCACATTTTAGAATAAATACAAAAAGTAAAATACATAAGTTTTCAAAGGGAACCCACCAAATTGAAATAAAGTTATAATTTTTTTTTCCATTCAAGTGTATAGATCTGACATAGATCTCTTGTGTATCTGTGATCCCAGGTAAAGAATTCCTGCTTTTGGAGGAGAAAAGAAGGGGCATGTAATATTCAAGTAGAGGGCTTAGCTTGTCTCATTCCTATTTTTTCTTACACCTCTCTCCCATCAAACTCTTTTCATCCTCCAAAGTGAAAAAATATTAATATTAAACCTACATAATGGAAAGCATTTTTGAAAAAATGAAAGCCACATTTGGCCATCTTTGAAAAGTCTCACAACCTAATGTATTTTTGTATAATAATAGATAGCAAAAATACATGATTTTCAGTAGGAATACAAGTATATAAAATAAACACAAGTTTTATGTTTTGACAATGCAGTATGAATTAAATCATGATTAAAATGTCATAATTAGTATACATTTTATTCAAAATACAGATATTGAAACTTTTTTAGATTTCTTAGTCAAATATTCCTATATGTTTAAGATAGGTTTAGTATCTAAATTATTATAAATTACATATCTTTGTAATTTATAATAATTTAGATACTAAACCTATCTTAACCTGTTTTGAATTTTTTTTGTTATCATTTTGTATAGATACACACCCATACTTTTTACACTCAAAAGTAAAAATCATAATAATCCTTTGATTTCTTATTTTTTTCTTTTCTAAAATTTTCTCTGGAGTAAATTTAGATTTTTAGGAATCACAGTTTTGAGAATTAAGAACGCTAGGGAATTTAATGTTAGGCATTAATTTTAGAGACAGTTTCTCACAAAGGGAAACTAGAACTTTGGTTTCTAGTTCATTGCTTTGTTGATGAATCCTTTGTTCCTCTGGAAAAATGTAACAATCTAGTCAGCTTGATGATGCAGATTTTTAAATTACTAGTAGGGCAGATTGTGGTTTGACAATTTTTGGGTAAACATTTTTTGCTATTTCTCTCATGGATGTGATCTGATTTTAAATGAATGAGTATAGAAGATAAAGATTGCATAAAAATATAACAGCTAGAGGAAAGAAGAAGAGATTTCTGTGTCTCTATTCAAACCTTCATCCTTAGGGACTGGTGATCAACATCAATTACATTTTACTGTGATCAATTTTTGGATAGTGGGTTGGAGGGGAGATTGTAATTAGACATTCAGAGAATTCCATTGTCATATTTGGTTAGCATTTTCTTAATGCTTAAAAAAAATTAAGATAACTTTCCTTTTCTCAAACTTTAATTTATTTTGAAATATCAGATTTATTTAAATTGTCTTGTTTTTGTGTCGCAATATTCAAGGATCATCTTGCTTTTAAAGATAATGCTATTATTAGATTTCTGAAATAGATTGTTTTTAAGATTTTCAAGATCTGATTCTTTAATTTTTGCATTTGAACTGTTTTGTTTTTTTTTTTTTTGAAGTCTTAAAATAGATAAATATTTTATGGTTTACCTAAAGAGTTAAACTTCTGGGAATAATAAGTTATACCGATTGAGGATTTCATGGTATTTTCATGACAACATGTTTTTATAGGTTTTTATTAATTAATAGAAGCATCTTAAAATACTTCTATAAATATATATCTTGAAGAATAAATCAATATCTAGATCACATATGAGGATAATTATTAGAACTTCTAGCAAAATAAAAATGTATAGTTTGGGATATGAATATTTTAAACACATATAATTTTTTCTTCAACAATCTGCCAAAGTCAGTGGAAGAAATAAAGTTTAAGTGAGAATTGAAAGTATTGTAGAATCTAAAAATTGGAAGAAATTTCCTAGTTGCAAGAATTGTCAATAATTGAATCTTAGAAGAGAGAGAGTTACAAGTATAGAGAAAGGCAGGTGTAAAGACATCAAGATAGAAGAGTACAGGATGAGACAGGAATGGCTATAGCAATATTTTTGAGTGCTCAATCGTCAGTACCATGAAATAATGCTGGAGAGAAATTATAGCCCAATTATGAAGGACTTTGATTGCTATGCCAGAGAATTATGCATCCTTTGGTGGGCAGTGGGGAGTATCAGAAGATAATATCATCAGATCTGTATTTCTTTACTGTTTAGATGGATCTGTGATATCTGAAATATGGGAACTCCTTTTGATGATGTATGTATTAAATCAGTTTTATCTGCTTATCCCATGTACCTCTCGTTCATAGCCTTCTAGTAAATCTGTTCCAGGGGATCTGCCTAACATATAACGTAAGAGGATCCTTTCTCTAGTTCTCTTGATATTGCAATTGCCAGCCCTGTTTGTAGTGGCCAGAAACTGGAAAATGAATGGATGCCCATCAATTGGAGAATGGCTGGGTAAATTGTGGTATATGAATGTTATGGAATATTATTGTTCTGTAAGAAATGACCAGCAGGATGAATACAGAGAGGACTGGCGAGACTTACATGAACTGATGCTAAGTGAAATGAGCAGAACCAGGAGATCATTATACACTTCGACAACGATATTGTATGAGGACATATTTTGATGGAAGTGGATTTCTTTGACAAAGAGACCTGAGTTTCAATTGATAAATGACGGACAAAAGCAGCTACACCCAAAGAAAGAACACTGGGAAACGAATGTGAACTATCTGCATTTTTGTTTTTCTTCCCGGGTTATTTATACCTTCTGAATCCAATTCTCCCTATGCAACAAGAGAACTGTTCGGTTCTGCAAACATATATTGTATCTAGGATATACTGCAACATATCCAACATATAAAGGACTGCTTGCCATCTAGGGAAGGGGGTGGAGGGAGGGAGGGGAAAAAAAATCGGAACAGAAACGAGTGTCAATATAAAGTAATTATTAAATAAAAAATTAAAAAATAAAATTAAAAAAAAAAGATATTGCAATTGCCAAACCAATCAACTACCATAAATTAATTTCTTAACAAAATATTTTTTTGGGGGGGGAGGAAGAAAAGATCAAGAACCTCAAAGGAAGTATTGAGAAAAGTGGGAAGGAATAATAAAATCTTACCAAAATCAGATCTAAAACTAAAATAGCAAAGCAATGATCATCAGAACTGTTTATGCAACATAGAGAAGCAAACAAACTTCTCTTCATAAGTACAAAGATCCTAGCAAAGGGGTACTGATTCTGTGACAGAAGATTGCTAGGACAACTGGAAAACAGTTTGAGAGAAAATAGGGATAGACCAACATTACACATTATATAAGACAGGCTCCCAAAGAAGACATAGCTTAGATAGAAAAAGAAATTACCTTTCAGATCTATGGAACAATAGTGTTAAAATTAGAATTATTTTCTCCAATAAAGGTCTTATCCAGGATATTAAATAATTGATTAAAATTTTTGAGAAAAAGATCTCTTCTTCAGTGGATAAATAGGCAAAAGATATGAACAGGCATGTGGTCTCAAAGTAAGAAATCCAAGCTATCAATAATCATAAGAAAAAATGCTTTAATACTTAGAAAAATACAAATTAAAACAATTCTGAAGTTCCATGTCATACCAATTAAATTGGCAAAAATGGAAAACTACTAAATAGTGGAAAAGTTTTGAGAGGAATAGAATGGCATATTATCGTTCCATAAGAAATCACTTAAGGGATGATAGTTTCAGAGAAACCTGAAAAAAATTTTGTGAACTAAAACAGAATAGAACCAGAAAATAATTTATTCAGTAAAAATGTTGTAAAGAAAAGTCACCATTAAAACACTTAAAAGAGTACTCTGATGAATGTACTACTGTGATTCTGGATCATTAAATGTAGATGTAGCCTGCTACTTAACATTAGGGAGATGATGAATTAAAGGTACAGAATAAAACACAGGTTTTGGACATATACAGTGTGGGAATTTGTTTTGTTTGATTCTGATGTATATTTATTACAAAAGTTTTTTCTTTTTTCTTTTTTTCCCTCCCAGTTAGAGGGAAGGGAATAGTAATTAGAGTTGCCAAAAAAGGAAAAAAAGGAAAAAAGAAGAAGAGGGCTATTGAAGCATTTTAAAATTTTTATAAAAATGTGTTATTTGTTAACATTCATTTACAGTTTTATTTGAGCTTTATATTGTTTCTCTTTCTAGTCTCTCCCTCCCTCATTGAGAAGACAAGAAATATGATATCAGATAGTGAAGTTGTGCTAAATACATTTCCTTATTAGTCATGTTGTTTTAAAAAAAAAAAAAAGGCTAAAAGAATAAAGTTTAAAAATTAAGCTTTTTGAAGCTTTTTAAAAGAATGCATGGGAAAGAATAGAGTGTCAGAAGGAAATACACATAAGCAGACAACTTTGAAAGCCACAGGTTAAATTCATCATTTACTTACAAGAAATAGTAAGTTGTTCATTGAGATTCACAGTTTCATACATAATCCTCTTTCTATTCCAATTTATATTTAGAAATATTCATTTTTAGGATATCACATGGTCTTTTTTCCCCCAGACATACATTTTTCTGATACATATTTCTTTATACTGTTTCTCCTGCATGGCTTTTTGTTTATTGAGTTGTAGCCTGTTCGTGCTCACATTCTACCTTTCTAAAAGTTACTCTTTGTTGTTCAGTCATTTTTCAGTTGTGTCTCTTTGTGACTCCATTTGGGATTTTCTTGATAAAAATACTGTAGTGATTTGCTCTTTTTATAGATGAGGAAATTTAGGCAAGCAGAATTAAGTGATTGCTCAGGATCGCGTAGTTAGTATTTGAGATCAGATTTGATGAGTCTTCCTAACAGCAGGCCAACTGTCTTCACTATGCCATCTAGCACTCTCTATTCCCCTTTGAGTGAAATTCAAATTAATTTTTTTGGGGGGAAACTGTTATATTTTATTAATTGATGATAATAAATATCACCAGGAGAATATTGCTATTAAAAGGATGGGCAATTCTTTCAAGGAAAAACCTGGTAATTAAAAACATTGATTAAATTTCTCAAGGTTAATCTAGTTTGCTTTCCCCTCTTTGGTCAGTTCTGGACCCAATTTATTGTCCATTTGCAGCATCTTTCCAAGATAAATATGCTGTCAATTAGGAGACACAGTGGATATATTATTGGAATGGAATCAGGCTGACCTGAATTGAAATCTGACTTTAGGCACTTAATTGATGTAATTACCCTGGGAAAGTCATTTAACCTTTCAACCTCAGTTTCCTTATATGTTAAATGGGAGTAATATTAAGCACCTACCTCTTAAGATTGTTGTGAGATAAAAGGAGTTAATATTTTAAAGCACTTTGTCAACCTTAAGTGGTGTATAAATGCTAGCTGTTATCATTATTACTACTACTACCAGTGGACCAATTTTGCAGGTTATCTTGTTAACTGCATATTATAGCCTGAATGATAGGTAACTTCATTCATTTGTTTTCTCTTTCTCTTTTCCTAATAAATAGTTTCCTATGAATAGTTGTAATTTTTGAAACAAAGATTAAACTCATGTATTAGGAAATTACTATGTGAAGGATAAATTGGATAAGGAGTGGCTGAACATGAGGAAACATTTAGGAGACTGTTACTGTGTCAGGTGAAAAGTTGGTAAGGGCCTGAATTAGTGTTCGGACAATGGAAATAGAAAGGAGGGGACTAACAGGAAGAGATTGTAAAGGTTGAGTCAGTAGAAAGAAGGAAGCATCTGAGTGACTGAAAGAATGGTGGTACCATCATAAAAAAACAGGAAAGTTGGGAGGAATGAGTTTGGTTAAAAAAGAAAAAGAACTAAGTTTTAGACATATTGAGTTTGATATAATGGTAGAGTTTCAAAGTGAAGGTGTTCATCAGGGACTGGAAATGGAGGACTGGAAATCAGAGAAAATGAAAACTAAATAGAGAAAATTGGAAGTCATCCATATAAAGCTGATATTTGAAATCACTGAAATAAATGAGATTGCCAAGAAGAGTACAAGACCTAAAAGAGGGCCCATTACAGAGTCCTGGGATACCCTTAAAGGTCAAGTAAAGGAGACTTGGATTTCTTAGACAGGTGGTTAGTGAACCAAGAGAAATGAGAATAGGCAGATGAGAGAGATTACAGAAAGAGAATCAGATTGGTGACTAATTGCTTGAATATTGAAGATGAGAGAAGTCAAAGATACACTGAGGTTATAAAATCCCATTGACACACTACTCAGAAACAGAAGATGAATAGATGATGAGTTTCATAGAGATATTCAATGGGCTTTTGGAAATGTGAATTTGGAGTTCAGAAGAAAAATAATGTCAGAGAAAAGGATTTGAAAATCATTTGTATAAAAGTGATAATTGAGACTGGTTTTAGATGTTATCATCAAGGTCGGTCATATTGAGAAAATAGAGAATGCTGGCTCCAGAGTCTTGGGAAGTATATTTATCAAGAGGATGGTAAGAGGGGATAATAGAGAGTAAGAGAAAGAACAATCTAAGAAAAGCCATAATAGAAAAGCATAAAGAAAAGCATGGTAGGAGATTTTATTAATAAGTTTAATTTCATTTAATCTCTCTCCAGACATTTTCTTCAAATTAGAATTTTCAGATGTTTTCATTATTTCTTTCTTCAATTGCAAGGTAGTTCACTTTTGCAAAGTTAAAGAAGAAATTTTTGGTTACGGAAAATGAATGAAGTCTGTTTTAAATACTTTTTCCATTAAGGCAATAGATATCCAAATTGCAAAAAACCTGAGTTTCAAAATTCTATTGCCCTAATTTTGGTTCATCATTCTTGTCCTCATTTTTTCCCCTAGCAAATTTGAATTTCAAATAAGTAAAATAATTTCATAATACATCTTCATTTGAAAGGAAGTGTATATTTTTGAAATCTCTTTTTTTGGAAAGAAAGTCATTGATGAACCTCTTTTTATGGATTTTCTTTACTATATATCAAATGTACATGAGCTTATTTTCATTTTATTATTGCCAAAATTATGTCTTCAAGGTAAAAAAGTATCTCCTACAAATGACTTTTCTTGTAATTTTGTTTCATAGGATAGTAAAATGGAATTGACATGTAGAATCATCTGGATTTGAATTTTGATTGATGATAATTTCACTTCCTCAGTGTTTTATCTATTTTTAAAGACTATTTTCATCCAATTCATATAATGAATTCTCCAACTAAAAGGTTTTTTTTATTATTATTATAGCTTTTTATTTATAAGATATATGCATAGGTAATTTTTCAGCCTTGACACTTGCAAATCCTTTTGTTCCAACTTTTTCCCTCCTTCCTCCCACTCCTTCCCCCAGATGGCAGATTGACCAATACATGTTAAATATGTTAAAGTATAATTTAAATACAATATATGTATACATGTCCAAACAGTTATTTTGCTGTATAAAAAGAGTTGGACTTTGAAATAGTGTACAATTAGCCTGTGAAGGAAATCAAAAATGCAAGCAGACAAAAATAGAGAGATTGGGAATTCTATGTAGCCATTCATAGTCATCTCCCAGAGTTCTTTCCCTGGGGGTAGCTAGTTCAATTCATTACTGCTCTATTGGAACTGATTTGGTTCATCTCATTGTTGAAGAGGGCCACGTCCATCAAAATTGATCATCATATAGTATTGTTGTTGAAGTATATAATGATCCTGCTCATTTCACTCAGCATCAATTCATGTGAGTCTCTCCAGGCCTTTCTGAAATCCTCCTGCTGGTCATTTCTTACAGAACATTAATATTCCATAATATTCATATACCACAATTTATTCAGCCATTCTCCAATTAATGGGCATCCACTCAGTTTCCAGTTTCTGGCCACTACAAAGAGGGCTGCCACAAACATTCTATAAGTTTTATTCTTTAAATAAAATTCCAACATATTTTGTTGTTGTTTCTTTTCTCATACTCATGTGTTTGCTGGGGAAATATTGAGTCACTGAGACTTTTCCCCTCATTTTTTTTTTTTTCCCTCCAGTGGTAGGGAGACTTACCTGCCTCAGATTTTGCTTGATAAATAAGCATTTTGTTTCCCACGTATATTTTATCCTGGCAATCTTTAGCTAATATGCTAACATAATTGATTTTAGCTAACTTTTTAGATTGGAAAATGAAACAAGTATTTTGAATGCTGATAATTTTGAAGTTTGGGGGACATTTTGAATGAAAATAATATGTACTTTACCTTTGTAGAGTAGAGAAATGTTTGGTTGTCTTTAATATCTGAATTTGTCTAAATTTTTTTTTCAGGAAATCTCAGTTTTTCTAGCCATAAATTAAAATATTACAGAATTTATTCTTTGAAGGAAGAAATCACCTGTTTTTAAGCCCTCATTTTCATCTTTTTTGCAATATTGTAATAGATTAACAGGTCTTTTTGCCAGTATTCATTTTCTTTTTTTTTGTTTGTTTGTTTTTGTTTTTATTTTTCTGAGGCAATTGGGGTTAAGTGTCTTGCCCAGAGTACACAGCTAGGAAGTGTTAAATGTTTGAGGTCACATTTGAACTCAGATCCTCCTAACTTCAGGGCTGGTGCTCTATCCACTGCACTGCTTAGCTGCCTCCAGTATTCATTTTGCACTAAAAACTGTCCATGCCAAACCCGTCTCCTTTAAAATACCCAGCAAATCAAATCACTTTTCTATGGTTCCCAGTTGCTCAAAGAATTAAATAACGTTTAAACTCTTTAGGCATTTAAGAGATATTCCACAATCTGGTACCACTCTATCTTTTCAACATTTTGACATCATTCAACTTTGTGTTCAATTCAAATGTAATTGTCTTTTGCATTCCTGCCGTTTCTATTCCATGTGCTTGGAATCTTTTATCCCCTCTCCTCCTATAGAGACACACACCAGTCTGTCTATTGGTCTCTCTTCCCCCATCACCACCCTTCTCCCCCTCTTTCTCTCTCTCTTCCCATTTCCCTGTCCCTCTTTCTCCCCTTCTTTTCCTCCTCTCTTTCCCTCTTCCTTTCTTTCCTTCTCTGTCTCTTTCCCTCTTCCCTTTTCTCTCTCCTCCCTCTCTCACAAACCCATACTGGTTGACTTCCTAGCTGTTGTTTATAGCTTAAGAATTCAAATTCTACTTTCTTCAGGAAGCTTTTCCTAACCTCTCTTCACTCTCCTTCCTTAAAACTAAGATCTTCTTGACTCAGAGACTGCTCTTTGTAATTACTCCATGTAATCTTTTCAATATATTAACACTGTATTTACCTTTTAAATGTTATGGATGGAGTCTCACTCAGCATAATAATAATAATTCTTCTTACTCCATATTAGTCACTATGTCCCCCAACACTCCAGTAATCATGTTATATTGAAGGAACCTACAGTTGGCATTGATCATGACACCATTTTTTACTGTGGGAGTCTTCTATTATAGGAAAGTAGAGATCATTGCTAATGATTAGAGAAAAAGAACTATTTGAAGCCATGTGGTCTTCAGTGATATAGAATAATTAATTGGTGACATTACAAAGAATCAAGTTACAGTGAACCTCACCAACACAGTTTAATGCCAAATATTTGATTGGTCATAGATTTAATGATGTTGTTGTACAGTCAGACATAAAATATTGACCCTTCACAATAGTGAATTATAATGGCAGGTCTAAGGTTCAAGTGGAGTACAAAAGGAAGTCCTAAAATAAAGTATCTTATAGTCTTCACTAAGATGAAAGAAATTGCTGAAGCTTATCTTAGGAAGACTAGCCCAAGTACTGTTACCACAGTACCATCCTACTTCTGTATTTCCCATCATCAAGCCACCAAAGATGCTGGAACCATTGCTGGTCTCAGGGTGCTCAGTGAGCCAATTGCTGCTGCTATTGCTTATGGCTTGGACAAAAAAGTTGGTGCCAAGAGACGTGTTGATCTTTGACTTTGGACTTAGCATTTTTGATTTCTCCATTCTCTTATGATTGAAGATAACATCTTGAAAACAAACCCATATTTGGGATACCCACTTGGATGAGAGAACACTGACAATCACCTAGTCAACAATTTCATTTCTGAATTCAAGCAAATGTACAAGGACATCAGTGAGAAAAAAGGGCTCTCTGCCAATTGTGCAGCATTGTGAATGTGCAAAATATACCTTCTTTTCCAGTAAGGCCAATATTGAGTTTGGCTCCCTTTATGAAAGAAAGTTTGACTTGTATACCTGTTACCTGTGTATGTTTTGAAGAGCTGAATTCTTGCCTCTTGTGGCACACTGGACCTTGAGGAAAAGATCCTAAGGAATGCCAAAATAGATAAATAACAGATTCATGACCTTATTTTGGTTGGTTGCTCAACTTGGATCCCCCAAATTCAGGAACTTCTGCAGGACTTCTTTAAAAGAATTCCACAAGAATATTAGTCCTGATGCGACTATTGTCTGTGATTTAACTGTCTGGATTCCCATCTTGTTTGGAGATAAACTTGAAAATGCACAATAGGTATTCAATTTTGCAATTGTTACTGTGTCTGGCAAAAAAAGAAAAGTAAAACTTAAAGAGTTCTAAGCTAATTTTTTACCAAGTATTTTATAAGTACATTAATAATGCTTTAATCTTAATTAGCTGTTTGACTTAAATAATACTTGGATAATTAAATATCTTTCAGTTATCTACTTTCATTTTAATTATAATAACAAATTATATGAAATAAAAACGTATAGCTTTATATTTATCCAGCTAGATTATATTCTTTCTAGTTTGTTAGTTAATGTAGGGATATGGTTTTTTTTCCTCTCAGGACTGCTTTATCTGGATCCTAGAAAATTTGGTATTTTTTAGTTATAATTTTCTTCTTTCTTTTTAATTAAAACTTTTTATTTCCAAAACATATGCATGGATAATTTTTCAACATTAACTCTTGCAAAACCTTTTGTTCCATCCCCCCCCTTTTTTTCCCCCCTCCCTAGATGGCAAATAATCCAATATATGTTAAATCATATCATTTTCTTTCACATAATTGCTAATTATCTACAGAACCATTGTGCTGACCTCAATTCTTTTACCCATTTATTTTAAAAAATTTTCTTTTTCTTTCTTTTTCAAAAGATATGCATAAATATTTTTCACCATTCACCTTAGCAAAACCTTGTGTTCCAAATTTTTCCCCTCCCTTCCCCTCATCCATTTCGTTAGACATATGTAATCCAATATATGTTAAACATGTGCAGTTATTCTTTATATATTTCCACAATAATACTGCACAAGAAAAAAATCAGATCAAAAAGGGAAAAAAATGAGAAGGAAAAAGTAAGCAAATAGCAACAAAAAAAGTGATGCCCACTTAATCCTCATAGTCTTCTCTGGGTGCAAATGACTTTCTCTATTACAAGTCCATTGGAACTGGCCTGAATCACTTCACTGTTGAAAAGGGCCATGTCCATCAGAATTGATCATTGTATAATTATCTTGTTGCTGTATACAATGTTCTCTTGGTTCTACTCTACTTGATACTTCACTTAGTATCAGTTCATGTAAGTCTGCCCAGGCCTTTTTGAAATCATCCTGCTGATTGTTTCTTATAGAACAATAATAATCCATAACATTCACATATCATAACTTATTCAGCCATTCTCCATCTGATGGGCATCCACTCAATTTCCAGTATCTTGCTACTACAAAAAGGGCTGCTAAAAACATTTTTGCACATGTGGGTCCTTTTCTATTTTTTATGATCTCTTTGGACTGCAGGCCTAGTAGAGACTGCTGAATCAAAGGATATGCACAGTTTGATTAACCCTTTGGGCATAGTTCCATATTGCTTTCCACAATGGTTGGATCAGTTCACAACTCTACAACAATATGTTAGTGTCCCAGTTTTCCCACATACCTTCCAACATTCATCATTATCTTTTTCTTTCATCTTAGCCAATCTGAGATATGTTGGATCTTTTCCTAAAAGGCTTTTCCACTCATTCTCTTCATTGTTTATCTTCTTATTCTGTCTGTTGTAGACTTTTATTTTCTGATTCATATCCTTAATATTTCCTTAGGCTTTCTTTTTGCCTCTGTTTTCCTCATAGGACTAAAGCTTTTTAAGTGTACACACTTTTGGGTTTCCCCTTTTAAATAGTTTTTGTGTTATTATAGCCTTCTAGATTTTTCCCTTGTCTCCCTTTTTCTGTTGTGATTCACTCTTAGAATTACCATTTCATATAGGTGATAAAGAGGATATATTGCTCAATGACAGGAATTTCCCCTGTGGTGCAGTAGATAGAGCCTATGGCCTGGAGAAATGAAGGACTGAGTTTAAAGTTGGCCTTAGTTACTAACCAACTGTGACCCTAGACAGATTGCTTTATTCCTGTCTGCTTCAGTTTCTTCAAATGAAAAAAATGGGAATAATAATAATAGCATTTACCTCTCAGAAGACCAAATAAGATATGAATTTTAAAGTACTTAGCACAGTGCCTGGCACATAAAATATGATGTTTATGCATTTCAATTGTGCTGACTTTTTGCAATCCCATTTTGGGTTTTCTTGGCAAAAATACTGGAGTGGTTTTTGCCATTTCCTTCTCTTGACAATTCATAGATGAGGAAACTGAAGTGAACAAGGTTAAGTGATTTACCCAGGGTCACACAGTTAGTAATTGTGTGAAGTCACATGTGAACTCATATCTTCCTGACTCTGGACCACATTCTCTATCTACTGTGCCACCTACCTGCTCCCAGGTGTTATACAAATGTTAGCTGCATTATTGTTGCTGCTGCTGCTGCTGTTATTATTGTTATTACTATGATGATGATGTCAATTTCTCTGATTGTACGGTTCATTATTAATCTTTGCTCTCCCTTTGTTATTTTTTTTTTTCCATTTGACTTGCCCTGGGACCATGCCTTTCTACTTTTCTGGATGTCATTTGCCCCTAAGAGCTCTGATTCCCCTTCTTCTGAGACAGGATGAGTGGTTTCTCTAAATAGTAAATATAGATTATAGATTCAATCCATTGTAAGGGTCTCTTCTCCCTTTAGAGGTTAGAGGAATTTGTCAGTGCTACTCTCTCCTATTACCTAAGCTAAACAGAATTTCCCTCTTTGTTTTTTCCTTTTGCCTCCTATACTTTGGTGGGGTGTCTTCCTACAGGAGTTAATTCTTTTCATTGTTAGCCTTTGACTTTAATAGAATGTATCACATATTCTTTTCTCCATTTCCTTCCCTTTGCATGTTTTTTCCATTCTGTAATTTAGTTTCACAAAACAGATACTGATTCACCTTGTAATGGAAGTGTTATAAACTTTAGTTCATAATATTTTTAGAAAGAAATCTCTTAATATTTCTGTGATATTATTTTATTGTTGTTCTTGGTTGTTTTATTTATTTACTTTGTTGTCCAGGGTGTTTGAAAAGCAAATGATTTGTTCAGGTCTTATTTTCTTTTTTAAGAATTCTTCAACATCTTTTTTTCATTTAGGTTTAGGTTTAGTTACATCATTTTCTCCTGTGTTTTCTAGTGGATACAGAATAGTCTTGTGTCATCAGATTTCCCTTATTTTTCCTGGTTGCTTGCAGAATTTGTCTTTTGCTATTGGAATTAATAAATTTAATCACTTTTTGAAGTTTAACAGTTTTTTGTCTTTCCCACTTTTTAAACAGACGCAATCTGTGACACTTTCAAAAGTTCTGGAAGTTCTCTTGTATTATTTCTTGCATTATACTTTTAGGGTTTTTGGCTTATGATATTCTGAGAAGTCTATAATCCTTAAGTTTACTTTATCCTGTTTTGGAGAGCATTGTGTTTTGTTCCTATGGAGAGCATGTTTTCTTTTAATGTTAGTTTTCTGCTTCTGTTTTTCTAGTTTGGCCTTCACTGCAGTGCATTTACATTTTGGTTTTCTTTTGTTGCTGAAATTTGCCTTGTGGATTCAAGTATTTTTGGTGTGCCAATTATTTTTGCTTTGTATGACAAAAATTATTGCTTTCACAATTCTTATTTCTATTTTAAATTATTGAGGAATGTTATCCTGTGGTTCCATGCTCTCTTGGAAATCCATAGGATTCTCCGCATTTTCAGGTGTTGGTTAATTTTCCTTTGTCTTGCAATATTTATTAGTTGATGTCTGGTTTCTTTAAGTTTATCTGGGGGTTGTATTCCTTTCTGTTATTACTAGCTTCCTTGTCAGTTTATTCACTTATACTCAAGGTCTTTCATTGAATTTTCTTTCTCCTGAGAACTTTTAATCATTTCAGTCTTTTCCCCTTACATTCCTCTATATTACTTGCCCTTTGATGATTGTTTTCCTGAGAACTGGATCTAAAAGTTCTCTCAGCCTCCTCCCACACTGGGCAGTTCATGTTTCAGTGGTCCTAGGTGATTTTTTTCTTTTTTTTGATGGAGGAACAGAATTAGCCCTAGTCTGATGCCTAGTTTATGTTTAGTGGAGTGCCACACAACCACAACACGCTGCTAGAAGCTGGTGGGCAGTTAGGGAGAAGGTGCTGAATGAATTCGGAGTTAGGAATTAGAACTGCTTTCCCATTAGTGTTCTTGGTGATCTAGAACAGGGCTTTTTAAACGGTTTCCATTCACAATTCCTTTTCATCACCTGTGTAATTTCTCTTTGACCCCAGCCATATAGGTATATAAAATAGGTATATTTATCTGTCAAATCAAATATTTACAATGTTAATTCACAATGTTACACCCTCCCAATGCAGTCATACAACTCCATGTGAGGTTGTGACATAGTTTAAGAAGCTTTTTTCTAGAGCAAGGAAACAGCAGCAATTGTTTTATCTCTTGGATATAATTAATATTGTGAATAAGTTTGAGAGATTAAGAAGATAAAAGAAAATATGAATTCTTCCAATTGTTGATCACAAAATATTATGACTGGAGAACACATCCCTCACCTCTATAGGATTATAGAAATGACAGTAGTATTATGGAATCCATTATCATTATCATTAAATATGCTCCTTTTCAGAACCACTTCAGTTTTTAGTTACTATTGTAACAATGTTTATTTCATCACTTCATCAAATAATAATTCACTTCATCAAACGTAAATTAAATACCCACAAAGGACCAGGTACTGTGCGAGGTACTGGGGAATACACGAAAACTAAATAGCCTGTGCTTCGGGGCAGTTACATGGCACAGTGGAGAAAGCTCTGGACCTGGAGTCAGGACCGTCTTAGTTTACATCCACAGTGTGATCCTGGGCAAGTGTCATAACCTGTCTATGTCACTTTCTTCTAGTAATACCTTCCTCTAACAGTGGTTGTGAGGATCAAATGAGCTATCTGTAAAGTAGCTATTCTACTACTTGGTAAATGGCTGGCACAGAAGAAGTAGATACTCAATAAATACTTACTCAACTTCATGCTATCAAGCCTGTGTTATTCTCAACTCACTTTCCCTTGCTTGACTTAATCCACTCAATTGTTAGGTCTTGGTAGTTCCACATTAGTTCTCATATTCACACCCCTTCTCTCAATTCATATAACCACCATGTTAGTTCAGGACCTTGTCCTTCTCATTTAGGTAGCCTTCTACTGGGTCTCTTGCCTCAAGTCTCTTCCAACTTCAATCTATTCTCCAGCCAATCAACAAGTATTTTTTAAGTATTTACCATGAGCTAGGCACTGTAATCTCACAGGTCTAGCAGCTAGGAGGATTAGGACTGGGAAAATTCTTGTAGAGAAGTTAGGATTTGAGTTTAGTCTTGAAAAAGTCAGAGATATTGAGAGGCAGAGGTGAAAAGGGAAAGCATTCCAGGAATAGGGTTCTGTCAGCCAATACAAAGGTATGGAGGCAGGAGATTGAATATAGTTTTTGAGAAACAAGTAGGTCATTGTAGCTGTTTCAAAGAGAGGAATGGGGAAGCTAAGGAGATAAAATGTGAGAAGACTGGAAAGGTAGCAGTAGGTTAAATTGTGAAGAGTTTTAAGTGACAAGTAAAAGACTTTGTTTTATCTTGGAGGTATTAGACAGCCACAGTTATGATTTACTGAATTGGGAGATGAAATAGATCTCTTTGGGAGGTTCTGGCCACAATATGGAAAATGGATTGGAGAAATGACCTAAGGGAGACCAATAAGAAGGGTATGGCTATAATCCAGATGAGATATGATTATGGGTTGAACTAGGGTACCAGTTGTAGAAGAGAAGGGGACCTAGAAGAGAGATGTTTTCCTTACCAACAGAGCTAACTATGTCATTCTATGTCACTCCCCTTCTTAATTTTCTGTGGCTCCCTCTTGCTTCTATGTAAGCTCTTCCATTTGGCTTTTACAGCCTTTTTTTTTTTTTTTTTTTTTTTTTTTTTTTTTGCTTAAACAGTCCTACTTTATTTTTTTTCATTTTGAAAAAAATTTCTTTACAACATTATCCCTTGCACTCACTTTTACAGCCTTTTTACAACCTGGTCTTAACCTATCTATCTAGCTTTATTATATATTACTCTCCTTATGTCATGTTATAATCCAGTCAAACTAGACTTCTCTCTGCTCTCTATATATGAATATTCTGTCTCTGATTGCATTTATTCCTCACCTCTATCTCATAGATTCCTCCACTTCCCTCAAAACTCAGGCCAAATGTTACCTCTTTCATAAAACCTTTTGTTATAGCTTTTTGTTTTGCTAGTGCTGCCCTCCTTTTGAAATATATTTATATATTCTATATATATTTTTATTCTATACATACATATTTATATACATAAACAAATTTGTTTCCCCAGTAGAATTTAAGCTTCTTGAAAGCCAACATTATTTCACTTTTTTGTTTTTACATGCTTAGTATCTAGCATAGTACTTGGCATGTAGTGGTAGGAACTTAATAAATTCTTAATTAGAAAAAATTCATCCACACTATAAAATTTTTTGAGTTGATAACTGGAAAGTCATTCCTGTACAGAATGGACCTCATGCTGTCCCTAAGCACTGACCTGGGCTGGGGGAGTGGAGGGAAAGTAGTTATTGACCTTGTTGTCCTTTGTTTTTGAGGAGGACTAGTGACAAAATGGGGTAATGTCCTTTCAGGGAGATTCAGAAGTTAGGGTCTCTGGCAGTCCCCTTTCTCTCTTCTCTTCCCCCCTTCCACTGGGCCCTTAATACTCTCTCTCCTCAAAGATCTAGAGGCATGGCCATGCTAGAGACCTGGATTTGGTCACAAAGCTCAAAAAGATCCCAGATCTGGGCTGGGCTGGACAAAATGATGGTTGAGGGAATTTCAGTGGTCCTGAGAGGCTAGGGTCCCAAGGGGCCACTTTATATATTCTCATCATGATTTTTCAGTTGATTCTGTTAAAATTTAGTTAGTTTAATTTTTATGTAATGTTATTCCATGCTTCCCATATGTGGTATCTTCTGATTCCTGTATGAAATATTCATGATATAGAAATGTGAGAATTTCTGTGTGAGTCTACAAGGCTTTGGCCTCTTTTATTCTCAACTTTACAACTATATTTTTCAACATATTTTTTTCACCTATTTCACTTATGGCCATCAAAGAGGTCATTCAAGTTAAAAAATTATTTGATACTTCCAATTGGCAATATTTACGTGATGAAAGTTTGCCTATCTTTATTCCTATCTTGGCTCCCAAGCTTCAGACCCACATGTAAATAGTCTATAGGATCATAGTCCTGCCATCATTTCAAATCCTATATATGTAAACTGACTTCAACCTAGTTTGACCCTTAAATAAATGATTATAATTTAGATTATAAATTCATAGTTGTATAGGCAATAAACAGTTGAATAGGCAATGTTTATTTTTTGTAACTATTTAATTTGGATAAATTGATAGTTTAAAATAATATAAATTTTAAAAGCTGTGATTTTGTTAGTACACAACTGTTCTGTTATATACAGAAACTATACAGTGTAACTTAGAAATAAAAACTAGAACATTACTTTGTCTCTGATTTTCCTTTTGTTGTATAGGCTATCAACAATGACTGCTGAAGAAACAGTAAATGTGAAAGAAGTTGAAATTATCAAGTTAATTTTAGACTTTCTGAATTCAAAGAAACTTCATATCAGTATGTTGGCTCTTGAGAAGGAAAGTGGAGTCATAAATGGCCTATTTTCAGATGACATGCTTTTTCTGAGGTATGTATGTCTTTATTAATCTCTCAGATTTTAATCTTTGTCAAAGAAATATCTTAAGAATTAATGAATTTATAAGCATGAGGTATTCATTTTCATAAAGTATTAAATGCAGAAGGGACCTTAGAGATAAATTAACTCTCCAATTTTGCAGATGAGGAAATTTATACTGTTCAAGGATACATGCATGCTTATTTTACTAATAATTATACTATATTTACTAATACTAGATAGCTGTTTGTTGTTGTATGATAAATTTGGCTTTCATAGGTGTTTTGGACATCATTTTATTATAGTACAGTATAATTACTGATATTCATAATAATCTCAAGTCATTAAAGAAATCTTATATTTTTCCTAAGACACACAGAATTGCAATATATTTTATAAAGATTTTTATCCAAAATTGTTTTCCCTAATAGTTACTTTGCTATAGAAGATGATTCATTTCATGATGATAACAGTTGATAAAAACAGCCAACATTTAGAGGGTACTTTTAAGTTTTCTAAAGTCCTTATGGTGAACTTTATGGGAGGACTTAACTAGAACCACACAGACATGGATGGGAGTGCAAGCGGTCATGGAGGGAATATCCAAATTATCACAAACCATTTGAATTGAGTTAGAGCAAAATGTTTTTACCTACATTATCTCATTTGATCAGTTAACCAAGATATGAAAATCTATGTGAGCTATATCTAATGCGATATTTGTGATGGAACTTAGGGGAAATATATCTCTAGGAATTATGAAGAACAGACATTATTGCTAGATTGATAATTTAATTGTATCTTTGAAAGCCCAACAGGGAGATTTAACCCAGAAACCAGAGTCACCTAGAGGTAAAAAATAAGCTATTCTTGAATTAAATGGGAAAAAAAAGAGCTCATAATTCTACATTAAATTGGACTTTCTACTTTGAATACATTTGAATCGGGAAAGTTACTTGACCTCTATTGGCCTCATTTTCCTTAGTCTCAAAGATCCTATATTCTTAATTGTCTGTTTTTTAGGAAATTGGATTCAAAAACATCTTGTACTTTGTAGCTTGAAAAGCCTTAACTGTGGATTGTCCTTTCTGAGGAACAAATAGTAATACTTTAAAATCTTTGTTGTTTGTTAGCAATTTTTTTAAAAACTAAGATTATTTGTATTTTCATACATGGCATCTAATGAACACACAAGTCTAGGGAGTCTAGTTAAAGTTACAGTTCAGTAATACTTTGCCAAAGCAATCAGTACCTGTGGGTTCTTTTTCCTATGAAGCTCTGATTCTCAAGCCATTGTACCCCAGATGTAAGAAGATGAAGACATTTAAGCCTCCGTAAAGCCTTTGCCAGCCCCTAAATGGATAGGTGTCAAAGATACATAGATCAAAGGTTTAGAAGAATATTGTAAGTCTCAAATAAGTGAGAGAATTTGTTACACAAAATTGCTGGCATGGCAGAAAATGATAAAATTATTTTTCTAGAGGTTTAGGCTTATATGTTTCTTAAAATATGGCCCAACAGTTGGCTCCTCTGTGGATTCCAAGATAACAGTCATTTATGTACTTCTCTGAGTTGAGATATAAACAGCACTATTCAGTATCAGTTCACACCATGGCGAGTCTTTTTTAATAGTACTGAATCTCAGATGGGGCAACAATATGGCAGAGGCAGATCCTCATTTGAAAGTCATCTATTTGTAAGTGAGGATCAGACTACCAGTTATCTTTCTCTGTCTTCTGGCTGGGACAATCATAGCTCATCTGGATGTAGTTTTTGTGTACAAGTAGACCCTGGAGCATGAAACAAGTGGGGATTATCTGATATCTAAATATATTCTAATTCAATTCAAAACATTTATTAAATGCCTCTTTTGTCAGAACATCATTAGGTGAGGATGAGGCAAAAAGTTTAGATGAAATATAGTTTCTACTTTCATGAGTTTATATTCTACCAGAGGGATGTGACATACTCAAATGATGATAATAATAATAATACAAAATAATACATAAATCTATAAAAGAAGTACAAAGTACTAAGAGCATAATATGTACATTGGAAGCAGCTTTTACTAAAGGATTATTAGTAAGAATTACTATTTCCATAGTTTATGATTTTTAAAAAGTGCCCACATTTTAAAATTATCATGAAAAGACTTGAGTTTTACTTCATCTTCTTGTAGCAGAAGACATGCTAATTTTATTATCTGACTTAGCAAAGTATTAACTTCATAAAGTCATCTTGCCACTTTTTCTATTTTTAAATATTTCAAGTAAAATTTGTAAATGTTGATTACTGAAATAAATATGTGAATGTTTAATTTTTTAAAAAAAATTCATATAGACAGCTAATTCTTGATGGCCAATGGGATGAAGTTCTTCAATTCATTCAGCCCCTAGAATGTATGGAAAAATTTGACACAAAAAGGTAAGATTTAATAAAAAATTTTGTAATTGATCTTTGATAATTGTTTAGCTTCCTCAAACCACTCCTTTCCTTCCCTCCCTGCCAAACAGGATCAAGCTTATTCTAGAAATGAGTCCTAACTTTTGAGTTTGAATATTCTTAGAGGACAAATCTTATTTTAAAATAATACTTTACCAGTTTTTGTACTGTACACATAAGAGTATTTAATCAATGATGTTGCTATCTAAAAATACAGCTTGTTTCATAGTGTTTATCTAGAATAGCTATTGTTCCTTCATTCTAAAGTAGCTGGTGAAATATTGTTTAGTTTATTAAGCTCTCCCTGAGCTGATATAATTTATTATTGCACCCCAAACTGGACTTGCTCTGTGTCATTGGGAGCAAGACAGGCTCCAGCCAAACTATACCAGGTTGGGGTAATGCTTATACAACTGGAGTCTTTTGCAAATAAGCAGAACCTCCTGTCTTCGTAGTCTAGCAGTTTCCAAGGGAAAAGAATGAGGCTTTTGCCATCACCTCGCTCCTCCTGGGGAGTAATCTTGTCTTGTTTTCCCACTTTTGCTACACCTTTCCCCTCCCATTTCACATCTCTTCCTGGTGTCCCCTTCTCCTTTTGTCCTGCTATTACAAAAATATAAATTTCTTACTGGGAACCTTTTGGATTCCACATGTATTTTCATTTCTCTTATAATAAATCTGGTTTTCACATAAGGCTCATGATTTTATGATTTTTTGATACTTCTTAGAAGTTCTAAGGTAGCAATCAAATGCTTAGGTGTAAGCTTAACCACATAGTTCCAAAATTTGGATTTGGTTGAGAGGATAGTTGGGCCAGATCATTATTGCATGAGAGTAAATATTACCCATAAAGTATTGGACAAATAAGGAAGAAAGTGGTTTTTCTGATCTCTAGTAGAATAGTTAGCAGTATGACTTCAGGATTATAGACTGTCCACTATAAAGTTTTATCTTGAATTATGTAATATCTTCCTTTGGAGAAATGGATAGGTCATTAGTTTAATGAGATAGTGATAGAACTGTGGATTCACTTCTTTGAATTGGACAACATGGGAGAAATCCCTGGAACAAAAATTTTCTCTATAAAAGTAAAATGTAAAAGGATCAATGAATGATCTATTGCAGTACTATGTTTGAAAAGAATAGGTAAAAAGGGGGTTGGACTATTATTCACTTAAGACTGGAGGAGATTCAATCTATTGGCAGTTTTTTTTTTTTTTTAAACGAGACGAATAAAAAAATGGTTAAAGATGAAAAAGAATTTGGCATATATAGATTAAGAAGACTATTACAAGAACAGGGATGGGAACAGATATTATTTGGGGTTGGAGATTTGGGAGAGAGGGGACTCAATATGGGAATTTCAGGCTAAGTAATAAAGTAATACAATCACATAATCTACACTAAATATATATTTTT
Source organism: Antechinus flavipes (assembly GCF_016432865.1). Taxonomy (NCBI): domain Eukaryota; kingdom Metazoa; phylum Chordata; class Mammalia; order Dasyuromorphia; family Dasyuridae; genus Antechinus; species Antechinus flavipes. The sequence goes on from NC_067401.1 coordinate 55,499,938, forward strand.
ACATGTTTTGGATTACTTGTAATTAACTATTAAATCCAAGATTGCTTGAAATTGGTAAAGGAAAAAAAGTGTGATACTTAGAAGCTTTAAGCATTTTAAGGTAGCAGCATTTGGTATGCAGATTCCTCATCTTTAGAGATTAGGAGATTTGCAATACCAATTTTAAAAACAGTAATAATACTATTTGTTTTTATTTTTATTGGCTGTTGACATATCTTGAGAGTACTCCTTTAACTGAAGGGAAAATTTGGAAGAGGGGACAAGTAAAAGTATCTAATTCCTGAGAAGAGAACAAATAAGAAATCTTTTTTTTTTTTCTTTAAAGTATGTGAAATTTTAAAAACTTAAAATTTCCTAGTAAAGAAAAATGTCCTTTTCAAATTCTACCCTGTATTGAAAGTTGCAATTTTTAATGACTGCTTTGCCATTCCATGTTTATTTTTCTGAAAAGTAATTTTCTCATTCCTATTAGCATCATTGTCATCTCTTGAGAAAATGGTCCTTATTAGATCTTGCTCAGGCTTATAATTAAGGAAAAAAATTGTGATTTTTGAACTCTTGTAGACTTTCTTTAAGATACATTTTTGTATTGCTTAACATTTTTAGGAAAACTTTTTATTCAGAGTTTATTTTGGAGATTAAGAGAGTCCTCCCTCAAATATGATGTCATTATTAATACTAGCAAAAATCACTGTTGTTGATTAGTGCTTGAGAATTAAAAAGAAACATAGAGGACTTCTAAATTAAATTCAATAACTTTTAGGCAATTCTATTTGTCAAATATTTCTTTGAATCCTTTAAATATCCTTTAAATACAAGTCTATTTAAAGAAATCATTAATCTCCTTCCATTTTATTTTATTTTTTTAAAAACATGGCTTCTATAGCTTCAGAGACTTTTTTTTTCATATTTGGAATTAGTAGATAGATGTTCCCCACAGTCATTAAAAATGATTTTTAGTGTATCATACTTTTTTTGTTTACAGGTTTCGCTATATCATTCTGAAACAAAAATTTTTAGAAGCCTTGTGTGTAAACAATGCAATGTCAGCAGAAGATGAACCTCAGCATGTAAGACTTTTATTTCTGAAGGTTTGCACTACGGTCTTATCTTTTGGGGTTTTGTTTATCAGTTTATCAATAGTATCAGTTTTAATACCCACCAACATAGTTCTGAAGTGGTATCTAGAAGCTGCCAAAAGGTTTGTCAAGATTACCAGTAATGCTAGTTTCTGCAGTGATTCTTATTAGAGATAGGTTCATTAAAATTTAATTTAACAAATATTTATTAAATGCTTAATATAAGGATGGCACTGAAAATTCAAAGATAAAAATGAAACTATATTTACACTTAAAAATTGTAAAAGATATATACAAATAATGCAACATATAATCAATGTTATGAAAGTGGCATAAACAACATGCTATACAAGTTCATAGGTAGAAAGGTCACTTCTAAGATGATCAAGATAGACTTCTTGAGGAACATAACAATTGAGGTAAGTTGATGATGTATAGAAATCCATTAATGGAAATAGAAGGGAGAAGGCATCATAGAGTATAGATATATGATGAATAAAGGTTCAAAGGGCCAGGAAAAAAATCCAAGGCATATTTAAGGAATGATGAATAGTTGTTTTTAACTGGAGCATAGTGTACATTAAAGGGAGCAATGGTTAGGTCATATCCTAGTGAACTTTAAATACCAGATAAAGAGACTAGAACTTTATTTGGTAGACAGTAGGAATCATTGGAAACATTTTTTAAAAGTTGTGTGACACCAGAACTGTGGTTTTAGATGATAATCTACTGTGGGATAAATTTTGGGGGAGGAAGGCTAGAGATCATTGACTTTCATTACATTGGCTTTCATATCATTCTGTGTGTCTCCAGTATCATTTATGCTATTAACAGATTAATATTTTTTATCTCCTTGCTTTCATCAATTTATTTTTCTATTTAAAAACCTTTAGTTTGTTCTCTTTTCCTATAGTTCAGAAACCAAATTTCTTAATCTTTTCAAAAAGTCAGCTAAGTAGTGCAGTATATGGGGCTTTGAATTTGGACTGAGAGAGACCTGGATTCAAATTTAGCCCCAGAATTTTATTATGAGCAATGTATGATACTGGGCAAGCAGCCTAACCTTTGTCTGCCTCAGTTTTCTCATTGTAAAAGTAGGGATAACAATGGTACCTACTTGTAGGGTTGTTGTGAGGATCAAATGAGATTACATTTATATAGTACTTTGTAAATTTTATAATTAGCACTATATAAATGCTAGCTGTTGTTACTTATTTTTATCTGACATACAAAGTCTGCTTTAATATGACTGCTATGATCTGCTATGACTCCTACTTATTTTTACCATATTATCTCTTACTATTTCCCTACATGAACTATTTAGGTAAATTTCCCTTCTCATTTTTTCTCAAACATACTTTGTGCTTGTCCATTTTTCACCTCCTGTGATACAGTTCTCCATCTTGCCATATGAAAAATCAACCCATAGCAGATTTTATATTTTATAGAAGTTTCATTCTATTTTAATATTTTTATTAATACAGTTCTTAAAATTAAAAAAGGTCCCTGAAAACATTTGAATAACACAGAAGAGAAATGCAAATTATTTCATGTACACCTGTTTAATTTTATTATTTACCATCTCTTAGAAGAAAGAAAGGCTATATTCCTTAATCTTATCAAGGTGATATATGAATTTTGTCTCTATTGACAGTTGTAGTCAATATTTTTATTTTTTCTTTCCTCTGCATCATTTCATATTTTCCAACATTTCTTAGAATTCTTTATAGTCACTTTCATAATTGTACATTAATATTCCATTATAATCTAATGATAAAATCTATTCCTCTATTCTCGTTAGACACATACTTTGTAATTTTCTTTTGTAACTATTGTAACTATTACAAATAGTGCTTCTATGAACTTTTTCTTTCATTTCTTTAATTTTTATTTTAATAGTATTTTATTTTTTCAAATACATGCAAAGATAGTTTTCAATATTCACCTTTGCAAAACCTTAGGTTCCAAATTTTTCTCCCTCTCCCTACTCCCATCCCCCAAGACAGCAAGAAGTCCAGTATAGGTTAAACAAGTGCAATTCTAAACACATTTCTGTTTGTCGTGCTGTGCAAGAATAATCAGATCAAAAGGGAAATAACATGAGAGAATGAAACAACAACAACAAAAGATGAAAATACAATGCTTTCATCTACATTCAGTCTCCATAGTTTTCTCTCTCTATGTGGCTGGCACTTTACATCATAAATCTATTGAAACTGCCTTGAATCACCTACATTGTTGAAAAGAGCCAAGTCCATCACGGTTGATCATCACATGATCTTCTTGTTACTGTGTACAGTGTTGTCTTGGTTCTGTTCACTTCACTTAGCATAAGTTCATATAAGTCTTTCCAGGCTTTTCTGAAATCAGCCTGCTCATCATTTCTTATGGAACAATACTATTCCATTACATTTGTTTATCATAACTTATTTAGTCATTCCCCAGCTGATGTGTATGTCCTCAATTTTCACTTCCTTGATACTACAAAAAGCTATGTTCCTATGAACTTTCAAAAAAATATTCTTTTGAAAATTTCTTTAGGGTATAAACATAATAGTAGAATCAGTCAGTCAAAATTTTCATCTTTTATCATCTTCTGTTTTGAGGAGTATAAGGCAGTAACCCTGAATTGTGTTCATTTGAATTTCTCTATTGATTACTGATATTAATTTTGAACACTTTTCCTAATGTCTTTATGTCACGTTCAAAAAGTATTCCTCTAAAACTTTTGACTGTGTTATTTTTGGATCCCACATTTTTATCATAGGCATTTAATGCAAATATATTCTTATTGTGGCTCTATTGCTTTCTTAATTCCTTATATGATATATGTATATTATATTACATTCTTTACGAGTGTTTTAAAAAAACTTTAAAGGTGTTGTTTGTGCAGTTGTATTGTGAATAAAGCTATGATAATGTCAAGTTAAAGAAAAGGAAACCTACTCATGTGGCAATCATTATAATATGTATTGTAATCATTTGTATTTCACTTATTTCTCTTATTATACTGTAAGCTTCTAGATGGTAGAAATTGTATTTTAGGTCTCTTTGTATTCTCTGTGTCTCCTAGTATAATTCCTTGAACATAAAAGGTGATCAAAAAATATTTATAGCCTGAAGAAGGAACTTAAAGTATAATTACACCTCAACTATCTGTGCTAATGAGGGAAATAATGTCATAGATAGTCCAAAAATAGCAAAAAAATTTAAAAGATAAAATTTTGTAGTGTATTTTTCCTCCTTAAATTGAATGTCTTCTCTTTGATTTTTAGAAATTTACTTTATTAATTTCTTATTTTGTTTGAACCCAACTCAAGAGGAAGTATGTTATATGGTTTCTATCTTTACTGATTCCCTTTTCCTTATACTGTATTAAAATGAATTCACATTACTTTCAAACTAAATAGATTAAATTTTCTCTTTTCTCTTGTTTGCTTTATATCCTTTTTAGAGATTAGCAGAGAATCTGTTTTATTAGGGCTTTTTTTGTTGAAGATTTTGCTCATTATAGAGTCTTATCTCTATTGTACAATAGTTTTTTTTTTCCTTTAATGTTTCCATTGGACTAATTCTCTATTAAAGTGAATATAAACAAGTAACAAAAACATGAACAGATATTTAGATGAGATGTTCCAAAAATCTAAAGTGAGGTAATAATTTGATCATATATAGGTGATTATTTTTTTTTTAATTCTCTGCAGATTTTTCTATTTTAACCTTTCAACCTTTCTCAGCCAGTTGTATTTATTACAATATCAATTTGGGAAAAGTTTGATGCTGAGGCATAGAAAGGGTTGAGTATAAAAACAGGTATATCCTGAGTACTGACACACAATTTATGATCATATTACACCTCTGAACATATTCCTCCCTACTTCATTTTTCAGAAAATATTCACTGAGACCTAACGACTTTCCCTCAACCACTTTATTCCTGATTAAGGCCATCATATATAAACCTATGCTATGCCTCTATCTTTTACCATCAGTTTAATTTATTCTTTCTTAGGTAATCTTTCTCACATCCTCTTTAACCTTCTTCTGTTTTCCCCTCTCTTCCAACTTTTTTCTGTTTCCCAGCTTAATTATCTCTTGCTTTGTATAGCCTTCAAGAATCTACACTAGGACATTGCAGTAGGATTTTAGTGGAGAGAGTTCTGACACTATAATCAGGACACTTTGGTCCTATATGTAATTCCCTTTCTCTTGTAATTTCACTGGCAGGTTGGCTCTCCCAGAAGTCATCTGGTACTTAAGTTTTAAGCAGGAAGGGTACCCTTTTGGATATCCATTCCTACTGTTGTAGATCTCAAGTCCCAATGGTGTACTTCCCTTACCAATGATTCTGGTAACCATTTAGCTCTTAGCTAAGGCTTTAGCTTAAAGGTAAATTAATAGCTACAAAACATTTACTCCCCAAACTAGACTCACAATTTTTAAAAAATTTACTCAGCATTGTGTAGTTAGGTACACATGTAGAGGTTATAAATTTTCAAAATAGTTTTCAGCTACAGCATTGAAGGACCCTGATGGTCTTTTTTTCTTCATGGAGTTTTCTCATATCTCAGTCCTTATCACAGCTTCTTTGTTGAGTGATGTTTTTACTTCAAGGGTTAGTGATTTTTTCTTTGTGAGTAGTCACTCTTCTGCTTTAGATCATGGCTGACATATGACTTAGTTGTCACTTATGAACCTACAGTAGTAGGTAGAAAATTTATCATCCCGAAGTCAAGTTGATGATTAGTTTTTCTCAGAGTGGCAAGTCTAATCCTTGGACAACAGCTGGAATAGTTGGTCTTCAGGCCTGTACCTGGAATCTTTCTATTTTGGTAGGGTCTGCCAGAGTTCATTCTATTGTAATTCATCATTTTGAATCCAAAGTCACTTCTGTATTATGACAAGGTATCAGATGAAGACTTTAGTAGAATATCAGTCCATTACTGTAGATTGCTTTTTTAAAGGTTTAAATTATATAACAAATCACATAGATGTTTTTTTTTTTTTTTTAGGGTTTAAACAAAAAAAGAAAGGCTTATAATAGAATGATTATATCATGTGGTGTAGTGAAAAGAGCACTGATCTCTGGGAGATATGAGATTCTAGCCTTGACTTTGTCATTGATTAAACTGTGTGTGACCTTGAGTAAGCCATTGATTTGGTTTTTTAGGCTCCATTCTCCTTAATTGTAAATGAAGGGACTGAACATGGGTGGATTCTAAAGTCTCTGCTATCTCTAAATTCTCTCTCATTTTGTTTCTTCCTTCAAGAACAAGGAAAATTTTTATGAATATGTGAATAGATATCTAGTTCAATTTAGAAGCTGTTAAGGCCAAAGTAGGTAGTGGGCTTATATTCAAATGGATTTGTAATTTCATTAGTTTGAATGTTCTCCAACAATACCGATTTCAGTGCATCTTTTCCTTTCCTCCTGTGTGACTCTTAAACACTCTTTTCATAAATTCACTCCAAGGGGTCCTTTTAACACAATACTTATCTCAGTTTCTCTCGATATCATAAGGGTAATATCATTAGATCCCTCTGTCAGTAATTCTTCATCCTCACAATGTGACCAGGCCATCATCTCTCCTCTTATATGATGCCATCTTTTGCTCTTGATCTTTTTTGATGTTCTGCATATATTATATGTTAAACTTGCTCATATCTGCCATGTCATGCCTTTTCATTTTCCTCTGTATGATATTTATTTTTAATTCTCTAGAAATAATTGAAGTTCATGTTATGCTATGGTATGGCAACATATGGTAGAATGTTAATATTATAAAGATAGTCTTTTGCTTTCAGGAAAAACTTAGAGCCTTAAAGGAGTTTTCCCAAAGATAATTCACTCTTCCTTTCTCCTATTCAGTTCCAAACCTAATATGTGTGATCTGCACTAGATATAGACACTGTGGCATTTTAAAAATTCTGAGAGAAATAAGTTCTAGATAGTTTAATCATTTTATTAACAACTCCAACATTTTAATAAAAGGATGGTCATTTGACTGTCTCTTTTAGACCAAAGAACCTTCATGGTGGTAGACTCACAATTTATATACTCTTTGAAGAGTAGGTGTTCCCAAGGGTAGCAATCATCTCTGATTGGCTAACAGTTAATGAGAGAATGAATATTACAGTGAAAAGATGTGCTATATTTCATTGAGGGTTTTGATGTTACATGACTGGATCATGGAAGTCTTGATCAAAAAAATATCAATTTCCATTTCACCTCTGACAAAAGGTAGAAGCCACATTTTCACAGACATGTCTGAGTTGACACAATGAGGAAGAATCCATCAGAATTTCTTTTACTTTTTAAAATTAGATCTCAGCCAACCTGGCTTGGTAAGTTATTTAGAAAGATTTCCCATGCTGTTTGATTTCTGGACAAGTAAGTAGAAAAGAGGAAAAACCTTGATCTGCGTACAATAATTGGTTGTAAATACCAGAGAGAAATAATCATTTCTTAAAACACAGATATGTACAAACATACATACATACGTAAACATCTACTAATGGACAAGCTCTTTAGGTTGCCCTTTCAGATGTATATTTATAATATGAGCCTTAGACAGTTTATCTTTTTGGTTTTTCTTTGTCTGCTGATACAATCATACTCTTTGAGTGATTGTTTTCCAAGAGATTATATAATATTTTGGGATTTGATGTAGTCATCACAATTTCATCTGTAAATAGGAGGATCTGAATTATCTCTGGGAATTTCTTTCAGCTATGCAGGATTATAGACACTTTTGTTTAATATACATATCTCCCTGCTTTATGCTCTTTGTCTGATGTTTATGATTAGAGAGTTAAAAACAGTTAATTGTTATTAAATCTTTTAAGGATTCTGGAATAATTTTGATGTATGAAAAAGACACTTTGTTTAAAAAATAGCCTGTAAAGTGCAGCATTATGCTCTCCCAAATCACATTATTTCATAAATAAATTGTAAATTTATCTACATTATTCAATCATTTGTAGAATGATAAATGTAATTAGGGTCAGAATCTCCAAAATAGAATAGCAGGTATACCACAGACTTCATTCTTCCCCCTCACCCCCATCCTTCCTTTCCTATTGTTAAGGGTACCACCATCTTCTTAGTCACCTAGGCTCTCAATGTAGGTTTCATCTTCTACTTGTATTCACCCCACAAATTAAATCAGTTGCAAAAATCTTATAATTTCATAACATCTCTCTTCTAAACCTTGGTGGTTTAGGCCTAAACTTGGACTGTTAAAACTACCTCAGAATCTTGCACCAGTTTATTCTATCCTCCACTTAATTGCCAAAATGGTTTTCCTAAAATGTTAAGTCTTAGCATGTCATCTTCACTAGTCCTCCTCCACTCAGTAAATTCTAATGATTCCTATAACCTTCAAATTCAAATATAAAATACTCTGTTTGGATTTTGAAACCTGGTTTCTTTCTACCTTTTTAGTCTTCTTATATTTTGTTCCCTCTGTGTACTCTGTGATTTAGCAAAACTGACTCTTGCTTTTCCTTGCTGGAGGATACACCATCCCAGATTCCCTGCCTTTTCATTGGCTTGCTCCTATGTCTAGAACACGGTCTTCCTTCCCTTTGCCTGTCTGGATTTCCTGATTTCCTTCAAGAGTCAGCTGAAATCCCAGCTTTTGCAAGAAACCCTTTTATATCCTCACAACCCTATTCTTCCTTCTGAGGTTGTTTCCCTTTTATACCATTATAGAGGTTATATTCATTTAGTTGTTTTCTCTACATTAAAATGTTTCTTTGACGTCAGTTGTCTCACTTTTTCTTTTTTGTATCCCTAGTGCTTAAGCAGAGTCTTGATGTGTATAGTAAGCACTTAATAAATGTTTCTTTAAAAAGTCTCATTCATTTGTCTAGTCATTATCTTATCCCCTGTAGATTTTCCCATCCTACTTTATATAACATCTAGTCAAAGGAGGCCCTCTGGGTTTGCTTTCTTTGGCTCCCCACTAGATTACCCTAGGACTACAACCAAGAGGAGCTCACATAGAAGATGTGAAATCCCTGTATAGGTTTATGCTCTTTATCTGTATGTGCTATCTGTGCATCTGACAATTCCCATTATTTGGTGGTAGAAAATAGATATAAGTACCAGCATGGCCATCTAGTCTGGTTTAAGCAGTATATAATTAGTTGATTAGTAAGCCAAATTACTTTCACTTTTAGCTGTATAATACTTGAAAATTATCATTCTTCAATTTTCATATTTCTTCTTGTCACATATTTAATTTGATCAAATTCATTCTTTTTCAGTTAAATTTTAATTAATGTACTTAATTTTGAAAAAAGACAGTAGGAAATACAAAATCCTTGTAACAAAAATGTATCATTAAGTAAAACAAACTTCTATATTGGCCAATATATGTTAGCAATGGCCAAAATTTTGTCTTATTAATCTCTTATCTTATCAGGAGATGGGAAGCTTCAGCACAATCCTTAGGAATCATGGTTGAAAACTAAATTGAACAGAGTTAAATCTTTTTTTCAATGTCATATAGTATAAATTGTTTCACACATGCACCATATACATGTTTATTTACTCAAAAACCTTTGGTTAAAAACAATTACAGCTTTCTTGAAAGATGCAGAACCAAAAAAACTAATAGTTTTTATCTGCTAGTCAAAATTGTCCCATTGTTAACTCCTTCAGTATCAAAGGATCCATCTTTAATCAATGAGGTCTCTCCTACTAAAATCATCCTGCTAGAATCCTGGTCATTCAGCTTTCACTTTTCAAGATTTGGCAATTTTAAAATCCAATATAATTTTTTTTATATGTTATGTATGTGTGTATATATATGTATATACTACATATATACATACTCCGGGTTTTAAAACTAGATGTGTGTGTGTGTGTGTGTGTATCCCCAAATTTGTTTAAGTATTTTAATAAGCAGGTTAATCCTATTGCAAGGCTTTAATCTTTCCTATAGTTCAGAGCTTCATTTGCACTGACTTCGACGAAGATTATTTCAGGAGGCTTATGTTGAAAATTTTGATTAGGAAGGTAGTGGGAGCAGAGTTTAGGTGTTCAAATGAAAACTTATATTTTTCATATATATTGTTAAATTCTATACACCCTTTGCAGTTAAAAGATTACAAAAACTAGCTTGACAAAATCTTGTATTGAAAAAAGAAATTCTATTCAGTTTGTGATCTTTTCAAAGAATGATCAATTTTAGTATTTTTTGTTTACAGTTGGAATTTACCATGCAAGAAGCTGTGCAGTGCCTCCATGCCTTAGAAGAATACTGCCCTTCTAAAGATGACTATAGCAAACTCTGTCTATTACTTACTTTGCCTCGCCTGACTAATCATGCAGAATTCAAGGACTGGAACCCCAGCACTGCACGAGTTCACTGTTTTGAAGAGGCTTGTGTTATGGTAGCAGAGTTCATTCCTGCTGACAGGAAACTAAGTGAAGCTGGCTTTAAAGCAAGTAACAATCGTTTATTTCAGCTTGTAATGAAGGGACTACTTTATGAGTGTTGTGTTGAATTTTGTCAGAGTAAAGCAACTGGAGAAGAAATCACAGAAAGTGAAGTACTTCTTGGCATTGACCTTTTATGTGGTAATGGTTGTGATGATTTGGACTTGAGTTTATTGTCATGGCTTCAAAATCTTCCACCTACTGTTTTCTCTTGTGCTTTTGAACAAAAGATGCTGAATATTCATGTTGACAAACTCTTGAAGCCTACAAAAGCTGCATATGCTGATCTTCTTACTCCTCTTATCAGCAAACTTTCTCCTTATCCTTCATCCCCAATGAGAAGGCCTCAGTCAGCTGATGCATACATGACACGCTCTCTGAATCCTGCTTTAGATGGCTTAACTTGTGGTTTAACTAATCATGATAAGCGAATCTCAGATCTTGGAAACAAAACTTCTCCAATGTCACATTCCTTTGCTAATTTTCATTATCCAGGAGTACAAAACCTTAGTAGAAGTCTCATGCTTGAAAATACAGAATGTCATAGTATTTATGAAGAATCACCTGAACGGTAAGTATTTGTTTATAAAAATTGCTGTGTGATAGAAAACATTTTGTTTTTGCAGAGTGAATTTTATAATTATCTTTAAAGAAATTAAATTGTATTTTATTTTAATGAAAATCTGCTTTCTCTCCTACTTCTTCCCTTCTCCTTCCTCATTGAGAGAGTAAGAAAAACAAAACCTTTGTTAAAAATATGGATATTTATGGAAAAACAGCATATCTATGTCCCATCACCCTCCCCAAAATCTCAGTCTGCACTTTGAATCTGTCAGTTCTTTAATTAGAAAATGAGTAATGTGTTTAAACACAAATCTTATGGAATTATAGTTGGTAATTGTATTGTTGTTATTGTATAAATTTCCTAGTTCAATTCTTATAACCCTTCCCGAGTTTCTCTGAAACTATCCCCTTCATTATTTCTTATAGCATTGTAGTGTTCCATCATATTTATATACATATATTATTTATTAATCCCATTCTCCTATTGATGGTACCCACCAACCCCAGTTCCCAGTTCTGATGAGGTCTAGGTATAGGGTATCTAAATGAAATTAGGGTTTGAGGTCTAGTGGCAGGTTCGGGGTACAGGGAGTCAAATAGAGCTCCCCTGCAACTCCTTTGGATTCGGCACAAGGATACGGAGTTAAATGAAGTCTAGTGGCAGTGCGAGTCTCCAATAAAGGAATTTATTGGCCCGAAAAGCTAGATTGATAAAAGAGGTTTATTATGGGGTTTGGAAGTAAGGTTAGAGTCTAGTTACTCTAGGAAATAGGTAAAGATAAAGAAATAAGAAGGGCACAGGAAACAGGATTCCAGTGGACAGAGGGTCCTGGCATGCCAGGCATAAGGCTGATATATTTGGAACCTCTGCAAAGAAAGGATTCCAGCTTAACTCTTTTATAATGAGAGATTCAGCTGGAGGGGCCTATGGGTGGAGTCCCAAGTTGGCTCAGATCCAGGTGAGGCTGGGACAGGCCTGGATCTTTTATTGGAATTCAAAGGGACCAGGATTTGTGAATCAAAAGGTCCTGGATTGATAATGCATCAACTAGGAGGGGTTGGGAATCAGAAAGAATAAATCAATTCTTAAAGGGACCACACCCACATCAGTTCTTTGTCCCCATAAAGAATTGCTATAAATATTTTTATAGTTATGTCTCTTATGTACTTAAGTTTCTTCTATTTTTGATTTCTTTGGGATATAAACCAAGTGAGAATGTTGCTGTGTCAAAGGGCATGTACAGTTTAATATCTTTGGGGCAGATGAACCTTAAAGTTTTTGAGACCAGCACAAGTTAATTCCTTACAGTTTTAGCTTCACTGCCTACCCCAGTATCTGTCATGCAGCAGAAATTTGATAAAGATTTGTTGATTGGTTAATATTTTTAAGTAACATTGGATAGAGTTACTTAGAGGCATGGGAATAATAATAATAATGGACATTTAAATGGCACTTTTAAGTTTGCAAAGAACTTTACAAATATCATTTCATTTGATCCCTATAATCATATAAAGTAGTGCTGCAGGTATTGCTATTCTCATTTTACAGATGAGAAAATTGATTCTCAGAGAAATTAAGTGACTAGGGTTTATAATAGAACATCAGTGGTGTTAAGTTCAAACAGAAATGGATTCCTGTAAGCACACTTTGTTGTAGTTGTTTGCCTCAAGGTCATGTAGCTACTAAGTATCTTAGACCAGATTTGAAATCAAGATTTTAGGTCTGACACTCCCATCAACTGCATCACCTAGTTATCCCTGCATATTGACTTAAAAAATCATAAGTTAATATTATGTTGTATATTGTATTTAATATATACTTTAACATATTTAACATGTATTGGTCTAACTGCCATCTGGGGCAGGGGATGGAAGGAAGGAGAGGAAAAATTGGAACTAAAGGTTTTGCAATTGTCAATGCTGAAAAATTACCCATGCATATATCTTGTAAATAAAAAGCTGTAATAAAAAAAATTAACATTATGTTGGATTGTATTTTTGTCAAACATTTCCCAATTGCACTGAAAACAGTGGCCATTTTAAAATAACACTTGAATCTTCCTTCATCCTTCCCTTTAATCCCATTTTTCTTCACCTTCTACTCTAAGAAAGGAATGGTCTCTTCTACAGTACTATCCCTACTAGGCATTGATACTGTAAAGAGGATCTGTAATCTGATCTATAATCAGATACATCAGTTCCAGATACTACCATAGCTGCTTCTAGAAGTACCTTCCATGAGAAGGGTACATGGTAGGGGAAGTGGAAGAGGAAGGGAAAAAGCATTTAATCAATTGCCTACTGTGTGCAAAGGACTTCATTAAGTACTTTACAAATAATGGCACCCAAAATATTGCAGATATGAAATGGGAGTGTCTTTTAATGGCAGACATGAGCAGACTTGACTTTTAGGCATGATATTTTTTTTGAAGCTTCATCTTAAATGTATTCACTTTCAGGTGAATATATACTCTTTTTTTCAGTCAGTACATTGTCAAAAGCTTTAGTAAATGGATTGTCTTTGTGTACACCATTTAGTCAGAGTTGAATCAAGTAGTGAAATATGAAGTGACAAGAAATAAAGACTACTTATATTATTAAATGAGTGATGTAAGGAACTGGAAAGCTTCTGTGTCATACTATATAGGCAAGGAGAGGAATAAGCATTTCTGTATCATCTGCTATATGCCAAGTATGCCCTAAGTGCTTTATGGATAGTATCTCATTTGATACTCAGAACACAGCTGAATGAAAGTTGTGCTGAAATGCAAATGTATTATTATTGAAAATATATTTGTGTGTATTTTAGGAATTGAATATATTTAGTCCGTCTTTAGTAAGTAGTTTTCTCAACTGCTTTTAGACACTTAAATACTAAATCATCTCCTAAAGAGCAAATTAAGTGTCTTAGACATAAACATTAGTGGAAATTAATTTCTTAGTCTTTTTAAATTCAGTGATTAATCGATAGGTTTATATTTGTTTTCCCACTTAATTTCTAAATTCATTACATCTACATAATGCTTTAGAGTTTGAAAAGTACTTTATAACTCTCATTTGATCCTCACAATAATCTTGTGAGGCAGGCTGTGTTAGAATCGCCCTTTTTTACCAATGAAGAGACTGAGTCTCAGAGATAATACATAATTAGTCTAAGATCATAAATCAGTAAGTATCTAAGGTAAGTTTAGATTAGAACTCAAGGCTTCTTGACTCTTCTCTAGCTGTATCCATTCAGCCAAAAAAAATTAATAAAGTAAAGTCTTATTTTAAAAATTTGGCTGCTAACATATTTATCCCCAATATGATATTATTATGTTTAATTCATAATTCTTCATATTACAAGGACTTTTAAAGAATGAATGAATAAAGCATTGATTATAAGTGCTTACTACAGGAAAGCACTGTGCTTAGTGCTGGAGATACAAATAGAAAAGAGAATCTCTGCTGTCACTCATATCAGAGCTCACATTGTCATAGGGAGATCAATACATAGTTTGTTTCAGTCATAACTCAGAAAAGATTCTGTGGTCCTTAAATTATAGCAGCAAAGCAGATGGTAATGCCTCTTTTTGATGTCATTTGCACTGATAAAATCATAGCAGTTTCTGATGTTTCAGCTTTGGACTGGGCCAAGGACTTTGAAGATAGGGATTTTCTTTTCTGTGTTTTCCAAAGCTGTGGCTGTAGCACCCAGAGGAGCACTTAGCAGCCTCCATCTCACAAAGGTGCTTTCCAAGATCATCACTATGGGCTCTAGGCTGGAAGCATTGCTATTCTGAAGGGTTCTTGGGTTTAGGGTCCTGGGTTGCCTCTATCAGGGTTGGAAGAGAGATAGTATTGGTGGTAGTTTGACTTAAATGAAATATGTTGTCTCCTGTCTTTTCTTCAGTTTTTTTCTGCCCTTTTTTTTTTTTTTTTTTTTTTTTGGCTGCTTTAGCTAGGCAGACTTGCCTGCCTCTGTGAGAGGAAGTTGGTTAGGAAGGTTGATCTGTTCTTCACAGGAGTTACTTTACTGTAATGGTAGAGAGCTGATAGTAAATAAGAGCAGTGGTCAGGATTAGAAATGTCGACAAGGTCCCTGGGCTGTATCAGCCAAATCAGATTAAATTGTAATTGGGAAATGTTTATAAAAATACAACAAAACAGAGAGAATGTTAGTTTGTGGTTTTTTAGAATGTCGCCAGCAGGGATCCATTTCTATTTGAGTTTGGTGCTGCTGGTCTGGATCAGTGCTGCCCATGGTTCTTTTTATATCAGTAGATAGTAGTTGGTTGCCAGTTGCTACTGATGGCATTGAGGAAGTGACCTTTCTCCTGGATTTCTCCCCTTGGTGATGGTTTTGGAAGTTGTACTTTAACCAGATCTGATGGTTTTGGGGCATAGCTGTTCCTAAGACTGTTGATTCCGGGTCCTGGTCTGTCTCCATTTAGGTTGTTGCCAGCATTTCTGAATGAATGGACAAATGAAGAATATTAAGAATAACCAGATAAATCCATCTTAAGTAGATTGTAAATGAGACATACTCAAAAATGGAAAATTATATATTCACCTTTTGCTTGTATTAAATATAGAGAAATTGAAGACAGTTTTTCAGGAAAATATAGAGAGATATTAAAGGAAGGCATGGGGTAATCCTTAAGAAACTATTTGGAGAGAGGATATAACACAGAATTATATAAATTTAAAATAGGAATGAATCTTAGAAAACAGTAATTTAGTTCATCTACCATACTAAGTGAGGAAACTGGAGCACATAGACTTTAAGTGACTCTTCAAAAGTCATATAGCTAATAAATAGGCTGGAACCTTAGTTCAATGCTCTTTTCTTTTCACCATATTAGGTCTGTAGAGTCTGGAAGGTTTCCTAATGTAGGAATCTAATTTTTTTCATGAAAAAATAAATTTTCAAGAAATTTACTTGTTACATTTGTCTTATATGAGATTTTTCTTCGCAGCTCTTTGTGAACATGTTTTCTATTGAAATATATCTCTCCCCACACCTGTTTGCCTACACTAATTTCATCATTTTTCTTCCTTTTGTACTTTATGGAAAGAAGTGATACTCCTTCAGAAGCACAGCATCCTGTGAGCAGTGAAAACTTAGAGCAGGGTTCAGCTTCAGAAAAAGAGCCAGTCAATGGAACACAAAATCCTGTACCAGCCAAGCCAGAAAAAAATGAGGTAACATCATCATTTAAATACAAACTAGAACTTGTTGATTTGGAATTTAGCTGTAGTTTTCTAGTGCTTCTTTGGGGAAATATTTTTGACTTTTTCTTGTGAATGGCTTATTTCCCCTCTTCTCAAATGAATATAGGGTATTTTTAAAAACTTGATCATGAATGACTGGGCAATATAGATTTGTCAATGTATAATTATGTTTTCTACTAAGTCTGTATATCTCTAGCCCAAGAGTAATAAAAAATGGATCAAACATAGGCTTAGGTTTTCAATTATATCTTGTAATCTTTTACTTTAATGAGAAAGCTACTATCTACACTATTAATATAAACCTGTATTTGATTTTGAGTTTTAAGGGTTGGAGATTATTTCTTGAATTTTCTTATAGCTCTGAAGGAAAACAATATAGTTTCTAAAATCAGGATTAATTTTATGTAGAGCCATTAGAAAAGGTCATTCCAGTTAAAATTGTTGAGTTGAAACATTTCATGGTGACAGTAAAATTTCTTATTTAAACTGATACTGTTTGCTATCTCCCATAAATATTGCTGTTAACGAATAGTTGGCAGAAAAAAACATTTAATATATTATTGATAGTAAGATTGTTGGAAATAAACATATCATTTAACTAATTCTTTCTGATTTTTTTCAGTAGAAAATATTGAATTGTAGTAAGTGAATAATAAACTTAGCTATACACTTGTGTTTTTAACAAGTCAACAATTAAGCCATGGCATTTTTTCCTATTGACTTTTGAGAGTGCTTTTTGAGAATAATTTCAACAGTCTCTATCTCTGTCTCTCTTATTTTCTCATTTTCTCTCCTATTTAATTACACACATATATATGTGTAATATATGTGTGTATGTGTGTATATTGTATACATATAGAAGTTCTCTTAAAAGAGAATTCTTAAAAAGTTCTGTATTGGTCACCTCTCAAGCTGGTCATTCTGTTCCAAGATTCTTTCAGAACACTTGACCTGTTAACTGGTATATAGCCATCCCAGAGGAGAATAGGCCTATTATTACTCTATATAACAGCAGCTTGGTAATAGAATCTTTTGTTGCCAACAATAGAATCTAGCAAATATTAATCTACATTTAGAGAATATCTTTCTTCTAGATGTTGTATAGTTATTGTGCCAATAGGAAAATTGAAATAGTTTATCTTTTTTCTTTTTGTTTTTAGAAGTTATTTTAAACCATTCTAAAATACTTCATAAGAGTGAAGTTTTGTTAAGTTTCCTATATGGCATAACTAAGGAATTTTAATACTTAAATTAAGCATGTTGAACAAGACTATCGAAACATTTTGTGGAACAGTAATATCCTTTGTATGAAAAATTAAACTTGTAGCAGCATGATAATTGTGGAAATATATATAGAAGAGTTGCATATATTTAACATAGATTACTTGCCATCTAGAGCAGGGGGTGGGAGGAAGGGAGGGAAAAATTTTGGAACACAAGGTTTTGCAAGGGTGAATGTTGAAGATTATCTATGCATATATTTTGAAAATAAAAAGCTTTAATAAAATATTAAACTTTTAGATCATAATAAGAGATAAATGTTTAATTGCTTTTTCTGTCAGCACTGATGGATTTATTTTGAGCCATCTGGATTTCTTGTTAGATCTTGTTAGACCATAAATTATATATTTTTAAAGATGGATGGTTGGGGTTAGGAATACAGTCTGGGACCCGAGAATAGATCAAAGCTAATTGGCCTACTTGAATATGGAGCCATGTTCTTGACCTTACTGTTATGCTAATATTTTGTATAGAACAGTATGAGCAATATTTAATATGTTTGACAGATTAAAAATTTAAATCAAATTTAATAGAGTAAATTTATTATAATAAAGTTCTTATAGTTTTTAGTTATTTGTCATAGTCTTTTAAAATGTATTTATATTTGTGTAATCTAATTTTTTTAAAGCTTCGTGATTCAACAGAACAGTTTCAAGAATATTATAGGCAGAGATTACGGTATCAGCAGCATTTAGAACAGAAGGAACAGCAGCGACAAATTTACCAGCAAATGCTACTTGAAGGAGGTGTAAATCAAGAAGATGGTTCTGACCAGCAACAGAATCTTACTGAGCAGTTCCTTAATAGGTTGGTTTTTTTTTGGGACAATTTTTTTCAACTTTTAAAAGTTAACTGAGTTTTTTTTTTTTTTTAACAAAATATGATGCCTTTTATTAATATAGCTGAAAAGCTTAAGATTCTTGTATTTTGCTTCCAATAATTTCTCATGTATTAAAGACTCTTATGTTACAGATTTGCTCACACTCACCAAGCGCCTATTCCCCTTGTTTCTCTATCCAGGCACACCCTTTTCTCATAAGGAAGATTAGGGCTCAGGACTGATTCAGAATCAGATCTCTCAAGGCTTTGTCTCTATTGACCTCAGGTGCTGATATTATTTCATGATATGGTATCTGAACTTAGAACTCAATATAGCTGGAGGGCTTGATATATCAGTGAAGTGCCTCATCTTTTCTTGTGCCCTCCTCTCTACTTTCTCTACATTACCATAATTCTACCAGAGTTCTATATCTGGTCAAATCACCTTAAGTATTAACACCCTGGAAACTTTCATAAGTCCTCTTACTCTCTAATCAAACAAGGATCACCAATGGCAAGAAAATGGTCTTGATACTCTTTTCTGACCTGGGGAGTAATTAACAATTATTATTAGTTATGAGTACCTTTCACCTTCTTTAAACAGTAGCTGCCTTTCAAATTTGAACTAAGCATCTTATAATTATAGAATACTACAGATTCATCTAGTCTGAGCCCTCCTCTGGTTAAATCATTTTAAAACCCATTTATCCTCCTTTTAAAATATTGTTGTTAGTGTTTTTCCCCTCCTCTAGTTGCTTCAATTAATTAATTAATACCTTATTAATTAATATATATTGTTGTGTGTCTCTTGTCATCTGACTCCTCCTATCTTTAATTCCCAGTAAGATGTAATTTCTTTGAAAATAGGGCTTTTTTGTTTTTTATATCCTCAGTACTAGCACTGTGCCTTGAACACTTTTTTATTAAGTGATTTTTAAATTTATTTTTATTAAGTGATTGATGAAATTTCAATTAATTGAATTCTGTAATTTCTCTTGTAGCATAGTCTAGTTTAATGCTATCAGGAAACATATTTAGCATTGCTTCTACTTAGAGTCTTATAATTTTGGCAAGAAAGTTAAAATATTGCTATTCCTAGAATAACAAGTTTATACATTAAAATGGCAGTGTTATTCCTCAACACTTTTCCCCTTTTTAATTTATCCCCACTAATTTAATCTTTTCTTATGTAACAAATTTCTCAATTTTTTAATAATTTTGTTTGTTTTTCTGTAGATCACCTACTCAGGGGTCCTCAAACTTTTTAAATAGGAGGCCAGTTCACTATCCCTCAGACTGTTGGAGGGCTGGACTATAGTAAAAACAAAAACTTTGTTTTGTGGGCCTTTAAATAAAGAAACTTCATAGCCCTGGGTGAGGGGGATAAACGTCCTTAGCTGCTGCATCTGGTCTGCGGGCCATACTTTGAGGACCCCTGACCTAAGTGTTCCGTATATCTTCTTATGTCCTTTATTAAAAGACCTGACTAGAATTTAGTTTAATACAGGAATTCTTAACTTGAGTTCTGTGAACTTTTTAAAAACTATTTTGATAAAACTTTAATATATTTATTTCCTTTTCTAATCCTTTGTATTTTATGTTGTATTTGTATTTATTTTGTATATTATTCTGAGGAGTCCAGAGGCTTTAACTTCTATGAAAGTTGGACAATGAAAACCTACCTAAACTTGTTCTTCAGCAATTAAAAACTTTTCCTTATCAGACCATTCTCATCCCAGTGATTTTGATTTTCCAACTATTATCATTCAAATCCATTTCTCTGCCCAACTTCTCCAAATTCTCTCACCCCCAATCCCTTATTCCTATTTCCCTCAACCTGTGTCATACTCTAAAGCTTCCCACCTCTTCTACCATACTCTTCTGGAATGCTTATTTCATAGGGAATGATCTTGTTTTCACCTTAAGTCTGTTCCTTTCCCATGCCTTTCATTTTCTAGCTCTCACTGAGACCTGGTAATTCTGATAATTTAGCTTTCCTGGCCTCAATTTCCAGCACTGCTGCACTTGCACTTATTTCCTCCAACTCATTG
Source organism: Antechinus flavipes (assembly GCF_016432865.1). Classification (NCBI taxonomy): domain Eukaryota; kingdom Metazoa; phylum Chordata; class Mammalia; order Dasyuromorphia; family Dasyuridae; genus Antechinus; species Antechinus flavipes. Next base: position 55,520,393 of record NC_067401.1, read on the forward strand.
GAATACTTCTTATACCTCATTATCACTTTCTGTACCCTTCTTCCATCACTCAATAACCTCTCTTCCTGTCACTTTCATGCTATTCATCTCTACTACCCAAATCAAAATCCCAGGAACCTTTTTCTATAGACCCTCAAGTCACTCCCCTTCCTTCTCCAAAGAGTTTGGTGCCTGGTTTATAATTTTTTTCTCCTCCCCAATTCCTGCTCTTATACTAGAGGACTTCAGTTTATATACTGATATTCCCTTAAACACCTAATCATTCCTCAACTTACTTATTTCCCATGAGGTAGTTCTCTACCTCAGCCATAAACAGTCATATTCTTTATTTTTTTTTAAGTGACTTGCACAGGGTCATATAGCTAGGAAGTGTCTGAGTCCAAATATGAACTCAGGTCCTCCTGAATTCAGGGCTGGTGCTCTATCCACTGTACCACCTGGCTGCCCCAACAGTCATATTCTTGATTTTGTCTTTACCTGCAAATGGACCACTTCTCTGACATTTCTTTATCTGATCCCAGTCTATTGTTCTTTATCCTCTTGGTGATCTCTTATGTCTGGACTCCTGTTTTTTTCCCTATGACATTACTCCTACACTAGCTGTACTGCCCTCTCTTCTCCTTTTGGTGAACCATTTCATTCTAAACTCTATTCTTGAGTCACTTTCTTTCCTTTTTAGAACACTCTTGATCTTGTCCTACCAAGTCTCAGCCTTGGATAATTCCTACCATTTACTACTGCTGCTCGTCCACCTGTCTCCTCAGTAAGAAAAATATGAAACGTTACAGATTATGTGCCACCATAAATTGAACTGGGCCTTCATAATGGCAAGGCAATCTTTTTTTTTTACTTTTCTAATTAATTCACTATTTCATTCTTTGCAGCAGATCTTCTAAACCTTTTCATCCCTCCTAAAATGCACTGTGGCTCCTTCTTTTCCCACCATAACAATTAAGAACTATAACTCATATTTTACAAAAAAAAAAAAAAATTAAGACCTCCGTTTGTTAGTTGCTCTTTCCTCTTCCCTCCTCCTTTTCTTGTCTCCTTATCCTAATCCTAATCACCCAGACGCCTTCCATCATTTTCTGCACCTTCGTTTTGGTCTCACTTGGTGACTGTGTCAAGGCTAATCCCTCTGCATGCACAAATCCACCCTCTCTTCTCCAGTAGATTTCCTCTCTTTTCATCTCCACTCTCTCGTTATTTCCAATCTCTGGTTGGGCTAGTTAGATGGAAGGATTTACTAGTCATAGAACAGGAGGCTGAAAAGAAATGATGTGAAAAGTCCAGAAATTAGTTAAGTGTTCCTCATTAAGCCAAGCTTTTACCATACTAGAGTTTTGTTTTATATTTTAACAACATTGTTGTATTTAACAACATTTTATCAACATTGTCTTGGACACATTTAAATTGTGACTCATTATGTTGGATCCCTTGCTTCCATGACTTGTGTTTAATTACTGTAGTCATGACCTGGTTTATAGCTGTGTAATTCATTTTTTGTCCCTATGGTGTTCTTTTCCCTCTTGAATTAACTGTTTTTGACAGACTACTTTTTTGCCTTGCCAAGGTTATTTTGAAATCAGTTTCATCATTTTAGACATAGCAACAACACTGAATTTGATAATTGATAAACTTAATATTTTTACAATTAATTTAATTATTTTACTACATGATAAAATAGTGCTGGACAAAGGACTCTTGAGACCCTAGGGTCATCATTAGGTGATGTCGACTTTTAATTATTCTTATATATAATTCTGAAACTGGCTTTCTTATTACTTGGAGCTTAAAGTATTAACAACTGTTTAGAACATAATTATGTTCCAATCCTTCAGGGTAATATCCATTTCTGAATGAATCTATAGAAATTCAACTAATTGTATTTATTGTATTGATTATTGTTAATAGTTTTCTGCTTTTCTAGAAATTTGCAAGCATCATAGGTGATCCATAATCATTTTTTCCCAGATAGTATACTCTTATTTAGTAATTTGGTATTTCATTGGAATTGCTGTATCACTGAATATTTGCAGCTTAGATATGCTTCTCATCTCATGTTATTTTTGTTCATGTTCTTCCATAAATCCTCCAAATGGGATAACTTTTTAATAGTTTGTGGATTTTTCAGATTCCTCATTCTTTAATTTTTCCACTTTACTGCCTGCCTTAATTAGAAGTGTTTAGCTACTGTGAAACAACTTATCTGTGTTTTATCTTTTAAAGAAAGTTTTGTTATTTTTTGTTTACATGACTGTTGTTTCTCCCATAATCAAAAGAACCCCATCTTGTAATAAAGAAATATAATGTTCTCATTTGAAGAGAGAGATAATTCTATGAAAAAAATAATTCTTTTATTCTGTGCCAGTGGCTGGCACAGGAAACAGCAAACCATTCCAATATTTTCCCAAGAAAACCCTAAATGGTGACATATAAAGAGTCTCATATGATTGAAAACGATTCAGTGACAACAAAAAAATGAATAAGTGGGTCTCAGTGAAAGACTTTGGTGAAAAGGACACCAAAGGATTCAGGAACAGGAGATGAATTCAGATTAGGAAATTTTGAAAGAAGTAAGGTTTTGTTTTTGTTTAAATTCTTTGCAGTCTATATTTTTCTTCCTTTTCATTTGTTCTCTGAGTAAATTGAAATTGGCTGCAAAAATCTATTCTATGCCCCTCTCAAAAAAATTAATTTTATTTAATTCATTTTATTGACATTTTTACTTTACCTTGAGTGCAATGGAAATTTGTTAATACCAAATGTGATATTATAGACCATAATCTCTTAATCATCTAGCAATGTCAGACTTTCAGTAATGTCCTTGCTCACTGGCTGGCTGGGATCTTGTGATTTTGTGGTCTGGGGCCAGTTTACACTCACTTAGCAATCAGAATAGCTGGGCCCCAGCATGAATGTTCTCATTCTGAGAGTGTTAAGCCTTCCAGGGCCTATTCTCTAGAAATCTGCTGGGCTTGAAGTATAGTCTAGTAGTCTGGGCTAATACACCTACTATTGTAGATTTGGTCTCTAGACTTCTAGAAACCATGCTTTGGGGGACTTTGTGATTAAAATTCATATAACTCAGTCTCTCAAACTAGCATCAGACCATTAAGGCCATGCTTCTACCATGTACTGTGGTCTGAATTGTGGTTATTTGTTCTCATTTTGTTGTCTGCCATCTGGCCATACCAGAGTTCCCTCTATATCATGATCAGGAGTTAGAACAAGATTTTAATTGAACTTTTAATTTGAGGTTTTAAAAAATATTAACAATTAGCATGATTATTAAATGGAAATTTCCATAAAAACTATTTTCTGTAAGAAAAATGATATTAAAATGAAGGAAAACCTTCTGCTTTATAGTTAGTTTGAATATTAAGATAGCACTCATTTGAGAAATCTGTTGTTACTTTGACATTAGTGCTATAAGAAATAATGACACCAATTTTAGTAAATTGACTAATAATTGCTTTTCATAATTGATTTATCATTTTCTAGTATGTAAACTTATTACAGATGACCTATGACAATTTTTTCTCTTTTTTTTCAAGGATTTCATCCTTTTTGAAGTGATGAATATATTTTGTTTCGAAATAATTGTCTTACAGATCTATTCAAAAGCTTGGAGAATTAAATATTGGTATGGATAGTCTTGGTAATGAAGTACCAACACTTGGCAAACAATGTAATGGAAGCAAAGGAAATGGATCTAACAACACTTCTGCTAATTTTGTAACACCTCCTCCAGACTCTACTCAGAGGATCACTCCAGATTTGCAAAATGTTAATACAAGCACTCCTCTTAATCATGCATCAAACCAGATTCCTCTTCTTGAAGAGTCACCTGTCCGTGGAAACCAAATGTAAGTACTTAGTTTGCTTACAATTAGAAATAATGCTATAAAATTGGTAGGTAGGATAGTGCTACTATCGGAAGTACTTGATTGCTTCCTTGGAAGGGATGAAGATCAAATGCACTTAAGGCCTTTTTTGTTTCCACCTTTCTATTTCCTATCGCACATTTGACATTAGCTCACTTTTAGCCCAAGACAGTATAATGGCCTTCCAAGTCTAGGTAGCCCCATTCTCTAAAGGTTTTGTGGAGTTGATATCAAACAAAAAGTTATTAGTACGATTACAGTAGGTCAGAGGCCCCAGTTAGGAAAATTCCTCACATTCAAACAGAGCTCATTGTCCTAATTTGAAACTTTAGGTTTGTCTAACTCCCTGGCCTCCTTGTGTTTGAAGCAAAATCGGGGTAGTTTCTTAATAGTTATAGGGAGGGAAGTTGGGGAAAAATAGACCTTTTTAAATGAGCTTTTCTCAGTCCTTGAAGAGATATGTTGGTGTATAGCTTTGACCTTAGACCTGTTATAAGATGTTTGTATGACCTGATGGCTCCCTTTTCAGGCTAAGCTTATAGTTTCTCCTTTCAGTTGCCTCAGTACCACTGTTTGTTTTTAGCTTATCTTCCTCAAATCTCGAACTGGTTTGGGAAAGCTATCTTTTCACTGCTTCTCAGTTCTTGGAAGCTCTAATCCATTCCCCAAGTCAGGATCTTGCAGACTATATGTATTCCTTTAAGACCTAAGTGTAATTCAAGTCTATCTCGTGACTCAATCCCGGATTGCTCTCAAGGCTAAAAGGGAATGCTTGTTCCATTGAACTATAAATCATAGTATGCCAGTCAGTTGGCATAACCCATATCACATTGCTAACATTTTGCTGAGTAGATCATGTAAAGATATTAGCACAGTGCCTGGCACATTGTTTATTTTTTTATTTTTTATTTTTTATTTTTTTAAATTTTTATTTAATGATTACTTTATATTGACAACATTATCCCTTGCACTCGTTTCTTTTCCGATTTTTTTTCCCCCCTCCTTCCCTCCACCCCCTCCCCTAGATGGCGAGCAGTCCTTTATATGTTGGATATGTTGCAGTATATCCTAGATACAATATATGTTTGCAGAACCGAACAGTTCTCTTGTTGCACAGGGAGAATTGGATTCAGAAGGTATAAATAACCTGGGAAGAAAAACAAAAATGCAGATAGTTCACATTCGTTTCCCAGTGTTCGTTCTTTGGGTGTAGCTGCTTTTGTCCGTCATTTATCAATTGAAACTCAGTTAGGTCTCTTTGTCAAAGATCCACTTCCATCAAAATATGTCCTCATACAATATCGTTGTCGAAGTGTATAATGATCTCCTGGTTCTGCTCATTTCACTTAGCATCAGTTCATATAAGTCTCGCCAGTCCTCTCTGTATTCATCCTGCTGGTCATTTCTTACAGAACAATAATATTCCATAACATTCATATACCACAGTTTACCCAGCCATTCTCCAATTGATGGGCATCCATTCATTTTCCAGTTTCTAGCCACTACAAATAGGGCTGCTACAAACATTTTGAGTGCCTGGCACGTTGTAAAGCTATATGTTATTATTATCATCCTAATTGTCATCATCATCATCATCATTATCATACTGTCCCATTGGTTGTTATGTTAGGTGCCCCATTCTATGTTAAAGCTTGAAGTCATTAGAAGATTTTTAGCCCTAACATTTTGCAGGGTGTACAATCCACTCCCCCATTCATATGCCTGAGTAGGTTTGGAGAATAATCACTTATATAGCACCTACTTTGTGCCAGACTTTGTGCAGAGTGCTTTATGATTATTATCTCATTTTATCCTTGCAACAGCTATGTGCTGTTATCATCCTCATTTCACAGTAAAGAAAATTGAGGCAGGCAGTAGCTAAATGACTTGTGTGTGCTACATTTTATCTCTGTTGGAGACAGGGTTGTGGTATCTGGACCTTAACTTTGTCTCCTGTTTGTCTTTATGACTGTGAGAAGCATAAAACCTTTTCATTCCTGGAATCTCTGCCTCAACTCCTGGATATATCCTGGCCTCTTTGTTTGCCAGTGCCTTTTTGTGGCATGATGGAAAGAGCTTTGGATTTAAAACTCGGGACTTGGATCTCACCTTTGCTGCTTTATTTCCTGTGTAGCATTGGGCACATAACATAACTTTGGACTTGTTTTTCTCTTTTCACAACTGATGGGGCTGGATTAGATTTTGTTGAAAATCCTCTCCAGCTCTAATGTGTCCCAGTTCCTTCCTACTCTACAATCTTGATAAAAGCCATATGCTTGGTCAAACCCTTTCCTCTGATTTCCATATTACTCTTAAAAGTACCACTAGGCCCACAACCTAGGTTTCATCCTCAGTTCCTTAGCTCTCACCTCTTATTCACTTTCCCCAATCTATCTATACTTTTATAACATATTTTGTATATGCCTTCTTGTCTTCTCTGCTTCTGCCACTGCCCTGATTCAAGTTCTCATCACCTCCTGCTGGGACTTCTAGCAGTTCTGCTTGCTTCAATCTCTCCCCACTCCAGTCCCTCCTTCATTCTACTGTTAAAGTGATCTTCCTAAAAAGCAGGTCTGACCATGTCATCCTCTTATGCAGACAAATTCAGGTACTTCTAAATGTTGCCTCCAAATTCAAATATCAAATGCTCTCTTTGGCTTTTAAATCCCTTGATAAACCTACATGTTAACTCTAATTGCGTACTCAAGGACACTTGATTATACTGTGACCTGGTGACACTGGCCTCCTGATTACTTTGTGATCTGGTGACATGGGCCTCCTTACCATTTTTTGCCCATGACACTCCATCTCTTGACTGAGAATTTTCACTGACTTTCCTCCAAGTCCAAGAGTCTCCTCTACCTCTACCTCTACCTCCTGTCTTCCCTGGCCAAAGTTTCCCTTCTGCAAGAAGCATTTCCTGATTCTCATGAATTTTAGTATCTTCCTACTAAGCTTACATCCACTTTATCCTGTATCTACCTTGTTTGTACGTATTTGGTTGATTATATGTTGTCTCTGCCAATTAGATTGCGAGCTTCTTAATAGCATGGAAGAAGTTTTCCCCCCTTTCTTTGTATCTCTTTTGAAAATTTGGTTACTCTTTTTAACATGCATTATACTACCTGCATAGGGGAGGGGGTGAGGGGAAGGAGGGGAAAAGTTGGAATAGAAGGTTTTGCAAGGGTCAATGCTGAAAAATTACCCATGCATATGTTTTGTAAATTAAAAGCTATAATAATAATTTTTAAAAAACACATTTGGTTACTGACAAACCAAACAGCATCTCCTTTTATCTTACCTAGTATCCCTTCCAAACAAATACCCATAAAAAGATAGGCAACTGCTTGTAGAAGAAAGTAGGAAAAAGCTTTTTTCTTTTTTGACCAGATGGGTCAGATTAAATCTCCAGAATATTACAGTGGACCAAATTCATACTTAGTAACACTATTTTGGGGAACATAAAAAAAAACCCATCAAAATTTTGCTATTTTCTTTTCCATTCACATCTTAGTCCCTTATGTCCCTTGCAATATATACTTGCCTTCCAATTTTATCATCTAGTTAGCACTTACTTTGTCATGCCTCCTTCCTAGTGATAAACACAGCTTTTTCTGTTATCTCTGAGTCTTTATTCTTTTCTGCCATGGATACCCACCATCACTCTTCATTGTTTCAGCCTTATGAGGATTAGGGCCAATTAGTCAGCAATCATTTATTAAACAACTACTGTGGATCAGGCACTGGGGATACTAAGACAAAGAAAATACTCTCTGCTCTCAAAGAACTTACATTCTATTGAGGAAAACAGCATGTATGTGTATAAGTAGATGCAAAAGAAATTCAACATAATTTTTTTTGGAGGGGGGAGCTGGAGACATGAGAATTCTGTTAGGAATATACTGGGACAAATACAGTAAGATATGGGTTAATAATTTTGTAAGTTGTAGCATTTATACATTTATCAACGCTGAATAGTGTCAAAAAGGCTAATTTTTCTTTTATCACCATTGAATGGATCAAATAATTTGATGTCCTATAGTAATGGAAAGAGTGCTTTTTTCATTATTTTCTTGAAATCAAATACTTTTGAGGATTATTTGGTTTAAAAATAATTTGAATTTGGAAACAGTCATTATACCGAAATTATCATCAACATTCCAACTTCAAGAATGAATTCTGACAAATACAGAATGTCCCAAAAGTTTTAGTGCAGCTTTAAACTTAAGAAGCTACCCTCTTGTGGTATATACTGACTGATTTATCCATCCTTAGGTAAGCTGGTTCTCCACTCCCCTGGGGGTTTCACCATATTGATACCAGATTTAGTGTGATCATTTCTTTGACTTAGCCATCTACAGTTTAGGATTGTTTATTTCATATTTAGGAGGGGGAAATAATAGATGAAAGAAATGCACTATCTTGTTTAATATTGGTCTTTTTTCAAAAGAAATAATCTAATCATTTAAAAATTATTGTATTAATAATTTTTAAAATGGAAAAGAGAGATTTTATTAATTTTAATTTCTAAAAGCTTTAAACTGCGCTAAGACTTTTGGGACATCTAATATTTCTTTCTATGATCACCTGAAGAATTAAGAGTTTCTACTACTATACAACTGAGCATAAAATGTGTAAAGTGCTTTGGAATTCTCGAAGCATTATATAAATGATTGTTATCATCATAATATCATAGTGTTTAGCCCAGTAGTTGGAGCAGTGTAGGTGCTTAATAAATATTTATTGATTGATCATTATAATTTTGTGTTATATCCATTTCTGTTATTGTTTCCCAGCTATTTGGAAACTCTCTTATTTTTAAAATAATACTACCAGTATTGAAACATTATACTATACCTAGAACAATGCTAGACATTTGTGCTTAATAAGTGCATGTTGACTGATCTAATAAAAATTAAGAGATCGAAAACTACAATTGATCTTGTTTTTGTTCTTATATTCAAAACACACTGACTTTGCATTTTTGTTCAAATAGTTCAACAGACCATTGTGTCATTCAGCCACATTTTTCAGATTCTTCAGGTGCTCTATCAAAGTCAAGAGGTGATGAGGTAATACTTCTAAAAGTTTTCATTTTTTTAAAAAAAATTAGTAATTCATTCTTCCTGCTTTGTTTAATTTATAATTGCTTGGTTTGAGAAATTTGCTATTTGGCAAAGGCCGTCATTATTAGCAGGTTGTGGTCATTTCACTGACAATAAATTTCACTCCTACCCATTTTCCCTTTATCTGCTTTGTGTGGTAACCCATCACTTTTTTACATGGTTGGATAGGAAATTTGTATTATCAAAGGAGTTTAATAGAGCAAATATGATATTGTTTGTGAAGTGCTATGCAAATCTCAACGAGATATATAAATTTGGGCGGTTAGTGAATGTTTTTGTATATATCCATGAAAATTCAAAGGAACAAAAAATTATTACGTAATTAGTTTTAAATACAAGAACAAAAATATTCTGAGTACAAAATAAAAAATATTCATAATAAATTTTCATGGAATTTTACCCAAAAAAATAAAAAAAAAACTCAATTTGATGTTATACATTTGTTCCTATATCTTGTTATTGTGACAGAAGAAATGTATTTTGAAAAAACATGAATATTTCTGAGTTTAGTTTATTTATGAATAAAGAAAAAGTATAAAAATTGGGGAAATTTGAACCTTATAAAATCACCTGATTTTTAGTTCATTGAGCTTTACGATACATAGGAATCATACTTTAACATACAATTGAAATATATTTAAAACTCAATATATATTTAATTTTTAAAACATTCTTTCTTCAGGGTGACAAGTCAAAGAAGCAGTTTGTTTGTATTAACACCTTAGAAGACACACAAGCTGTTCGAGCTGTGGCTTTTCATCCAGTTGGTAATTTGTATGCTGTTGGCTCAAATTCAAAAACCTTGAGAGTATGTGCCTATCCAGAAGTCATTGATCCTAGGTATGTATATATGATGACAATCAAAAAGATAGTCATCATTGTTTTAATATTTTCATTGTCACATGGTCCTTCTCAATTGTCATTATTGGCTTTCTACTTAGTTTTTCCTACCAACTGTTTTGTATTAGTTTTTTTTTTTTTTTTTTGCATGTAAAAATTACCTGAAATAGATGTGTCTGATTAACTTTATAAGATAATTTTCATAAGGATATATTCTAAGTGAACATTAATTTTAAAATATTATTTATGTCTTAATAATACATGTGGATTCAATTGACTGTATCAGACAGAATAACAACAATAACAATAATCACAGGAGTTCTGTATCAAATAAATAGTTATGGGAAGCTAAGTTGCACAGTGGATTGAGTCCTAGTCCTGGATTCAGGAAGACTTGAGTTCAGATTCAGCTTCAGATCCTACTTGTATGACCCTGGACAAGTCATGTAAACCCATTTGCCTCAATTTCCTCATCTTTAAAATGAACTGGAGAAGGAAATGGCAAACCATTCTAGTATTTTTGCCAAGAAAATTCCAAGAGTTACTAAAAGTTGAACATAACTGAAATAACAATAACAACCACAAAAAAGAATAATTTATATTTTATGTAACATTGCGCTTTAAGGTCTGCTACTCTATTAGAATATATACTGACTGGTTTACCTCTCGTTTGGGAGCTCCTGGGGGCTTATCATATTGATACCAGACTTAGTGTGGATATCTAATTGGCTACAACTTATAACTGATTGTTTATATATGAAAGAGATAATATCTTGCTTGATATTTGTCTTTTTAAACATATAAACTAATCATTTTAAAATTATTGTAATAATTTTTTAAAAAAGAAAAGAGATTTTGTTAGTAAGATGGCATCTAAGTGGCGTAGTAGATAGAGTTCTGATCTCAGAGTCAGGAATACTTGAGTTCACAAATGCTTACTGGATATATGACTGAGCAAGTCAGTGTCTTCATCTATAAAATGGGGATATTATTATCTTCCTCACAGTATTATTATGAAGCTCAAATGAGATCAAAGCACTATGTAAATGCTAATCATTACTTTTTTCATTGTTCATAGTATACCACATTTGTTCAGTGAGCCGTTAAGCCAGATATGGATGAAAGAAAACTTTTAAAGAAGGCACCTAGATTTTGAAATATCAAAAAAAAACTGTCAACCAAAGTCAGGTCTGATATAAGATTGGTCTGACCCTTTTATTATCTATTAAACCAAATAAACTAAATATTAAACCAAAAATGAATTTTAATGCATTAATAAACATTATTTCATAAAGTGTTATTTTGAGCTATTTATCAACAAGGAGAATTTATATATATATACATATACATATATATATGGTTACTACATCATAGTTACTTTTCTCTTTCTTTCAGTGCATATAGCTCTCCCAAGCAGCCAGTGGTACGGTTTAAGAGGAATAAACATCATAAAGGATCAATCTACTGTGTAGCGTGGAGTCCTTGTGGCCAATTATTAGCTACTGGCTCTAATGATAAATATGTTAAAGTACTACCTTTTAATGCGGAGACTTGTAATGCAACAGGTAGGGCACAAAAATTTCTTATGGATGTATGCTTTTAATTTCTCCATTGTATCTCTGACAAAATGTTTTTTAAAAATTTTAATTGCAAATACGAAAAAGTTTAGCTTATGCTTAAGAGTGATCTTTTTTTCATTTATATACTTTAAATTTGACAAGATATTGTTTGAGCCTGAATGTATTGTTTTAACTAATTATCCAGGATTGTACTAATAGAGGATTAGTTAATATCTGATTAGTATTTCTTTTCTTTTCTTCTTTTGGATGAGACTTAAGAATGTAGCAGGAGTTCTGTAAACTTTCAATTCCAGTGAGGTGAAAGAGGAGGGGAAGGAAGAGGAAAGAGGATCACTAATACTATTATAAGTTGCTAATAAGGACTAGCCATAAAAGTTTGGTCAAATCAAAAGGTGCTGTTAATTTGAGTCTTTTTTTCTACTTATATAATTTATTTATTTATTTTTGCTATTGTGTCATTCTTTAACATTTATGAAAAATTAGTGTCTTGATTTCTCAAGTTTATATTGTTTTAATTTATCCAGGGGAAATGAATTGGATTGTAAAATCTAATTCTAAATTTAAAAATATCTTGGAGAACCCCAGCTATGTGTAGTGGGATGCATAAGATTTAAGATAGTTTTATAATCTCATGTTATCACAGTAATATGCAGCAGCACTCCTTAAATTCATAAGATTTAGCTCAGATGAGCAAAACAGGAACCCAAAACAAGCTAAAATGATTTCCATAAGGTTAAGCAGGTAATAGTAGAGCAGAGATTGAATCTTAATCATTTGACTCCAGAATCAGTGTTCTTTTCCTCATATTATGCTGTCCCTCAGCCATAGTTCTTATGTTTTTCTTTTTCAAAAATTTAAATTACTGTTTCAGGACCTGATCTGGAATTCAGTATGCATGATGGGACCATTAGAGATTTGGCATTTATGGAAGGTCCAGAAAGTGGTGGAGCTATTTTGATAAGTGCTGGAGCAGGAGATTGTAATATTTATACAACAGATTGTCAACGAGGGCAAGGCCTTCATGCTCTGAGTGGTCATACTGGTATGTAAAGCTTGATTTTAGTTGTTTTATAAGAGCCAGTTTTTAAAAGTTGTTTTGCAGTTAATGCATTTTTTTGAAATTTACAGTTTTAAAAAATTTACTTTATTTACTTTAATAAGATAGCAGCTAATTCATCCTGATTGTTTTTCTTTTCCATGTCCCCTTCTGAACCTTTTTTTTTTTGGTATATTTTTCTGTGTTTTTTTTGTTTTTGTTTTTGTTTTTTGCTATTTATACTGCTTACATAGTTGTAGTCTTGGTATGTTTATGGGGGGGGGTTGTTTGTTTTTTTCACTGTATATTATTTCATATTAATCTTAATATGTCTTTTATTCATATTTGCTCTTATGGTATAATGATTTATTTTTTCAGTTGCTATCATTTATTTAGTCATTCCCCAGTTGTTGGATACTTGGTTTGTTTCAAGTTAAGTCAATAAATATTTAGTAATCAGTAAATGTTTACCAAGTGCCTGTTATGTGTCTGTTACTGAACTAAGCACAAAAATGCAGATGATTTCCAGGTTTTATATATCCAGCTCTTCTGAGTTCCAGGTTTTGTTTTTGTGTGTGTGTGTGTGTGTGTGTTTTTGTGTTTTTGCGTTTTTGCTAGTTGCCTTTTGTATATCTCTAATTATATGTCCAGTAGACATCTTAAACTTAACATATCCAAATAAAACTCATTGGCTTTTCTTTGAGACCTTCCCCTCTTACTAGTTACCTTTTTACTGTTGAAGGTACCATCATTCTTGAAGTTACCCAGGATTGCAACTTCACTGTCATTCTCAGGTTACTCATTTCACATATCCATTCTGTTATTACATCTTCTCATTTCTACCTTCACAACATGTCTAGCACATAATTCTTTTCCCACACTCATACAACATTTATCCTATTCCAATGTCTTACCACCTCTACTTGGATTATTGTAATAGCCTTCTAATTGATTTCTCTTAAGTCCCTCCTCATGGAGGGGCAGCTAGGTGGTACAGGGGCTAGAGTGCTGATTCTGGGATTTTGCCAAGAAAACAGCTAATGAGGTCACAAAGACTAGGACTTGACTGAATAACAAAGTTGAAGTAAGCCAAGGGGTAGAGTATAAGAATTCCAGTTCCTGGTGTCTGTTAGGGGCAAGCAGGTGACACAGTGGATAGAGCACTTCATCTGGGGTGAAGAAGACCTGAATATAAATCTAGTTTCAGATACTTACTAGCTGTATGATCCTGGGTATAGTATCTTTGCCTGGAAACCTTAAATGGGATTGCTATCTACACAATTGCCAAGTTATTTTCCTAAAATTTAGATCTAATCATGACACCTTCTACTTAGTAAATCTGGCAGCTTTTTTAGGTTCAAATATAAAACTCACTGTCTTAAAAAAGTTTTCAAACTTGGCCATTTTTAATTTTGACAGACTTCTTATACTTGACTCCCATCCATGTGCTCTATAGTTCAACTTGTCCTTTCTTACAAAGGGATTCTACTTTCAGTCTTTGTGCTTTTATGCTAATTGCTCTCCAAGTCTGAAATGCTCTCCCTCTTTACCCTCTCTTTTTATCTTCTCTAGCTCAAATGTCACTTTCTTCAGGAGGTCTGCCCATTTCTGTTCAGCTGCTAGTGCCTTACCTTTCACCAATTCTATCTTCTCATTTAGATTGTACTGATACCTACTTATTTACATGTCTCCTCTAATAGAATTTGAGTTCCCTTGAGGTCAGGGACTATTTTTCTCTTTCTTTGTGTCTCTAGCATTTAGCACAATGTCTGGCATTAAGACAGTAATGTTGTTGACTAACTCATTAATAATTTTGTTACTACTACTATTAATCAAGGGTATATTGTTTTAAAGTTTGCAAATCACTTTATATACATAGTCTCTTTTGAGGGTCATATGAGGTCTATGAAATTGGGTACAGGTGTCATCCTTTATTTTGCATATGAAGAAACTAGAACACCAAAAAATTAGAATGTTTTACCAGGATCATATAACTAAGTGTCAGGGCAGAATTCAAACTGAGGACTTTCTGACTCTTGGTTCAGTACTTTGCATTCTATCACAATAAGTCCTGTTAATATTATATTTAATGTTATATACATTACCTCAGAGATCTAGGATATCTTCAGTGTAGTTATTCACTTGGCTGATTTAGATCATAACCCTTCAACATACTAATATGGCTTTTATGACTATAGTAAAAAAAAAAAATCATCATAGGATAACTCACCAGGTGATGGGGCTTTTATGAATTAATGAGGCTCAATCTCCAGAAATAGGTTTACTGTCCATCATCAGGCTGATATTTAAAACCCAACTTTCTAGTAGTATTACCTTCAACTGCACAGTATCACTTCCACACTTGGATAGGACAGCAGAATGTAGGTTTTCTATGTAGGATTTTGCTTATAATTGCATTGTAATTCTTTGAAAATTGTTTATCTATTGAGAATTGAGACATATGGTAAATCACTATTAATCAGAATATCCCATTTCTTATCCATGTCCAATTATTGAATACTGAATTTTATCTGTGTTGGAGGAGGTTTTATTCTTCACTCACCTATTATATGACCGTCTTTACACACAGGTCATATTTTAGCACTTTATACCTGGAGTGGATGGATGATTGCATCTGGTTCCCAAGATAAGACTGTGAGATTCTGGGACCTGCGAGTACCAAGCTGTGTTCGAGTTGTGGGCACAACATTCCATGGAACTGGTAAGTTTTTCTTTAACCTAACTAAATAATTATATATGATATCAGAATTTTAAAATGTTCTCTGAATTTTTTATCCCTATTTTTAATGATTGGAATTATATTATTAATATTTCATTTTCCATAGAACTTTAATTTTTTTCTAAATGGTTTCACATTTTTTAAGGGTCCCTTCCAGCTCTCAATGATTTCTCTCCTGACTCTGACATTTGTCTTCATGATAATTCTTTGAAATAAGTGAGTCTAGAAGTCCTCTAGGAAGTCTTTCACAGAGCCAGCATTAACATATATCTTTTGGTCTTTGGGTTAGTGTTTTTCTGCTACCATCTCCTTTATATCTGAACAGATCACCTACTGCATATTCAGCAGTCCCAGTTGTGCTTGAAGATTCAGTTCTTGGGGAATAATCCCACTGTCCCCTCCAGACTCTATTTCTACCATCAACACTCAGCAAATTCTCCTTCATTCTCAACCATTCCAGTGTCTGACAGCCATGTACTAACTACCACGTCCAAGATCATTCTTCCTCCTTTTTCAAATGCCTGACATATAATTTTCCTCTCTAACAATTTCCACTCTTATATGAGGATACTTCAACATATGTGTTGATATTCCCTTAAACCTTATAACCTTGAGTTCCTTTGTCTTCTCAAATCCATGGCTTATTTTTCCATTCCAATTCAATTACATTCAGTAAATGATTATAGCTTTGATTTTTCTATCACTAAAAAATGTTTCACTTCCATGATGAACTCTGAAACTCCTTAATCCAAACATATTGCTCCATTTTAAAAATAATCATATTCTCATTCTCTGTCTCTCTGTATCTCTATTTCTCTCTGTGTCAATCCCTCTTTCCCTCTTTTTCGCTCTCATTCTTTCCTTCCTGAAACAATGAACATTACCCAACACTTCCTTACCCTGAGGAGAACCTTTACTAGACACTATCATTTTATATCTCGCTCCCATTTCTTACTCAAACTCCTTAAAATATCTGTCTAGCTTGTTGCTTCACTTCCTTTCTTCTCCCTCTCTCTGAAATCACCTAAACCTATTTTTAATCCTCCCCATATCTCTCAATACATCTACCAGTTGGTACTTTACCAAACCATCTGCTCTGGCTTTACTTCTTCTTCTTTTTTTTTTTATTCCATTGACAGTTGGCAGGAGGATAATGAGATTTTTTTCTTTTTTTTTTCTTTTTTTTATTATAACTTTTTATTGACAGAACATATACATGCATAATTTTTTACATTATCTCTTGCACTCACTTCTGTTCTGACTTTTCCCTTTCCTCACTCTACCCCTTCCCCTAGATGGCAGTCTATCTTATACATGTTAAATATGTTACAGTATATCCTAGATACAATATGTGTGCAGAACTGTACAGTTCTCTTATTGCACAAGAAGAATTGGATTCTGAAGGTAAAAATAACCTGGGAAGAAAAGCAAAAATGCAAGTAGTTCACATTGATTTCCCAGTGTTCTTTCTTTGGGTGTAGCTGCTTCTGTCCATCATTGATCAATTGAAACTGAATTAGATCTTCTTTGTCAAAGAAATCCCCTTCCATCAGAATATATCCTCATACAGTGTTGTTGTTGAAGTATATAATGATCTCCTGGTTCTGCTCATTTCAC
Source organism: Antechinus flavipes (assembly GCF_016432865.1). Taxonomy (NCBI): domain Eukaryota; kingdom Metazoa; phylum Chordata; class Mammalia; order Dasyuromorphia; family Dasyuridae; genus Antechinus; species Antechinus flavipes. The sequence continues at coordinate 55,537,219 of NC_067401.1, forward strand.
TCAGCATCAGTTTGTGTATGTCTTTCCAAGCCTCTCTGTATTCATCCTGCTGGTCATTTCTTATAGAACAATGATATTCCATAACATTCATATACCACAATTTACCCAGCCATTCTCCAATTGATGGGCATCCATTCATTTTCCAGTTTCTAGCCACTACAAACAGGGCTGCTACAAACATTTTGGCACATACAGGTCCCTTTCCCTTCTTTAGTCTTTAGGTATAAGCCCAGTAGTAGCACTGCTAGATCAAAGGGTATGCACAGTTTGATAATTTTTTTGGCATAATTCCAGATTGCTCTCCAGAATGGTTGGATTTGTTCACAACTCCACCACAATGCATCAGTGTCCCAGTTTTCCCACAACCCCTCCAGCATTCATCATTATTTTTTCTTGTCATCTTTCTGGCTTCACTTCTTTATCTTCCCAATCTCCACCCTTTAGTTAACCAGTTCAACTCTGTTCTATTGGCTACTCTTAAATTCCTTGTTCCCCTTCTTAATACTTTATATAACCTGTGAAATCCCAACAGTGGATTACCCTAACCATTTGCTTCCTTTGCTCTGACTCATGTGCTAAACAAAACTGATAGAAGTCATATAGCCATGCTAATTGGGTATACTACAAATATATGTCATGTAGTTTCCACTGAGTGTCTCACCAGAGTAAGGCTGTTGCATTCACAGGTTGTTCAGGTGAGAGCTGATGGTGGCCTGACTAGGTTAGTGGATGTGTAAGAAGGGATGGATTTGAGGGATGCTATAGAAGTAGAAATGATAAGATTGGCAGACAATTGGATATGTAAAGTGAGAGAGAGTGAGGAGTCAAAAGTGACATAGCAAGGTTGTTAACCAGACTGACTAGAAGAATGCTGATAATGTTGGCAAATAGGAGAGATATAGATGACAATAGCACTCAAATAGTAATGTTCTTTTGAATATGTTAATTTTGACTTATCTATAGATCACTGATTCCAAAATGTTCAATAGAAACAGATATGAGATTAGAGTTCAGGAGAGAGACTGGAAATGGATATATAGATCTTGGAATAGTTTGAATAGAGATGATAATTAAATCCTTGGAAATTGATGTCACCAAGTAAGGGTGTAGATAGAGAAAAAGGGGTATGATGAGCCTTGGGGTACACCCACAGTTGGAAGGTAGGATATGGATAATGATAGCAAGAAAGACAAGCTGAGACAGGAGGAGAAACAAGAGCAGCATCACATGGTACAATCAGGAGAGAGTATCCAGAAGGAAAAGGATAATCTTTAATGTCAAAAGATAGAGGGGTCAAAAAAAAGATGAGGAATAAAAAATGGCCATTGTATTTCACATATAAGAGATCACTCAGTCTCTCTCTCCAAAGTAACTAATGATCTTTTAAAAATATTTTATAATTAATTAATTAATTAGAAAATTTAAATGATTTTTACATTTGTTTTTAAAACTTTGCATTCCAGATTCTCTCCTTTCTTTCTCACCTCCTCCTCCAATGAGCAGACACATAAATTATGCAAAAAATTTCCATAAAAGTCATGTTGAGAAAGAAAACATAGATCTATCCCCTCTCTACAAACCCTCAAGAAAAATAAAGTTTTTTTAAAAAAGTATATTTCAATTTGTATTCAGACACAATCAGTTTTTTTTTCTAGCTATCAGTTCTTTAGGATGCTTTTGAATCACTGTATTGCTGAGAATAGCAAAGTCATTTACAGCTGATCATCTCACAACATTGTTGTTACTTTGTACATAGTACATTTCACTTTGCTTGAGTTCATGAGAACTTCTTCAGGTTTTTCTGAGAACATCCTGTTCATCATTTCTTACAGAACAGTAATGTTTCATCATAATCAAATATCACAATTTATTCAGCCATTCCCCAATTGATGGGCATTCCCTCAATTGCTCTGAGAAAAGAGCTGCTATAAATATTTTTGTATGTATTGTTATATACATTTTCCTGGTACTGGTGTATTGTTAGATTAAATGATAAGCATGACTTTATAGCCCTGTGGGCATAGTTTGTATCTTTTGATCATTTATCAATTTAGGGAATGGCTCTTATTTTTTATAAACTTGACTCAATTCTCTATATATTTGAGAAGTGAGGCCTTCTTGTAAGGGCAAGAAACTGGAAAATGAGGGCAACCCATCAGTTGAAGAATGGCTGAATAAGTTATGGTATATGAATTTTATTGTTCTATAAGAAACGATCAGCAGGATGATTTCAGAAATGCATGGAGAGTCTTACATGAATTGATGCTGAGTGAAGTGAGTAGAACCAGGAGAATATTGTACATGGCAATAAGATTATATAATAATCAATTCTGACAGACATGGCTCTTTTCAACAATGAGGTCATTCAGGCCAATTCCAATGGTCTTGTGATGTAGAGAGCCATTTGCACTCAGAGAGAAGACTGGGAACTGAGTGTAGATCACAACATAGTATTTTCACCTTTTTTTAAATTGTTATTTGTTTTTTGTTTTTCTTCATTTTTCCCCTTTTTGATCTCATTTTTCTTGAGCAGCATGATAATTGTGGAAATATATATAGAATAATTGCACATGTTTAACATATATTGAATTACTTGCTGTCTAGGGAAGGAAGGGGAAACAATTTGGAACACAGGGTTTTGCAAAGGTGAATGTTGAAATTATTTATACATGTATTTTGAAAACAAATAGCTTTAATAAAAAAATTTCAGACTGAGAAAAAAAAATTTGAGAAGAAAAAAAAGAGAAATGAGGCCTTCATCAGAGAAGCTTCCTACAAAATTCTTTTCATAGTTATTATTGCTAATTGCATTTTCCCTCTTTTTATTCGAATGAGCTCTTAATGAGGTACTTTTAAAACTCTTTTTGGTAATATCATTTTTATTGAAATGAATCAGCAGAAGTTGGATAGTTGACATCCTGTTTGGTAAGTGTTAGGAGGTTCTCTCTTATGTCTTAGACATAACAAAGAAGTTTGTTATCTTTCTAAGATATCAGAAGGTCATTAAGTGTTGCTTCAGTACCATTACTACATGGCTTCACTAGTTCTGCTTTATCCCTCCTTGGAAGATAACTAACTTCTCATGTAGAACAATTTCAAATATGTACTTTATTAAAAATTTTATATATATTTGGGCAGCTTGGTGGCACAGTGGATAGAGCACCAACCCTAAAGTCAGGAGGACCTGAGTTCAAATGTGGTCTCAGATACTTAACACTTTCTAGCTGTGTGAGCCTGGGCAAGTCACTTAATCCCAATTGCCTCAGCAAAATAAATGAATAAAAACATGCATACATACATACATACAGGTTTTTTTTCTTATTTTTTTCTGACTCAATGTGATAATCTTTTACACTTCAGCTCCCTGACAAAGGTCAGGTTTCCCTTCTATCTCTTCAGAGCCTTTTTTTTTTTTTTTTAAATTCCCTCCCTCATTAAAGCCTGACTTCCAAGCTTAAAGGAAGAACATGTAATTGTACTTTATATTTTGGAGTGTAAAGAAGTATTCCTTAACTTCCTTTATCTTATCATCTTGAAGGAAGATCACACTATCTCTGAAGAAATTGCCCTTTATTGTTATTTTTAGTCTTATGCTTAATAATTTATTGAGTTTTTTGATTGATGATACTATGTAGAAATAAATTTTTCCTGAAGACTATTTTGGCTGCATTACAAAAGTTTTGGTTTATTATCACAATTTTAGCATTTTTCTTTGATAAAATAATTTTTGTTTCTATAATTTGATTTCTGACTTTCCAGTTCTTTAGGATACATTAGTTAGTCTTCAAGGCTCCATTTGAATCTTTTCTTCAAAGGCCCATTTTTAGTTTTGGTTATAATTTTTACCCCATTTTACTTCCCTTTTCCTCTTTTAGTACAATCCCTTTTCCACCTCTAGTTTTTTTTTTTAATATAAACACATTAAAGTCAACATATATACACCGCTAAGTAATTTTTCTCTTTACCCTTTTCTCCTCTTTTTACAAAAAAGAATAAGGTGGGAGGAGGGAAGAGGAAGAAGGATGGGAATAAAAAAAGACTGTGTGTGTGTGTGTGTGTGTGTGTGTGTGTGTGTGTGTGTGTAACACCTAGTACATGTCCTGTCCTATGTTAAGCACTTCACAGATATAACATTTAATCCTCACAGCAAGCCTTAGAGATATAGACTATTATTATCTCTGTTTCCATGAGTGAGGAAATTGAGGAACACAAAAGAAAAGTGACTTGCTTAGGGTCTTATAGCTTGTCAGTGTTTTGATTCTTAATTTGAACTCAGGACTTATTGACTCTAGGCCCAGCAGTTTTCTGGGCCTAGTGTTACCACTTAACTAGCCTTAGTTAAAAGGAGAAAGGTGAAAGAAAGAATGTGATCAACATTAAAAATCTACAGTGAAAATAGTTTATTTCTACTCTTTTGTCTTTATTCTCTCTACCTAACCCACATCCCCATTCTCTGAATCTTGACACTTTTTTTCTTTCTAATCACCCCTCTGAAGTTTGTTTTGCTTAAGACTATTTCCTCCCTGACTCTGCCCTTTCTCTTAAACCATCATTCCCTCATGTTGTCCCTGTTTCCTTCAATATATATTTATTTATCTACATTAGACTTTGTGTTCTACCCATCTTTGTACAGTTCAGCTAAACATGAAATTAATAAGTTGCCCATTCTCCTCCTAAGGTTTGTATTTTCTTATCAAGCATTTGAATTATGAGAATGAATAAGTTCCTCATTTATTTTCTAGTGTTTTTCATTTCTTTCCTCATTTAAAATGAGTAAAATAGAATAAAGTCTTTGAGTTTCCAACTTCAATGGTGGGATTGGTGGGATTCTCAACAGATATTTGTTCCTTTTTCCTCAATAAAATGTAACCATTTCATTGTTATTTCGCTCAAATAGGTTTTCAGAAATAGGTTTCAGAAAATCCCAGTTCTGGAATTTGTTTTAGGGATACTTAAAAGTCCATTATTCTTTTACAAATCCGTTATTCTTCTTCTGTGATTACATCCAGTTTTGCAAGATGTTATTTTTACCTTTAAGCTCTTATTCTTTGGAATATCATATTTTCCAAGGTTTTCTCTATTTGCAGCATAATCTTGTATTTCTTGGTACTTGAACTCTCTATTTTTGACAGTTTTGTTTTTTTCCCTACTATATGTTGTTGTTTTTTTCCCCTGTTAGCCTGAGAATTCTGGATTTTCACTCTAACTTTCCTAGGTCTTTTCAGTATAGGTTTCCTTTCAGAATATAAATTAATTCTGTTTTTCAGAATTTCAGAAGTTTGCCTTCTATTTCTAATACATCTGGGCAGTTTTCTTTTTTTTTCCTCTAATTTTTTAAAATGGCATTTTATTTTCCAAATACTTGCAAAGATAGTTTTCAACATTCACCTTTGCAAAATCTTGTGTTTCAAATTTTTCTCCCTCTCCGCCTCCCCAAGACAGTAAGCAATCTGATATAGGTTAAATATGTACAGCTCTTCTAAATGTATTCATCATTTTGAGGGAAAAAAAAGAAAATCAGATCAAAAGGAATTTTAAAAATGAGAAAGGAATAAAAAAGTAACAACAACAACAAAGGAGAAAATACCATGCTTTGATCCACATTCAGTCTTCATAGTTCTCTCTCTGGGTGTGGATGACACTTTCCATCACAAATCTATTGGAATTCCCTTAAATCACCTCATTGTTGAAAAGACCCAAGTCCATCACAACTGATCATTACATAATTTTGTGGTTACTGTGTACAATGTTTTCTTGGTTCTGCTCACTTCACTTAACATCAGTTCATATAAATCGAGGCTTTTCTGAAAATCAGTCTGCTCATCATTTCTTATAGAACAATAGTATTCCATTACATTTATATAACATAACTTATGCCCATCTAATCATTTTCTGATTCTTTGTCATTACAAAGAAAAAACACTTCAGACATTTTTGCACATGTGCGTCCTTTTCCCTCTTTTATGATTCTTTGGGATACAAACTCAATAGTGACACTTGAACAGTTTTCTTTAAATATGATGTCCAACTTTTTGTTTTTGAATTTGATCATGATTTATGAGTCCAGTGATTAAATTGCTTCTCCTTCAGTGGTATTCTGTGTCAATTTTTAAAAAAATATATTTAGGATAATAAAGTACTGTTTTAACCAGACTCTGTCCTTGAGAATTCATCTGCAGTTTTGCATGTAGAGGGTTCAGAGTTTCCTTTACCAGTCAGAAAGTCCTTTTCCTTTTAAGCAATTAACAACCTATATCTTATAATAATCTGTGAAACAAAAAATGAAATTTCACAGTAAATTAAAACAGAAAAGTCATAATTAAGTTTAGGATTTTTGATTGATCAGACAGAATAATAATAATGTTAATGTCATTATGCTTTGGGAGAAAATATCTTTCTGATAGAGATCACTCCATTTTTAGATGTTTTCCCTTTAAATCAGGTCAATAGTGAACAATGAAATATTTTTCTTAATTGGATTAAAAATATTTCCACTCTTCATTTATAAGCAAAATAATATCTCATGGTTTCAAAAAATACCTCTTTAAAATTGATTATCTTTCTTGAAGGAAAAGAAAATCTTTGATTCAAGTGAAAACAAAAACTTCAGACTAGGACATTGTGAGAATATCATTTTAAAATACTTTATTACACAACGATTTAGAGTTATATGTTTCCATAGACAGTAGATTTCTTTCTTATATATACTTCTAATTTTCAAGTCTTTTGACTTTTATTATATTTCTTATCATCTCATAGAATTATTGAGTTCGATTTGCTTCATTCTTTTTTTTTTTTCCAAAGGAGTTTTGAGTAAGGTTTTCCACTTTCTGTCTGAGCTCTTTATTATCATTCCAATTTTTCCTCAGGAGCTCTAATTTTATCTTTTATTTCTTCATTTCTTTCAGTTACTCTTGGAGTCCTTGTGGCCAAACCATCCTTTTTTTTTTTAAGCTTTTTTTTTATTTTTAGCTTTTTATTTTCAAAACATATACATTGTTTTCTTTCTTTCTTTTTTTTTTTTAATAACTTTTTATTGACAGAGCCCATGCCAGAGTGATTTTTTAAAGCATTATCCCTTGCACTCACTTCTGTTCCGATTTTTTTCCTCCCTCCTTCTACCCCCTCCCTCAGGATGGCATGCAGTCCTTTACATGTTAAATAAGTTACAGTATATCCTAGATACACAATATATGTGTGCAGAACCAAACAGTTCTCTTGTTGCACAGGGAGAATTGGATTCAGAAGGTATAAATAACCCGGGAAGAAAAACAAAAATTCAAGCAGTTTATATTCATTTCCCAGTGTTCTTTCTTTGGGTGTAGCTGCTTCTGCCCATCCTTGATCAATTGAAACTGAATTAGCTCTCTTTATTGAAGAGATCCACTTCCATCAGAATACATCCTCATTCAGTATCGTTGTTGAGGTATATAATGATCTCCTGGTTCTGCTCATTTCACTTAACATCAGCTCATGTAAGTCTCGCCAGTCCTCTCTGTATTCATCCTGCTGGTCATTTCTTACAGAACAATAATATTCCATAACGTTCATATATCACAATTTACTCAACCATTCTCCAATTGATGGGCATCCATTCATTTTCCAGCTTCTAGAGGCCAAGCCATTCTTTTCTTTGAGGCTTTACTGTACTTGTAGACATGCTTGTTGTCTTCTGCATTAACCTCTTGAACTGCTTTTAATGTGTGGCATTTCTTAATTTTGTTCAGTGTTTTTTTCTGTTTGCTAAACATCTTCAATCACAGTTTCTGGATTGGGTCTATAGCCAGGTTCTTCCTGCTCTTATAATCTTGAATGGATTGCACAGGTTTTGCTCAGTCATTCTGGTAATGTCCAATTCTGATCCCATTTGGGATTTTCTATGCAAAGATACTGAAGTGGTTTACCATTTCCTCCTCCAGCTCATTTTACAGTTGAGGAAACCGAGGAAAACAAAAAAGTGTTAAGTGACTTGCCCAGGGTCACACAACTATAAGTGTCTGAGGCCAGATTTAAAACTGAGGAAGATATTTTCTTATCCATTCACTGTGCCACCTAGATGTGATAATTATTATTTTTGCTTACTTCACTGGATTGTTGTAAGGAGAGTTTTGTAAATCTTAAAGTACTCTTTAAAAAGTGAGTGTTTGTTATTTTTACAGTGAATTTGAGTTGGGTTTTAAAAAATGAAATAAATTTCTAATTTTAAAAAAAACTTTTATTTAGGCAGTGCAGTGGCATCAGTAGCTGTTGATCCTAGTGGCCGTCTCTTAGCTACTGGTCAGGAAGATTCTAGCTGTATGTTGTACGACATCAGAGGAGGACGAATGGTACAGAGTTATCATCCTCATTCCAGTGATGTTCGCTCTGTTAGATTCTCTCCTGGGGCTCACTATTTACTTACAGGATCTTATGATATGAAAATAAAAGTGACAGACTTACAAGGTAATTTATCTTAATCCTTCAGACTAGATTTATATTTATGTTCTCTTTTGTATATTTTAGATTGTCTTTTTACAATTTTCTCCTTATTAGTCTAGTATCCACATTTTTCTGAAATATTTTAAAATTTGACTTACAATATATTAGCATATTATCAAAAGTGTTTCAGTAAATAGCCTAATAAACAATATTCTAACCTTTAATAATTGGAATGGTTGTTCTAATTTTTAATATAGAATTATTTGTTTTGTTAAATAGTTGAATTGGCCTTCACTTCAATGTTTTATTTCATTATGGGCTGAAGGATGCTAGAAGATTAAGAATATATTAATTCATCCTTTGCATTCTAATTTACTTCTATGTTATATGCTTTGCACATAAGTACTTAATAAATGGTGTTGAATAAATTAGTTTTCTACAATAGACCTGTAATGAACAGTTTCTTTAATCCAGTTGCATTGAATAATGCAAACATTATTGCACTATTGAACCATGTTGAACTGTTCAGCAATTTAACTCTTAATATTATTTAATTACAGTAACATAGGGTGGTATGCATTTTTATAGTGAATGAAAATATGTTAACTTTGCATTCATGTGGAGTTTGAACTAGTAAATAAGGAAATCTTACTCAGAAGTCTGTAAAATTTATTCAGCTCATTTTAATACTTGTCGCTATTTTTTTTAGGGGACCTCACCAAGCAGCTTCCAATTATGGTGGTAGGGGAGCACAAGGACAAAGTGATTCAGTGCAGGTGGCACACAAAGGATCTTTCCTTTTTGTCATCATCAGCTGACAGAACTGTAACGCTTTGGACTTACAGTGGTTAGAATACACCTGTAGACAACCTATGCAGATAAAGCACAGAGATTTAAGATGGCTGAAGTGGTTTTTTTTTTTTGTGTGTGTGTGTGGGTTTTTTTTTTTTTTTGTTTGTTTGTTTGTTTATTTGGTTGGTTGTTTTTTGTTGTTGTAGTTGTTGTTGTTAATTCAAACAAGCAGCATCTGGCCAGGAGAGGGATTTAGCAAGAGGAGGCATTTATCACAGTTTATCTCATTGCTTAGGAGAGATGGGTATTTAGTATTATTTTGCAATGCTTTCAGGTCTTCCATGTGAATTTATGCTGCTGTGATCTATTGTAGTCTTGTTGCCAAAGTATGTTGGAAAAGCCCGTAAGTTGTCACTGTGCACTCAAAGTTAAGGTTGATAATGTGTTTACATTTTAGTATTAAATGCATTCCTTGTTCTTTGCATAAATGACAGTTTTCTATATAAATTTAAATTGAACTATACTTTAATAAAATTCATATATGTACTTAGTTCCAGACAGATTAAACATAAACAGAAATGACTTTTGCCATTCTCACAGTTCCATTGTATGCATCACTTATTTAGGGGTAAGATTTTTGTATGCTTCTCTAACGTTTCATGGTTGTTTTTAATATGTAAGTATCACTATGGGACTAAAAAATGAATATACAACTGCTTCTTGGTTTGATTCATAATGAGATATAAGCCTTTTCTTTTAAACCAGGGAGATGATGATTATTTTGTTTTCTAATCTATTTCAGAGTAAAAGGCAAAATACATTTGCTTCAAACATTTAATTTCTTTGTTTTTTTGAATGCAACTGTATACCTCCACTCTAAAATGTACTGTAGAAGAAGCAGATTATCAGCATTTATCTTTTGCAACAGTTGATGGTACAATCTACTGGCGAGCATTTTTCTCCTCTTCAATAAAACCATTAAAAACTTAACTATGGACTATAGCATGGCTTGAAATGCTATGTCTGCATGATAATTTAAAAATGGAAAATAATGATTTTGGTCCAAAAGCTTATTGGAGTTTTTTTTTCTTTGCAAGGTTTATGTAAAGCAGAATTACAGTTTTATTTCTAAAGAATTGTAGATCCTAATGTTATGTATTGTTATATTTTCATATTGTACAGTTATTTTCCGTTAAATTATGATAGGTTATTATTTATTTAAGATGCAGTTGAGCTTTGGTTCTGATAATTGCTAAACTGTCTGTGCACTGTAGCAAACATTTTTAACTATTGTATACAAGTGGAAAAGGGTATTAGAAGTGTAACTGTGCTATAATCTCAATAAAGACCTCTTGACACCTTAATGACTCACAATTATTATATTTTTCAGTTTTGTAATGTTTTTGTTTCTTAAATTGACTTGGAAGCAATATCATTTAATGGAAAGTTCTGTTTTGTTAATTAGACAAAATTTCTAATTCTTCTGTTTTGTTTTTGTGGATGATATAAACCTGGGAGGTATAAATGCTACATTAGATGACAGGATTGGATTCCTAAAGAACTTCAATAATCTGAAATATTGAGCCAAATTGGGAATAAAGATGAACTCCTGCTTTTAAATTTAAAAAATAACTGTACAAAAACAATATTAGGGAAAAGTATCTATATAGTAATTCATATGTGGAGATTTTAGCAGATATGAAGGAGAACACTTAGTCCATCACCCATATGCCACATGCCCTCAATTCCATATTCTTTCCAAAAGTTGTCAGTAATCATTAATTATCTTTATTTATCAGCTGCTGTGTTGGGGGTACAAAGAAAGGCAAAAACAGTTTTTCTTTCAAGAAGTTCACATTCTAATGGGGGAAAGGACATGCAAGCAATTATGTCCAAACATATGCATATTATATATTATATATGATAAATTAGATGTTATCTTAAATGGGAAGGCACTTAGAATTAAGAGAATCAAGAAAACCTTCTTGTAGAAGATGGCATTTTGTTGTTGTTTGTCCTTCATTCTCAAAAAGGACTATGACATCACGGAGATGATGACATGCAAGTGAATTGGATTTAAGTGAGAGCTGTGCAAGGTCATCTGTCTCACTTTCTCCTCCAGAGCTATCTGGGTCCAGTGGCCAGAGAGAGATCAAGACAACTAGAGATGGCCCTGGACGCTTTGGGAAAACTTGGCCATTTTAAACTAAGGTCTTTAACATTTCTCAGTTTGACTGAGGCAATGTCCAACTAATGATTGAGGGTGGGTAAGAAATGAGTCTGAGAATAGCCTCTTTTACCTGGTCAAAAAAATAAATAAAATCGGTCTGTAAGGGGAAGACCTATTGAGTTTCTGACCAAAACAGGAACAAATGCTATTTACATTCACTCTTAGCCAATCAGAGCCCTAGCAATAACCAGGTGAGGTTTGGCCTGGGACCTATTGACCAATCAGTGAAAAAAAGAAAAAGGAGAGCTGCACCTCTTGCCAAGAACTCTACAGACCTCTTTGTTGAAGCCAGGAAAAGATTTTTTGTTTGATATCTTGCAAGATTGGCTATCCAGAAACACAGGCACACATGACACACAAAACCACAGCTTTTTATTTCCTGTCCCTAAAAGAATTTTCCTCCTCTGATTTCCCATTGATTGGGTACTACAGATTACAGCCTATCAGGAACACCTAATTCCCCCCAACTGATTCCCCATACTGATTACACCTGATAAGGTGTTTCTTATTCTCATTTATGGTTTCCTTTTACAAATTTTGTTTCCTTTGATCCACTCCTAACCTTTAGATTTTAGTTTCATTTCTCTAAGTTTCATAACTCTGTAGAAACTAAACCCTCATCCAATTCTAGGGGGAGAGAGGGAGGGAAAGAAAGGGGAAGAGGGAAGACAAGAGAAGAAAAAATAGAGGAAGTCTTGGGTGGCGTTGGTAGAGGGCCTGAAGTACAGATTAAATTATTCTCTGTGGCAAGCAGCGAACAACACTGATAGGGTTTCAGTTCAATCCTATAATCCTACCTTCCATGGAGGTCTTGAGTAGCCCCACCTTGTGTCCAGATAGAAATCCAAATTATGTCAAATCCCTGAAGTTGAATTTACCCCATAAATCTATCTATGATTATACCATCTTTGTTGAATCTTTGTTGGGGTGAGCCTGCCAAGGCACTCTGCCTTATGTTGTCCTTTCTCTCATTCTCCCCTTGCCTCATGGTGTATTTCTCCTTTTTATAGCTAACTCCCTCTAAGGATTTAGTCTGTCAGTCAATGGAGTACTCCTACCTCATGGCATATTCCTTTAATGGATTCTTCCAAATTCCTTTCATTGACATCTATCTCATTTACCATTCCTGGAGTCTATTGTATCTCTTCATTTTGTCTGTAACCTAAATAAACCTACCTTTTGCCAAAGATAATGGCCGTTGTGAATTTATCACATGAATGAACCCCAACATTGGTGGCTACATCAATTTCATTTGGTGCTGTAACTCAAATTCATGAGAGACGGGAATGGGGAAGGACAGAGAGGAAGAGAGGGAAAGAGGGAAAAAAGGGAGGGAGAAAGGGAAGGAAGAAGGAAGAAAACTGAGGGATAAAGGAGGGCTGTGCTAAATTACTATTCTCATTTTCCCCTCGAACCATCTGGATTCTGTGGCAAGTTTTATAAATCAAGAGACTGGAAATGGAATTTTAGCTGAGACTTGAAAAAAGCCAAGGATGCCAGGAGTTGATGAGGAAGGAGAATATTCTAGATATGAGAGTGGTGGGAGAATGGGGAAGACAACCAGTGAAAATGTACAGAGTTGAGACATGGAGTATTTCACACCTTAGCTTTTTTTTTTTTTTTTTTTTTAAAAGCTCATCACCCTGTCTAACTTCAGGATAATGGGTTTTTTTTTTTTTTTCCTCTCAAACTTATTTTTGCCATCCACTTCCTTGTATATGGACATGGAAATGAAGCCATGGATCCTTGAAATAACTAGAAAGAATGTAAGCTCAGAGATGGAGGAGAGGGAGAAAATCTGGTGGGTGGGTGCAAAGAGAACTAGTTTGAGAATCAAGACTCAGAAAATTGGGATTTAAGTCCTATATCTGGCAATTATAACTATATATTATGATCTCAGGAAGTCACTTCACAGATCTTAAGAAGAGACAGCCTCTGTCAACAAATCCTGCTTCAGGGGTAGATTCTCTATGGATGGAGTACTGGACTGGGAAACATAAACAACTAAATTCACAACCCACTTCTAAGATCCACTAGCAGTGTGATCCTGGACAAGTCATCTCAACCTCAGTTTCTTCCCTTGTAAAGTGAGTGTGTGGGAAAAGGTGAAGAACTTACAAATTCTAAAGTAGAGCAAGCCTTATAGGCCTCAGTTTTGGCTTCTCCAGAGTCACATGATTTTAGAAAAGGCCTGGATTACGTGACTGAAGAAGCTGTACATCATCTTGTCTACTATATTCCACTGACCAACTAGGGGAACAGTAGACTTATGTGACCAATCACAACATATAGAGGGCGGGATTTTGGAGCATCTTTGTCTGAAATGTATAAAAGCTGTAAGCATTTTCAAGGCTCTGGCCCTATCCTGCTGTGAAATTTTGCTCGCAGACCAGGATGGGGTCTACTTCTCGAGATTCTAATAATTCTGCTTTCTATGAGTGATCTCTGTAGTAGTCAATTTGGGTAGGTCTTTTTGTCCCAAACAGTTGGGGGCTCGTCCGGGATGGAGTCTTTGGGGGAGATGGCTGTGCCCACGGAGCAGTTTTCTCCATGGTCTCTGGCTCTGGATGGGCAGCCTCCCTCCCTCTTTAGACAATGACCCAAGGCAGGGGTACTCAGTGGAACACAGAATTGAAGAAAGAAGACAATAGACAAGTCCTGACGGCCAGCACAGTCTAGAAGATCTACGTGTAGCTCGAGAGGTAAGCGCGAGTCGGAGCCTGGAGGTCTATTGGCTGAGGGAGAAACAAGCTCTCTAAAAGAACTGGAGGACTGCTCAGACCCCAAGGAAAGGGCTTTCGAGAGCTCTCTCAGGTGACTGTTGGTGTGAGGGTGACCTACACCGGTACTGATCTCAGTCCAAAGTTGTATGTCAGGACAAGGTGCAGGGAATTCTGACCAATAGTCCCCTTGGGAGTTGGTTAAATAACTGGGATAATGTCCCGAAGGACAAAGGGAAAAGTCAAAAGTTAATTAAATACTTCTGCTTTGTTCTGGGAGGACCTTCCCCGAAAACCTGGACTGGGTTCAGGGTGGTAGAAGCAGTCCATGAATTTATCAGGATGCTAGCTAGGGAATTCAAGAAAAATAGAGCTCTGTGTCCGTCTATGTGTCTATGTTTGTCTGCTTTGCATTCTGTTCTGTGTTAAAAGTTAGCAAGCTCATAAGAGATAAGAATTCAGCCTCTGTGTTGCAGGCTTGGAAAAATATCAGGCTGAATTGTTGGGGGGAAGAGGGGAAGAAGGGGAAAAATAAGAACATAGATTGAAAGTCTGGAAAGATTTGAGAAAATAGAAGAACAGTGGCTATCACTCCTATAAACAAGGAGCCTGTTATCAGGACTCAGAAAAAAAAAATTCAAGGTAAAGCAGGGATTGGTGCTTAACTCTTTCCTGGTTTACTAAAGAAAAGATGTTTGAATGGAATATCTAGGTAGATTTCAGGAAATTTACAAACTAAAGTACTGGTTAATTTAAAAATAATTTTAAATTGGTATGTTGGAAACAAGAAACTACAGATATTGGAAGGGAGGAATAAAAATAGAGTAAGAGAGGTAAATAGTTGAACACGGGGGCGCTCTGACCTGTTGGACCTGTGGGAAAACTAGGCATACTTCCAAAAAAAACCCATTTTTTTCCTAGGAGAAGAAAGAAAAATCATTATTAGCAAGTTTGCTTTCATGGAATTAGAAAACAGAAAGTTTAAGAAGGCTAAACTGGGTAATTGTTTGTCTGCAACATTTGATTAAGAGTTTTGGGAACTTATATTTTAAAGAGGTACTATAATTTTGAAATTGAAATAAAATTGAAATTGGAATAATTTTGAAATTGAAATAAAATTGAAATTGGAATAATTTTGAAATTGAAATAAAATTGAAATTGGAATAATTTTGAAATTGAAATAAAATTGAAATTGGAATAATTTTGAAATTGAAATAAAATTGAAATTGGAATAATTTTGAAATTGAAATAAAATTGAAATTGGAATAATTTTGAAATTGAAATAAAATTGAAATTGGAATAATTTTGAAATTGAAATAAAATTGAAATTGGAATAATTTTGAAATTGAAATAAAATTGAAATTGGAATAATTTTGAAATAATTTTACTCTTGCTTTGCATATGTTAGGTTTATTAACAGGATAAAATCTTAAGAATTGTTTGAATATTGTGGCCTTTACAACCGAAGAGAAAAACTTTTTTTTTTGCCTTATTGTTTGGTTGGACTTCATATTAAGATAGAGGTTATTAAACAAAATGCCAATAGCTTACCTTAGGGGGGATCGTGTTTGTATCTCCCTACTTAAGTGGTATATTGCTTTTAAAAAATATTGAGTAATTTGTAAACTATATTATGAGTTTTTATAAAATTTGGTTCAAACTTAATTGTGAATCTTGAAGTTTAAAGTTTTTTTTCTTAAAAATGTGATTTAAAGACAAGGAACAAGAGAGATTGATTTACAAAAGCAATTATTGTTTGGGAGTGTTTAAAGTATGTTGGAGAAGGTTTGAGCAAGTAGGCATTGGAAGGAGAGAGACAGAGAGATGGGAAAGGAGAATGAAGGTGATTTAAGAAGGATTGATTATTGGGAACAAATGATTTCAAGAAGAAATAAGTGGAAAAAAGAGGGCTGTGCTAAATTACTATTCTCATTTTCCCTCGAACCATCTGGATTCTGTGGCAAGTTTTATAAATCAAGAGACTGGAAATGGAATTTTAGCTGAGACTTGAAAAAAGCCAAGGATGCCAGGAGTTGATGAGGAAGGAGAATATTCTAGATATGAGAGTGGTGAGAGAATGGGGAAGACAACCAGTGAAAATGTACAGAGTTGAGACATGGAGTATTTCACACCTTAGCTTTTTTTTTTTTTTTTTTTTTTTTAAAAAAAGCAAAATGATTGATATAATATTCAATTTATGGAACATCTACTTGGGTATATAAGAATTGTGTGAACGTTCTGGGATAAACTTCTTATTGTCAAAAGTCTTACAATATGTAGACAATCTTCTTGTGGCAGGAAGGAGAAAGAGTGATCTTGTCCAAGTCACTATCAATTTGTTAAATTATTTAGGAGCACAGGGACTGAGAATTTCTTAAGAGAAATTGCAACTTATGAAATGTGAAATGCTATTGCGACTGCCCTTCACCTCCAATCCCCCTCTGCTAGCTGGCTTCCTGTTGCAGCTGCCCATATTGCTATCGCAATCCCCCCTCACCTCTACTGAGAATAAAGATTGAAGATTTTTCCCTTAACCTGAATTCCTGACTCCAGCTGATTTTAAATACGCGGGCATCACATTTGGCACCCAAACGTGGGAACCAAGGACCCTACTTTCACTGAAGAAGTTTCCAGTGACCAGGAACTTGGGTGAGTATAATAGACAAACAGGGAACTTATTTTCTTAAAGACTAATGTGACAGATCCTAGCTAAAGATTCTCCATTCCCCCATCCCCTCTCCCCACCCCCACCGAGGAGTGGTGCTATAGAAAGCCTGCTTAAGCTAATAGAAGATCAAGGGCTACTTGTAACTTGGGAACAGACAGCTAGACTTCTTGGTACATTAAAACGCACCTCCCCTTGGTTCTTAGAGGAAGAGCAAATCTCTCCAGATAATTGGGCAATGAATGGTCAACAGCTCTCCCCATATTACAATGAAAACGGTCCTCATTCAATTTCCATTAGCAGTGTGATCCTGGACAAGTCATCTCAACCTCAGTTTCTTCCCTTGTAAAGTGAGTGTGTGGGAAAAGGTGAAGAACTTACAAATTCTAAAGTAGAGCAAGCCTTATAGGCCTCAGTTTTGGCTTCTCCAGAGTCACATGATTTTAGATAAGGCCTGGATTACGTGACTGAAGAAGCTGTACATCATCTTGTCTACTATATTCCACTGACCAACTAGGGGAACAGTAGACTTATGTGACCAATCACAACATATAGAGGGCGGGATTTTGGAGCATCTTTGTCTGAAATGTATAAAAGCTGTAAGCATTTTTAAGGCTCTGGCCCTATCCTGCTGTGAAATTTTGCTCGCAGACCAGGATGGGGTCTACTTCTCGAGATTCTAATAATTCTGCTTTCTATGAGTGATCTCTGTAGTAGTCAATTTGGGTAGGTCTTTTTGTCCCAAACAGTTGGGGGCTCGTCCGGGATGGGGTCTTTGGGGGAGATGGCTGTATGCACCCCAAACAGAGACAGGTGCCCACGGAGCAGTTTTCTCCATGGTCTCTGGCTCTGGATGGGCAGCCTCCCTCCCTCTTTAGACAATGACCCAAGGCAGGGGTACTCAGTGGAACACAGAATTGAAGAAAGAAGACAATAGACAAGTCCTGACGGCCAGCACAGTCTAGAAGATCTACGTGTAGCTCGAGAGGTAAGCGCGAGTCGGAGCCTGGAGGTCTATTGGCTGAGGGAGAAACAAGCTCTCTAAAAGAACTGGAGGACTGCTCAGACCCCAAGGAAAGGGCTTTCGAGAGCTCTCTCAGGTGACTGTTGGTGTGAGGGTGACCTACACCGGTACTGATCTCAGTCCAAAGTTGTATGTCAGGACAAGGTGCAGGGAATTCTGACCAATAGTCCCTTTGGGAGTTGGTTAAATAACTGGGATAATGTCCCGAAGGACAAAGGGAAAAGTCAAAAGTTAATTAAATACTTCTGCTTTGTTCTGGGAGGACCTTCCCCGAAAACCTGGACTGGGTTCAGGGTGGTAGAAGCAGTCCATGAATTTATCAGGATGCTAGGGAATTCAAGAAAAATAGAGCTCTGTGTCCGTCTATGTGTCTATGTTTGTCTGCTTTGCATTCTGTTCTGTGTTAAAAGTTAGCAAGCTCATAAGAGATAAGAATTCAGCCTCTGTGTTGCAGGCTTGGAAAAATATCAGGCTGAATTGTTGGGGGGAAGAGGGGAAGAAGGGGAAAAATAAGAACATAGATTGAAAGTCTGGAAAGATTTGAGAAAATAGAAGAACAGTGGCTATCACTCCTATAAACAAGGAGCCTGTTATCAGGACTCAGAAAAAAAAAATTCAAGGTAAAGCAGGGATTGGTGCTTAACTCTTTCCTGGTTTACTAAAGAAAAGATGTTTGAATGGAATATCTAGGTAGATTTCAGGAAATTTTACAAACTAAAGTACTGGTTAATTTAAAAATAATTTTAAATTGGTATGTTGGAAACAAGAAACTACAGATATTGGAAGGGAGGAATAAAAATAGAGTAAGAGAGGTAAATAGTTGAACACGGGGGCGCTCTGACCTGTTGGACCTGTGGGAAAACTAGGCATACTTCCAAAAAAAACCCATTTTTTTCCCAGGAGAAGAAAGAAAAATCATTATTAGCAAGTTTGCTTTCATGGAATTAGAAAACAGAAAGTTTAAGAAGGCTAAACTGGGTAATTGTTTGTCTGCAACATTTGATTAAGAGTTTTGGGAACTTATATTTTAAAGAGGTACTATAATTTTGAAATTGAAATAAAATTGAAATTGGAATAATTTTGAAATAATTTTACTCTTGCTTTGCATATGTTAGGTTTATTAACAGGATAAAATCTTAAGAATTGTTTGAATATTGTGGCCTTTACAACCGAAGAGAAAAACTTTTTTTTTTGCCTTATTGTTTGGTTGGACTTCATATTAAGATAGAGGTTATTAAACAAAATGCCAATAGCTTACCTTAGGGGGGATCGTGTTTGTATCTCCCTACTTAAGTGGTATATTGCTTTTAAAAAATATTGAGTAATTTGTAAACTATATTATGAGTTTTTATAAAATTTGGTTCAAACTTAATTGTGAATCTTGAAGTTTAAAGTTTTTTTTCTTAAAAATGTGATTTAAAGACAAGGAACAAGAGAGATTGATTTACAAAAGCAATTATTGTTTGGGAGTGTTTAAAGTATGTTGGAGAAGGTTTGAGCAAGTAGGCATTGGAAGGAGAGAGACAGAGAGATGGGAAAGGAGAATGAAGGTGATTTAAGAAGGATTGATATAATATTCAATTTATGGAACATCTACTTGGGTATATAAGAATTGTGTGAACGTTCTGGGATAAACTTCTTATTGTCAAAAGTCTTACAATATGTAGACAATCTTCTTGTGGCAGGAAGGAGAAAGAGTGATCTTGTCCAAGTCACTATCAATTTGTTAAATTATTTAGGAGCACAGGGACTGAGAATTTCTTAAGAGAAATTGCAACTTATGAAATGTGAAATGCTATTGCGACTGCCCTTCACCTCTGATCCCCCTTTCACCTGCAATTTCCCTTCACTTCTGCTGGCTGCTTCCTGTTGCAGCTACCCATATTGCTTTCTCAATCCCAACTTCACCTCTACTGAGAATAAAGATTGAAGATTTTTCCCTTAATCTGAATTCTTGACTCTGGCTGATTTTAAATACGCGGGCATCACATTTGGCACCCAAATGTGGGAACCAAGGACCCTACTTTCACTGAAGAAGTTTCCAGTGACCAGGAACTTGGGTGAGTATAATAGACAAACAGGGAACTTATTTTCTTAAAGACTAATGTGACAGATCCTAGCTAAAGATTCTCCATTCCCCCATCCCCTCTCCCCACCCCCACCGAGGAGTGGTGCTATAGAAAGCCTGCTTAAGCTAATAGAAGATCAAGGGCTACTTGTAACTTGGGAACAGACAGCTAGACTTCTTGGTACATTAAAACGCACCTCCCCTTGGTTCTTAGAGGAAGAGCAAATCTCTCCAGATAATTGGGCAATGAATGGTCAACAGCTCTCCCCATATTACAATGAAAACGGTCCTCATTCAATTTCCATTGAGGCATTCTATGTATACAATATAATACAGTTGGCCTTAAGATACCTTATAAGTTATAGGAAAAAAAAAAAAAAAAGCTCTAAGAACAGCCAAATGGGGAAGCCTGAGATAAAGGAGGAAGACAAAGAATAGATTAATGACTATATCCCCACAGGACATGGAGACTTAAGTGAAGCTCAAGGGTGAGGTGAATCTGAGGCAGCTTCAGCCCCACCTAAGGAGCAGGTAATTGACTTGTCAACTCCACCCTCTGGGATGGAGGGAGGAGGGGTAGTGGAGGGGGGTGGGCAGTGACAGCACCAGCACCTCCCCACCAGCATCTACCCTCTCCTATGAGTAGATTGCAAAAGGGACTAATTAAGGCCAAAGAGGATGGGGAAAATGTATTGGAATTTCAACACCACATTTTCCCTATAATTCAACAGTTTAATTCTTCAGGTCAAGAAAGTAGAAAATACATTCCTTTTGATATAGAAATCCTGAAAGACCTGAAAAAAGCTTGCACTCTTTATGGGGCTACATCAGCTTATGTTAAGATGTTATTACAGAATTTGGCTTTTGAAATCTTGACTCCTAATGACTAGAAATCTATGGCAAGGGTATGCCTAGAACCTGAACAAAACTACTTGTGGCTTTCTGAATATAGTGAGCTCTGTAGGATACAAGCCCAACAAAATAGTCAAAGTGGAGTTCGTGCTGCAATCACCTGTGACCTACTAACAGGTGTAGGTCCTTATGCAAACGTCGCAGTACAGATTAATTATTCCATAGCAGCATATGAGCAAATTGCTGCTAATGCTATCAAAGCGTGGGCTTCTCTCCACAATAAAGATGACAAGGGTGGGGCCTTCACAAAAATAACACAAGGGCCAAATGAACCCTTTGCTGACTTTGTGGGACGTTTGCAGACAGCTATCACAAGAAGGAATGGAGAAAATTCAGTAACAGACATTTTGATAAGGCAACTTGCTAAGGAAAATGCTAATGAGATTTGCAGAAGAATTATACTAGGACTGCACAAGGATGCTCCTTTAGAGGAGCTTATAAGGCGCTGTGCCACAGTGGGCACAAATGCTTATTATACCCAAACTATGTTGAATATGGAAAGACAGGGTCCTTCTTGGCAAAAGAATTCTAGAGAAACTTGTCAATGCTTTCAGTGTGGTAAAGTAGGAAGTTTTAATTAACTGTATTGATGCCAATTATTTAAAGGAACTCCAAGGATAATAGTTTTTGCTTCTGTCCTTTTGAAAATGTTTTTGTTATGGACACTATGTAGCTTGGAATTTTTCTGTGTATTGGGTATTTTTTTTTTTAAAAAAAGCAAAATGATTGATATAATATTCAATTTATGGAACATCTACTTGGGTATATAAGAATTGTGTGAACGTTCTGGGATAAACTTCTTATTGTCAAAAGTCTTACAATATGTAGACGATCTTCTTGTGGCAGGAAGGAGAAAGAGTGATCTTGTCCAAGTCACTATCAATTTGTTAAATTATTTAGGAGCACAGGGACTGAGAATTTCTTAAGAGAAATTGCAACTTATGAAATGTGAAATGCTATTGCGACTGCCCTTCACCTCCAATCCCCCTCTGCTAGCTGGCTTCCTGTTGCAGCTGCCCATATTGCTATCGCAATCCCCCCTCACCTCTACTGAGAATAAAGATTGAAGATTTTTCCCTTAACCTGAATTCCTGACTCCAGCTGATTTTAAATACGCGGGCATCACATTTGGCACCCAAATGTGGGAACCAAGGACCCTACTTTCACTGAAGAAGTTTCCAGTGACCAGGAACTTGGGTGAGCATAATAGACAAACAGGGAACTTATTTTCTTAAAGACTAATGTGACAGATCCTAGCTAAAGATTCTCCATTCCCCCATCCCCTCTCCCCACCCCCACCGAGGAGTGGTGCTATAGAAAGCCTGCTTAAGCTAATAGAAGATCAAGGGCTACTTGTAACTTGGGAACAGACAGCTAGACTTCTTGGTACATTAAAACGCACCTCCCCTTGGTTCTTAGAGGAAGAGCAAATCTCTCCAGATAATTGGGCAATGAATGGTCAACAGCTCTCCCCATATTACAATGAAAACGGTCCTCATTCAATTTCCATTGAGGCATTCTATGTATACAATATAATACAGTTGGCCTTAAGATACCTTATAAGTTATAGGAAAAAAAAAAAAAAGCTCTAAGAACAGCCAAATGGGGAAGCCTGAGATAAAGGAGGAAGACAAAGAATAGATTAATGACCATATCCCCACAGGACATGGAGACTTAAGTGAAGCTCAAGGGTGAGGTGAATCTGAGGCAGCTTCAGCCCCACCTAAGGAGCAGGTAATTGACTTGTCAACTCCACCCTCTGGGATGGAGGGAGGAGGGGTAGTGGAGGGGGGTGGGCAGTGACAGCACCAGCACCTCCCCACCAGCATCTACCCTCTCCTATGAGTAGATTGCAAAAGGGACTAATTAAGGCCAAAGAGGATGGGGAAAATGTATTGGAATTTCAACACCACATTTTCCCTATAATTCAACAGTTTAATTCTTCAGGTCAAGAAAGTAGAAAATACATTCCTTTTGATATAGAAATCCTGAAAGACCTGAAAAAAGCTTGCACTCTTTATGGGGCTACATCAGCTTATGTTAAGATGTTATTACAGAATTTGGCTTTTGAAATCTTGACCCCTAATGACTAGAAATCTATGGCAAGGGTATGCCTAGAACCTGAACAAAACTACTTGTGGCTTTCTGAATATAGTGAGCTCTGTAGGATACAAGCCCAACAAAATAGTCAAAGTGGAGTTCGCGCTGCAATCACCTGTGACCTACTAACAGGTGTAGGTCCTTATGCAAACGTCGCATTGCTATCGCGACTGCCCTTCACCTCTGATCCCCCTTTCACCTGCAATTCCCTTCACTTCTGCTGGCTGGCTTCCTGTTGCAGCTACCCATATTGCTTTCTCAATCCCAACTTCACCTCTACTGAGAATAAAGATTGAAGATTTTTCCCTTAATCTGAATTCTTGACTCTGGCTGATTTTAAAATATGCGGTCATCACACCTGTTGGTCGTAGTGGACCATCTGACCTCATGGGTTGCCTGGGAAACTGCCTCAGCAGTTGTAAAAGGATATGTGAGCATATCATTCCAGGGTATGGGTTGGTGGATCAGGTAGATTGGGACCAGGGCACCCATTTCACAGCTAAGATCCTCTAATCTGTGGCCCAAGTTCTAGAAATATCATGGTACTTACATACCCCATGGCATCCGCCCTCATCAGGCAAAGTGGAAAAGATAGATAAGGAAATTAAACAGCAACTGACTAAATTGGCTGAAACACAATTGCCCTGGACCAAGTATCTTCCCCTTGCCTTATTAAGAATAGAATAAAACCCCGAAGGGATGTGGGATTATCACTTTATGAATTATTGTATGGTCACCCTTATCCAAAAGGGATTCAAAATTCTTCCTTGGATTCAATATTTGAGACCAAAGATTTGTTTTTAAGGAAATATGTCATGTCTATACTGCAACATCTGAAAATTTTACCACTAAAAGGGCTCATTGCTCAGACTCCTCCCTTAGGATTCACAGGGCATAAGTTCTAGCTTGGAGACTGGGTCCCGATTCAGACGTGGAAGGAGGACAAGCTGACCCTGACCTGGGAAGGACCATTCCAGATCCTCTTGATATCAGACACATTGTTGCTACACAGGAAAGGGGGTAGATTCAGCATTCCAGAATTAAAGGACCAGTGGACACTCCAAGGATGTGGATTTCTAAACTGAATCCAGAGAATGAGCTGAGACAAATATTGAAAAGGAACTGATGAACTCTGCATGTAAAATCTTGATAGTGGTATTGATCTGGGGTACCTTATTGGGGTATTGCCTAAATCAAACAGATACAGGGCCCTGGATGGGAGAGAGTAAGTGTGAATGGACTTTAATTCGTCAACCAGAGAGGGTAGATATCATAGATTGTAGTGAGTATAAAAACAGAGGGAGCAAGTCAAATATTGTTTGTAATATGGGTCAGTGCTTAATTGTGTCCAGCAGCATTTATTAGGGGGTAATGAGGGATGTTTGAAGGAATTTAGTTGAAGCCTATTTGTTGAACACCCCATAATCTATTCAAAGTGATGATGCTAATGGGTGAGGAGATGCCTGGCCCCCAGCACAGATTATCAAGGAATATGGACCGGTGACATAGACTCAAGATGGTAGTTGGGGATATTGGACACCAGTATATATATACATACACACACACACATATATATATATATATATATAACATATTAATTCAACTGCAAGCAGTCTTAGAGCTAACAGCTAACCAAACTGCTCAGGCCCTTAATCTATTAGCCAATCAAGCCACCCAGACAAGAAAAGTAGTTTTATAACCTAGATCAGTTTTAAATTTTCTCTTAGCGGAGGAAGGAGGAAGGAAGGGTCTGTGAGGAACAAAACTTGTCCACCTGTTGTATGCAAATTAATAATAATGGACTAGCAGTAAAAGAAATTACTAAGGGCATTCGCAGGATAGTTCATGTGCATGTACAAATTTGGAAATCTCCCTTCACAAATAGCTGGTGATCTTGGTTTGATGGTGGCTGGTGGAAACAGCGCTTATGGTGCAGACATTGCAATCAGTGGTATTATTCTGTTGCCACTATGTTTACCCTGTATAATTACATTGGTAACAAGAATAGTTCAAAGATCACTGTGAAGAATCTTATATATGGAGGATGCCACTAAAATGATGATTTTACAGAAAGAAGGATGGGAGGCAGTAGCAGGGGATGATCCAGATGAGGAGATTAACAAGCAATGTGTAGAGATGTTAATTGAATTTAACCACAATGTTAGTTCTTCATGGGGAAATATATGTACAAATATTTTTATGAATAACGGGGGGGACTGTGTGGGAAAAGGTGAAGAACTTACAGATTCTAAAGTAGATCAAGCCTTATAGGCCTCAGTTTCGGCTTCTCTGGAGTCACGTGATTTTAGATAAGGCCTGGACTATGTGGCTGAAGAAACTGTATATCATCTTGTCTACTACATTCTACTGACCAACTAGGGGAACAGTAGATTTATGTGACCAATCACAACATATAGAGGGTGGGATTTTGGAGGTCTTTGTCTGAAATGTATAAAAGCTGTAAGCATTTTCAACGCTCTGGCCCTATCCTGCTGTGAAATTTTGCTTGCAGACCAGGATAGGGTCCGCTTCTCGAGATTCTAATGAGGATAATTCCTATAAAATCTACCTCATTAGAGGTAGTGTAAGACTCAAATAAGAAAGCATTTATTAAGTACCTACTATATACCAAGCACTGTGCTAGATACTAGGGATGCTGTAATGGGCTGAGGCTTGAGTTGATGCACTGAGGTCCCAAGCACATGAGGCTAAATAGTAATTGGACCATACTCTATTAATATATAAGCTTGGAGAAAGAATGGCCCCCACCCACTCTTTGTGCAAGTCCTGATGTGTTGTATAGGAAATGACGATTTTGGTGGGTGGAGGCAGGGGAGTGGAAGAGGAAGGGGAGGAGAGATTTTTGGGATTGCCATTGCCACGGTTGGCTCGGCTCACTTCTCTCTCTCTTAGCTGGCTTCCTGTCGCAACTGCCTATATTTGCTATCGCAATCTTTCTTGCCTATATTTGCTATTGCAATCTTTATTCACCTCTTCACTTCAATAAATATTGAAGATTTCCCCCTTAACCTGAATTCCTGACTCCGGCTGATTTTAAATACGCAGTCATTACAGGATGCAACAGTAAGACATTCTCTGTCCTCACTAAGCTTACTTATATTTAATAGGGGAAAACAATAAACAGAAAGGGAGTAGAAAAGGGATAGTGTTGTGATAGACAAGAAATGGTTGAGACCCCTGAGTTTGGATAAGAGAAAAGTGTTGTTGTTCAGTCATGTCCTATTCTTCATGACATCACTTTGGGGTTTTCTTGACAGAGATATTGTCATGATTTCTTATTCTCCAGCTCATTTCATAGATGAGAAAAACTAAGCAACAAGATTAAATGAAGTGCTTTGTCCCAGGTTACCCAGCTAATAAGTGTCTGTGGCCAGAATGGAATTTAGGAAGACGAATCTTCCTGACTCAAGGCCTGATCCACTGAAATATCTAGCTGCCTGAGAAAAAGCTAAACTTCAACTATTAGAACTTGGCATCTCAGGGGTAGAATTCAAGATTGGAGGGAAGGAAAAGGGATCCCTGTGCAACAAGAAAACTGTTCGGCTCTGCACACGTATATTGTATCCAGGATATACTGTAACCTATTCAACATGTAAAGGATTGCTTGCCATCTGGGGAGGGCGTGGAGGGAAGGAGGGGAAAAATCGGAATAGAAATGAATGCAAGGGATAATGTTGTTAAAAATTACCCTGGCATGAGTTCTATCAAAAGTTATTTAAAAAAAAAAAAAAAGAAAGAGACAAGACTTGGAAGGAGAAAATAAACTTTTGGATTAAAAAAAAAAAGGAAAAGGGAGAGAGGAGTGATAGATGGATTTGAAGATGGATGGATGGATGAAAGTGTTGTGGATTCTGATCAAGAAAAGCCAGAAACTCACATTGCATGAGCAAAGTACAAAATTCTAGTAGGGGGAAAATGGAAAGACCTAAGAAAAGTTGCTTTGCAAAGTGCTTTGCAAACTCTAAATTGCATAAAAGTCTGCAAACTAGGGTCTGTGTACTTCATGGAAAAACATTTTGTTACATGTATTTCTATGTTTCTAGTCCTATGTATTTTATTTTATACATTTAAAAGTATTATTCTGAAAAGGGATCCATAGTTTCTCCATACTGCTGTCAGGAGCCAGGACACACAAAAAGTTGGATATGTTTGTCTCTTAGTCACTTAGTCTCACTGGGACTCATTCCCAATGAGATGGTTTGGGCCCTATGACTTTTAAAAATTTCCTTTCAACACTGGGAAATGAATGTAAACTGCTTGCATTTTTGTCTCTCTTCCCAGGTTATTTTTACCTCCTGGATCCAATTCTTCCTGTGCAATAAGAGAACTGTTCGGTTCTGCACACATATTGTATCTAGGATACACTATGACATTTTTAACATGTATAGGACTGCTTGCCATCTAGGGGAGGGGGTGGAGGAAAGGAAGGGAAAAGTCTGAACAGAAGTGAATGCAAGGGATAATGTAAAAAAAAATTAACCAGGCATATGTACTGTCAATAAAAAGTTATAAAAAAATAAATAAATAAAAAAGAAAAAAATAAAGTTTCCTTTCAGTTGAACATTCTGATTCTGACATCCCCTTTCAGCTTCCTCCAATGTCTTTCTTCTTATATAAAGTGAAGAAACCACATTACTAGCTCATTCTGCTCTGCATGTGCTGCTCTACCTGGTTTGTGTGTACCCTCTGGCATCCCATTACTGCCCCTCTTTCCATCCATCTCCTGTGTGTGGTTCCTCTCCCTCCATTCCTCATTAAATTTAAAGCTCCTTGGGAGTTTTTTTTTTTAATTTTAAATTTTAAAAATTTTGTTTATTCATCAATCAATTAAATTAATTGATTAATTAATAATTAGTTATCGATTGTATCCCCAGATTGCTGATGTTGATTGAATGAGAAAAGCAGAACCAAGAGAACAATTTATACAATAAATGCATTATAAAAACTTCGAAAGCCTTAGAATTCTGACTTTAATCCTACAGAATTAAGAATAAAGACCGTCTAATCAAAAGACTCAATATGCAGAATGACATTATTTTGGACATGACCGTATGAAAAATCGTTTTGACCATATTTGTTAATACTGGCACATGATTAAGGTGCTTAATGTTTGGGTGTTTTTCCGCTTGAGGGTGATGTGAGAGGAAGAGAAAAAAATTCTTATTAATTGTAAAATTTTTTTTTTACTACAAAAAAAAAAAAAAAGGTTTTATAATAGATACTGGGCGCGCTCCTAGTCAAATCCCAACAGGAAGTTATCATTCTGACAGGAACAGTGTGAGGCGGGAGGGGAAGGTCCAACGCATCGATGCAATGGCCAGCGCACGCGCAGTGGGCTCCTTTACGTCCTAGGTCTTGACGGCGCGTGGGAAAAGGGCTCCGCCCCCTCCTAACCGTCAGTTTCCCGCGGCGGCGCAGGCTCAGCTGGTTGTTGCTTCCCCCGTGTCTGGTTCGTTTTATTTTTGTCTACCGCCTAGACAGGTGTCAGGAGGGGGGAGGATATCTGCGGGTCCTGCATGTTTTTGAGACGCAGGGGAGAACGTGACCCGCGAGGCTGGGACACCTGGGTGGGCATCAGCGCCCGGGCCCTCCGGGAACAAACCCAGTAGGGGGAGAGGGAGAGGTCTCTCCCCTGCGTCTCGGTTTCCTCCGTCAAGTGCGAGAGGGTCGGCGGGCTCCTCTCTGTGGGGAACTTATTTATTATGGAGCCCTCGCAGCCCCTCCCCTCCCCTTCGGCCTCGGTCCAGAGTTCGGCCGACCCCCGAGCCTTGAACCCCCGTCTCTCAGTCCTGGCCCTGCGGGGTCCCAGGCTGTAGTTCAGAGAGCAGACGGAGAACAGCTCTCGACTCCGGGGCTCTTGGAGGCTAATTTAGGCGAGGAGGGACGAGAGGACTTGGCTTGGCTGGACTGGGCCCGCACGGGGATCCCGGGGCCTGGGGTTTGTTGTAACTCTGGGAGGAATTGGGGCCGGAGAGTTGGAGGGAGATGTCGGCTCATCCAACTCCCTCCCTACCCCCCATCTGTT
The DNA here is from genome assembly GCF_016432865.1 of Antechinus flavipes. Lineage (NCBI taxonomy): Eukaryota > Metazoa > Chordata > Mammalia > Dasyuromorphia > Dasyuridae > Antechinus > Antechinus flavipes. The sequence continues at coordinate 55,566,194 of NC_067401.1, forward strand.
TCCTCATCCCTCTGAATGCTTTGGCATTCAAGATTCTTATGACCTAGCCTCCTCCTAATGTTTTGGATCTTGATACGCCTTATCTCTCCTCTGCCCCCCAAACCTCTCTCTCAGATTCAGTGACATTGGTTTCTTGTCCTAGGAACTGGATGGATACTTCCCCTCTTGGCTTTCAGCATTTTCTTTGGTTATTTCCCACCTGTAACACTCACCCTCCTCTGCCCAAACACACTGACCTTCCTGGCTTCCTTTAAGTCCCAACCAAGACCCCCTTCCACGGAAGGCTTCCCCAGCTCCTAATTATTTCCTATTTATCTTGTACATAGCTTGCTTTGTAGTTATGCGGTTGCACACGTCTTCCCCACAAGATTACAAGCGTCTTGAGGGCAGGGATTTGTTTTTGGTTTTTTGCTTCCTTTTTTGTATCTCCAGTACTTAGCGCGGTGCTGGGTACATTGTAGCCAATAGGTGTACATTCCAGTTCCATCTGTACTTATAAATTATGTATTGTTATTTTATATAGGATTTTCTGGGAAAAAAGCCATTTCAATTGTTTGGTCTCAGTTTTCCTTTTCTTCAAAATAACGTGCTTGGGTTAGATGACTTCTGAGATTTCACCTCTAAATTTAGGTTATCTAATTCTCTCCTCTTTGTATTTTTTTAATATAAGCTTTTCTATGTTTTTTGTGCCTAATGTTTGTCATTTTTAATGACACAGTAATTACATATTGATTCACAACAATTTGTTTAGCTATTCCCTAGTCTTTAGATTTATAATTTTTTTTAAAAGAATACAAATAAAGTATCTGCGACTAGCATTGTGTAGATATTTTTCTCCCCTTTTAATTAGGTTATAGTCCTATATAGTCATATAGGAGTTCTTTTTTTTAAACTTGGACATTTAATTTATTTTTAATACATATTGCTTTATGAATTATGTTGGGAGAGAAAAATCAGAACAAAAGAGAAAAGCCATGGGAGAGGGGAAAAAAAAAAAAAAGAACACAGCATGTGTTGATTTACATTCACTCTCCATAGTGGATTTTTTTTTTTTTTTCTGGATGCAGATGGCATTTTCTGTCCCTTTCGGGAGTGCTTTGGATCACTGAACCATTGAGAAGAACCAAGTCTTTTATAGTTGATCATAATATAGGAATTTCTTAAGCATGGACTTTCTCAGAATAATGTTTTTACATGCATTAAGTAAAATGCATAGGACAACTGAAGAAACTAATTATGTTGAAATATCATTTATCAAAAAAAAATTAAAGAGCTCGGATTAAGAAACCATGCTGTCAGAGAATCATTGAATCAAAGAATATAATCATTTTGATTATGTTTTATTTATGGTAATTTTTTCTTTTACTTGGTGTAGTAGAAAAATCACTACCCTTCGAGCCAAGAGACTTGAGTATATGAATCCCAGCTCCATTTGACCACATCCTAGCTTTGGGTAAGTCATCAGTTCTCTGAACCTTCATGTTTTCTCTTCATATGAGGATAACTATAGTGTCTTTTAAGTGGTTTATAAACCTCAAATACAGTGATTTCGCAAAATGTCCCCTAAGACCAGCATCAGTTTGGTGAGTTTCTGGGACTGGATGGCTACCAGACTGTTCAAGGAGGGGCTGACTGATAGTTATGTTAAATGGAGCTAGTGATAATTATATTGAGTAGAAGTAGGATGGGGCCTGTGAATTGGCTTCTGCTTTTCCATGAGAGAGTAAGGACTCTGTCAAAAAATAAATGAGAGAATGTATATTCATACATGAAATAAATAAGCCAGCCAGCTATGTGTAAGTTAAGATTTAAAAAATTGTGTTTTCTTGATAATTTTTAAGGATTTAAAAATGTGTAGGACATTGATCCTACTGGAATTTATTATATGAAAATATAAATTGTTAATCTAAATTTAGATTTCACCATGCTCTTATCCAACATTCCTTGTAATTTTTGAGTGATTTTTCTCCCTAATGTTTTATAATCTTGGTTTTATCAGCCTTATCTTATTTTCATTTGGTTATATTTCTGGTTTCTCTGGTTTCATTGATCACTTTTATTTAATGCCAAATGTTTCAGGTAATTAATTTTTAATAGCTCTAGGGAAGGAAGGGAATTTGCATTTATATATCACCCTGTGTTCTAGTCACTAGAGCTAAATGCTTTTTACAGATAACCTCATTAATCCCCTTTTACAGTTGAGGAAGTTGAAGCAAACAGATTAAATGACTTGCACAGGATAACACAGCTACTAAGTATCTGAAGCTGGATTTGAGCTCAGGTCTTCTTAACTATTGCTCCATTTCTCTGCCCATTGTCATCTAGTTTGTCAGCAGTAAAGCTATTATCTACAAACAAAATTCTGATACTTAATTCTATTTAATCTATAAGGCTCTTTAAAAATCAGTTCTTCTGTTCTCAAAAATAGGAATTTTACCTTGGGATTACCATTACTCTTTTCCCCTTTACTCTTTTCCTATCTTTATTTTCTACATTTTTTATTTTTTGCTTTTCCATTCATCTTTTACTCCTTTTAATCCCCCCACTGTTAAATAATTTAATCATAGTTCTCAATTTTTAAGTAATGGTGAAGGCTTTTAAGTTGAGGGGGGAAATAACTAGTTATCTATTATAACAGGCAGTTAATCTCAAATCTCTAGTTTAGCTTCAATGATCTTTTGATTTGTGTATTGTTATCCATAATTTCTTTGAGATCCTTTTTGCCTTTTAAATATATATCTTTTACTTTCCAATAGAAAATTAAATTTTACTGTGAAACTTGGAATTAAAGTCATCTAGTTTTGAAATTTTAAATGGTTTAAAGTATAATTTCTTTGGTTATTTGATATCTTTTATAGAAAAATCTGGTGATATTCTGATTGATGATTTTTGATACATGATTACTATCTTTCTGGAAGTTTAAAGGATTATTTTCCTTCATCTGTTGTTTTTGCATTTGATGAGGACATACCTAGGTGAGTTGTGTTTTAAGTTTCTCCTGGAAGAAATTTTGTAGAACATTTCTTAATTGTATTTATATACCATTTTGTTTATTATCAGTAGTTCTGAAAATTTTTTCCTTTTGATGTGGGTTGCCTTGGCAGATATGGGCTCTTCCTCCTTGAAAGTCTTTAAAGGGCTGGATGACAACTTTTTGGGTGTCCTGTAAAGGAGATTCCTTTTCAAGTGTGAGTTGGTCTAGAAAAGGGTCCGAGGAATTTCATGATTCTGTGATTACATTAGTCTAGTTTTGGGCCCCCTGGAATTTTCTGAGCTGGCTTTTTTATTTGTTCTTTTGAATTGGAAAAAGTAGGGTTCCCTTTTGTTTGCTTAATTTCTTTAAAAGTGTTATCCAATGAGGGTGTGTCGCACATATTTTTGTTGTTTATTTTTTCCATATTTATTCATTTCTACTCTAACCTTAGTTGTTTCATGTGATCCTTTATGTAAATATATATACATATTTATATATGTGTATGTATTTTTTTTTAATTTTATTTTTTTAATAATAACTTTGTATTGACAGAATCCATGCCAGGGTAATTTTTTACAACATTATCCCTTGCACTGGCTTATGTTTCTTTTTTTCCCCTCCCTCCCTCCACACTCCCCCCCTCCCCCCCCAAGATGGCAAGCAGTCCTATATATGTTAAATATGTTGCAGTATATCCTAGATATAATACATATTTGCAGAACCAAACAGTTCTCCTGTTGCACAGGGATTGGATTCAGAAGGTAAAAATAACTCGGGAAGAAAATCAAAAATGCAAATAGTTCACATTCGTTTCCCAGTGTTCCTTCTTTGGGTGTAGCTGTTTCTGTCCATCATTTATCCATTGAAACTCAGGTCTCTTTGTCATAGAAATCCACTTCCATCAGAATACATCCTCATACAATATCGTTGTCAAAGTGTATAATGATCTCCTGGTTCTGCTCATCTCACTTAGCATCAATCCATGTAGGTCTCTCCAAGCCTCTCTGTATTCATCCTGCTGGTCATTCCTTACAGAGCAATAATATTCCATAACATTCATATACCACAATTTACCCAGCCATTCTCCAATTGATGGGTATCCATTCATTTTCCAGTTTCTAGCCACTACAAACAGGGCTGCCACAAACATTTTGGCACATACAGGTCCCTTTCTCTTCTTTAGTATTTCTTTGGGATATAAGCCCAATAGAAACACTGCTGGATCAAAGGGTATGCATAGTTTGATAACTTTTTGGGCATAATTCATGTGTAAGTATTTTTATATCATCTTTGTTACTCATTTTCTATTTTAGTTGCTTTTTATTTTCTTGTATGGTTTTAAAGATGTTTTCCTTTTTGGAACTTTCTGTTGCTCTTTTTTGAGGAGTATTTGTTTTTTTAGGAATTTTTTAGGAGGCTTTTTGCTAAAATCTCACTCTTCTATTTTGATTATTTTTTTCTTTCTTTAATTCTTCAGATTCTGTTAGATAACTTTATTCAGCAGTTAATTACTTGATTATTTTTGCAATTCATTTGAATTTTAATGTGTTAATCAGAATTTCTTGCATTGTTTCTGATGCATCTCTGGATAATAGTAGTCACTTCATTTTCCTTAGCTTTGTATTCTTTGTAATTTTTTAAATACTAGAATACATTGTCTTTTGGGTGAGCTTTGATTTTCACTAAAATTTTCTATCAGTTTTATTTCTTTTTGGTGATCCTGTTGCTACTTAAAAATTATTTATTTATACAAATATTATGTCTTCTTCCTATGGGGTTTCCTTCATTTAAAAAAAATGTCACAACAAATCTACATAGTCTACCAAGAAAACAAATTCCCATGTCAGACAAAATAGGTGCACAGTAGATAAAGTACCAGACTTGGAGTCAGAAAATCCTGAGTTCAGATCCAGTTTCAGATACCTCAATTATTTCTTCTATAAATAGGGAATAATAATAGCATCTAACCCCAAGTGTTATTGTAAGTATCAAATGAGATTATGTAAAAATGCTTTGTAAATTTTAATACATACTACATATTGTAAATATTATGGTTGCTATTAATAATAAAAATATTTTTATGTCCAAAGATGCATGTCTCATTCTGGACTCCAAAGTCCGTCACCTCCCTGGGAGGAGGTGTGGCATGATTCATCTTCATTCTTATGGACTTGCTTATCTTTGCATTGCTTAGTTCTAAAAGTTGCTTTTCTCTATAATGTTATTAGCATGGTGTATTAACTATGCATGTATTCATAGACAGTTTCCCTGTTTGAAGCTGTTGAGTTTTGTTATTTCTTACAGTATAATATTCCATTATATTCATCTGCCATAAACTGTTTAGCCATTCTTCAGTAGGTGAGAACATCTTAGTTCTGTTTGGAGCAACTATAAAACAGCTGCTATAAATCTGTTTGTCTTTATAGGTTTCTTTCCTTTCTTTCTTTGATCTCTCTTAGGCATGGACCTCGTTATGATATTATTGGATTGAAGTATACATCTACAGCTTAGAACTGTAGAAAAGCTATTTCTTTAGGGAACTTTGTTTCCTTGTGACTACTTATTGCATAATCTTCCCAGAAATGCTCTTAATTTTGTAGATCTTAGAAAACTTACCACTTTTTCAATACCCTATTTCTTGGGCGACCTGGTATAGAACTTACAGGCAGGGAGGCTGGGTTCAAATTCTGCCATTTATATTTAGAAGATGCCCCCAGCAAATCGCCATCCTGACCCTCAATTTCACCATTTGTATGTAACTCATGGTCCTAAATCCCCACTTTGATTTCCTGTAGCCCATCCCCGAGGCTACCCACAAATACTTTGTGGCTCAGTATGCTCCTATTCAGAATTTATTCTGGGAAATCTCCAGATGTGATCAATGTATATTGTCTTGGTTTTCACAAATGTAGATCATAGCATGATCTCTGGCCATTTCAGTTTGCAAAGCACTAAAAGTAATAAGTATATATCAATATTTATGATAAAAAGAAACTCAAAAAATGGTACCCATAAACAAATTAAAAAACAAAAATTCACAGCCCACAAGCAACTATTTCTGAGTTCTACTTTTCCACAGGGTCCTAGAATTCTCCAGGCTTTTTATACACCAATCTGTGGTTTGAAGTCCCTTTCTCTTTTCCTCTTTTCTAGAAGGATGAATAATTATGGAGACTTACCAAATAGATGCATTTCTGAAAGGAAGATACTGATTTTCAGTTGATTTTATAATTTATTGTGTGTTTATGAATTGTTTTGAAAGTAACTTAAGTGATTATTGTTTTGCTCTTTGTTACATTTAATTTATTTTGGTAATACATATATATTCATTTTTTTACATATTATGAATCATTTGGGGAGAGAAAAATCAGAACAAAAGGGAAAAAAACATGGGAAGAAAAAAAAAAGTGAACAAAACACGTGTTGATGTACATTCAATCTCCATAATTCTTTGTCTGGATGCAGATGACATTTTCCATCCAAAGTTTATTGGGATTGTCTTGGATCACTGAACTACTGAGAAGTACCAAGTCTGTCATAGTTGATCAACACACAATCCTCCTACAAATTGTGTACAAAGTATTCCTGGTTCTGCTTGTTTCACTCAGCATCTGTTCATGTAAATCTTCTAGGCCTTTCTAAAATCAGTTTGTTCATCATTCTTTATAGCGCAATAATATTCCATTATTTTCATATAAAATAACTTATTTAGCTATTCTCCAGTTAATGGGCATCTACTCATTTTTTCAATTTCTTGACACCACATAAAGAGTTGCTACAAACATTTTTTCATGTGTGGATTCTTTCCTCTCCTTTATGATTTCTGTGGGCTAGCAACTCAGTGATGACACTGCTGGATCAAAGGGTATGCACAGTTTTCTAGCCCTTTGGGCATAGTTCCAGATTGCTCTCAAGGATGGAGCCAGAATCATTTCACAATCCTCAATCTGTTAAATTTTAAATTCTAGTCTTAGGTTTTCTAAATTTTTTTCACCTTTCCATTTAGAAGGGCTTTCAACATCATTCTCTAATGAATTCTTGGGTCAATTTTTTTTTTACCAGTTAATTTTTTAAAAATCCATATCTATGTTAATCTAACATTGGATATGCCTTTTCCATGTTCTTTAGTAAAATGAAATTTTAAAAAAAGGTTTAAATCAGAAAGAATTAAACCATATTTTCTTTAATAAAATGATCTTTTTAAGTAATATCCTTGGATGTCTTAATTTTATCTAGGTTTTTCATGATGCTGAATCCTTTGCTCTTATGTATGTTTCTGTTAATGGTTCCTGGTTATTATGCTCAAGAAGATGAATGGATTGATCCCACAGATATGCTTAATTATGATGCTGCTTCTGGAACAATGAGGAAAGCTCCTCAGGTATCTTTTCATTTGTGTGTGTGTGTGTGTGTGTGTGTGTGTGTGTGTGTGTGTGTGTGTGTGTGAGAGAGAGAGAAAGTATGTGAAAAAGAGGGAGAAATTTTACATTATAAATATTCTGTGTAGTAATCGATTATAAGAGCACTGAATTGAGTATTCTCTTTGTCTAGTAGGAGTTAGTTTTTTTTTTTTTTTTGTATCTCTAGCATTTATCAAAGATGCCTTATACAGATTAGATACTGAATAAAAGTTTATTGAATTGAATTCAGTTTTCAGTCATTACTTTGCTCTTAATTAAAGCTGAAGTAGTTATTTCTGTTCTTGAATGTAAAAATAACCTCCCTTTTCGAAAATTATTTAATATTTTTCCCCCCAATTACATGTAAAAACGATTTTAAACATTGATTTTTAAAGATTTTGAGTTCCAAATTCTCTTTGCTCCACTCTTTTCCTTCCCTTCTCACTGAGAAGGTAAGCTGTTTGATCTAGGTTATGTGTGTACAGTTATGCAAAATATGAAAATAAGTTTCTTAAGCAGTAGACAGTAATATGATGTCAGCTTTGGGATATTTTATTATTCTTAACTTAATATTTGGAAGTAGAGATTATAAAATTCACGTATAAAATCATGTAGTTTAAACTTTGTCCCTCATTAACTGAAAGCTTCTCAATATCCAAAGTTAGGAGCCATCTCAAAATGAAAAGGGATGCCTTATTAACAGTAGCTGATGTTTATTTTAATACTTTAAGGTTTACAGGGCACTTTGCTCACATCCCATCTGAACTTCTTACCAATGCTGTGAGGTATGTAGAAAATTGCTCTTGTTATGTAGTGAGTACCTCATCACCAGAAGTATTCCAAATAGAGACCAGATGTAATTTCTAACATAATTAAGAAGTTTGGACTAGAAGGTCCAACTCTGAGACACTGTGATTCTATTTTTTAATTTATTTTTTATTATTATAACTTTTTATTTACAAGATACATGCATGGGTAATTTTTCAGCATTGACAATTGCAAAATCTTTTGTTCCAGTTTTTCCCTGTCTTTCTCCCCACCGCCTTCCCCAGATGTCAGGTTGACCAATACATGTTAAATATGTTAAAGTATATGTTAAATACAATGTGTGTGTGTGTGTGTGTGTGTCCATACAGTTATTTTGCTGTATAAAAAGAATCGAACTTTGAAATAGCGTACAATTAATCTGTAAAGGAAATTAAAAATGCAGGTGGACAAAAATAGAGGGATTGGGAATTCTATATAGTGGTTCATACTCATTTCCCAGAGTTCTTTCTGGTTCAGTTCATTGTTACTCTCTTGGAACTGATTTGGTTGAAGAAGGCCACATCCATCAGAATTGATCATCATATAGTACTGTTGTTGAAATATATAATGATCTCCTAGTCCTGCTCATTTCACTCAGCATCAGTTCATGTAGGTTTCTTCAGGCCTTTTTGAAATCATCCTGTTTCTTACTGAACAATAATATTCCATAATATTCATATGCCACAATTTATTCAGCCATCCTCCAACTGATGGACATCCACTCAGTTTCCAGTTTCTGGCCACTACAAAGAGGGCTGCCATAAACATTCTTGCACATACAGGTCCCTTTTCCTTCTTTAAGATCTCTTTGGGATATAAGCCCAGTAATAACACTGCTGGATCAAAGGATATGCACAATTTGATAACTTTTTGAGCATAGTTCCAAATCACTCTCTAGAATGGCTGGATGTATTCACAATTCCATCAACAATGTATCAGTGTCCTAGTTTTCCCACATCCCCTCCAACACTCCACATTATCTTTTCCTGTCATTCTAGCCAATCTGACAGGTGTGTGACACTGTGATTCTAAAAAACTGAAATTTTTGTTCTGTTATAGGTGAACTATGGAAAACCAGAGAAAAAGGAAATAAGTGTTACGGATTCCAACTTGTCATGTGCTGATGAAATGTCAGAATGTTATAATAGACTTGATTCTTTAACTCATAAGGTTAGTCTTTCATTTAGAATTTCTTTGTTAATGTGAAAGATTCCCTTTGTTTTCAGCATCTTATTTCTTCACTAATTAAGATGGGCATATTACTAGTTTTTATGAATGGATAATTCATCTTTGTTCTGAAACAAATGATGCAGTTGAATTTGTCTTAGCTGACATTTAGTTGGTATTATGATCTTGTTATTTTTAAATCTCTTTAATAAAAATTCATTTACTTTCATATGAGAATGTTAATGTTTAACTTATTTGATAATTTGAAAATTACCTTGAAAATTTGTTATATTAGTATATAGAATAAGAAAATATGTAGCAAATGGCTACATATTAATAAATATACAATGCAATAACAACAAAAAAAGGATAACTGTCAGACCTGTAATTTCACTGCTGTAATGAAACTCTTTTCTCAGTTCATATTACTAATATGCACCATCACTGCTACTTAACAGCCTTGGAGAATTACATATTGCATTGTGCATAATGCATAGTGCATTGGTACATGACTAATTCTTAGGACATGCTGCCTTGATTCAAAGCCAAAAACTTAGAATTAAGGAAAAGGAAGGGAAAAAGAGACAATTGTTAAAAAACCTTTTAGATTTAGATTTTATAGCTTTGAATCAAGAACTTTACAAAGAAAACTGATAAATACATTCAACCTAAAAACACCCACTATTTTCAACCAGTAGTTGGCAGCCAGGGTGGAAATGGACTACCATTCCAGGAAATCTCTGTTACGTATTTCAGTATTCATCTCTATGAGAGAGAAGTGTAAGAAATAGAGGCAGCTTGTGAATCATTTGTTGAAAAATAGTCCTATTATATGTCAAATGTATGTTGCTGCTGCTCTTACTCCAGTAAGAAAAGCATTTGCAAAAGTTATGTTACATTACATAGATGATATCTTGGGGTATGCACCTGAGGAGCAAATGTTAGAAGCATGTCTACAAAAGACCATAGAAACACTAAGGAGCTACAAATTGCATATAGATCCAGAAAAAATTCAAAGGCATCCTCCTTTTTAATATTTAGGATATGAAGTGTACCCTAAGGTGCTTATAGTACAAAAACTTTAAGAACAGAGAAGTTGAACACCTTAAATGACTTTTTTGTGACTATTTTTAAAACAATGGAGCAGAACAGAGAAGTTGAACACCTTAAATGACTTTTTTGTGACTATTTTTAAAACAATGGAGCCCTTACATTTCAGAGTATTTGGAGTCCTCCAGAGTCTGACTTCAAACACTGAATAGCACTCTGAACTTGGGCAAGTTCCTTAACTTTTTTCAACTTCCTTAACTTTCTTCAACTTCCTTTTCTTCTTTAAAATGGGGCTAAAATTATAACAACTCCCTCACAAGAGTTGTGAAGATCACATGAGATAATATATATATATAAAGTAAGCAATATGTACATATTAGCTATTGTTGCTAAAATTATTACATCTGCTGGATGCTTTTCATAATCTGCCAGAACTCTTAAAATAGATTCTGGTTGTTTAACCAGAAGCTGCTAGAAAGGAAACAAGCCAAAAAACCTCAACCTCAAACCTTTCACTGCTGAGTTTGCTTTCTGTACTTTGACTTAATTTTTCCCTTTGTATAAAAAAAAATCCTGACATTTATGGGTAAAGCAGGCTACATAAGATGGTATAGTTCATAAATATAAGCATGACAAATTATTTATCATTACCTTTTATTTAACTTTACTTTTATTGGTTTGCTTGGTTAGAAACTTCATTATTTGTTACTATATTTTATTGACAAAAACTAATCTAAAGTTTATGTATCATTACAGATTAATGAGTGTGAAAAGAAAAAGAAGAAAGATTATGAAAGCCAGAGTAATCATGTTTTTAGGAGATATTTAAATAAGATTTTAATTGAAGCTGGAAAACTTGGACTTGTGAGTATTTGCTAATTGTTGCATTGGTCAATGTAATATTTTATTCTTGGTAAATTATAATGATGTAAAAAGATTACTACAAGGAAAGTCTGAAGAAGCAGAGACTGTCACATCTTTTTACACATCTTTTTAATCTGTTGTGGATGAAAATTTTTCTTTTGTTTTTACTACTTAATCAGTAAATCTAGGCATTCATTTTCCCCCTTACTTCATGTGGTTTTGTGCATTTTTGTCTTTTTGTGTATAAGAGAATAAATAGCTTGTTTTGTTAGTTAGGATAAACTTAAAGTTTAGTTTAAACTAAAGTTTAGGATAGTATTTTGCACTGTTTTGATTTCGGATGACTACTGTTTTGGTTTCAGATGACTTTTCTAAATAGACTTCAGTGGGATTCTAGTCTTCTTGATTTTACTTTTTCAATATTTTCTTGGTCATATACAGTAATGTAATTATGTAGTTTTCAAAAAAGGAAAAAGAATCAGTCCTTTAAATAGTATTTTCTTCCTGTTGCTTAATATGATAGATATTGCTGTTTAGAATCACTAATACAAATTAACAAGATACTAAAACCAAGCTATTGTATAACATTAGTTTTTCTAAAATTTTTCATGTTTAGGGGATCAAAAATCAAGATATTTAATACTATTGAGTATTATTTTAAAATTGAATTTTTCATTAGATGAATAATGAATAAATGAGTAAAGATAACGAGTTTTACACTGGCCAGCATTAGACATCAGTAATAATCATGGTGCTAAATTCAAAATTGAAAAGATCTTCTAATTAATGATGGTTATTACAAAAAATTTTTTATGAACTTAAATATTCCAAAAAAGGCATTTCTATTTACACGAACACCAGAAAATAATTCTATATTTTAAAACTTATTAAGTTTGTGCTTCCTTCTGAACTTCCTCTTATTTTCTTGAATGCATTTTTAAAAGTTAGTTTCCTGATTTTTTTTTTTTTTTTTTTGGTATCACTATTGCTAATTCTTGTCCTTCTCCCACCGAAAGAGTAAGAAAGGGGAAAAAACAACTTTTTGCAAGTAAATGTAACCTAGCAAGCAAATACATACAATGTCTGTGTCCCAAAGTTTGCCTCTGGTAGATTTAAAACAAGCTTCATCCTAGGTCCTCTAAAAATAAGGGTTGGTAAGTGTTTTGATAAAGTTGTTTGTGTGTGTGTGTGTGTGTGTTTTGTGTTTTGTTTTGTTTTGTTTTAACAGTACTATCCTTGTACTAATTATTCTCCAGGTTCTCACTTTACTTTGTCAGGCACTGCTTCCAGTTTGCAATAATCTCTCCTATCATTAATTGTGGTGCAGTGTAACATTCCATTCCATAATGATTTGTTCAGCCATTTCTTTCTTTTTTTTTTTTTCCTAAGAGGTAATTTGAGGCACCTTTTTAGAGTCTAGTTCTGTTTGTTTCCTCTCCCTTCTTTTAATTGTTTGCTTGTGTCATTGTGTAGTATTCTCTGTGGTATTTTCCTCCCCCTTAACCTCAGAGTCTACCTTCCATCTACTCTGTATTTTTCTCATGTACCACTTTATGTTGTGTAAATTGTCTGCCCTACTAGAATATAACTATTTGAGAGCAGACACTTTTGCTGCTTTTTATTTGTACTTCTGGTGTTTTAGCATAGTGCCTTTAGTAAACATTAATAAAATATTTATTGAGCTGTATGTCTCTGTGTTTGTATGTATGTGTGTACATTTATACGCATACATAAATAAAATAAATATCCAGAGTATTTTTGGGGGCAGTTCACTAGCAAGTGATCCAGAGATATGTGTGAGAAAATATTTGGTGTAGGAGGTAGCATTTGAGCTGAACTTTGATGGGAACTAAAAGACCTAAAAGTGAAAGGCAAAGGAGTACATTCTGGGCATAATAGCATAGAGATCAAAGCCAGATTATAGAGGCCAATAGAGATAAAATGGGTACAGAAGTAATCAGTGAATATAGACCACTTTTTCTAAAAATTTGACAGAAGAAGAATTGAAGTGACAGTATAGAACAGGGAGGTCTTAAACTTGAACATAAAATATATAGAAATACCATAGGAAAATATTACCTTTAAATTTGCTTTGTTATAAAATAAAACCTGTGAGTATGTTAGGATTAATTTATAAGAGATTCTAAACATGACATATCTTCCAAATGTTTTTAATTAATATTCTAAATATAAAATTGTTGACAAAATTGTCCAATCCGTTTTTGTGTTTTTTTTTTTTTTCTTCAGCCCAGTGAGGATAAAGGTGATATGCATTATGATGCTGAGATTATCCTTACAAAAGAGACATTATTAGAAATCAATAAGTTTCTGAGTGGAGAAGACTGGAAATCAGGAGCCTTAGATGATGCTCTAAGTAATATCCTAATTAATTTTAAATTTCATAATTTCAAGACCTGGAAATGGAGTTTTGAAACAACCTTTGGTGTGGATCCATATAATGTATTCATGGTAAGATGAGTAAGGAATTTATTTCTCTACTTTTTATGATAAAAAAACTAGTTATCAACAAAATATTCAAATATTTAAAAACAAAGATTCCAAACAGTTTTGTAACTATTATTGCATAATACCATATTGCTTTTCAAAAAGAATACACCAATTCACAGCTATTATCCTGATGGACTTAGTAATGGGCTTGAAGTCAGGAAGACCTGAATTCAAATTTGATCTTAGACACTTATCAGTTGTGTGATCTTAGTTAGACAAGTCACTTAACTTCTTTTTGTCTCAGCTATAAGATGGGGATTATAATAATCCTCTTCCAGGATTATTGTAAGGATGAAATGAAATAATAATTGTTGATTGCTTAACACAGTGACTGGCACATAGTATAAACACCACATAAATGCTAGCTAGATACATAGTGACACTATATAAATGCTAGCTGCTATCATTGTCATCATCACTTTGAAAAAGCTAGACGTTCTGTGAATTAGCAGTTTACAGAAATCGTATTCCAAAACTGGGAAATGGCTTTTGTGGGAAAGCACAAAAGCTGAAGGTGGAATGTAAAAGGATTGGGGAAAATGGTGATGCCCTCAACAAAAATAGGCAAATTTGCTTATGGAGGTTTGCTTATGGAGGAAGGTAATGAATTATGTTTTGAATATAACTGAGAAAATTGAGAATCAAAATTTTCCCATTCTCTTAATCTCTGGCCTCTCTAGCCTTTCTCCTTGGCAAAGCCAGTTCCTCTGTCTGTATACTTAATCTCATTGCCAGTATTCTCTAGCAATTTACAACTTCGGGCTTTTCTTCCTATTTATTATATTTTCAACCCTTCTTTGACTGTTGGTTCCTTTCTGACTGTCTTCATACATGCCCAAGCCTCTCCCCTCTTTAAAAAACTTGCAGTAGATCCTACTATAACTTCAAACTATCATCTTATATCTCTTCTCTCACTTCCTTCTCAAAATTTTGTAATCCAGTTTCTGATTTCACCATTAAAGATGCTTTCTCCAATTATCTTGTCAAATCTGACAGCCTTTCTCAATCAACCCTTATCTTTCTTGGTCTCTCTGTTGCATTTGACACTGTTGACTCCACTCCCCTCATGGACACTTTGTCCTCTCTGTGTCTTCATAACATCATTCTCTTGGTTGTTCTTCTTTCTGCCTGACCATTCTGTCTTCCTTGCAAATATTCCTCAGGGTTCTTTTTCTTCCATCTGTAGGCTCTCTTTCTGTAACAACATCAGCCACTATGGATTTAAATATTTCTCTGCCAGTGCCTGACAGATTGAGATATCCAGCCTCAGAGTCTTCCCTGAGGTTTAGCCCCATATTACCTTGTTTATTGGACACTATTATCTACTGGATATTTTAAACTGGATGACCCAGAAGCATCTTAAATTCTGTGTGTCCCAAACCTAACTCATTCCACCCCACTCCCCCATCTTTTTAGACTTCTTTTCTCTATCAAAGGCACCATCCTTTTCTTTTCTCAGGTTCTTAGTTTTAGCATTATCCCAAACTACTCACTTTGCCTTACCTTATATATCCATTCTGTTGCCAAATTTTGCTGTTTCTACTTTGACCTCATCTCATCACTCCTCTTATGTAGCTACCATCTTAGTTCAGGCCTTTATCTCTCTTTTCCTAGATTATCTCAACATCCTCCTAATTGGTCCTCCTTCCCCAATTCTCTTGCCTCTCCAGTTCATCCTACATACTGAAGTCAAAGTAATAATCTTCCTTAAGTGCAGAACTGCTTGTGTTTCTCTCCTACTCGTAAATTCCAATGACTATTGTTTCTAAGATAAAAATTTAAATTCTCTATTTAGGTTATAAATCCCTTTACAATTTAGTTCAACCTATCATTCCAACCTCATTGGACATTATTACCCTCTCTGTATCCTGCAATCCAATTGTACTGTCCTTCTCATTCTTCCTCATACACTACATTTCCCCTTTCTGTGTCTTTGTATTGATTGCCTTCCCTGCTTGGAAGGTGCTTCATTTTCAGTTATACCTTGGAGTCCTTTACTTCTCAACACAGCTCAAACTTGACTTTGAACTTTGAAGCCTTGCCTGCCTCGCCCAGCTGTTGAATCCCTCCCTTCCAAACTCCATTGAATTTAACTACTTTGTATTTGTTAACATTTGTTCACTTTAATATGTATATAAATGTATAAAAATATGTGTATGTACATATATATATACACATATATATGTACATACACACACATGTATATGTGTGTGTGTGTGTTTACTTAATCTTTCCCATTAGAATGTAACCTCTTTGAGAATAGGGATTATTGTATTTTCTGCATTTGTATTCTCATTGCCTGGCATAGGTCTTGCTTATAGTAGGTACTTAATAAATGTATGTTCATTGATTAACTTATGTTGAGTTGAGTGTTTGGGGGACGATGTCCAGGTGTGTATTTCAAGTAGGCAAACAGTTTTTTCATTTTGTAAACCATAAGATATTGGACCTAGAGGAATCTTTCAATAATAGTGACTTCAATTTTCATTTCCTTTTTGTCTAGGTACTTCTGTGTTTGTTGTGCATTGTTATGTTAGTAGCTACCGAATTATGGACATATATTCGGTGGTATACTCAGTTAAAACGTGTTTTATTCATCAGTTTTCTTATCAGTTTTGGATGGAATTGGATCTATTTATATAAGGTAATGTAGAATAATAATTTATTAAGTGTTATTGACCTAATATATTTTTTTGTTTTGTTTTTTGCTTTTACCTGAAGCAATTGGGGTTAATTGCCCAAGGTCACATAGCTAGGAAGTCTGAGGCCAGATTTGAACTCAGGTCCTCCTGACTTCAGGGCTGGTGCTCTATCCTGCTGCCCTGACCTAATTGATTTTTTTCAGTTAATGTTTGAAGCTTTCTCCTAATAAATTTGGTTTCCCCTCTCCTCTCCCTCTCCTCCTTTCTTTAGTCTTTATCAAATGGATAACACTAGAAAAAGTCACATAGTGACCACAGTAATCACTGATCTTAAATCATAACTAAATTCAATTGAATAAAGTGAATTTTAAAAATAAATCAAGTGAAAAAAGAACAAATGTTTCTAGTTTTTCTTTAGAAATAATAGATCTCTTTTTCTTTAAATTTCTTTTGAAACATACTTTGGATTTATAATGATGGAATGAGTGTTTGAAATAAAATTGATTGAAACATGTTAGGAAGTTTACTTAATGGTGTCTTTATAATTAATAGTTAAAAACTTTCCTATCTTTATTAGTTAGCCTTTGCAAAACATCAGGCTGAAGTTGCCAAATTGGAACCTTTAAACAATATTTGTGCTGAGAAGATGGATTGGGTTGGAGGCCTATTTGGTGAGACTCTCTTTCTCTTGAGTTTTTTAGAGATAAATGAATTATGGTCATTTTGTTGGCATTACTAAAAGTCAAAATCAGCTTTTTAAGTTTGTAATTCTTTTTGAGATTTAGAAGTGGCAATTGTCTAGAATTTTTCTTTGTTTCATGGATTAATGAAAAAGATCCACCTTTCACAGTCCAACCTGAAAATTGTTTATCTGTGGATAGTAAGACCTTCCAGATATTCCTGTTTTAAATGATATTGTACTGGTTCTAAGCCATGAAACATTGCAGAGCTTTCTCTATAACACTCAAAAGAGTTTGACTTGATTGTCCACGTAGGAAAAACCAGGAGGATGAGGAATGTCTCTTCAGATTATGCCATATATTTAGATGGAGAACATAGAGCTTGTCCATGGGTTTGTGTGTTTATTTGGTACCAAGTACATAATGAGTTGGGCCTGGAATTGAAAAGGGTGAGGAATAATAGAGAGCTAGGATGCTCCCCTGATACTTTTGTGAAGTCAGGAGAAGGCAAGAAATATTTCCAGTATATTTGGTGGAACCTCATGTGTAGAACATATAGGAAGCATGAAAGAAGAGTTACCTATGCATAGGCAGGCATGGATAGACTGCATTTTTCATTATTGAAAATTCCAAAATGAGTGAGATCATGTACCTATTTGAGTATTTTAAACTGTCTGTTATTTGAAATATCCTTCCTTTTTTTTTTTTTAATGTATGAATCCTAACATTTATTCATTCATTTATTTATTTATTATTATTATTTTTAATTTTTATTTAATAATTACTTTATATTGACAGAATCCATGCCAGGGTAATTTTTTTTCAACATTATCCCTTGCACTCGTTTCTGTTCCGATTCTTCCCCTCCCTCCCTCCACCCTCTCCCCTAGATGGCAAGCAGTCCCATATATGTTAGATATGTTGCAGTATATCCTAGATACAATATATGTTTGCAGAACCGAACAGTTCTCCTGTTGCACAGGGAGAATTGGATTCAGAAGGTATAAATAACCCGGGAAGAAAAACAAAAATGCAGATAGTTCACATTCATGAAATATCCTTCCTAACGCAAATATTTCTCATAGATATATAAATTTCCTTGCAATTACTTAATAGTTCCCACTAGTTCATCTCCTTTTTCTTATAGAACAACCAAATTGTACATTCTTATTTTTTTTTACTAAAGGGTAAGACATTTCAATCTAAGTTCTTTGTAAGACTCACTGAAAAGATGTAATTCTGGAGATAGTTTTCCTTAGCAAGTATTGATTTCATAATCATTATAAAGCAAAAAGCATACTCATGTAAGATATTTGTTAGTATCCTACAAGGTGCAAAGTCCAACACAAAAAGATTTCCTTTTGATGTAAGGTTCTTCAAATGCTTCTGTTCATGAAAATGTATTCAACCTGAGCATTACAGAGGCAAAATGATTTAGCCAAGATTTCTTTGCTGGTAAGTGGGAGAGCCCAGTCAAATGCTTTTTCTACTGTGTCTCATTGGCAACAAGCAGCTGGTGCATAGTAGGCAGCAAATAGAAGCTGTCATCAATGTCATTATTATATTGTACTCATTTCATCACATTGAGACCCATTAAGGTGTCATGGTAAAATCCACAGAAATGTGAAAGAGATCATTTTAACTGTTTAGTTTGAAAAAAAATCAAATTAGTGAAAAATACATTTGCTCAAACTCTGACATATAGCTAGATAGGTGACCCATTAAGTTTGTCTATTAATATGTGTGTCTTGGTCCAGAATTGAACAAGAGGAGGAGACTGAATTCAGCTGGAATATTTTCAGTGGTGGCAGGCTGTACCACACAAGCCAATGTTTCTAGCATCAGAATTCTCCTCGTTATGCACTTAGGCTGAATATCATGGAATGACATGATCTGCAAAGAATTCAGAATTTATGAATAAGCCAGATGGTAAAGGAAAGATTAATAATTAGTGTAAATAGGGTGCAATATATTGCTAACAGTGACTGTCATTCACAAAATGGCATAAAAGAGTTAATCATGGATATATTGGTGGGGAAGAGGAGCTGTCCAGTTGTGATAAACATGAGAAGCAACAGATAGAAATTCTGAGTACTGGTTATATCAGTACTCCAGAAATAATAAAAAAAAAGTCTAGAGAAAGGACTTCATTATATTGAATATGCCCTCACATTGGAGACCTTTGTGTTGTCAGGAGAAAGAAGGAAAGAGACTGTGATCATTATCAATGAAGAAGGAATGATCATAGAGGTGCTGTACCGAAGTATACAACATGTAAAATTGTGATGTGAAGAAGCTATTTATTAGGACTACACTATGAAAAAACATTCTTATAAATATACTATTTGTGTTGAAAGATTGATTAAAAAATAGGAATGATTTAACTTTTGGGACTTTGTTAAAGCAAATTAAAAATTTAATAGATGTTTCATGTTAAGGTATCCAAAGCTACTGTACTAGAAAAGTCTTAAAAAATTAAATTTAATACAACTCTTACTTCTATACAGAATGAATACAAAATTATTTTCTTTTAAGGGGACTGCTATTTTTACTAGATGGAACAGTAGATAAAAGTGCTGGATCTGAGTCAGGAAGACTCATCTTCATGAATAAAACTGTAGCTGTGTGAACCTGGGCAAGTCATTTAACCCTGTTTGTCTTTGGTTCCTCCTCTGTAAAATGAGTTAGAGAAGAAAATGGCTAATCACTCCAATGTCTTTGCCTGGAAAACCTCAAATAAGGTCATAAAGGGTTGTACATGACTGAAACAACATTCTTGTCTAAAATGAGCTATTTAGAAAAGTTAGTGTGTGTTAATACCATGCATTCTTCATTTAGAATTCTATACATCCGATTTGATAGGGAAAAAAAAAGCTTTTTTTCAAGTCCATTATTATTGCTGAAGCAAGGCTTGTGGCTAGCATTCCATTGCCATAAAAGAAACTTGGTGCAGAGAGGTTGTGTGAAACCAGCCATTTTTGTCTCCTTCTACTCACCATGCTTTCTATAGTGTATGCTTCCTGTACAGAAGGTTTTGGACTTTTCCTATGAACTTTGTGTCCCCTTCCTAACTAGTCTTTTGGATGAATTCTGGTTTGATCCAGCACACCTCTTGTTTATGTCACTATTGCTACTTGAAACATATCCCTTTTCTCTTAAGAGTGTTTTTCCTTTTGTCTTACCATGTGTGCATTGTCCTTATTATTTCCTAGCTCTGGGGATTTAACATTGAGACTTTTGGATCATTTTTGGCTTAAGGAGTACCAAATATTAGAACCCACTAAGTAAACAGGAAGAAACTAAGAAAAAAATTAGAAATGTTGGGAAACTTGTTGAAAAATTATATAGAGCTGAAGATGAGGGGAGAATAAAACAAAATGAAACAATTGAATATTGTGAAACTTGTTATTTTATTAAAATTGAGTTTCTTTTTTCTCTTTTCTTTCTCTTAAATAGAATGGTTTAGAAGTTCATGGACGTTTCGAGATGATTCTTGCCAAAAGTACTATGAGCTACTATTAGTTAACCCTATTTGGTTGGTTCCACCGACAAAGGTATAGAATATACTTTGTAAAAATTACTTTTTCAAGGCGGATCAAGCGAGAGTCCCTATATAGTCATCAGAGGTGTATTAAGTGTTTTAAAATCTTTTCCCCCAGAAAGTTTTGACCTACCTACAGGCTACTCTAATTGCAAGTAACAAAATCATTTCATATTGATTCTGGTTTGAATATGATAGTGCTAGCAAAGGTCCCCTGAAGTGAGTACAAGAACACAGTGACTTGGCTTACTCTGCTTACATTTGTCATTTGTCATCGGTAAAGAACGTAATTATTGTTGCTAATAAACATCTGTTGATATAGGCATTGGCAGTTACTTTTACCAATTTTGTAACTGAACCATTGAAGCATATTGGACAAGGAACTGGTGAATTTATGAGAGCACTTATGAAGGAAATACCGCTATTACTTCATATTCCGGTGCTGGTCATCATGGCTCTGGCTGTATTGGTTAGTATATGACATTGTTGCTTTTTAACTTTTTTTAGCGTAAAAGCAATGCTAAAAATTTGTACTTGTCTTGTTTTGCATAACAATATAATTTGATAAGTATTATCTAAGTGACATTTGCATTTACATTTAAATTTTTTTGTCTTAAAGGTAAGTAATTGTGTAGTTTGCTTTTAGATATGAGTCCTGAAAACTTGGCAAACATACCATTTGAATGTGATAAATTAGTACAGATGAAATCATTCAACCAGTCTTGCTGTGCTGGGTGCTAGAGATAAGACGACAAAAATGATAAAGTTTTCTGTTCCTAGGAGTTTACAGTCTAGTTAAGGAAGTAACAAGAGTGTTGTGAATATGTACCCATATGTGTAGGTAAAATAGACATAAGGTAATTTGGAGATGGGGGCAAGTTGGAACTGAAGGGCAAGAGAGGCTTTGTGTAAAAAGTACTTGAACTCAGCCTTAAAATAAACTAGGGATCACAGGGGATGGATGTTAAGAGGGAGCGCATTCCAGGAAGAAGGTAGAGCAAGTGCAAAGACAAGGAAAGGAGATAGAATCGTGTGGGGAAAAGTAAAAAAGCCCATTTGACTGGAGGGTAGAGTAAAAGGAGGAAAGTCATGTTTAACAGGAGTAGAAAGTTAGGTTGGAGTCAGGTTGTGATGGATTTTAAATCCCAGAGACTAGTTTTATTGGCTTCTTGAGGAAATAAGAATTTGAGCAAAAGAAAGATGCTGTAAGAAGATTCCTTTTAGCAGCTGTGTGGAGGCAGAATTGTACTGGGGAGTAGCTGGAGACTGGGAAACTGTTGCAATGATCTAGATGAAAAACAATGAGGATTTGACCTAGGATGGTGGCTGTGGGATTGGAAAGGGCTGGAAGAGAGAGGCAGGAGGAGCTACAGGACTTAGCAACTCTGGTGAGAAATAGGAAAAGAGTAAAGGTGACACTGAGTTTGTAAACTTGGGATTAGGAGAGTGTGGGGAAATCTGGCATTTGAAAGAAGAAAGGAGTGCTGTTTGGACTATGTTGACTGAGATGTCTATGGGACATCCAGGTGGGAATTAGGATCTTTTTCCTGTTGGTGGGCAGGGGGGAAGGACAAGTCCTTGCTTTATATACTCATCTTGATCCAGTCATGCAGCGCTTTCTGAAGCAAAACTTTGCATATTATATTTGTCACATATGAAAGAATCAGCATTATATATAGCTTTTTAGAATTAGAAGGGTTAATCTATTAAAAGGTTAACACTACAGTGAAACTGCATTAAGACTTTTGGGACATCCAACATACGGTATGTTTGCATAGAAGCCTCAGGCTCATTTTACACCTGCCTGGAGATATCTAGTCATGAGTTATGTATACATTTTAATATTCTCAAATTACATCTTGGGTGAGGACATGAACTAAAAAGAGACATTTGTAAGGTCTTGAAAAAAGCCCCAGAATGCAGGATGCTGGGTCATAGTTTATATCTCTATGTAATTTTAAACAAATAATCTTAAATGGAAGTCAACCATAAATAAAACAGAAACGATTCATAAAACTTTTAACCTAATTCACATTTCTAGCCTTCATTTTGAAGTGCTAGAAGCTAGGTGGCAGAGTGCTGGGCATAGAGTCAGCAAGATCTGAGGTCAAATGTTTCTTTAGACAATTCCTAGCTCTGAGACCCCATGCAAGTTACTTGACCTCTGTTTGCCTCAGTTTCCTCATCTTTACAATGGAGATAATAATAATCCTTTCCTTGCTAGGGTGTTATGAGGATCAAATGAGATGATAATTGTAAAGTGTATGGCACATAGTAAGAGCTATATAAATTCTAGTTATCAACATTATTTTCTAGTTCATTAAAACATTCTCTTAATGATTGAGTGATTTCATAGATTAAATCAATACCTTGGCTCTGTTCCCTTTTACTCCAAAGAATATGATTCTCATAAATAAACTGCCATTTTAATATGTTTATATCTTTGCTTATTAAATTATTAAAAATGCATGTGAATTTTACTGGCATCTTAAATAATACTTTAATTTAATAATACTTAAATAATAGTACTACATTTAAAATGAGAGAGTTTAGGCTGTATGTGTATGTGTTTATAATATATATATATAATATAATTATATTACATATAATATGTACATATAATGTATATATATGTGTGTATACATATATATGATACAGATACATACATAATTTTGTAGTTGTAATTTATATTATTTATTTTGCTTATTAGAGTTTCTGCTATGGTGCAGGAAAATCAGTTGGTGGATTGCGGCATTTAAGAGACTCTGAAAGAGAACCTCGCCAGGCCCTACATCAAGGCAAAGGAAGAGCACAGGAAGGAATTGATTATAGGCAACATGGTGGATCAGGTGATGCAGATCTCTGTTATCGGAGCCATGTTTGTCAGAGAGATCAAGGCCCTTATTACAAAGCAGATGAGTGTAGAGGAGAGTTTTTGAGACAGAGAGATGTTGGTTTAACTGGCAACAGGAGCCCTGAAGTACTACGGGCATTTGAAATACCAGATGGAAAGGCAGAAGAGCATCCCAAGGTGGTACCCTCTGTAAGTCAGCAACTAATTTTTTTTTGGTATTGATTTATATTAGGTCTAAATCCTTCTAATAGAGCATTTGTGCATCTTGATAGTCAGCAGTAAAGTGATACCTTTTGTGCACTTCCTCCTCTTAATTTAAAAAATTAGGCTAGTCTTCCAGAAAGAGTACAAAGGTTGATAATTGATATTGTTGAATATTGTATCAAGGTAAGTATTAAGAGACTATAATTAATGTGAAAATTCTTTGAAATTTTAAAATGTAAGTAAAAGCACTCTATTGAAAAGCAAGCAAGCCATTGAAAGTCATTAATAATAAGTTCCACAAGTCCCAGGGAATTTTGTGTGTGTGTATGTGTGTGTGTGTGTCTAGCAGGTTCAGGAGACTATTTGGAGAAAGGGGCATAAGAAGAAGGCAAAAAAGTCTTCTGGTTTTATATTACTTTGACTGGATTAACTGTGGGGAGAAAATAAAATTAAAATTTTTTTATGAATCTCTTAGTGGCAGTTTGGAAGGGACTATTTATTTTTGGGGGAATGACTTTTTTTTTTTTTTAAACCTTTGTAAAATCTAAGATTTTTGGAACTTAAGGATAGGGGTTGGGGTGTTTGTGAAATCTTTTTCCTTGGAGATCTTTAAAGTAGAAGTGCTTATTTGCTGATAAAAGGTAGCATTTCAATTACATCTCAAATATTTTCAACTATGACATTTTCTAATCCTCATACTAATAACTTAGAAATTAGTCACTAATGTTGGTAGTTTCCCTATGCATAATGTTTCAATGAAATTGTTAATTCCACTTAATATTGACTTTATTTGGGAGAATTCTGCAACTATCAAGGTTTAATCTAGGGAATAGAGGGCATATCATTTAACATGTATACTTGAGAGTGTTTTGACTAAATAGTATTAATTAGAATCTTATCTTTGACACGGAAGTGTATTCTGTAGCTCTAGTTCTGTAACTATTAATCCTCCAGATTAAATTAATTTTAAAAACATTTAAGTGTGGATTTTACATTTCACAGCAGAAATCACTCATTTCGGATAAGAATCCAGAAGAGATTTGTGAAATCCCAGAAAACAGCAACGTGAAAGAAAGTAACAGTAAAACAAGACATTCGGCAAAGCCATCCTGTGAGCAACAGACACCAGGAAGTCAGGAAGGCAAGCTTCCAGCAGATGAGGGTATGTTGAGAAACGAAGTCAGAAACAGCCTCCACAAGATGGAGCCCACAACCCATCCACTGTCTTAGCTGGAAGTTGGGAAAAGAATCAAGAAGACAGCCAACCTAGCTAAAAGGAAGAGGCAGCCATGGACAAATGTGAAATTGTGAGGTCTAGCATTACATTTTCCCCTAGTATTTTTCTTATTAAGTATTATGTATAGTCTATTACTATTCATATATTTTTTGCAGAAGTGCCAACAAGACTGAAGTGAAATTACTAGATCTAATAGCAAATAAGTTTGTAAAAGAGGGTTCTAAGTGGATGTAATGACTACATTTAATTTCATTTTCTTCCCTTTAATATTCTGGCATTTTCATAATTATTTTGGAGAAGGATCTCACCTCACATTCTAAAATGGATGTTTAATTGATGTTTATTAACTAACCAGAACTAATGATGGTTTGTTTAAAAACATCATTAGTTCTGATTAGCTAATGAAAATAATAATTAGAGAATATTTTTAAAGAAATACTTTTATTAGTTTTCAGGTATATATAGGGAACAAAACTAATGGGTAATAATATTGCCAAATAGATGCCCTCCTACTATATTGGCTTTAATGAACCACTGACAATACATTATATGCAGGTGGTGCTGTTAAAGTGGTCAAATGCTTGAAATAAGCAGTTTAATTTCTTAAGTGGGACAACCATTTTCAGATTAAATTTACTCTTAAATGCACCTAAATTTATTTTCATCTTAGCTCTTGGAAGCAGTATTTTCCACAGGTAATTCCACACTTTTTCAAATATGCAGGCAAGTGGGACCTGAAGACCTAAGTGCTATTTGGCCACTCATTGTCCCAAACCAATAAGTTTATTATATTCTAGTTGTTCCTCTTCATTTGTTCCTTTACAATCAGGTCATCTTCTGATATGTTGTGAGAGCATAATAAATTTGCCAGTGGAAAACCAAATAAACAAACTTGTCTATCATTGTAATTACTAGAGATTCAGGAGCCACTGGCCTAGAAATAATCTGAAATGCAGTGTGTGAACTTTGGCAGAACTAATGACCTAAGTGTTGTCTTTTTTTGTTTACTTCTTGTAAACTCTTGTGTTAAACGTTACTGAAGTGTGATCCAGATAAATGGGGACTTAACTGTATCATCTCTAATTTGCTTGACCAATTCCATTTTCATAGATGACATACCTTATAGTCACAGTCTCACTTTACTAATTAGTGGAGTCTACATTACTGGGGTTTTATTGACCAGTGTTTAGAGCATAGAACATTGACTGTATTTATAAAGAGGATACAAATACACAGAAAAGTCTTTGACTTTGCCCCAAAATTAATTTTTTTAATTTTGTGTTTGGTTAAGATTTTTTTTAATATTAGGAGTAATTTATCTTAAGCACATTTGTTTAGTATTTTCCAAATTTAAATATTCTATTATGTAGGAAAATATAGCATGCATTTAATTGTCTCTGAGAGGCGTCATGGAGTAGTGGAGAAAGAGCTGGTCAGAGCCAAGAAGACCTGAATTTAAAACCTGTTCTTGGCACACATGTGTGATCTAACAAGTGCTAACTTTACAGTGCTCTGGGTATCTTTCAAACACTAAAGAGAAGGCTTAGATCTTCACTGGTAGAGAGGAGTTTCCTCTCTGGATTCCCTATACCTCCCTGTGTTCATCCCTTAGTTACCTTCTTTTTAAAGCATATTTATATGTTTGGCT